>NC_135636.1:39037500-39662500 GCF_053574225.1 Canis aureus | reverse complement strand
AGGGGCAATGACCCCGTGGAAGTTTCTGGAGTTTATGAGAGTAGGTAGAGGACGTAGGGGGAGGCGTCCCTGCTTATCTAATGCTTGCACTGTGACCTTCCACAAGCCACTCTGGTGGTGCCTCAGTTTACTCATCTGTAAAATGACCTGTAAAATAATCCCTGCTTGGATTCTTTTTGCTCCTATGAAATTATGATTTTAATTCCTAGAGAGGAAAAAAGACTCATCCCAGTTTCTAAACATGGACCAATTTCACTCGATTAGTGTTTTCAGGTCCCCTCTTCATTCCCTTCCTTGTCTGAAAAACCATCTTCCATTCTGAAACACACACGGAGTAGTTTGAGAGTTGATTTCTCCTCTGGAACAACTTGGAAAAAAAGTTAATAGGAAGCACATGGGCAGGGTGTGTGAGCGTTCTGTGTTTGTGTTTGAAAAAAAATACTTAGGGAAGAATATGTCAGGCTTGCAAAATGCCTGGGTTGTCTCAAGAGAAGTTTATGGCCATTAGCATCAGACTGAAGGTGGCTAATTGGGATAGAGTCCAGCTGTTGCCACAGCCCTTCTGGCCTCTCGGCCATGAGGACAATAAGAAAACCTGGATTATTCCCATGGTTGGGTGGCAATAGAGCAGTAGATGTTTTTTTGATTTGTGAAGGGCTGGTGGGGATTGAGTGGGGAGGAAGAGTGTGGGCCAGGTTTATCCATGGAGAATAGTCTTCTAGGTGGTTCTGTGAGGAAGGAAGGCAGGATGGTGTAGGGGGTTGTGTGCCTGGGCTCTGGAGTGCAACCGCCTGGCTTCAAATCCCACTGCCACAGCCATGTGACCCTAGGCATGTTACTCTGTCAATTTGTGCCTTGGCTTCTCTATCTGTAGGATGGGGATAATGATAGGACTGATGTCATAGGGCTATTGGGAGGATTAAAGGGAACAGTTTATGGTGTATACACAGCTTAGGATGCTATGCAGAGTCCTGAAGGAGTCCAGGAAATAGCACTTAGAGGAAACAGCACAGGTTCTGGAATTCTAGAAACCCACGTCTGAATCCCAGCTCTGAACATTTATTGGCTCTGTGATCTTGGGTGGTCACTTCCCCTCTCTGAGCCTCGTTTCTGTCATGTGTAAAGCAGAGGTGATGGTGCCCTTCTCAGGGAGCTGCTGTAAGAACCAGAGAAGAAATAACTTACTCTATACATACTGGTCTGAGCAGGGGTGGGGGTGGTTCCCACTTTGCTTTCAATCTCATCCTTCCCTACTCATTGCCTCCAGATTCATGATTCTCCTTTGGGAGAGCCTCCAGCTGCTCACATGACTGACTCCTCTTCATCACTCAGGTCTCCCTAACCACGTGGGTGACATCAACCACCACTCCCCTCCTCACTGCCCATCGCATTGCCCTGTCCAAATCTGTAATAATCTGTTTCTTTATTAATTGATTACTGTCTGCCTCTCTCCACGAGGGATTGTTGATGGCTTCAAAGGGTCCCAGGCATAGAACTTGTACTCAATAATACACAGCGGAAGAATGATGGATGGAGAGCCACTCCTACATAACGGAATGCACTTATTCTACAAGGCCGGGGGAGGATGTCAGAATGGGGGATGGTGGACTGTGCGTATGTTCAACCTCCACAGCCTTAGAAATCCTGAGGCAGGAAGTCCCATCTCTATTCACGGAGCTAGTAAACACTGGCTTGAGAGTGATCCGAATGCAAGCTCACTTTCAGGGTCTTCACAAGTCTTTATTATCAGGATTGGTGCCATAATTCACTTCCCACTTGAAGATGGATCCCCGCAGCTTGTACCCTGCAGTGTGAGTCAGAAAGGCCACTGCGGGGAGCCAGAGGTAACAGGAGAAGCAGAGAAGAGCATGCATGGGCTTTGGGTGAGACTGGCGGATGGGGTATCACCAGATCCCTAAGATGCTCATACGGTCGGTTTCTTGGCACATGGAGTAAAATCTAAACTCCTTGCTTTGATGTTGGGCAAATAAGTCATTCCCTCTATGCCTCAATTTCCCCTCCTATAAGATACCAGCACCCACACTTCGCCGTGAAGATTGTATAAGATGATCCACACAACACTGTGCGGCACGAGGTGAGTGTTCAGTCAATGTTAGCTGATGGTGTCGCCAACAAACTCTGATGCAGGCCTTTACGTGGAAGCCACTGCAAGAGCTGGGCATTTATGCTCATCAGTCCCTTTCTCTACACACACTCCTAAGACCATTTGCTCTCCCTTCACCATGTTTTTCCTTGAAAGGCTGCCATTCATATCCATCTTTATTCTTTCCTTAATTCTTTAATAAAAAATTTAAAAACATCAAGTGGTAATACTTGCGAATAGTTTTTTTTTTTGAAGGAAAATACAATCACTCCTTAGCCCAGCCTTGTCATTACTCCTTCATTATCACATTATTATACTTTTCAGATCCTTGATGGTCAGTTTATACCAGCTTTTGTGAAGGGAAAAAGTACCAGGAGGAGGATCCAACAGATTACTGCCACCAGCCCTCTATTCCATACATCAGCCCCAACACACTCCCAGGGGTAGAACAGGAGGCCACAGAGTGGAGGTGGGCACAGAAGAATCCAGTAAGCCAGTTGCTTAAGGTATGTGGGGAAAGAGTAACTACATACTGGAGTTTACTTCCCAGAGGCCATCCTACAATGATGCCGAGCGCTGAACCTCCTGCCTGGAATTATAGCTTCTTCACCTGTTTGCCCCAAACTCCCACCAGCTGGCATTTCTCTGGGTTTACAATGGACTTGCCTATTCCATCACACTTAAATCAAAGCCAGCTCCTACCCAGAGCCTCAGGACCCTGCATAATTTGGCTCTGTTCTCTAAGACTCTCTCCTCCCACATCTCCGGCCCCAGCTCCAGCCTTGCTGGTCTCCATTCTGTGCCTCAAACATAATCAAGACATTTCCCCCACATACAGCTTTTGCACGGGGTGTTCCCTCTGCCTGGAATACTCTTCCTCCAGGTCTGCACAGGGCTGTCTCCACCTCATTGTTTGGGTCTCTGTCCAATGTCATCTCTTCAGAGTCCTCCCTGATGACTCCATTCACAATTCCATATCTCACCATTCCTGACCCTTCAACGGCCCATCACTCTCTACCCCCAAACACCATGTTTGTTTGCTTCATGGCACTCAACCTCTTCCAAAATTAGCTGGTTTATTTGTTGCCTTGTTTATTATCAATCTCTCCCTCCTGCCATGTAATTGCCATGGGAGCAGATTTCATATCTATTCTGTTCTGTCTGTCGCTTTAGCTCCCTGAGATAGATTCTGGCACATAGTAGGTGCTCAATGAATCTGGCAAGTAAATGGATGAATGACTGGACACCTAACTTAGGCAGTGCCTTAGAGGTGGACAGGAAGGGGCCGCAGCACCACACTGACCGTGCATCTGGTAGGTGTATGGGCTCTGTCCAGTGGGTGGGGTGCTGAAGCTGGAGCCGTAGCTGAGGAATCCACTCTGGCTGGGGGAATGGTTCAAGCTGTCTTCTGTCTTGATGCCTTGGGAAAAGAAAAAGAAGCACCGGGGACACATGATTAGGATGCTTCCTTGTCACCTGCAGAAGAGCTACTGAGTCAAGACAGCACATAATTTTATCAGCTTCTAAACCAGGAGCTACAAGCTGGTGGCTTGTCAGGCAAAGTTAGCCTACAGACATATTTTGCTTGGCCTGCATATTTTTAAGGAAAATCTGAAATGAGTGGATTTGTTTAAAAATCAGGAGATTTCACTAAAAAAAAATCTGGACTTATGGCTTCAGTTGAGCAACAAGATGGTCTAGCAACACCATGTCTGCATTCCCATGTGATGACAGATTGTCCCCATAGGTTCTCCAGGTCACCACAAATACTGTACTGTCTCTGAGACATTAATGTTGGTTTTAAGGTACTATTTTTTTCATTGTGGTTGTACTAGGGTGTTTTTGTTTTGTTTTGTTTTTGTTTTTACATCCCAGGACACTGTCAAAAGTAGGAAAGGGAAAGACAGGTCAAGAGGGGCTCATATTTTGCACATGCAGTCAGCTTCATGCTTCCTGCTTGGCTCTGAAGGTAGTGACTTTACAATCCCCCACTCTCCAGAGTAGTGCTATATATGGTTAATGTCCAGTGGAATTTTGGGGGGAATGTATCAAATGAATGATCCTTCCTCTGAAAAGAAGCGGCTGCCACCTAACACACTTTCCACTCTTACTGTGTGGGAAATCTGTTTCTCCAAAGACCACAGTTACAAATGTGGCCTCTCCTCCAGCCAAAGTCTGACATGCTTCCCCAGAGAACACACTGGAGAAGGCCCCTACTGAGGGAGGGGGCCTGACCCATCATCAGTAGCCCCCATAATGTATTTTTATTGAAAATGTAATAAACTCTGCTTATCTTACAGGTATAAAATAGTATCTTGATACCATTTCCATTTATATCTCTCTAAAAAACATTTCTAGTTCTGGGGCCAGTTTTAGAACTGTGGTTCCTCCTTTTCACCCATTCGGTCTTGTGAATGAAGACAATGCTTCCAAACCTTGGAGGAGCAAAGGAAAAGAAGGAGGAGAGTCCCTGCTTTCTACCCCCCAGAAACCTATCTGGGAGAAAAGCCCACCCTTGCATTTTAGAGGCAGCATTGAAGCTGGTTCACTATTCTCTCTTGAGCAGCACAGGAAGATGTCAAAGGATTTTGTAAGATAGACATGGGAGGTCTATTATATGTTCAGAGTATTGAGTTTTTTCTCCTGGTTCTGGAATTTCCAATATCACGCACCATCAGATGCCAGCAGATTCACTTCCTATTTGGGCAGACTCCCATTTCTTTGTTAAGAAATTCAGATATACTCAGGGAGATTGAAAAACATGATCACAATATTTTGCAGGCCCTCTTGTCAAGAGGTACAGTCTATTTTCACACCTCTAGAATCTCCACTGGCCTTGTGACTTGTTTTGACTGCTAGCAGTGGCTAAGTGATGAGGAGTTTTAGAGAATAGGTGTCAAGCAGCTTTAAAGCCTCTACATCTGCCCTCCTGGAAGCCAGAGACCAGCATGCTGTGAGCAAGGACAGGATTAGAGGTCAGGTTGAGAGAGAGGCTCAGCCATGCTAGCTGACCTGCCAGCCAAATACAACTGCATGAGACCAGCAGAAAGCTCATCCAGTCAACCCATAGAAGCACCAGAAATAATATATCAGAGTGTGGTTTTAAGTGATCAAATTTTGGGTATATAGATAAATGAGTTTTGGTACAGCCAAATAATGGAATATTACACGGCAGGCAAAGTGAATGAACTATAGCAGCATGCATGAACAGGGACAATTTCACAGACAGGTTGGGTAGAAAAAGGAAGTGGATACTAGGGGCACCTGGTTGGCTCAGCCGGTTGAGTGTCCAACTCTTGATTTTGGCTTGGGTCATGATCTCAGGGTCACGGGATCAAGCCCCATGTTGGGCTCTGCACTGGGCATGGAGCCTGCTTGGGATTCTCTCTCTCCTTCTGTCCCTCCTATCTGCTCCCCAACCCCCGCCCCTGGGCTCGCTCACTCTCTCTCTCAAAAATAAAAGAATGGATACTAAAGAAACAATGTATATAAAGTTATAAAACATGCAAAATAATACTCTACATAGGTTCATGGCCAAATGTGACCTGTTGCTTATTTTTTGTAAATATAGTTTTATTGAACAGACACATCTTTTCATTTATGTACTATGGCTGCTTCTGCACTATGCTGGAACAGTTGAGTGGTTGTGACAGACAGCGTGTATGGCCTGCACAGCTAAAAATATTTACTTTCAGGCTCTTCACAGAAGAAAATTGCTGACCCCCTATTCTACGTAAATAAATGCTGAGGAATGATAAACATCAAATTCAGGAGTGTGGCTATCTCTGAGTAGAAAGGAAGATAAGCTTTTGTTTTTTATTTCTTAAGCTGATGGTGTTAAGTTCATGGATTTTTATAGTATTATTCTTTATGCTTTTACATATGTCTTAAATAGTGCATAATAAACTGAGGTAAAACATATTCAATACCCCAACCCCAACCTCCTTCCCTCTAGTTTGCTCAAATGTGTTATTTCCTTGAAGCTGTTTCAACAAAAGTAAATAATGCCATTTGCCAAGCAGCAACGAGAAAAGTCTCCTAACAAGATTCAACAAGGTTTGTCCAGACAATGAGCAAACACTGCTTGCTCGGGCATAGGCACGTGTGGAGGAACATGGCTTTTCATCTTACCTGTCATTACTCAGTGACATGAACATTCTAGATGGGTGTGGTAGCCTGGCCCCTACTGCACTGATTGAGCACTTCCTTGAGCTGGCCCTGTGAGCTAAGCCCTTCATAGATCAAGGGTTGACAAATTATGGTCCATGGACCAAATCTGACTCTACCTGTGTCAATAAAGTTTTATTGGAACACGGACACATCCATTAGTGTACATATTGTCTGGCTGCTTTCACGTTACAGTGGTAGAGCTGAACAGCTGTGACAGAGACCGTCTGGACCACAAAGCCAGAGAGAACCATCAGGACCTTTGCAGAAAGTGGTGGCTGACCTCTGATATCAACAGTGTCATTTAATCTTCATAATACCCATGAGGGGGCCAGACTTGGTATTCCTGCTGCTGTATGAGTGAGGAAACTGAGGTGGCTCACCCAGTGTGTTAGGACGAGCCAGTGGCAGAGCTGGCATGCGAGGCCAGGACATGTGCTCTTACCACCTGCCATGCTTTGAGAACAGGGTGACTTTTCTCTTTTACACTGAAAAATAATACGGCTTCATTTTTTCTGGCTGTCAGCCAGGTGGGGTAACTTAGGTGTGATTATATCACGAGTCTTCCAGCACAGGAGGGACAGAAGGTTGGAAATGGTGCCCAAAGCTGTTGGCAGAGGTCTGTCATCGGTAATCTCCTTGCATTTATGCAGCCTCGGGCAGCAGGGTCCAGTGGTTAAGAGCTTGGACTCCAGGGCCAGGCTGCTGGCGACCCTGGGAGAGTTATTTACCCTCTCTGGTAAGGACACAGTACAGAGGACTCAGGGTGACAGCGATTCCACAATGGTGACTATTACCGATGCCTGGCCTCCTGCCCACCTCCCACCGGGGACTTGTCACTCCTACCTCTAGAATTGCACCCTGCCCATCTGTCTCCCTCAGTCTCTGCACTGCCCTGCCCCAGGCCTCCACCATCACCCCATCCACCCACTTCCTCAGGCTCCCACTGGCCTGCCTGTTTCCCTCTTCCTTCTCTCTGATCCAGGCTTCTCACAGTGACCAGAGTGATCTTTAAAAAAACCCAGATTGTAGCATATAAGCCCTTATGAACTTGCCAGTGAGTTCCCATCTCACTTGGAATAAAATCCCCAATCCTTCCCAGGTCTGAAGGGCTCTGCCCACCTCTCCTACTCCAGCCCCCACCGTGCTTCGGCCACTGGGCATCTTGGACTCACTAAATTCCTCCCCATCTCAGGGATCTTCCCAAGGGTGGTCCCCTGCCTGGATGCTGTCTCAGTTCTTAGCCGAATCAGCGCCTCATTTAAAAGGCCTCCCTGATGCTGGATCCTAGAGGAAGTCTTCCTTCTTCCGTCCTTTCTCGTGACCTACTTCTCTTCCTTGTATCATGCATCATAGTTTGAAACACGTAAAGATTTTTCAATCTTTAAACTTTTTTTCTCCCTGTAGGCTGGGATTGCAAACTCTAATGTCTTCTGGGGACAGGCAGTTAATTCAAAGGAGTCATGTGAGCTGGGTGGGGACCACGACGAATTTAGGCTAATGGGGTCAGCCCTACTCAGAGCCACCTATTCCCGACACAAAAACTGTAGGCCCAGTGCTGCCCAATCATCTCTCCTTTTAAAGGCATCAGAAATATAAATTTTTTATGTTAGCATTTTAAAATGGGCAATTAATTCTTAAAATGTCAAGTGTATTTTGTAGGTTAAGAGAGCTATCCACGTTACCCATTGGCTTTCACTTTATTACCTCTGTTCCAGACTTGTAAGCTCCGCAGAGGGCCCATTCTGTTTTGACCTCTGTGTGCCTAGCACATGACCCAATGTCATGAAGGCATGAAGGGATGAATGAGTGAATAAATGAACACAGGAACAGAGGAGAGGTAGAGAAGGGGAAGAGGGAGGGAAAAAATATATAAGATTGGGTCTCTGTACTCAAGCTACATCATGAAGTTGGGAAGAGGAGACAAGACATTAAATCAACAGTTGAGGAAACTGTGGCTTGAGGAGGTCAGAGGCAGCAGGGCCTGGACACAAAGTCTCCTGCCTTCCAATCCCACATTCTGTCCACTAGACATCTGGGGTTTCCACCTGCCCCCTCCAACTCTGGGGACCACCCCTTCCTTACATTCAGGTTGGTTTCTTTTCTTGGGTGAGCTTGACCTGATTCCTGGTTCCAAGGGTGGACGTGAGGCCAATGTGGCCATCCAGAGCATTCTATCTTCTCTGCCCCAGTGTCTAGGTCAGCGATGGCCAGGGGAGTCCAGTAGGAGGAATCCCTGGGATAGGCCAGGAAGTCCTGGATGAGAGAAGCTCTCTTTTTGGCGGTTGTTACAACTTGGAACTGCTAGCACTGTCTTGGGCACCGCAGTGGGAGAGCCTGTCTGAGACTGAAGCTTAACCTTCCAAAGAGAAGCAGGGAGACTAATGCCTCATATTATCACTTGAGTACCTGGATTTAGCCCTGCCTGAAGCTAGAACCATAAGATTGTTCAGCTATGTTTGCTATAAACACACTTATGTCCTTAAGCTAATTAGTACTGGGCTTTTGTCATTTGCTACCAAAAGAGCTTTTGGTTGATACCTCAATTAAGATGGGAAGGACCAGCATGAATAAAAGCCATAGGCAGGGGCACCTGGGTGGCTCAGTGGTTGAGCGTCTGCCTTTCGCTCAGGTCATGATCCTGGGGTCCCGGGATCAAGTCCCACATCAGGCTCCCCAAGCTTGCTTCCCCCTCTGCCTAGGTCTCTGCCTCTCTCTCTCTGTGCCTCTCATGAATAAATAAATAAAATTAAAAAAAAATAATGAAAAAAAAGCCATAGGCAGTGTGATGGTTAATTTTATGTGTCACCCTCACTGAGCCACAAGGTACCCAGATATTTCATCAAATATTATTCTGGGTACATCTGTGTGAGAATGTCTCTGAATGAGATTAGCATTTGAACCTGTAGACTGAATAAAGCAGACTGCCCTCCCTAACGTGAGTGGGCCTCACCTAATCAATTGAAGACCTGAATAGAACAAAAAGGCTGAGTAAGAGGGGTGCTTGAGCTGGGATATCGGTCTTTTCCCCTTCAGACTGGGAGCTGAAAGAAGGGCTTCTTGAGTCATGGGCCTGCCTGCTTTTAGACCAGAATTTATACCACCAGCCCTCTTGTTCTCAGGCCTCTGGACTCAAATAGGAATGATACCATTGGCTTTCCTGGCTCTCCAACTTCCTGACCACAGATCTCTTAACTTCTCAGCCTCCAGAATTGGATGAGCCAGTTCCTATGATACGCCTCTCTCTCTCTCTCTCTCTGTCTCTCCTCTCAATATAGATGCAGCGATATAGAGAGCTCCAATCCATTGGTTCTGCTTTTCTGGAGAAGCCTGACCAATACAGACAAGGGCAGGTGAGCAGTGGGTGGTGGGCCAGGTTCATAGACTCTCTGGTTCTTAGTACGAAGGTTCTCACAAAGTCTATAGGTCTGTTTTTGTCTTCCCAACATCTATTAGTTCCCTTTAAGAGAACCATCTCTCCCTCAGATACACTCCACATGCTTCAGCCTCCTTATTTCTCTCACTTTCATATCCTTGCCTAGACTGAAGTCTTGTCACATGACCCAATCTGGGCTAACGAGGGCCGCTAGGGATTCTGGTGGGGTGACTGGGAAAGATGCACTCTCCTTTTCCTGCGCATGCTGAGGTGAATGGAACTAACCCAGAGTGATAGGTACCATCTTTGCTGCCACATGGGAAGAACCTGTGTGGGACTAGTGCCAACTCAGAGGACAACATCCAAACCTGGAGTGGGATGAGTGGGATCCAAACCTGACATCATTGGAGCACCTGGATCCAGCCATACCTGATGTTAGTTGTACCTCTAGATTTCTCAGTATGTGAGTCATTAAGTTTTCATTTTTCCTAAGCCAGCTTGGGTTAAATTTCTTACTCTTGCAATCAAAAGAGGCCTGATATAGTCTGTCAAACTAAAGCCATACTCAAATGTATCTGTCATTTCTATTTCCAATCCAAAATTAGGCTGGCTGCATTTACCATTTTGCATTTAACTGAGGCAACAGGGCAGAAGAAAGACCATGATGTTGGGGGCCCCAGTGGGAAAGCCAGGGCTTGGTCTGGTACTCACTGTACGAAGGGATTCCATAGGCTTGTGCTGGAGGAGGGTAGGTGGTGTAGGGGGCAGCCTGCTGGATCCCCGCGCTGTACTGTGTCTGGCCGTAGGCTGCCATGGCTGTGGCAGGCTGGCTGGGCAGGGCGCGTGGGCAAGGTCTGCATGGAAAAAGAGAAGATTAAATCTCCATACCCAGCCTGGCATCCCTTCCCCCTTATTTTCCTTTGGGTATTTGCTCTTTCCAGGGTAGAGACAACATCTGTGTTCATACAACCCCATTTCATTTCCCTCCTCCTGGACAGCTGGAAGACTTTATTCCTCATCTGCCTTGCAGTCTGATTCCATCATGTGATCGGATTCTGCTCCATAGAATGTATAAGCTACTCCCAGGTCTGGCCAATAAAACCATCCCCTGTGACCCTCCTGCCCTTTCTCTTTTGGCAGCAACTGTCAAGATGGAGACGGAATAGCTACAGTGTGGGTATCTCCTAGGTCTTGCATCAGCATGGAGAGGAGAGCTGCCCTGGGGAGTTTCATTCAATCCACACTGAACTTGAAGTGAGTAAAAAAGAAGCCTTTGCTGTGTGAGGTCAGTGGTCTGTGCCATTGAAAGCAGCAGCCTCTCCGTCCTACTCTACTTTATCCTAACTTAGACACCCTCCCAATGACTGCAGCTTGGACAGGGCTGTCAATCAAGAGGCCCTGCTCTTAGCCAAGCTGTGGGCTCATGATGGAACATCACCCCATCAGATTCCACTCTGGGAATTTAAATCTTGGCCTGCATAGTTCATTTCACCAGCTATACTCTGAAGAGCCTGTCTTTTCATTTTCTTCTATTGCCTGGATCCCAGAAGCTGTCCTTTTTTTTTTTTTTTTTTTTTTTTTTTCCAGAAGCTGTCCTTTTCTTGGTCTTTCTCAAGGTCTGATTATTCCACTTTCACTCACACTGGGAGCTACTTCAGATTTTCCAGGAAAATCCTTTTGGGCTGACATCAGCTGTAGAGTACATTCCGTTAACATGCAACACAAAAACACAAATGGATTCTGTTCTCCATGCTGAATGACAGGGTCCCATGAAGACCTAGGACTTAAAGGGCCACTTACTAAGACACCTGTAATACCACGAGTGCTTCCACTCACTGTGTTCTCACCACAGGCTTGAATGGTGTCCCACAGGCTAACACCTGCAGTGTATCTCATCGGATGCTCACATCAGTTCTCTGGGGCAGGGTTTCTTGTAATTCTCATGTTTGAGATGAGGCACTAAAGCTCAGAGACCTCAAGTCACAGCTAGAAAGTAGGGGATCTGGAATTTGAAGTCGGGACTGTGACTCCAGAGTCCACACTTGTAACTAAGCTGCTTCTCACTTAGAGGACAGGGATGGATCCAGCCCTTCAGGCAGCCATAATTAAAGTCAAGGTGGGTTGTTCCAGAGGGAATGGGACAAGGTGGTGGCCCAGGAGCCACAGGTGGTCCATGGATTCATGGATATAATTTCTCTAGGTAGTGCAGTTATTGATTTTTTAATTTGAATTCATCACTATTATTTTCAAACCAGGAGATTTCTCTTCCTCCCTCCCCTCTCCCCCCACACATACACACCTACAAGGCAGAAGTGTTAGCAAGCCTAGGCCTGCACTCCTGTGCAACTTTAGCAACCGATCTGAGTAGCAGACACTTCTCTATCACACACCATCTACAACAGCCCCCACAGAGTCCCCCTCCTTTAGTGATAAAAACAGCTAAAAATTCTCGTGCGTATTACGCTCCAGGCACTGTCCTATTCTAATTCCTTTCTGTGTATTGATTCATTTAAGCCTCATGACAACTATGACAACCCCTCGAGGTAATTCCTATTCCTATTCCTATTTTACAGATAAGAAAACAGAGGCAGACAGAGACCAAGGAACATACTGAAAGTGCAGCACGGATGCAGAGGCCGCGCCCTTCACCACATCACTGTGCTATGTCTCCCGTTAGCTCCCACACCTGGACACTGAGGCCAGCTGTGCCTGACATCCCGTATGTAGCTGTTCTAACTAGAGAGCCTGCCGAGATGTTAATGAGATCCCCAATTCTAGATGGGTCCCATTCTGGTTACATCTTTTTAGGTTAAAACCTGTTCATTCCCAGAATTCCTCCTGCCTAAGAAGCCTCATGGCAGTTGTGAGATGGGCACAAAACTTTATGGAATTATGAAAAGATGTTCTCCTGCCCTTTTCTTTCGACTACTACTGTGAGAGAGGGTTGGAGAACTTGTTCCAGAGTGCGTGACAAACTCATTGGACCCAGAGGCACCAGAACCAGTTCTGGAGGGTTTCATCCACCAGGGTTCCCGCTCAGGCCAGCACCCAACGGTGCATCCCCAGGGTTAGGAATGAGCGCTGAGCACAGCACCTTAACTGAACCTGCTCCCAAGTGACACCTGCCCTTGGAACTAGAAGGTGGTAATTCCAGGCATCAACTCCTGCTTCCCATCTTCCCATCAGAATGCCCCCCCACCCCACACCCCTCTCCTGCAGATTAAACTGGGCAGGGCTGGGCAGCCCTGGTGGCGCAGCGGTTTAGCACTGCCTGCAGCCCAGGGTGTGATCCTAGAGACCCGGGATCAGGTCCCACGTCAGGCTCCCTGCATGGAGCCTGCTTCTCCTTGTGCCTGTGTGTGTGTCTCTCTCTCTCTGTGTCTCTCATGAATAAATAAATAAAATATTAAAAAAAAAATAGAAAACCATATTCTTAAAAAAAAAAATAAACTGGGAAGGGCTATAGTGAAAACCTAGAGAACACGGTGGAAGTCCCCAACTCTGAGGCTTGAAGAAAAGTATAGATACATTTGACAGACCTCTGTTGCTACTAACAACCCCCGAAACATGTGCAGGGAAAGGAGGGCTGAGGAAGTGTGCTCCTTCTAAAGAGCTTCTCCAGTGGTTTCAAGGGAGGCGCAGGCCCACATCTGAGGGAGCTGACCCTCTAGATTGAGGGCACTTTGGCCACCTGGCCAGGCCCAGTGCAGGGCTTCCCAGGCTGTGGGGTGTAGGCCAGCAGCTTCCCGAGGGCTCAGAGGGCTCTGAGTGAGCTGTGGCCACCAGGGAGCCCCCTCTGCCCCCTGCACACCTGTGGCAGACACTAATGCTGCCCATGTGAGGGGGCGGGTCTCGGCTTTACTGGCTTGTCTCCTTCACTCGATGGGCAACTCCCTGAGGGCAGGGACCACCCCTCACCCATTTCCAGGCCTTGGGCCTCGGGGTCCCACAAGGGATGTGGCCTGAAGGAGTGCTGGGTGGGTGTTGGGGTGGGAAGAGAGGATGAAACCAGGGAGGAGGGGAGGAGGAAGGCAAGAGGGAGGCAGAGAGAGCAGGAGGGAGGGGGAGGCAGAGTGGAGAGGGGAGAGGAAGGAATAGAGGGAGGCTGAGGCAAGGACAGAGGGAGGGCGGGAAGGAGTGACAAAGAGTTGGCCCAGGAAAGGAGAGGAAGGGGAGGGAAAGAGAAGGAAAGACTAATAAAATGAACAAAGAGGGGAGAACAGAGCCAACACCCAACACTCTGCTCCCAGCTTCACTTGAAGCCTCTTTTACATGTTCTAGCTCCTTTCCTAGATGGGGAGACTGAGGCCTGCCAGGTGGAATCGCAGGCTGGCGGTGGCTCAGCTGGGAAGTGCTGGCCCTGGGATCCCCTTCCAGGGACTCTGGCCCCAGAGCCTTGCCCCGAAAGGGGGAGGAAGGGAGAGAGCCAGGGGGAGCTGGGCCAGGGTGCTCACCTTGAGAAGAACTGAGACACACTCGGAGGGGCCGATGTGGTGACGCCTGGAGGGAAAAGAAAAATTGGAAGGGCTTTAGCTGTCAGAGTGATGATCCACAGAAGCTGGGCCTTCAGATGCTGGCCCGAGTGGGAAGAAACGTAGAGAATTGCTGTCAGGGACTTTCTTAATCACAAAAGCTCCTCCAAGGCACATCTTAGCACTTTCCTTCTTGAAAACCCTTTTTGGGGAGTTCTGTCTCCAGGTACTGATTGAAGGACCACATGGAAGGAGTCTACTATAGCATCTTGAAACATCAAAGTAGATGTGCCACCCCTTGCACAGATGGGGACACTGAGGCCAAAGGGACAGAAACAGTAGGCTGGAGCAAGCTCATATAACGAGAGAGCAGCCCCGTTGGGACCTGAACCAGGGTTCCTGCCTCCCAGGCTGGTGCCATTTCCACTCCTGGATGGAGAACTGCTCCCTTCCCTGCCTCAAAGGTAATCCCAAGAACCCAGGAACAGCAGACACCATTGGGTTTGGATTATCCTATGTCCATTTCCCTTCTGATGACATCACCTCAATGTTCCTCCTCTCTCTCCCCAGTTTTGGTCCATGGGGTGCAGGTGGTGCTGGCCCCAGCACCTAGGGGGAGACACATCTTGGCTCATCTCCTGGGCTCCAGCTAGGGTTGGAGCAGAAGGCAGAATGGGCCTGCACTCCTGATTCAAGTGTCTCCCTGGGCACACTCATCCATCAGGGGAGACAATGATGAAAGAGGCAACAAACAGGTGATAGAATTAAACTGGGAGAGAGATTTTCAAGAAGCTAATTTTACAAATGGGCAGTCCCCTGGGGATTGTGCTAAGTCCTCTTTAACAGTGCAATCAATGTCCCCCCTGTGGAGCCCTGGCAGATACTAGAGAACATGTCTCCTGACTGCACCAACCTGCTGATTCACACTGCCTGGGCAGTGCCTAGGTGGCACTGGGGTATGTGGCTGGGGGGGGGGGGGTGTCCCTGTGCCTCCTAAGAAATGCTCCAAGGTCTCAGGAGCTCTGAGCCTCCGTCAGCTCCGGAGCTGGAGGCTCAGAATGCCAACTTGCAATTCCAATTCCATTACTCAGCAGCAATGAGACTTTGGGCACTTGCCTAGAGTCTCTGGACCTCAGTTTTCCCTCCTGTGAAATGGGTGGGGGGGATTGATCTTTCAAGAATGCGTGCCAGTTAAATGAGAAGATGATGATGTCATCTTCATTTAGCCAGTGCTTATTACATGCCAAGCTCTCTTCTATTACCTGGATTAGTTACTATTAATCCTCATAATCACCCCACGAGGAGTGGGTTCTATTCACATCTCCAGGTTACAGATGAAGAGCTGCAGGCACAGAGTTTAAGTAACTCACCCAAGGCCAGAGGGGTCATAAGGGGCAGATCTGTGATCCGAACTCAGGTGGCCTGGCTGCAGAGGCTTTCCTGGCAACCAGGGCACTGCAGCCCACCATGGCACTCATGGTAACAACAGTAACTAGCATCCACGTAGGCGCTCACTACGTGCCAGGCCCTGTGCTAACTGCTCATATGCATGACCTCACAGTCCCCACAACCAGGCAGGCCGTGTCATCGTCCCTATAGTACAGATGAAGAAACTGCAGAAGGCTAAGGGCCCCTGCTCAAGTCACACGGCCTGTGGGCACTGGAATTGGAACTTGGCCCCCAGGGCCCTGTGTGTCCCGAGTCCGTTCCCTGAACCACCTCCCTGGCTGAGTCAAATTCTGTTGGAGTCCCAAACCCCTGGGTCAAGGGTGGGAGTCCCAAAGCCCATTCAGGGAGCAACAGCTAGGGCCAGACAATAAAACCGAATGGACGATAGCAGCATGTATTGCCCAGAGTAAGAAGGGTTTGGGGGAGACCTTGGTTCCAGCTACAGATGTGAGAATGTGCTGTGTGGGGTGTGTGCAGGCTCGTGTGTGTGTATGTGTGCGTGTGTGTTGAACAGCAGTGTGAAAATACATTTCTTACAATGTGTCCAGAACAGCCATGGTCTAATGCCAAGGAGAGCCCCTGGCACGCAGTAGGTGCTCACTCAACGCTGGCTCCCCTAGTTGGGTCTGCTGCCGCCGGCAGGACCTCCCAGCCTCCCATCCTTATCCTCCCCCAGGACTGGAGAGCGAGCTGTCTCATTCTGAAGCAGCCAGTGTCATTATTGGTAAAAAGCCCATGATCTGAGCGTGTTGAGTAATACATAAGTTACTGAATTAAACATTTTGAATATGTTTTTCTTAAATAAATATGTAAATATTCATAAAAATCGCAGCTTATGGAAACATTCCTATGGGCTCGGATTAACTGTAAATGTGAAGCGTCTTTCTGCCCCAGCCTCCACGCAAAACATGATTTGCATGTTTGCCGCACTCCAGCCTCCTCTGCGCTGAATTGCTGAACAACCCGCCTTCCCCAGGTGGGCAGGTCTCCCTCTCCTGCTGTGCGAACCTACAAGTCTCTCCCCTTCCCGCCCCAGCAAACCCTCCGGACGACTGTGCAAGTGAGAGATGGGTCTTCAGTAAAAGCTGTGCCTTCTGCAGACTGTAGGACTTTTGAAAAACACAGGCTCTGATCTTTTTGGACTGGTATCGTATTTAACTTTTCATCCCAGAGACCTGGGGGCATGAAAACCTGGAAAATGAGTACATATTATACGGAATGATCCTCTACCTGCCTCCCTCCTTTCTGCCTTTTTTCCCAGGTGGGGATGGTGTACATCTCATTGGGATCCCTGATGGCCTGTGACAAGTGGGGCTCTCAAGCTGCTTCCCTTTTTCAGGGGGCCTGGGTGAGATCATGTCAAGGACGGCGATGCTCAGTGCTTTGGGCGCAGGGGTGGGGCAGGGGCTTGCTGGGAGTGCAGAGCTTCTCTCTCCATCTGGTTACTCTTGCTGTGGCCTAAGGCTAATGTCCTTGGAGGTCACAAGGACCAGGAGGCCTGCTTGCAGTTGTAGGCACACATCACCTGCATATTTGGAAGTGGGCCTGACAGGGCGGTCTGTGGGCAATGCCAGCCCTAATGTGACTTCGCTATTCAAGTCGCAGGCAACAACGGTTCTCAGGGTAGCCCAGAATGCCTTTCGGTGACCCCTCAGAGGCCCACTTCACCTCTTTCAGATGCCACTGTATCTTTAAAAATATATATATATTTAAATTTATTTATTCATGAGAGAGAAAGAAGCAGAGACGCAGGCAGAGAGAGAAGCAGGCTCCATGCAGGAAGTCCAACATGGGACTCGATCCTGGGACTCCAAGATCACACCCTGGGCCAAAGGCAGGCATCCAACTGCTGAGCCACCCAGGCGTCCCAATGTCATTGTATCTGACCACTTTCTCTGGATGGAAGTCAGAGCAAGACAGACCCACTGAGGGTGGAGATACGGGAGGCCAGACCATCAAGCTCTCCGTGCAGCCCAGGAACCATCCTGCCCACAGCTCTGGCAGTGCCACTGCATGCAGGCACGATGCTCTAGACAGCAGCATGACGATGGTACCGTAACCTGCCAGAGGGGAAGACAGTGGGTGGACTGTGGCCACGAGTCCCTGTCTGATGCTAAAGTGTTACAGAGTCTGGCAGTGGGAGCAGCAGGCGTACAAGCATGCTGGCAATCTAGGGGGAGGTCATACTTCTCACGGTCACCCCAGCACCAACATGGGGCCATCGGCACAAGGGGCAGGTGACCTCAGACTCCACTCATCAAGTGAGCTCCCAGCATTTTCAGGGTGCTGGAAACACTACATACAGAAGCAGCAGCCGCCCACACTCACACTGGTGGGATCTGGAGCCTGCTAGATGGAGATGGACTTACGTTGATCACAGCTGCTTGTTTTCAACCTTGTTAGTGCCACTGAACTTGCCACGAGGGAAAAGGTTGAGGTCAATGGAGGCATCATTTGTATCCATGTTGCTAGACGTGAAAGCAGCCCTAGTGACCCGACCTGATGTAGCCAATCCTTCGAGCCTCACCACGTGTCTTGAGGATGCTGCTGGCACATAAAATGGGACAGCTAACTCTCAAGGGGATGGTGCTGGGGAGACAGAGAACCTCCTCCTCTTATTTCTGAATTTCAAACCCTAAGTCTTCTCTTCCTCCCCAGCTTCCTATGGGTAAAAGGAGAAGGATTAGCTAAATAGATGGCCAAAGCCTCTGAAATGAGCTCATTCATTCATTCACTCACTCACTCACTCACTCATTGCCTACCTGCACCAGGCAGGTACCAGGAACTGGGTTCTAACGGTGAGCTAAAGCAGTCAGGAACCTCCTGTTTAATGGGGAAGGTGGACAGCAAACAGAGAATTATGCAAATAAGCACCTAATTACAAGTTGGAAAGGAAGAACATAGAGGGTACAGAGCAGTGTACCCTGCACAGGACTCTGGGGGTCCTCTGAAAATGCAAACTCCTGGCCTGCAGGTCAAGAAAGCTCCCAGGTGAAGACAGTAGGGAGGTTCCTCAAAAAGTCACAAATAGAGCTGCCCTATGACCCAGCAACTGCACTAGTAGGTATTGATCCCAAGGACACAAACACAGCAATTCAAAGGGGCACCAGCACCCCAGTGTTCATAGCAGCAATGTCCACAATAGTCAAACTATGGAAAGAGCCCAGATGTCTATCAATAAATGAATTGGTAAAGAAGAGGTGGTGTACACACACACACACACACACACACACACACACACACACACACCACACACTGGAATATTACTCAGCCATCAAAAAGAATAAAATCTTGCCATTTGCAATGATGCAGATGGAGTGAGAGGGTATTATGCTCAGTGAAATAAGTCAGTCAGAGAATGACAAACACCATATAATTTCACTCCTGTGTGGAATTTAAGAAATAAAACAGATGAACATAAAGGAACGGAAGGAAAAATAAAGTAAGATGAGAACAGATAGGGAGGCAAACCATAAGAGACTCTTAACTCTAGGAAACACACTGAGGGTTGCTGGAGGGGATGTGGGTAGGGGGATGAGGTTGACTGGGTGGTGGGCATTAAGGAGAGTACTTGATGTAATGAGCACTGGGTGTTACATTCAACCGATGAATCACTAAACTCTATCCCTGAAACTAATGCTACCCTATATGTCAATGAACTTGAATTTAAATAACATCTTCAAAGCAAAAAAAAGTGTCCAGGTGATGCTGACATGCCAGGCCACGAAACCACACTTCTAAGTGGTGAGAGTTTGGACCATGGGCTAATAAAGAACTGCAAATCATTAAAAAGCATCACAATTCCAGGTTCATAAAAATAAGTCTCCATTCTAGAAGTCCGAAACTCAAATGCATAATGGGCCTAGAACACAATATAAATGAGCAAGGCATGAGATCCAATTTTTAAAATAAGGCAACTAAAGCTAGGTCTATGTGTGTGAATGCACACTTGTGTAACTGTGTGAAGGAACTTGTGCAAGGGTATGCATACTTTGTTCGTTCATTTGTGCATGCATGCACCTGCTGTGGGCCAGATCTACAACCCAAATCTCTCTAATCTGTCCACTTAACGTTCTTTCCCAAAAAAGCACACGGGCTTAATTCAATCTTGCTGCTGCTGCTGCTGCAGGATGACCATGTGACCTTGTGCCTGTCCCTTCCTCTCTCTAAGCCTTGGTTTCCACATCCACAAGTTGGGGCAATATCTCACACCCACAGGGCTGCTACCAGCCTTGCAAGAGGCAGGGACCCGTCAAGTGGTAAGAGCTCACATGCAGGAGCTGTTATTAGCTTTCCATTCTCCCGGGGCCCTTGCGTAAGCCACTTAAATCCGTGAGCCCAATTTGAATGTTCACACTTTTTTACCTCTCACTGGGAGGATTAAGAAGCTAATGATTCTGAAAGCAGCAGCCACTACTATGTTGCCTAATTGGACCCCAGGGGCCCACTTCTAAGTGATCCCCATGAGATGAGACGATTTCTAGTGCAAGATGTCTTGAGGAAGGTCTTTGCTACGAAAGGTGCATGTCTATAAACTGAATCAGCTCACGTTCTCTGTATGGGTGGTTTAAAGGGTTCCTGGGCCAGGGACAGTGACAGCAGGAGAGAGCACTGTATTAGGAGTCCAGAAGAGCTAACCCCAGTTTCAGCTCTGGTTGAGTGGCTATGTGACAGGGAACAAGGCATCTGTCCCTTATAGGGGTGTTCCTAGGACTGAACGGAACAAGGCCACCATATCTCAGAGTATGGGGTTCGAGAGGGCACATAAATACAGGCTCTTCTATTTAAATCATCACCGATTTATTTGAATGCATGTTAGAATCATGGTAAGACTATCAAAGGCATAACTTCATTTCTGGATTGGTGTTAAGTCATTTTGAAATGAATTAATTGAAATGGGATTGTTTCAAAGAAAAATCAGAAAGGGGGATCCCCGGGTGGCTCAGCGGTTTAGGGCCTGCCTTCAGCCCAGGGCGTGATCCTGGAGTCCTGGGATCGAGTCCCACACCGGGCTCCCTGCATGGAGCCTGCTTCTCCCTCTGCCTGTGTCTCTGCCTCTCTTTCTCTCTCTCTCTGTCTCTCATAAATAAATAAATCTTAAAAAAAAAAAGAAAAATCAGTAAGCACGCAACAGGAGAGGTGATATCAACATAGAGCAGAGAGTGGCTGGAGAAGGTGGGAATCTGAGAGACATTGCCAGAGGCGAGAGCTCCTTACACAGGGAAGGCATTCGATAATTAATAATAGTGCCCTCTCACATAAACAGGGGACTGGTGATTTCCTTCACACCCCACCAATCCCCCCAGAGTGGGATTTCTGTTTTGTTCAGGTAGAGGTTGTTCCAGGTGCTAAGGCCCCCAAGAAGCCAGCTGGGAGAGGCTGAAGGGTGGGAGAGGCGAAGCTGATCTATACCTCCTCAGGTGAGGACTCGGGCAAAGGTCTGGGCAGCTCAGCCTGGCTGGGATGAGATGAATCAAAACCTGCCAGCTCCAGGCTGGAACCAGTGAAACAGGGACTGAAAATTAGACCCTATCGTGCCTGGAGCAGAAGAGGTGCAGGAGGTCCGAGAGAAGACAGCCCAACCTGTCCCATGGGCAGTCTCACCTCTAGCAGAAACATGTAATGAAACGACAGCCTTGGCTTCTGCAAAAGATGTCTGCATTTTTTTTTTTTTTTGTATCTGCGTTTTAAATGAAAAAGTTTTCTCTATTCAGCTTTGCTTTCTTAGTTCTATAACATTTTTTCCTCTCCTTCCAGAAGACGGGATACAATTGAAATCCAATTTTCCCTTGAATAGCAATGAATGAGAGTTAATATTTCTCAAGTGGTTCCTATAAGCCAAGTATTGTGCTAAGGACTGCAGGAGACTTACCTCTATCACCGTCCATAACAACCTAACAAGGAAGTTATTATCTGTAGTTTATAGATATGGAAATAAGGCAGGGGGAAATTAAGGAAACTTTACTAGGAATTCAAAGCCAATATCAGTCTAAAGTTATCCGTTATTCTTCAAGACCATGCTGTATTCATCTGCCCACCCATCCATCTACCCATCCATCTACACATCCATCTACTCATCCATCCATCTTCCCATCCTTGATCCATCCAACCACCCACCCACTCATTCACCCACCCACCATCCATCCTCCCATCCACATCCATTCTCCATCCATCCTCCATTCATTCACAATCCATCCTTTACCCAACCATCCATCTACCCTCCAATGATCTGCATCCGTCCTCCATCCACCCATCCATCCTGCCTCCAACCATCCATCCTCTACCTTTCCATCCATTGATCTATCTACCTATCCCCCATAAATAATTTTTAAGTATCTACCCATGAGTCATGGACTAAGCTCGATGCTAGTCAGGAACAATAATTTAAATACATATATAGAAATAAAAAACTGTCCTTGTCTTGGAGGAATTCACCATCTAGAACAACTGTTCTCAATCCTGGGTACATAATAAGCTCCTCTGGAGAGCTTTAGAAAAATCCCATTGCTTGGGTCATACTTCTGACCAATTAAATCAGAATCTCTGGGGGTGGGATCTGGACATGAGCCTGAAACATTTTTTTCAACTTCCCAGGAGATTTCAGAGTGCAGCCAGGTTTAAAACCAGTGAGGAAGCCCATTCTGAAAGTGTGGTCCTTGGGCCAGCAGCAACAGTATTTCCTGGACCTTGTTAGAAACACAAATTCTTGGGCCCCAGAGCAAACCTGTACCAAATCAGCAATGCTAGGAGTAGGGCCCTGTCATCTATATGGTAACAAAACCTGAAAAGTGATTTTGATGCACAAGAGAATTTGAGAAACACGAAACTGGCACTTCGTTACTCAGAGTGGCTGGTGAACCAGAAGCATCAGCATTGCCTGGGAGCTTGTTAGAAATGCAGACTCTTAGGCTGGATCAGAACCTGCAGTTTAACAAAGTCCCCAGCTGAGTCTATGCACATTACAGAGGGAGGCACACAGAGCTAGCCCATACTTAGTGTTTTCTAAGCACTCTGCAAGGCTTTAACAAAATCATGCTAAAGCCTTTCTAACCACTGGCCCACCTGCAGGTCACTCTATCATATTCCTGCTGTACTTCCTCATAAAAATTACCAGCATCTGAAATCCCATATTTGTTTAAAAATTCAGTACCTGTCTCTGCTACCAGAACATAAGCTCTGGGAGGGGAACTAGTCTGTCTCGTTCACCATTATATTCCCACCACCTAAACCAGGTGCCGGCTCACGGCAGGCATTCTAGAACAATTCACTGAACACACATGCAGCAGACATATCGTCATTGTCCAGATGAGGACACAGGCTCAAGGAGAAGAGGAATTTGGTCAAGTGCACACAGCGAGCAAGTGGCAGAGCTGGGAAACACACGGCCTGGCTGAGCCCAAACCCTATAGGATGTGGGGTCCAGTGAGCATGGGAAGATGCAAAAAGTGCCTCTGAGAGCCGAGTGACCTGCAAAGCCGCTGAAGGCAGGGAGTAAGTGGGTCTGCTTCTCTCTCAGGTCCCCAGCGCCTCATGCACGGCAGGCGCATCAAACAACCCAGTGACCACATGGCTGCAGAAATGAAGCAATGAATGAGAAACTACCAACTCTCTGGAGGGGCTTGGGAAGTTTCACAATGAGGCAGAGGCCACACCGGATGAGGGGCAGTTTGCCAGGCAGAAAGGACGGTGAAGGGAGCCCTGTGATGCTGCCCTTCCACTTCTTAGCATCTTCCCTAGAGAAACAGGGCACATGTTCAAACAGCAGCTTGCATGACGATACCCCTGGTAGCACTGTTTGTAAGAGTAAAAAATTAGATAACTCACGTTCATCCACAGGGGATGGCTTCGTGAACTGGGGCAGAGTCACTTGTGAGTGCGTTATTCGGTTATGTAAAAAAGAGGCAAATCATTACTTAATGTGTCCTGAACGAGCAGACCAAGTTAGAGCAAATATGTCTTATGTGACAGCTCTTGTGTTTAGATTTTTTCCAGCGATACCATAATGTCTACAGTAAACATACATTTTTAGGTATATAAAAATGTACACACCTAAGTCACATGAATGCTCATTGATACAAATGTGATTGCTTACAGGAGGGTCTTAACACATGCAGAACAGGGTATAGTGGTTATTTCCAGGGAAGGGGGAGCTTGGGTAGATGCAGCCTCAATGTTGCCAGTCTTTGTATGGATCGTGTGTTTATGTGTTAGCTGGTGAGCAGACACTGGTGTGTCACGGAGAAACAGAGGAAAAGGCAGGGTACTCAGGCAGGGGGTGCAGGGTGGCCAGGGCCGGGAGGTGTGAAAGCCTTTGGGGCCGCCAGCGGGGAGCGCTCCGTCTTCTGTCCTCACTCATTGGGAGGATTTCTTCAAGGTGTCACATGCTGCTCTCGCAGGGGGGAACGCAGGTAGCTGAGGTGGGCCAGGTCGGCCTTCTGAGCTGACAGCCTAGCTGGGAGCCCCGTAAACGACAGGTGAACAAGCTTGTACCTTCTGATAGGAAGTACAGTGGTGAAGAAAATAGGGCACAAGACAGTGAGGGTCGGTGTTCTGTAGGCCCAACCCTCAGCTCTGGTCCGGAATCTGACCCCTGCCCCTAGCCCTGGTCCAAGGCCCCAACACCTCTCACCTGGGTCACTCTCGTGCCTCCCTTGCTGGTCTATGGGCCTCCATTGGGTCCCCACTCCCAGTCGTTCTCATGGATGGCCCATGGGATCCTGTCAATATGCAGGTCATATGTCTCCTCCTCTGCTCCCATCTCACTCAGGGCAGGAGCCAGGGTCCTTGCAGTGGCTCTCAAGGCCGGGTGAGGTCTGAGCCTGGCCATGGTTCTGCCCTCCTCTCCCTGATGGCCCCTGACTCATCGGGCTCCAGCTGCACTAGCCTCCTTATTGCTCCTCAGGTGCTCTGGGGATGCTGCTGCCCCAGAGCCTTTGCACTTGTTGTTTCCTCTGCCCATGAGCTTATTCTTCTGCATAGACACAAACGCCCTCCCTTATGTCCTTACGGTCTTTACTCAAGCATAACCTTCCCAGGGACATCCCCACAGCCCTGCCTTCCCCTTCCCTGCTCCCTGCGCCACCCCCCAGCACATACCACTGTCTGACATGCTCTGTACTTTTTGCTTGTTCACTATTACCAGCCTCTTGCCTGCCAGCCACCTAGCTCCAGGAGGGCAGGGGCTTTTGTATGTTGACTTTCTAGGGCTTAACACAATGCTGGGCACGCAGCTGACTAAACACACCTATTGCATGAGTGAATGAACAGTTACTTTTGATGGGGTAAGACCTCTCTGGTGAGAACCGGGGGCTGAGGGATGGTCCTCCAGCCGGGGGAGACTGGTCCAGGCCAAGGGAACAGCAAGTGCTAAGGCCCCGAGGGCAGAATCACACTCCTGGGGTACAGCAAATGAAACGAGGCTGGGGCTGGGTCTACTGAGCAAACGGGATGAGGAGGAGCCGACTGTGAGAGGCTGGCAGGGACAGACGAGGCAGGTTTGGTGGCCAAGGGCAAGGCAATTAGACGTTATTCTACACTTTTTGAGAAATGCTAAGTCCTCTCCATGTTTTAATTATTTCATCCTCATAACAATTCTGAAAGCTCCCTGAAATTTCCCTTTAAGAGATGAGGCAAATAAACTCAAAAGAGGTTGGGTGACCAGGCCAGAGACGCACAGGTGGTAAGAGGCAGAGCCACGAATGCAGTGGGAGCCACCAGGGGATTTCTTGGTTTCACATTCCCTCCAGAGTCCTCCTGAATGTAGGATCCATGGCTCATGCCTCGCCCTGGGATTTCCTTGGATCTGGCCCTTTGCAGTCACTCAAAAATGACTTTGTCACAGAAGGGCCCAGAAGGCCAGGCTGGAAGGGCAGCTGACCAATCTGGCACTAGAGGCTAGAGTTTTGGTGAAATGTTCCCTGCAGAGCCTGGGAGCTCATTGCCCATCTCAAGAGAAAGAAAAGTGTGTGTGTGTGTGTGTGTGTGTGTGTGTGTGTGTGTGTATAGCCTGACCCTGCTCTGAATTTGGGAGCAACCGCTCTTCACTCCAACACTCAGCCCCAAAGCCTTCACTTTGGCTGCCAGCTGGCTCCAGGGCAGCGGAAAGGCTGCAGACTGTTCCATGTCATCAAAAAAGGAGACAGATGGTGTGTTTGTGGATGCTACGACTGTAGGGGACAAATACTTGGGGTCTGAGGACTCTCAAGGGCTTGGTAGAAGGCGATTCTAAAGTTTAGAAGTGGGGACTCTAGAGCCAGAGCACCTGGGTGTGTCTTTAGGCTGCTTACTCAATACTTAATGCCCCTGTGCCTCTACTTACACATCTGTAAGATGGGCTCCCAGCCTATTGGGATATAGTAATTCAATGAGAAACATGATAGTGTGCTGATTAGAGCACACTTCAGAGTTAGACTACCTAGATTCAAATTCTGGCTGTCACAGAACCATGTCATCTCCATCAAGCTATCTCATGATCTCTTGACCTCTTTCTGCCTTAGTTCCTTCATCTGTTAACACAAAGATTGACAACAGTGCCTACTTCTTGGGGTTGTGGGGATTCAGTGAGTTGGTCCATTCATGCCTGGCACACAGCAAGTGCCATATGTTTGCTCTGCTGGTGACAGAGGAGGAGGAGAGGTAATCTACAGTTACACTGCTTGTCACAGTGCCTGGCACAAAGTATATGCTCACAAAAATTAAGGACAAAAGGAAGTGGCCGGGACCCATCTAAGGGACAGCTGCTCCTCAGCTCCCACTAGTGGCAGCCAAGTGGGAATGTGGGCCTAGTGTCTCTAAAGAGTTTAGCATTTTAAGAGCAACTAGAAATCCAGATTTTTATGTGAATGCTCCTGATTTTTATAAGCTCATTTTTATTTAAAGTACCGTGTGTAAACCAAACAAAGGCATACATGAGGACCGGCCTTGGCTGTGAGCTGCCAGTTTGCAACCATGGTTTTACACTCACTGTGGTTATTTGATTTACAGGAGAATGGCCATGGAATAAAAAGCTTAACCGCTATACCATGCATCCACGGCGTGCCGGGCAGCAGCCAGCACCCTATGAAGCCGGTCGTGACTATGCCCCCATTTGACAGGTGAGAAAATAGAGGCTCAAAAGGTGAAACAATTTGCTGGAGGCTATCTGGCTGGGAAGAAGTGGGGCAGGGATTCAGACTGGGATCTTCCTCACCCGGCAGCCTCCACCTCCTCCTAGTTCTCTTGGCTTCGAAACGAAGCCCTAGGTTAAGCAGTGCCTCTACGCACAAAGAAGAAAATGACTGTTTTTGAACAGGGCTTAATAAACTGTCTCAAATTCTCCGAGAGCCCAGGGTGGTTTACACGGACACTCCAAAGTGTCAAGACGAACAAGAGTGTGCTCTCTAGCATGTGGTTTGGTGGGGGGGCCCGGACCCTCTTGGTGGTACTTTCAGTAGGCTTGTCTCGGCTCCATCGCCAGCGCGCAAGGGAAATGTCACTGTCCTGGTGATGGCAGTAATTATTCCCGGTAGCCTGGAGTTTCAATTTGCTTAAAAGCAAATTCCTTGCGATGCTATATTTGACTAGACTACAAGTCTCTGGTTTTTTCCCGACAGTTATGTAGCATTTGTGTCCTGTGAGTTGGCATCGAACATAGACGGTGAGGGAGAGACGGCGGGGGTCCCAGGACACCAGCGGCAAATCCCAAGGCCGGCCAACTAAAGGGTTAAGCCCAATGGTTAAACATAATAGCTTAATGCCTTGTGCTAACTCCCAGCTCTCCCAGGAAGGCTGACAGATCCCAAACAGAGCAAACAATAGCTGGGATTGTTCTAGCGAAAACTAGTTCGGCTGCATCATTTGCCAGTAATTTTTTAAACAGCTTAACTCTCCTCTGCTTCCTTGACTCTAACCCAACCTGAAAGCAAAAGGCAGACGAGTTCTTGTCCCAGCCTCAGACCTTGGTAAACAAGACGCCCGCCTGGATGCTCCACGGCGGCGGGCCGGGCGCTGAGGGACAGCCCGGGAGCTGCAGCCGCGACCCTGGGGACACACCCAGGGCCGGGCCCGGGGACGCGCCCGAAACCGTCGTGCGCAGAGGTGTCCGCATTTCTGCAGCCAGCAAGGTCAGAACACCAACGAGCACACTTGCACTTGCACTTCTCATGACCACACAGAACTGTTAGCAACGCACACGCCAAAGTGTTGGTCCGGAGGCGACAGTCCCGGTGGCGGGAGGAGAAACTCATAAACTGTACTTGCGAAAGGACACGCGTCGAAGGCTGTCGGTCCCTTACTAAGTGGCGCGGGGCGAGCGGGACGGCCACCGAAACTCACGCCGGGAGGCCTACCTTCTACGTCACTCAGAGTCCGGACATCGGCGGCGGGACGGTTAAGCTTCAATTTACCCGGACGATCGCTGTTGACAGTGAGGCTGGGTGAGATCACCAGTTCTAGCATTTCCTTGTACCTGGAAGAAAACAAAGGGAAATGTAATTTATTCATTAATTATGCATGCTTACTAATGATTCCTATTTCTTTCCCTAAGAGTATAAATATTAAAGCTGATTACCTAAACCCAGCCGTCTTATAAATTCTACATAATAAAAATGCACTAAACTTTTCATCAAAGGGAAATGAGGAATTAAAATGAAGTACTTGGGCCCCTCCGGAGAATACACCCACTTGATTAAAACTTTCCCTTCCTTCATACGGTATTTTGCCATTAGAAAAAATATATTCTGGTCTCTTTGAAATGTCATCGGAATGAGCTGGTGCGAGCTAGGGAGCCTTCCCAGCAGAGGAAGGGAGAGACAGGCGGAGAGGGAGAGTTTGGGTTTCCAGAAGCAGAGGCAGAGGGAGCAAAAGGGGTTGACTGCAGTTTCGAGGGGAAAACAGACATCGTGTTACTCGGACAGACGGACAGAGGCTCCAAAAGCATCCGTAATATTTAACAGATCCCTCTTGGCGACCAGACTCCACAGCCCATCACTTTGGTCCCCACCAAGGAAGAAAACACTAGTTCCCGAATTACTTGTGACTTTGATAAAATGTTATGGGGTGCGGGGAAAGCATGGGACAAGTCTCCTGGGTCTTTCTCATTTTTTTTTTTTAATAGAAAACTGTTCAGTCCCTGCACGATGATGATATTTATTCCTCCTAAATTCCTACCCATTGTGGTTAGGAAATGAGGTTTCTGGTTCACGTTCATCACACCGTACCTGGCGGCTTCCAAAGGGCTAAACTACGAGCAATAATGTTTGGCACTGAGTCAAGGTGTCCTCAGAGAAAGGCTAAGCACATCAGTATTGCAAGGTCATCATTGGGAGGATCTGTTCTCATTACTTCAATAAAATCCAACATACCCACCGATGGCAAAGTGGTTATAAACTCGAATTTCCTCATGGAAAGGTCATGGATTCAGATGTCAGTTTTGCCCCTCACTACCTTCAGAAAGTTACCAAACTGCTCTAAGTCAAAAGCATGCTCATCTGGACAATGGGATTTTCAAAGTACTCCCAGGAAAGGTCATGATAAGGGTGAAAATGGGTGGTATGTGTAAGGAAAGGCCTTTGTGGGCAGCGACCTAAATGCCCACGCACTCCCAGAGAAAGCATAACTACAGGCAGAATATCATACAGGAGTGAAAAAGACCAAGCTGGGCTCCACACACAGCATGACGGACAGACGGACAAAGTCCTGAGCAAAGAGGCAGAAGGGTACCCAAAATATGACATCATTTCTGTTAAGTGCAAAGCATATAAATCAATATTGTACACGGTTTAGGGATATGCACACATGCACTATACAGATAATGGTACATACGGGATGAAAAACACCAGTTTCAGAGAATGGCTAACTCGGGATGGTGGGGGAAATGCACTTTGGGAAGTGGTACTTCCAAATGGGGGAGGGGGGGCTTTAAGTGAGTTTGTAACATTTTACATTCAGGGGTTGACACAAACTGTGGCCCATCCATCTTTTCATGTGATCTGTATGCTAAGATTAGCTTTCACATTTTTCAATTAATTACTTATTTATTTTAGAGAAAGGGTGTGGGGGGCAGAGGGAGAGAATCTCAGGCATGGAGCCTGACGTAGGGCTCGATCCCACCACCCTGAGATCATGATCATCAAGTGAGCCACCCAAGCACCCTTTCACATTTTTAAATGGTTGAAAACAAATCAAAAGAAGGATAATGTTTCATGACCCGGGACAACTTCTCTGTCCGTAAGTAAAATTTTCTCAAGACATGGTCCTGCTCATTGGTTGGCTGGACTGTCTGGGGCTCCTTTCACTCTGCACCTTCTGAGTACAGTACGTGTGACAATGACCCACAAAGCTGAAAATATTTAATAATTGGCAGAAAAAGTTTGCCAACTCTTGTTTTAGTTTGTAAGCAGGGCAGTGGCATACCACTGTTATGTGGCTACCACACATCTTTGTGTGCCTGAAACACTTAATAATTAAAAAAAAATCACTTACACATCGGAAGTACTTTATATACACTTTTTAATCTGATGAGAGAATTCCACGCAACTAAGCTTCTAGTGTTTATATCTTTATGTCAGCTGGTAAACATTTGCCTGACAGGGGAAAAAGCAGCACTGTGACTTCTGGCCTCGGTCGCATTGCTTATTTATTTTGTTGAGTGGTGCTGTCATCCTGAGGAGCTCAGAGCAAGAAGGGGCTTGTGAGTTCTGATTCTGGGACAGAGTATTGCTACTAAAGCTTTTGGTATGTTCACCTTAGACTTTTGCCTAACATCCCTGAAGGCCAAGCCATCGTGGAAATCACCTTTATTTCCCCCACAACACCTGACACAGAATCTTATTCATTCTGTCATCCTATTAACATCTGCAGAAGAGTGGGAGGGGAAGAAAAGTTGGAAGGGAGAGGGGGAAGGAGAAAATCTGTAATTGAGCGATTAGCTTCTTCAAACAAAATTTTTAATTTTTAAAATTTCCCATTTATTCTCATTTTTCCACCCTATCCTAGACAGTGACTCTAATTTATTAAATATATGAATATGTCTCCTTATAAAATGAGGCTGTATTGTTTTATGTGTGACTTGTGTTTTAATTTACATGAATACTGCTGTGCATGAGATCTTGTCCTGTTTATTAGGTTTTTTCTTTCCAGTCTGCACTGTGATTTTGTAATATGTACATATTGCTGAACAGTCATCTAGCTTATAGTTAGAATTCCATACTGTGTATTCACCCTATTATATTTATGTATTGCCCTAGTGATAAACGGTCAGGAAGCCTTCATCTCTCAGCTACTATAAACAATGCTGCAAGGAACATCTTCATTAAATGTATATAAAATGTATCTATATATGTGTGTTTACACACACACACACACACAGATTCTTAAAATATATATATTTGCAAGGATGATTTCTGTCATTGGGCGTATGTGAACTGAACTTGACTGTTCCTCATAATTCCTGTGCTAATCGAGATCTCTATCAGAACTGCGTAAGTCAGGGGCACTGGGGTGGCGCAGTCAGGTAAGTGTCTGACTCTTGGTCTTGGCTCAAGTCTTGATCTCAGGGTTGTGACTTTAAGCACTGCATTGGGCTCCATACTGGGCGTGGAGCTTACTTTAAAAAAGTATTTAAGTATTCTAGTTGTCCAGCTATCTAAGTTTTGTCAAATTGATGGGTGGAAGCAATATCATAGTTGTTTTACTTTGTATTTCTATGATTACTAGTGAGTTTGAGCACATAGTCACATAATTGTGGAACATGTGAGTTTCTGGGAACTGTTTATTTATATCTTTTATCTTTGTCCATTTTTCCTTTTTTTTTTTTTTGTCTTTTCTTGCTAATTTGCTGGAGTGCCTTGTAGAGTCTAGATATTAGTTCATTGCTGGGCTTAGATGCTATAAATTTCTTTTCATTTGTTTTATTTATGGTGTCTTGGAGTACAAAACATTTCTTATATATTTTCCCAGTATTTTTTCTAGGTGTGAAATTAGTTCCCTAAGCCTAGGATATTAAAATGTGTCTATATTTTAATTTGTTTATATTTCCATATTCGCTTAGAATTTTAACTTTCATGCATAAGTCTTTAATTTACCTGGAATCTTCCTTTTCATATGGTTTAGAGTTGCATTTTTCTCCAATACTGGAAAAAATAAAAATAACCCATTTTTCTTAGTATGTAGTAAACTCTTCAACTGAGTTCACCTCCCAGCTATGATGGAATAGTTTGTAATTTTGGTTCAATCTTACTAACACAATACAAAATTAAAGCTGTAAAACATTGTTTTAAGGTATCAGACAGCAACTAAGGGAGGGCTTGAGTGCCCAAGATCCCAGAGAGATGAGATATGGACTGAGTCCCATCTAACTTTTGCCACTTTTCCCCTCAAAACATCTGCCAATTTTTAAGCACAGAAGAAAAAAAAGAACAGCTTAGGGTTTTCCAACCTTATTGAGCTGGGGAGACAACAACTGGCTACTAAGGCAGCTAGAACCCAAGGAGCAAAGATCCTAGAGCTATGAGAACCACAGAGGCGTGAGTCTGACATTGCTGACAATTATAATCTTTGAGGAGTTTGGTGATACCTAAGCTGGGTGGGGTGAGAGTCAGAGAAGCCAAGCACAGGGAGGTAGCTAAGAAGACAAGAAATGAAGCAGAGCTTCTGGCAATCTCCCAGTACTAGGGAAGCGAAAATTGGTCCATCAAAGATGAGAATCCTTGGTAAACACACCAGGCTTTTAATTGAGACTCCTGAAAGGTTACTCCCTTAGAGTATGGGCAAACCAAATAGATCCTGCTTCGTCATCCAATAAATAATCCCTTATCGGACCAAAGTGACTCACATCTACTATCACCACCTGGCAGAAGAAAAGTAACTTTTCTTTTGGGGAAGGTGTTACTTTCCAGAGTTTCCACAATTTTCCATATACAATGTTTAGCACTTAATAAAACTTATCAGGCATGCAAGGAGATAAGACCAAATGATCAAAAACCAAATATGTAATAAGATTTAGATATTGGAGTTATAGACTCACCAGCTACCTGTAGAATATGATCAAGAAAAGAGACTTAAATGGAGAATACTACTAGAGAACTAGAATATTAAGAAAAAATCAAATTCTAAAACTGAAAAATACAGTAACTGAAATTCAGAGCTCAAAAGAGCAGTTGAACCACAGATTTGAGGTAGCAAAAGAAAAGATTAATGAACTGGAAGACAAGTCAGTAGACAAATCTCAGAAGGATGGTTAGAAAGTAAAATAGGTTAAAAAAAAGCATAAATGAAATATGGGACATGGAGAAAAGATCTAGCATACATGTAAAAGGGGCCACAGAAGGAGAGAAAAGAGAAAAAAAATCAGAAACAATATTTAACAAAAAACTGACAGAAAATTTTAAGACTGATAAAGACAACAAGTCAGTGCAATCAGGAAGTTCTACAAATCAGAAGAAAAATAAATACAGAGAAAAACACTCCTGGGTATATCAAAGTCAAACTGCACACGTGTGAGAATATATTATCTTAAAAGCAGCCAGATGGTGAATAAAAAACAAATTATCTTTAAAGAAGGAATAATAAGACTTCTCTGCAAGTATGATGGAAAGCAAAAAAAAAAAAAAATGGAATTTCATCTGCTAACATATAATTCTATGCCTGCAAAAAACTCTTCAAAAATGAGGACAAAAATGAAACAAACCAAAATTAAGATTATTTGTCACCAGTAGACTTGCACTACAAAACAATGTTCTGGAAGTATAAAAATTTGGCAAAGTATGGAGAACAACATAAGAAGATAAATATGTAAATAAGAACTGTATAAATGAATAAGGACCTTGCATTTTCCTGGAAGTGATACGAGTACTAATTTATAGCAAACTTTAAGACGTGTAAGGATACATGCCATAATCTTTAGAGTAATTCTTAAAGAATACCAACAAGTTAATAGAGAAGAAAACTGAAAGTCCTTGATGAATCCAAAAGAAAGCAAGACGGTAGGAAAAAAACAAAGAAGAGATGGAACAGATAGAAAAAAATAATAGATTTAAACTCAAATTTATCAATAATTACATTAAATGTAAACTAATTAATGTATTCATTACATTAAATATAAACATTTAATGTCCATTTACCTTACAGAATAAATACTCTTACTAAAAGAGAAAATATTACAAGACTGGATTTAAAAACTGCATGCTTCTTACGTACAAGATATCCCTTTTAAATATAAAGACACACCAACACTCATAGCAAAAAATTGTAAAAATCCACATGATGCAAATACCAAACAAAAGAAAACTGACCTAATTTCAAATAGTAATGAAAGTAAAAACCATCACTGCAGATTTAGAGGAACATACTGCAAAGATAAAAGAATGAAGATATAACAATTGGGAAGTTTGTCCTTCCCAAAACTAATTTGCATGGTATTGACTCTAAAAAGGGATAAAAGAATCTAGATCTTTGTTAGGTAATTCAAGATCTAAACTTCAAACATACCTACAGCAATCCAAACACGTCCTCCTTTGGAGGAAAACAAGTTAAGTATCACCAACAAAGCCAAAGCAATAGAAATGTTAGTTCTCACAAAGTAAACAGGACCCTGACAATTGTTCTTTCTTGTTGCCAGCTAGAGCTTACAGGTACTGCTATCTTGCAGAAGCGAACTATTAACCACAAAGTACAGCAGTATGAGCAGTTCAGTGAGAAAAACCCTTCCAAATATTCTAATCATAGTTCCCATTTCTCAAGCACCATTGCCAGGCAATTTCCCCCATTGTTTTTACATCACCTCTCTCAATTCTCTCAAACACCCTGGGAGAGATATTGGACCGCCCTCTATTTCCCAACAGGTCGACTGAATACAAGTTTAGGTCTGGGCACAGCATAAGCACCAAGGAAACATGAATCATTCTTGTTTGGTGAACTCATCCTGTTCTGCCATGAGGATCTGAAAAGAAGTAAAAATTTCAAGCACATGGTGAGTTTCAGATTTGGGTTTTATGGGTCATGTTGTTTTATTATTGAATTACATGGGTCAGCAGAGGAGGGAGGCTGATGTCTTTGGTGTTCTGAGGCCTCTGAAAGTCTTAACCTGGCCCTGATTATAGTGCTCATTTTACAGATAATAGAATTAAAAATAATTAACACTTGAAGAGCATTTAGTGTAGGGCCAAGAGCTCTTTGCATATATTGCCTTCTTTAATCCTATGAGGTGGGTAGAGATAAAGAGACTGAGGTTGTGACCTGCTAGTTAGTGGTGGAACCAAGATTCACAACCAGGTGGTCTGGCTCTGAGGTCCGTGCTGTATTTTAATTAACCAGTTAATTATTATTGAGGTACAGTTGACATACGATGTCATATTAAAGTATACAACATAGTGATTCAACAATTCTTTACATTACTCAGTGCTCACTAGGATGAATGTAGTCACCATCTGTCATAATACTAGTAAAATATTATTGGCTATATTTTGTATGCTGCACTTTTCATCTTTGTGACATTTATTTTATAACTACAAGATGGTACCCCTTAATCTCCTTTACCTAATTTTGCCCATCTCTCCACCCACCTCCCCTCTGGCAACCACATTTGTTCTCTGTATGTAAGAGTCTGGGGGCACCTGGGTGGCTCAGTGGTTGAGCCTTTGGCTCGAGTCCTGGGATCAAGTCCTGCATCAGGCTCCCCACGGGGAGCCTGCTTCTCCCTCTGCCTAGGTCTCTGTCTCTCTGTGTCTCTCATGAATAAATAAATAAAGATATTTTAAAAAGGAGTCTGTTTTGCTTTTGTTGGTTTTGTGTTTTAGATTTTATGTATAAATGAAATCATGTTATTTGTCTTTCTGTGTCTGACTTATTCACTTAGCATGATACCTTCTGGGTCCATTCATGGCAAGAATGCAAGATTTCATTCCTTTTTATGGCTGAATAATATTTTGTGTGTGTGTGTGTGTATGTGTGTGTATGTGTGTGTGTCTTTATCCATTCATTTATTGATGGGCACTTGGATTGCTTCCATATATTGGCTATTGTTAATAATGCTGCAACAAACATAGTAGTGCATAGATCTTTTCAAATTAGTGTTTTCATTTTCTTTGGGTAGATATCCACTAGTGAAATTACTAGATCATATGATTTTACTATTTAATTTTTTGAGGAAACTTTATACTGTTTTCCACAGTGGTTGCACCAATTTACATTCCACCAACATGCATGAGGGTTCCACTTTGTCCACATCCTTGCCAACACTTGCTATTTCTTGTCTTTTTTTTTTTTTTCAAAGTTATTCAGATTTTATTCAGCAGTAGCTCCTGCCTCTCCCTGCCTGCTGCTGGGAATTTCTTGTCTTTTTGATACTAGTCATTCGGACTGGTGTGAGGTGATATCTCATTGAATCTGTAGATTGCTTTGGGTAGTATGAACATTTTAACAATATTAATTCTTCCAGTCCATGAGTATGGTATGTCTTTCCATTTGCTTCATCTTCAATTTCTTTCATCAATGTCTTATAGTTTTTAGAGTATAGGTCTTTTACTTCCTTGGTTAAATTTATTCCTAGGTATTTGAATCCTTTTGGTGCAATTGTAAATGAGACCGTTTTTAAAAATGTTCTTTTGCTACTTATTATTAATATATAGAAATACAACAGATTTCTGCATATTAATTTTGTTTTCTGCAACTTCACTGAATTCATTTATGAGTTCTAAGTTTTTTTGTGGAGTCTTCAGGGTTTTTGTACAGTGTCATGTTATCTGCAAAAGTGACAGTTTTACTCCTTTATATTCTTTCTTCTTTTCCATTTCTTTTTTTTGTCTGACTTTTATGACTAGGACTTTCAGTACAATGTTGAATAAAAGTAACAACAGTGGACATCTTTGTCTTGTTCCTGATCTTACAGGAAAAGCTTTCAGTTTTCCACCAATGAATATGATGTTAGCTGTGGGTTTTTCACATATAGCCTTTATTATTTTGAGGTATGTACCCTCTAAACCTACCTTTTTTGAGAGTTTTTATCATGAGTGGATGTTGGATTTTGCTAAGTGCTTTTACTGCATCTATCGAGATGATTATATGGTTTTTATCTTTCCTCAATATATCACATTGATTGATCAGTGAATACTGAATTACCTCTGCATTCCTAGATTAAATCTTACTTGACCATGATGAATGATACTTTTAATGTATTCCTGAATTTGATTTGCTAATATTCTGTTGAGGATTTCTGCATCCTTGTTCATCAGGGACAAGTCTGTGCTTTTAACCACAGCTTCTAAGTGAAACTGGGTCAGAAATTGAACCTGGGGCCCATCCAGCTCCAATATCCACTAAGCCACCTGGTCAGAGCTCTGGCTCTGTCATCTGCTACCTGGGTTCCAATTCCAGCTATGTGTCTTATCAGTTGTATGACCTTGGGTGAGTTATGTAACTTCTCTGAGCCTCATCTGTAAGATTGGAGAAAATAATAGTACCTTCCCCACCAGGTTATGTGCAGATTAAGTGAGAGAAAGTATTCATGCAGACAAAAGACACGAATTAGTTTCATTCTAGATAGATACTAGGAACTGTCATGAGGATCATCTAGAAACCACTGGTTCCTATTGTAGTTTGATGAGCAGATTTGAATTCTCATGCAGTTGGTGGGGAGGCTTCCCTCATTCACATTCTTCCCCTTCTCCCCTGCTCACAATTACCTGAAATAGGAGAACAGCTTATTCTCTTTGCAGGGGAGGGAAGACAGAAATCAGACAGTCTTAACAGAGTCTGGGGGGGGAGGAGAAAGACTGAGCTTCTCTTTCATAAAGGCAGGGAAAGGAAGCAAAGGCATGGGATTCATTTACAAAAAAAAAAAATTTTCCCCCATTGCATTGTTGCAAAACCCCCGATACCCCTGCTGCTTCAGAACCAGACCAAGAGAAGTGGGAAGAAAGAGGCATTCAAAAGCCCCCGCCCTCTGGCCTTCTCTTTGGCCTGCTGCTGCCAGCGGCTTGCACCATTTGTTACCCTTGTCACCACCCCTTTCCCTGGGGACTGAGAAGCACTGGGGGAGCATGGGGCTGCTGGAGGAGCCCAAGAGATGACAGCTGGAGGGTGGGGGGTAGGGGTGACTTCAAAGGCTGTGAAGGATCAAAAGCAGATGGAGGGTCCCAGGCGGGTGGGTGGCTCACCTTTCCACACCCCCAGAGTGCCCTGGCTACCTTGGCTGAGAACAGTGGCCCTGCCTGCTGGATGGAGAGGACAGATGGCCAGTCAGCCAAGGGGACTTCAGAGAGGGCCAATTCCCAGCATCTTTCAAGGGCTTACAAATCCAAACGTGCCAATAGCAATCACAGGCTTCTGGACAGACAACAGCTGTGGCCCGAACCTGGATGTTTCTGGCTGCCTCCACTGCCCCCATTTCATTTCATTTCATTCAAAACACATCGGCTAATCTCAAACTTGACTCTGCCCCAGTCTCCCTCATCTGGGGTGAGGAGGCAGTTGCTCACACCAGAACCCCAGGACTGTTCCCCACTCCTTGCTCTGCTTCAGCTCTCACATTCAGTCCATCACCAGGTGTTGTTAAGTCCACCTTGGAAACATCCATGGGATGCACAGACTGCTTTCCACTTCCATGGGCATTGCCTGGGCTAAGCCACCACCATCTCTGCCCTAAACAGCCACCATGGCCTCTGTGCCCGCCTCTCTGGGGTCACTCTGGCCTCCCTCCAGTTTGTTCTCTGGGCAGCAGCCTCAGGGGCTCCTGACAGCATAGACCTGAACCTGCCTTCCTCATCACATCCTTGCTTATAACCTCAGATTGTTGTCAGAATGTGACAGGCTTTAGAACACAGCACTGATCTGGCTTCCCTGCAAAGGAGGTCTCATTCTGGCATGCTGGCCTTTCTCTCACTCCACACTCCCTCCTGTCACGAGGCCTTTGCCCATGCTGTTCTTTCTACCTGGAACACCATTCCCTCCCACTCGCCCTTCAGAGGCCTCAGCTACCATGGTCTCCCCAGGTCCTCTCCCTAAGAAGGGGCCATTTCCCTGAGCCAGCCTCCACAGGGCCATGTCCCTCTCTACACACCAGTCACCCAATTTTTGTGTGGGTGTTTGGATGTTACTGAATTTCCATCTGTCTTCCTTACCAGGCAAGGATTTTGTCTGTTTTGTCCACCATTACATTCCCCAAATCTCCTGTAGGACCTGGCCTTTGATGGCTGTTTAATAAATATTTTCTGTAGGGGTGCCTGGGTGGCTCAGTTGGTTGAGCATCTGACCTCAGCTCAGGACATGATATCCGGATCCTGGGATCAAGCCCTGTGCTGGGTTCTGCTCTCCCCAGCTGTCTACTTCTCCCTCTGCTCCTTCCCCCACTTGTGCTCTCTCTTTTGCTCAAATAAATAAAATCTTTAAAAAAATAAATATTTCTTGTATAATGAATGAACTGCTTTATGAATAGATGTATTCATTCAGCTAATACTAATTGAATGTCTGGTATCCATGCCAAACACTGCCAGTCGCTGCCACCGTCACTACCCCAGATGCCATATGCTGGGCTCCTCTAGGCACTGAGTTTGAAAACCCGGGTTTATTCTCCCTTCCAGCATTAGGCCTACATACAGTAGGACATGGTCAGCAGTACATGGACACTGGTCCCCAGACCATCCCAGAAGGGAGAAGTGGCCCAAAGGCTCCTAGCCCAATAACACAAGGTGTTTGTGAACTACAGTTGTTATACTATTAAGCTCTGCCTGGCTGTCATGCCCTTGGCAGTCCTGCTTGCTCCCCTAAGTTTTTTCCCAGCATTATCGATGTGTAAGTCTAAGGGGAACGATGAGATGATCTGATACATGTATACACTGCAAAATAATTCTGGTGTCCTGCTTTGAGATTCAAAAGCAGGAGGAGAACATGGAAATGTCCGGAGCGACAACATGGAAGAGGAGCGGGGGCAGGGCAGGAGCAGTAGGGCTCCTGGCATTTTGATCTGGTCTTGTTGCAAGAGCATGTTTTCTTTTCTTGGGGGAACTGCATCTCCCCCATTCTCTGCCTATGTGGTGTCGGTGAGGGGTGAGGCTGATACCACAGTAGGCCTTGAGCTTGCCAATTAGCATCTCCTACCCCTCAAGTGACCACCATCCCTGAGCCAATGGGGCCAATGGGAGGCCCAGGATAGACCATTAGAGAAGAGATGCTCTTTTTTACTAGCCGTGAATCTTGGGAGGTGTCTACCTGAAGCTGGTGGCCGTGTGGGTCCTCCGAGTAGCACAGTCTTAGAAGACTGTGACCCCCCATTCTGGTATGTGTGCACCACATCCTTGGTGTTCTGTGCGAAAGGTAGAATAGGAATGAACTGTAGGTTTAGTCAGTGAAATTTGTGGATGCTGTCACTGTGGCCAAGTTCAACATCCACAGGAAAAAAACCCACATGCTCCCCCAGGGAGGTGACAAGCCCTTCCTCCTGTCCACATCTCCCTCCTAGCCTGTCTCCCTTATGGTGGGGAAGGTGTCACTTAACAGAAGTTGTAGGGGTAGGTGTAAGGATACTTAGGGAACCCTCTCCTCAGACGAACAAGAGGCATCAGTCCCCTCTGCAAAGGCTAGAGGGAAGGCCAATGAAGTAGGGCACCATGGGGGCTAAATTCATCCACCGGTTCATTCATTGAGTCAGGCTGCCAGTCGTTAAGACTCACTGACTCTATTTACCTTGCTTATCAAAAAAGAAAGGTGGCTATTCATTTAGTCATTTATTTCACCTTCTTTTCTTGGAAGGCCAGGAACTGTTCTAGGAACTGGGGGTACACTGTTGGATCAGACAAGTTCCCCGCCCACAGGAATGAAGCCCACATTCTAGAGTGGAAGTTTGGATCCAGTCTTAGGTGGAATTCATCAATGAGTGACCCCAGATAGCTGGGACATACATTGCATCATTGCACAGAGGCATGTCCTGCTGAGAAGGTACCTGTATTACCTTCTTTTAAGAGAAAATTTGAATGACCAGGTAATATCTCACAACTTTTGCAAATACACTTTAAAATTTCAAATAAAATTCAAATCGCAAAACAAAACAAAACAAAACAAAAAACAAAAAACAAAAACAAATTGCCTTTGGCCACGATCACCCACCAGCTGTAGCCGTAATTACTAATAGGATGAATAGCTGTGCAGACCTTTTCTTAGACAAAAATACAAATACCTGCGTATTTCCTTAAAAATATACAGAGTATTGTTTTATCCATTATCATTGATGTGTGCATCCTGTTCCAGGACTTTTTTTTTTACTCTGAAAAAAACAATAGCTTGATGTTCATTCAATATTATCTTTTTAACCACTGCATAGGCTTCCTAGGGATGTCTACACTGCAGTTATTCTGGACAGTCCTCAGGTTTCTTAAGTTTTGTTTTTATAACTAAAGGTCAGGCTGCCTGGGACAGGCCTTCCTGAAGGCACATGCATCTAGTTCTCTGGGAGTAAAACTGCTAAGTCTAACTTTAAAATTGTAAAGGACAGAAAAAAAAATTATATAGGACATTTGCAAATTGCCCCTTGGGGTGACTGATCCAATTTATATTCCCAATGGCCTTGTCTCATTTTCACACTTTGCATGGTTTCTACTCCTGATCTGAGAGCTTTTTAGCCAAAGTCTCTTAGGAAGACATAGCAATTTCAGAAACCTGCCTCTAGTGCACCACTGCTCAGCGGAGCAGATGAAGTTCTAGGGAGCTGTGTGTCAGAAAGGAAAACCAGTCTGGGTCTGGCATTTGGTCCCAGAACAAGGTCTCTCACTCGTGCTCAATAAATTCTCAATCATATGAACTTGGTGCAGAATAAAAATGGTTGATGGGATAGTTTTACGACGTGTCCGTCGTTGCTGATAGCATGTGAAAACAAGGGCCCATTGTTTTTGTAATCCAGTTTTGCTATCCATGGGATCTTTTTTTTTAACTTTTTATTTTGAGATCATTATACATTTATAAGAAGTTGCAAAATACAGTACAGAGAGGTCCTGGGTACCCTTCACTTGATTTTCCCCAACCGAAAGTACATCTTACATAACTCCAGGACCACAGCAAACCCCGGAAGTGGCACTGCTGCTGTGTGAGTGTGTGTGTAGCTCACTGTCATTTTATCACACACGGAGATGCATATAACCTCCACTGTAATCAATCAATCACTGTGGACTATTCCATCACCACAAAGATCTCAACTTGTGCCATCCCTTCATGGGGCATGCCTGCCCTCATCCCCGGGGTCCCCAAACACCCTTAACCCCTTGGCAATCATGAATCTGTTCTCCATCTCTGAAATGTCATTTTGAGAATGTTATTTTTTTAAGGTTTTATTTATTCATTTGAGAGATAGAGAGAGAACGAATAAGTAGGGGGGTAGAGGCAGAAGGAGAGGGAGAAGCAGACTCCCTGCTGAGCAGGGAGCCTGACCCAGGGCTCAATCCCAGGACTCCGGGATCATGACCTGAGCTGAAGGCAGGCACTCAACTGACTGAGCCACCCAGGCACCCCGAGAATGTCATTAAATTGAATCGTACAGTATATGACTTCTTGAGATTGGATCCCCACCCCCCCAGCATTAGCATGATTCAAGTTCAGATGGCTGCATTTTATAATGCGTTTTCCAATATTTACTAAGCTCATAAGGGACAGCCTTCAAAAAAGCACCCAATGTGCGGTGACAGATTAAGACAGGACCACACACGCTCTGCTGATTTCAGGCGCGGTTCAGCAAAGCCCTGGAGCAAAATGCAAAGCTTTATAGAATATTTCTCATGCGGAGCCATAAAAAAAAAAAAAAAAAAAAAGCCCCAACCCACAACCAACAAAACAAGGCACAAAGTAAAATAGCAAAGGACTCCTACTGTAAGGGAAGGCCTACTGTAAGGGAGCCAGTGATGGCTGGAGAACATCAAATGCCTGGAGGCCATGAGGAGCCCCAGGGTCCCCCCAAGAGGCAGGCTGGTTTACAGTAGGTAGTCCTCACCCTCAGCAAACACCACACCAGCATCACGGTTCTTCTCTCTTTTGTTCACCCAACCACAGAGCATTGCAATGACCCAGACCCACTCTGGATCATTGAGAGATGTGTTCTGATGCTACAGACCAGGGCATTTTAATTTGAGTGAAGGGGAACGGGTGGGAGAGACACACTGCAGAAATCGAATGCTAAACACTGAATTTTAGAATATCTTCATTTTACCCAAATCTTTATTTGGGCACCGAGGAAGCTGAAAAATAGTAATAATTCACATGCTGTCTAGAAGCCAGACACGGTTTTGTGTGTTCTGTATTTGAGGTCACTTCATTTCCCCCACAGTCCCTGTGAGATCAGCAGAATGAAGATCCCACTTCATAGATAAGAAAAGTGAGGGCAGGAAGTTGAAGTCGCTTGCCTAAAATCAACTGTAAGTGGGAGTGATGGATTTAAAGCCAGGAAGACTGACTCCGAATGTTCTCCTCTCCTGCCATCTGCCACGGACAGCAGCAGATGTCTTAACAGTAAGCTTCCCTAATGACTGGTCTCTAATTACATCGTTACCCTGAAATTGAGGGGGCCATGCACTAATTCGTAAGTTTTTAAGATGTTTTTCTTTGTGTTTTGAGGTTGGCTCAATTTTATGCCATTTTGTACAGTGAGGTTTCTTCCCCTCCCCCCCTTCTTTTAATAAGATGGTTTCATGGTAAGGGCTAGAAGTCTGTTTTATGAAAAATCCCAAACCTATGCAAAAGCAGACAGAAGAGTAAAATAAATCACCTATCAGATTCAACATTTTTCAAGATTTTATCGCATGTGCCTCTCCTAAGCTTTTTGATTTATTTTTCTCTTCGGTGATGGCATTAAAGCAAATTCAGACTTGAAGTCTCTTCTCTCTGCTATACTTCATTAAAAATTTTGGACACTTCTATTATGACATCTAACAAAATTCACAGTAATTCCTCATGCCTTTTGAACACAGTCCATACCCAATCTTCCCGACTGTTTCCACGTGCCCTTTTAAGGTTGGTTTGTAAGATTTAGGATCCAGGGTAGTGGGATAGGTGAAATAGGTAAAAGGGATCCCAAATATAAACTTCAGTTATAAAATAAATAAGTCATGGGGATGAAAAGTGCAGCATAGAGAATACAGTCAATCATAACTCTAATAACGCATGGTGACAGATGGGGACTACATGTATCGTAGTGGACATTTTGTGAGGTATATAATTGTGAAATCACTACGTTGCACACCATAAAACTAAAATAATATTCTGTTAACTATACTTCAATTACAAAAAAAAAAAACCAAAAAGATTCAAGATTTAAACAAAGCCCACACTGTTTATTATGTCTCTTAATTTTTTTCAATTTAGAATAACACCCCCCCCTTTCTTTTAACATTTTATTTATTTGAGAGAGAGAGAGAAAGAGAGAGAGCAAGCGCATGAGTCAGAGGTCAGGGAGAGGCAGAGCGAGAAGCAGCAGACTCCCTACTAAGCAGGGAGCCTAACGCAGGGCTCGATCCCAGAACCCTGAGATCAGGACCTGAGCCAAAGGCAGACGCTTCACTGACTGAGCCACCCAGAGTTCCTCCTCCCTCCTCCTTTTTTTTTTTTTACCCCAAGACTGATTTTATTTATTTATTTATTCATTCATTCATTCATTCAAGACACAGAAAGAGAGAGGCAGAGGCACAGGCAGAGGGAGAAGCAGACTCCCTGCAAGGAGCCCAAACGCAGATGCTCAACTGCTGAGCCACCCAGGAGCCCCCTCCCCACTCCTTTTTATACTGATATGTTAAAGAAACTAAGGTAGTTGTCTTGTAGAGTATCTCATGTCCTAGACTTTTCCTTTTGCTTCCTGATGGCACTGTTAACTTATTTCTCTTTCTACCAAATTTCCCACATATTCTCCTTAAAATATGAGGAGGTTCAGATTAATGGGGGGAGCAGTAATGCTTAAGAGTGGTGCTGAGTTCTTTCTGCGACCTCACATCCGAGGGGTCTCTCCTGTGATGTCCAGGGTCTCTCCTTCCTACTAGTACCAGTAGAGGTCATCAGCAGGTCCGCTTCTGCCATTATGAAACTCCCCATAAACCTTTGATCTGATGGCTTCATCCCACTGATGCTCATGGCCTTAACTTATTATTTCATTAGGAGTTTCGAAATTAAAAAAAATATTTTTAAAGAAGAGTGAGAAGAACATTACAATAATATTAACACATTTGTTTAGCATCTATATTCTTGCAAATTGCCGACACAAATTTTTCTTCACTGCATTTCCCCAACTGGCCCACGAAGTGGGCAAAGCCAGTGGGAACCTGGAACAGTGGGGTGACAAAGCAGGCCACCTTGGGTGCCCAGATGCTTGGGTTCAAACCCCAGCTCTGCCACTTACTGGTGATATGGGATCTCGCTTGGCCTCCCTGCCTCATGTTTCTCACCTGTCAAATGACAATACAAATGGTCCCCTTGGCTTAGGGCTTTTTGAGGATGAATGACTTGCCACTTGTGAAGTTCTCAGAACAGAAGAGGAGCCAGAGTGAAGTCTCTTCTCCACCCTTACAAGTGAAGACAGGGCCAATGAGTTAAGTAAATGGCCGCAGGTCGCACAGGTAATGACAGCCACAAGGCATAAATCTCAAATTCCACCACATTACATTGTCTCCATGGGATGTTTTCCTACATTTTGAAAATAATTGAAAACAATTAGGAAAAACATCTTTTGGCCATAATGGCTCAGAGTAATACCTACACAGCTTAATATAACACTTGATCCAAGGCCCCACACCACGTCGGCCCTAGCACCCCTCCAGCTGTACATCCTGGAAGTTCTGCTCAACCCCCTCTCCTGCAGGGACCCCTTTTGCTATTACTCAGGACTAGTGACTTGGTTCCCACCTCATGGTTTTTTTTTTTTTAATTTTTATTTATTTATGATAGTCACACACACACACAGAGAGAGAGAGAGAGAGAGAGAGGCAGAGACATAGGCAGAGGGAGAAGCAGGCTCCATGCACCGGGAGCCCGATGTGGGACTCGATCCCAGGTCTCCAGGATCGCGCCCTGGGCCAAAGGCAGGCGCTAAACCGCTGCGCCACCCGGGGATCCTCCACCTCATGGTTTTGCACATGCTGTTCCTTCTACCACAAATCGTTTCCCCAGATTTTTTCCTGACTCGTTTCTTACTTCGTTTACGTGTTTTCTCTCTCAAGTGTCACCTCATCAGAGATGCTTCCCTGATCATATTATCAAACCCATTCCTCCAGCTTTCCAACCACACCCCCCACCTTATATCTTCTGACCTGTCTATATTCATCTTTACAGTTCTTTTTTTTTTTTAATATTTTACTTATTAGAAAGACACAGAGCAAGCATGAGCGGGGTGGGGAAGGAAGAGGGAAAGGGAGAAGCAGGCTCCCCCCTGAGCAGGGAGCCCTGTAATGGGCTTGATCCTAGGACCCCAGGATCATAACCTGAGCCAAAGGGAGATGCTTAACAGACTGAGCCACCCAGGCACCTCTCATCTTTATAATTCTGATCACTATCTTATAACATGTATATTTATTTGTTCACCTTCCAAGGAAGGGGGACTTTGTCTTCTTCACTGCTGCATCTTTAGCACTTAATTCAGGAATTGTAATTGGCACTGGTCAGTGATAGAAGGCAGGTAAATGAATATGAAGGGCCTTCCAGTCTCAGTGTCATAAACAAGAATCATTCACGCACTATTCAGCAACAGCATTTTTTATATTTAATTCCTTTTACAAAAGAAAAAGCAATATGTGCTGATGGTAAGAGAGTGGAATAGACGTATAACACAAAAATACACTGGTCTGGCCAACCGTCGTTCACACTTTGGGGTATGCCTTGGCAGAGTTTGTTAGGTGGCCCCCAGTATTCTTTCTCTTCTCACCTTCTTAGACAATAAAAGAATTCCTGATTCTTAGCAGGGCACACAGCCACCCAGAGAGAATTTCCCAGCCTCCTCTGCGGCTAGACTGTGACCAGGTGCCTAAGTTACAGTCAACTGGATGGAGTCAAAAGCAGGTCAGTCACATCCTTAAAGGTGTCAGGGTCTATCATTTCCTACCAGATTTTCTTCAACGCATTTATGTATGGGGGTGTGTGTAGCAACTTCATATTATGATAAAGTCTAAACATACACAAAAAATATCCAGGCTCATCCAGTGAATCTCCTCTGCCCATTATGCAGCCCTAATAACCACTGACTTGTGGCCAATTTTATCCCATTTTTACCCCAGCCACTTTTCCCCTCCCAGAAGTTGGAAGCAAATCCCAACCATAATATGCTTTCATCTATAAACATTTCAGTATGCATCTTTCTCTCGAAAAAAAAAAAGACTTCTATTGAAAACATAGTCACAATACCATTATCATGCCTACAAAATTCTTTAATATCACTAAAAGCAGATATTAATTTATTTCAACCAAAACTACGTTGTGTATTTGTTTTCCCATTTAAAAATATGCCAGGGACAATTTTCCAATCAGTACACATAAAGCCACCTGACTCTTTTTAATATCGGCATAATATTCCATGGAAATAATGTGCTAAAGTTTATTTAACCATATCCCAAGTGATGGACATTCAGGTCATTTATAGGTTTTCTGTTTGTTTTCAATTTTAATCAATGATGCAATGAACATCTATCTCAGGATTTCTCAGCTTTGGTACTCTTGAGATTTTGGGTCTAGATGAATTTTTTTAAAAGATTTTTTTATTTATATATTCATGATAGACAGAGAAAGAGAGAGAGGAAGAGAGAGGCAGAGACACAGGCAGAGGGAGAAGCAGGCTCCATGCCAGGAGCCCGACGCGGGACTCCAGGACTACGCCCTGGCCCAAAGGCAAGTGCTGAACCGCTGAGCCACCCAGGGATCCCCGGGTCTAGATGAATTTTTAAAAAACATTTTATGTATTTATTTGTTTGGAGTGGGGGAGAACAGGAGTGGGGGGCGGGGTACAGAGGGAGAAGCAAGCTCTCTGCTGAGCAGAGAGCCTGACACAGGGCTCCATCCCAGGACTCTGAGACTATGACCTAAGCCGAAGGCAGATGCTCAACCAACTGAGCCACCCAAATGCCTCTGGTTGGATTCTATTCTATGTGGGCCTGGCCCGTGGATTGTAGGCTGTCTTGTAGCAACCCTGGCCCCACTCCTCACTTAGATAACTGTAGCATATCTCTCCCCATTTATAACAACTTAAAATGTCTCCAGACATTGCGAAATGTCCCCTGGGGTTAGAACCACCCCTGGTGGAGGAGGACCTCTCCTCTAAATACTTACATACACACTTAAACAAGTAGAATACTCTGATTTCTGGTAAAGAAATGGAAACCAAAGAGTTTTCAGAATGGCAGCCCTTGAGAAAATTATGTTTACACCCACTCTGAATTTTAGTAAGTACTTTCCCTATGCTCCCATCATGCTTACTATGAAAATCTGAGAATTGATTCTTCACAAAGAACTTCAGTTAGCATCCGCAAGTTTATCATGTCAACCTAAGACCCCTTGAGTTGATCTGTTTTTTTAACATCATGCCCCAAATCAACAAATCTGATGGAAGAACATGCGATATATTTTATAAAACCAGCTTACAGATGGGAACAATATCCTAATTTTTATGGTCCAACATTCAATCAATTATAGGGTTATATTTCAGGGAACATGCATGACTCTCCTCCTCCTCCCTCACATTTAATAAACTGGATTATAATGGTGCTTGTACAAAAAAGGGGGAGGGACTTCTAAATTCTAATTGAAACCTAAACTCAACAGCCTTAAGCACACACCCTCTGCTGAGATCTGCCCTTGGCCAGATCTAATATCCAGCCAGAATCTTCTGGGAAAAATATTAAACCCTAAAGGGGTGCATCGTGGGGCTCAAACAGGCCAAGGGAATTACTAAAACAGATTTGAGGCTCCTGAGTTAGGCTGGCCCAGCTGACAGCAGAGCTAAAGAAGCCTCAGGATCTGTAATTTCTGGTGTTTATAAAAACACAGTTACAGCAAAAATAAAGTAAAAACAAAACAGTAAAAAACAAAAAGAAGTAGCAAAAACAAATTTTACAAAGGAAGAGAAGGACAAAAGAATCCTTTAGAGATCTAAAAAAATCGTTTTATAGTTTATAGACATTCATAAGGATTTAAGACTTATTCATTCAATAAACAGCACAGGGCACCTACTATGTGCCATGCACTGATCAAATTCCTGGGAATCCAGCGAGGGGCAAGACAGCACCCCTGACTCCCACAGCCAACATCCTAGTAGATTTCCCTGTGGATCATGGAATTTACTCATGCTGGTAAAATCCAGCTAGCAGTTCCTGTTAGCTGTAGACAGACAAGACAGAGGAACATCTGAGCCAAATCTTCACATTATGAAAGAGCTCATTGTGCACCAAGTACTATGTTAGGTTGCTTTACATATATTGGTTCATTTAATCCTCATAATAACCCACGAGATAAATAATACTGTGTCCCCCTGCCCCCCCCGCACCCATTTTACAGAAGAGAAAACTGAGGACCACAGAGATTACACAACCTGCACAAGGGTACAGAGATCCTCAAGTGGCTGGCGGTAACACATCTCTTAGAGCCAAGGTTCTCGGTGGGGGGCCATTTTATCCTCTGGGGGTCACTTGGCAATATCCAGAGACATTTCTGGTGGTCACAATGGGCTACAGTGCTACTGACATGTAGTGAGTAGAGGTCAGGGATGCTGCAAAACATCCTCCCGGGCACAGGACTGTCCCACAGCAAAGAACTACCTGACACTCTCAGTGTCCAAATTGCCAAGGCTGAGGAACCCTGTTTCAAAGGAATGTTCTAGGTGGGGTGGGGCGAGGAAGCTTTCCAAACCAGCACATTAAAAAACGAGAGGCAGCACAACATGGGGGTTAGGAACAACCAGGAAGCCCGGGTGTGATTCTGGCTCACCTGTACCACGGCAGCAGGCAGCTGCTGAGAGGAGGAGGTGAGGTAAAGTGCTCTGAAGCAAGCCTGGCACATCCTCCTTCCCCCCATGGCAGGAGACCACACAGACACGCGCCATCCTAATGTACAAGATGGCTGGCAGCGGTGGCCTCAGAGGGTTGACAATGTCAAGCACCTCTGTGTATCTCTGGCCTCTCCCTTTGGTCACAGATGTCACAAACCACAGCTCTAAGCACAGTGACTCGACCTGACCCTACCCAAAGCAGGAAGGGAGTGAAACACGGGGCACCCCTCACATGCCCCCTTCCTCTTATCTTAGAGAAGGAACACCTCTAGCAGCATCTTCCAGCAGACATCCCCTCATGTCTCACTGGTGACACTGGATCATGGTAAACAGGCTCCATCTAATCCCCCTTCATCCTTTTGGCCTGAGCACATGGCCAACCAAACAAGACCAGGCTCTGTTGCCTTGGAAGAATGGCAATGGCTGTTGGCTGAACCACCGGCGGGGGCTGTCCTGGAGACATTCACTATAAGATTGGATTGGCCAAGCCAACCTTCCAGAAGACTGAAATTGCTGCAAGCACCAGCTGTCATGACTAGTGCAGCCTCCCCCGGCATCAGACACTGCACCAGGTGCTTTGGTGGCCTGGCTCTGATCACATTCCTCACTTCCCCGCAGCAACACCAGCATTCCACCTGCTGTCCCTCAAAAGCAGCAAGCTCCCTGCCACCTTGGGATCTACACACCTTGGGGTCTGCTGTCCCCTCTGCCCTTCTGCCCTTGATGCTCATCTCCGACCCTTGCTACCTGTAGGTTTCTACATAATTATCACAATGGCACCGTCTCCAGGAAGCCTCCTCTGATCACCACCACTGCCACCACTCCCCCTTACTACCACTCCACTGCATCTTGAACTCTCATTCATGGTGTTTATTCCCACTGCAATTAAAAATTAGCTGATTATTTAGTTGTATAATGTTTCTCTCTGCAGTGAGGCTCTCTAGACAGTAGCCATGAGCCACTGAAATGTGGCTAGTCCAAACTGAGATGTGTCCAAATACACCCCAGATCCCAAAGACTGTACACAAGGAGATGTACAGTAAGGCATTAATAAGCTTAAAAATATTGATTATACATTGAAATGATATTTCTTAATATGTTAGATACAATAAAATATTGCTAGCATCAATTTCCCTTGTTTTTAAAAAAATTTTAAAGTGTGGCTACCAGTAGATTTAAAATTACACATGTGGCTTGCATTACATTTGTCCCGGACAGTGCTACTTGAGAGTTTAATATACTCCACAAGGACAGAGATCAAAACGAGACTTTTCCTGCTCCATCCCTGGTGCTCAGCACAGTGCCTGGCATAGAATATATGCTGAATAAATATTTGTGGAATGAATGAATAAATAAAATCTAAGAGACTGTGAGAGGTTGCCTTGTTCGTATCCTGGTTGTCAAGAACAGTTTGTTTCTACGTTGTGTTTTAAAATTCTCCAAACAATCACCAGGGGCTATATCCATAGAAATACAGTCCTTTCACCTGCCTAATCCCAGCCAACGCAGGCCCCAGCTTTGTCTTCAGACACAATCCAGTGCCCCTGCTCTCTTGGCTGACTCCACGCCCCTAGAGAGGAGACGGGGCTTGAGAGTCGTCCACGGCAGCCCGGCAGCCAGAAGGCTCTTAGCAAAGTCAACAGACGGCAGCTTGAGAAGTCTATCAACCTTGACTGGACAAACACGTTCTAGAAGGGCCACTCGTAGTTGCAGGGAACAGCACGGTGCACAGGAGCCAAGGCGGGCAAGGCTGTGCCAAACCAGGGAAGTCAAGAGGCCAAGGCCAAGAGCGTTTGGGAGGCTGAACGAGCCTGGGCCTGAACCACCCAGGTGGGGTCACCTGTCTCCATCATCTGCCAAAGAAAATAGTTCTCTGAGACGAGACTCGAAGAAGGTACTCTGGGTCTGACTCCAAGCTCTGCAGCATGGCGTGGCCGGGTCAGGGCTGTGACTGCGGCACTACTGAGGCTCTGCGGTGCCCGGTGACCTTGATGGCATCACTGGGCCCGAAGCCCCGACCTGTCCACTGTTGGGGGTTAGAGGTGGGGAGAGGGGATTGAGGATGTGAGAGGTGAGGAGGGAAAGCAGGCTTGGTGTCTCGGCCCCTTTTAAAGAGATTTCGTTGCTCAAGAGTGAGCTGGCTGGGAGCTTGAACCCCAGTCTTGGTGCTTCTACTCCTGTTTGACCTCCAGCGGTAGGACGAACAGCTCACGCTCAGGAAGGGGTCCCCGCGGCAGGTCGGGTTCAGTGCTAGCCCCTAGAGTGCCCTGCGACAAGAGCTGACCTTGCTACCTCGCCTCAGCGACCCAGAGAGCACATGGCAGAGGCAGGACCCGAACCCTGGCACTTGGAGCTGCCGTTCTGCTCACCAGTTATGTGGGTTTGAACCCTGGCTCCACTACTTACTTCTTATGTCAAGGGGAGGAGGGGTCCCAGCCCCAATTAACTATCACTGACCTAGAGGCCAGCAGCCCAGATGGTCACTGCTGTCAGTGTCGTGCTGGTCACCGCTCTCAGCGTCGTGCTCACCAAATGCCCTGCTCATGGACCTCACATGACAACACTGTCCAGTGTACTGGACTATAGGGCTGAAGGACTGGAGCTACTGCTATTGTTTCTTAAAGCAAACCTCCAGCTATTATCTCCCCCTAAATTCTAACTCAGGCAGTGTGGCTCCTCCACAACTGCTACAGATGCTAAAGAACATTGACTCTGGAGCCCCAGGGCCTGGCTGGAGTCCCAGTCCTGCAACTTGATGACAGCGGTGAGCTTGAGCAAGTACTTTATCCCCCTTGGGCCTCAGTTTGCTAATCTATAAAATGGGGATGATTGTTCCTACCAAAAAGATTGTTGTGAGGATATTAAATTAATATTGGAAAGCATGTATAGCAGAGTGTCTGACAAAGAGGAGGTGTTTAAAAAAAAAAGCCCAATGCCCGTTGTTCCTGAAATACCCGGGTCACAGGAAAGGTAACAAGTCAGGGCCAGGGCTCCGCAGGGAGGGGCAGGAGGCAGAGCCTGGAACTCAGCCTGTCGACCGTCCAGCCCCCTGTACCCCCTGCCCCTGTTGCAGGGTGCACATCCTTCAACAGCTCCCTACCTGCAGGCCCTCTGTGTGCCAGAAACTCCTTGGGTCTCGTCCTTACTCCCTGATGACCCACGCCGTCCTCCCCAGCCCCCCACCCAAGCCTCCACCACGGCTCCCCCTCCCCAAATCTGTTCTCTGTGCTCCTGGAGTGAGATTTTTAAACATAAATCTGACCTTGTCATGCCCCCACTAAAACCTCTTTAATGGCTCCCCACTGCCCTCAGGCTAAATTCCAAACTTTCACAGGGTCTAAAAACAGTGGCTTTCAAAACCTTTTTTGACTGAGACTCACACGTTTTACAATGCAGTGCAGTGTACACCTTTATAAAACTTGAAATAAAAGTTTTAAGAAACCACATTAACCTCACGTGGGACACAGACGGGTATTTTCTATTCTAGCCTCCACCTCCGCCCCGCCCCGCTGGCTGTGGCCCACCAAACTGATTTCACGACCTACTGATGTGTTACGACCTGCAGTCTGAGCAACACTGGTTTAAGAACTCTCTGACCCAGGCCCTGGCAGTCCTTCAGCCTTGTCTCTCCCCACCCATTCCTGACAGCCTAAGTTCTGGTCATGCTGAATCCCCCTGGCATCTTATTCCTTCTTGCCACTGGGCCTTTGCACATGCTGTTCCTCTGCCTACAGCACTGTCTTTGCTTGGCCATTTGGCTTCACCATAGGCTATGTCCCCATCCCTTGACCACTGTCTCACCAGCACCCTGTGACCCATCTTTGAGTCCTCTCTGCACGTTGAAACCACCTTGGGAGTTTTGTTTTGTTTTGTAAACCAATACCCAGTCCCCACTTCAAATAAACTTAATCAGGCAGTTTTGGGGGTGAGGTCTGAACATCAGCATTTAAAAAAAATTCTCCAGTGAATGTAAGACCTAGAACGCTTAGGCCTACAATGTCCTCTGTTTTATTTTCTCCAAATTTATTTTATTTTTCTCTCCAATCTAAAGTAGCTTATGCATTTATTTGTTTGCTCGTCCAGGGTTAAATAAGCTGAGGGGAAGGAGTCTTCGATTTTTTTTATGCCCTCACTCTTCCCCAGGGCTGAGGAAGATGCCTCCACACTTGTTCTCATCTTAAAGCAAACCTCCAAGAAACATAACGGAGATGAGAGCTCAGCCTTCTGAGGGTACCTTCACAGCACCTCCTAGGATGCTGATTTTCTTTCCAGTAGCTGCCAAGTGCTCCCCTGCTTAAATGTATAAAATACACTTCAAATCCAGCAGGCTGTGGGGGTCCTACAGCTCAGAGGGGAGAATGGTGATCAGGGAAGACCCTGGCACAGGGGTTGGCAAATGTTTTCTGAAAAGGGCCATAAAATATTACTGTAGGTATTTTAGGCTTTGTGGGTCACACTCTCTCTTTTGCAACTGCTCGACTCTGTGGCTATAGTTTGAAAGCAGCTACAGGTAAATGAATGGTCATAGCCATGTCTCAATAAAACTTTATTGGCAAAAATGGGCAGTGGGCAGGATTTGATCCTCAAGAGGTAGTTTGTCCAGTGCACTGGACTATAGGGCTGAAGGGCTGGCAAGTCATTTAACCTCTTTGTGACTCAGTTCCCTCACTCATCAATGGGAATCATAAAGGTATGTACTTCATATGGTGGTAGGGAGGATTAAGTCAATTAACTCACGTAACACACTCCAGACAGTACCTGGCACGTGCTAAACATATCAGTACATCTCAGCTGCCTTTATTATTACTATCTGGAAGCAGACAGTCCTGAGATCAAATCCCAGCTGTTTCTCTTGCTAAGTGTGTCCTCTGCCTCCATTTTATTAGCTGTAAAATGGGATAAGAATAGTATTCACCTCCAGGGTTGTTGAGGGATGAAGCAAGCAAATTCACGTCAAGTGTTTTGCTGCAGTGCATCGTGAGAGCCCAATAGCCAAAGTCAATATTATTACTTCCCAGAATGATACCGCCAGCAAAACAAATCAAAACAAAACTTGGGTGTATTGCAGCCCCAGCCCTGAGCTCAGGCTTCCTCACCTCGCCTGAATCTGCCAGGTGTGGCCAGAGGGGCCCTATGTAAAGTTGTTTTCTTGCAATCTCGTCCACACAACCCCTTCTTGAGATTTCAGAAGGCAAAGGAAAACACTGGGCCAGCATTTTCTGACGTTCCCCCACACCATCTCTCTGCATACACAGCGCCTGCCGACGCTTATGGAGGAGATGCTTGGAGACTTCAGAGAGAAGGGACGCCCCGACGGCAGCTGGGGACCAGGGTTCAGGAAATGGATAGTGGGGAGGGGAGGGGGCAAAGACAACCTTTATTCTCAGACACTTTTATATGCCAAAGTGGGAGCAGTTGAAGGGACACGTGTGTGCGTGTGTGTGTGTGTGTGTGTGCGTGTTGGGGTACAAGCAGCTGAGAGATGCAAGGGAAAGAAGAGGACATCAGTTGGGGGGAATGGAATGAAGCTGCAGAGGGATAGCACCTCACGGGGGTCAGCTAAAACAGTGGTGGGGGTGATGGTGTCCCCAGCGGACACTGGGCAATGCCTGGAGACATTGTCAAAACTGGGGGAGTATGGCATCTGCAATGCACAGGGTAGCTCCGCACAACCAAGTATTACCCAGCCTAAAACCTTGAGAGTGCTGAGGTTCAGAAGCTCCGAGCTCACCGGAAGGGTCTCACTGTACAGTGACAGACACAAATGTAATTAGAAAGGTCTCTGTGACTCGGTCAGATCTGTTTTTCACAGATGCGTTAATCCACTCAATGCCTATTTCCTGAGCATCTACTATGTGCTGGATGGGAATGTTCGCTCTGATTTCCACAGTGCTGCTACCTTTACATGAACCATCAGTGAAAACCTATACATGGTCATGTTTTTTTTCATAATTATAGAAAACACCGACTCAGATACATCACAGATCATGAAGTTTTATTGCAACCAGGCATGTTCTGTCTCTGAGCCCGGTCATCTCCATCATGACTAACAATTCTGAGAGGTCTGTGCTCCACAAGGTAGCATTTGAAGGCTCTAGCCATTAGGACCTGGTATTTTTAGGGCCATGTTCAGTCTGGTATCTTTGGCATTGGCTAATTTTTACAGCGAAATTCTAACAAGTCTGCAGCTGTCTGGGGGGCAAAGAGCCCACAACAGGTCTTTAGAGCATCACAATATCAGAATTACAATAATCCTGGTTTCCAATAACTGTAGTAGCATTTGTTGTGTGCTCCATTCAGAAGTCATGTAATTCTTGAGACTGAGATGCTCTGTGCTCACTGCAACTCTGAACACACATATCTAGAATACTTCCCAGACCATCTCAAAGTCAGGGTCAGCCAATAACTGAGTTCTAACCAACAGACCATGGGCAGAAGGAATATTCACAATGTACAGGCCTGGCCTGTAGAGACTCTAACGCTTGATCATTCTCTCTTTTCTCATCTGCCTGCTGATCTGACTCACCTCTGAGGCCCTTAGGGACAAAGGAGCCACACAATAGAAGGAGCCTGGGTCCCTGGTGGACCACATCAGGACATTGGTCTACCAGCAACGCTGTTACTGGTCTTCATGCGAGTGAGAAATCGGCTGTCATTGTGTTAAGCCCTGAGAGCACTGGATTTGCTTGTTACAGCAGCTAGCATTACGTTAACTAATACTGATAAACTCTCCATACTATTGAATTTTGTGTAGCAATTAGAAATGATAAGTAACAGTTATACCAATAGTCCTGGAGCCAATTCTATGAATGCCACTTAAAGCGGTGTGGGGGGGGGGCAGAAGATGCTAAGTATGTGTAATATGTTACTTAAAAAAAAAACTGTGATTCTTCTTTCCCCTCCAAACCCTCTCACCTCCCTCCCCTGCCAAAAAAAAAAAAAAAAAAAAAACCAAACTAACCCCAAAACCAATTTAAACCAAACCAAAATCCACCTGTTTAGGAATACATGAATATGTGACAAGAAAAATGTGCAAGACTAAAAGGTCATAGGTTGGCAAAGTATGGCCCAAAGGCCAAAGCTGGTCTAACGCCTGATTTGTAAATAAAGTTTTAATGAGACACAGCCATGCTCCTTGGTTTACATACTGTCTGTGCTGTTTCAGACCACAACGACATGGCTGAGTGGTTGTAATAGAGATGGAACAGCCTGTGAACCTATAAATATTTACCATCTGTCTCTTCATAGAAAAAGTGTGCAGGTCCTTGTACTAGGGGGCCAACACGGAAAAAATAAAGATTCTGCTATGCCTGCGAGTGAACCACTGTCAGGAGGGAGGCAGTAAGAACTAGATGTGCTGGTGCGGAAAGATGTCCACAGGATACACACTACCTATGATAGTATCCTATTCCTTGGGGTCAGGAGCCATAACTGGTAAGTCATGATGCATAGAAAGTTGTGGTGCACAAAGTCTGGCCCAATTTTGTGAAAAGAAAACCATATGAACTTGTAGGATGATTTCCATATATATTAAAACACATCTGCAGAAGCACCCATCCAACAATGAATGGTGGTTGTGTTGGAAGAGGGAACCTGGGAATGTCTACTTTTTCTATACTTCAGTGTCATCTTAATGGTGCATGATGACCATGTTAATTACTTTTGCAATTAAAAATAAAACCAATGAAAAAAGTCACAAGAAATTTGACCCTGAAAGAGGATGGAAACTGAAGAGGTTTCTCTAAATGCGAAGCTGGGGCCTACCTGGCAAACAGTAGGTGCTCATTCAATGCATGATGACCGCACAAATGAGCATTGAAGAAAATGAGTAATGCAACAAAGAGTGGCATGAAGAGAAAATAAAAGGCAAAGCCCACCCTCTGCTCACTCAGCCAACACCAGAATGCCAACCCTGGCTGAGAAAATGCCCACGGGATGTGCTGACATTCCAGTCTGACCTTTAGAGTAACCAAAGGTTCTGTTCTTGCTTCTTCCTTACCCCCAAATCAAGGCAAATAAACAAACAAAAGAACCTAGAATAAGTCCTCTGCCAAACATGCGTGGCTTGCAGACCCCAGCCCAGCCGCCCATTGGCGTGGTGCATGCCTCATGGTAAGAACAGAATGACGTCACAGTCCTCTGCCCTGTGCAATGGCTGATGCCAACTCATGCTCAAGGCTGAGAAGAACAGACCACAAGGAGGATGCAGTGGCATCTGGAGAACACCACCAAGAAACACAAGAGTGTCTTCAGTCGCTCACCAGCTTGGAGGAAGGGGCATCTGTTTATGTTATTGCTGTTGTGTTAACACCGGCCACTCATCAGCATGCTATTTCTGGAGGAAAGTGACATAAAAATCATATGAATGTCTTCCCTCAAAAGGAGCGAGCTGCCCAGAGCCTGTTTGCTACGCATATCTTTTGTCCATAAACCACAAATCAAAATAAGTTGGGATTTAGAGAGAAACACAGCTGTGTGGGGCGCGCAATGGCTCCTTTACTGTAAGCTCCTAAATTTACAGATTTTTTTTTTATTTATTTATGATAGTCACAGAGAGAGAGAGAGAGGCAGAGACACAGGCAGAGGGAGAAGCAGGCTCCATGCACCGGGAGCCCGACGTGGGATTCGATCCCGGGTCTCCAGGATCGCGCCCTGGGCCAAAGGCAGGCGCCAAACCGCTGCGCCACCCAGGGATCCCTAAATTTACAGATTTTATTTTAATTTCTTAGTTGCTCCCCTTCCTTCCTTCCTTCCTTCCTTCCTTCCTTCCTTCCTTCCTTCCTTCCTTTCTTCCTCCACTTCTCTTTTCCTTTTTTCCCTCCTTCCACACTCTTTATTGGACTTTTACTACGTGCCGTGCCAAGCATTGTTCAAGATTTGGGGGCTGCAACAGTAAGCAAAAAGTGCAGCCCTCCTGGAACTGACATTCTAGTGGGACAGAAGGACAATGAATGGGGGGAGGAGCATAAATATTCCAGACAGGATGTCCAGGGATGGCCTCTTGGAGGAGGTGATATCTGAGAAAACATGTGATGTGCACTAATAAGTGATGTGAAGAGAAGGAAGGGGAGAGCACCCAGGCATTGCAGTAGTGCAAAGACCCTGAGGTGGAAATGAGTCAGGCTTGTCTAAGGAGTGGAAAGAATAACAGAGTGGCTGGAGCATGATGAATGAGGGGACAAGGGACAGGAGAACACATTTCAAGGTTTTTTACACACACTACCTATGATAATATCCTATTCCTTAGGGTCAGGTCTTGCAACTTGGATTAACATAGTACGGTGGCTACTGACACAGCTTCTGGGGCCCTCCTCCCAGGTGGGTTAGCTTAAGGGGAGTTATGGAGGGACCTCAATTTCCCCATGTGTAACACAGGGTTAATAGTAAATCTCCCTCAGAGGGTTGTCATGAAGATTAAATGAATTAGTACACAAAAAGCATCAAATAGAGGCACATTACTAAGTATTAGACAAACATTAAGCTATTATGATTACTCAACTATCTCTTTTGCTTTTTCCAAGTTTGATTGATTGATTTGAGAGAGAGAGAGAGTGAGCGAGAGCGTGTGCAAGAAGCAGCAGTGGGGAGGGGCAGAGGGAGAGGGTGAAGCAGGCTCCCGACTGAGTAGGAAGCCCTATGTGGCACTTGATCCCAGGATCCTGTGATCACGACCTGAGCCAAAAGCAGATGCTTGACTGACTGAGCCACCCACGTGCCCCTCTAAGTTCTAATATTAGAAATAATACTGTTAAAACATTAAAAAAAATAGAGTTCCAGGACTTCAAACGTTGGGTTTCTTGGAATGGGAGGACACCTGAAAGCAGAATGATAGGAGTTGCGCAAAACTAAAATAGAATGAATCAGAAATATTGATGAAATCTCATTTTCTGTACACTGAGACAGAGTGCTCCTTTACCTTCATTCCCCTAGGGACATGTCTGAAGTTGTGCTTCTTAAAATAACTGGGAATGCAGCCTCTTCCACAAAAGTCTTAGGATGCCCTGTGCCGCCCGCCCCCCCCCCCCCCCCCCCCCCCGCCAGTGGGGCTGACCTGGCATGATGTTCCTGCAGATTAAGTGTGGGCACCGCCTGCTGCAGGGGGCTCAGTGGGCTCGCTGGCCTTTGGAAAAGGAGCTCTAGGTGGTGGCTCAGGGGGAAGGGGGAGCCTGTGGTGGATCTGGGTTTCACTTCTCCTTTGTGCATGGCTTCTCCACGTCCCACTCTCATCTTCAAATAAGCATGCATTGATGGCTGTTTCAATTGCTGAGTGCTTGCTCTGTGCCAGGTACTGTGTTAAGCACTTTGCACCCATAGTGGAGAAAAGGATGGACTCTGGAATCAGACTGCTGAGTGCACACCCTGACCCTGACACTCACCTTACACAAGTCATTCAGCCTCTCTGTCATGCTTTCCTCAAGTATCATGTTAGTACCTGTGTCATGTGAGTACATACTTCACAGGGTGGTTGTGAGGATTCAGTAAATACATGTAAATCTCTTAGGATAATGCTTGACTCGCGGTGAGCCACCAGTAAATGGTAAATACTACTTACTATGACCTCATTTGAATGTCTTGGCAACTCTATGAGGTGGGTGCTATTGTTAGCTTCCATTATGCAGATGCAGAACTGAGGCAAACAGAGTTGGAGACCCTTGCCCAAAGCTACATGGGCATGAGTAAGTGGTACACCTAGAGGTTGCAACCAAAGTCACGTGCTTCATTCTTAACTTCTATGAGGTACATAGACAAAGGCACAGAAGTCTTAAGATGGGTATCACCATAACACTTGAAAGTATCAACTGTTTAAGCCAATCATAAGCAATCCATTCATTCAATACATATTTGCTGAACACCTACTGTGTGCCTGACAGGATGTGCAGATGAAGCCACCCCCAGCATCTAGTCATGTGCTATCTGAAGATCAAGCCAAAAAAGTGAAGAACAAAACCAAGTTAAGAGCCAGAAAGCAACTGAAATCCTGAAAGCATCACCTGAGCCCTGATCCAGCTATACCTGAACTCAGGTCTAGCCCTGGACCCTCAGTTCCTTGAGCCTATAAGTTCCCTTTACTGGCCAACCCAGTTTGAATGGAGTTTTTTGTCACATGTGATGGAAAATCTAGATTGTGATGTTTGCCCTGACTTATTCCCATACTTAGCAGGACAGTTTCTGAAATGTTAAATCCTCCCTACTCCTCAATTTCACCCACTGACTTCAGATTTTTTCCATAAAAGAAGCAGAGTCATGTATGTTTTTGGTATCACCTAATGAAGCACATTATAATACACTGCCAGCCTAAGCCCTTAACCCTTAAAAACAGGGTCTCAAATGTCAAAAGTGGAGTCTTACTGTCTGATCTCAATCAACTTAAAACCTTATCTATGGGATAACTAATATGGCAGTTATAAATGCTATTCGTCAAATATTTCAGGTTTGTGTTTTGGGTTGACAGTAGGACTCCACTTTTTCACCCTGTTTAAACTTACGGCCATGTGAGTTGCTTTGGCCAAAGAAGGAAATGACACGTGATCATTCTGGAAAGACTCTTGGAGAGCCAGTGTGTGATATTGTAGTTTCACAGTGTCCAGAAGACCCAAGAAGGACACAGAGTAGGAGCAATAAATAAGCATCTATTGACTTAAAGTTACTTAGATTTGGGGTTATTTGTTAGCACAGCAGAGTCAAGCCTATCTTGACTGATATTAAGGAAAACATGAGAGTGTATTGCACGAAGTACAAATAAGATGAGTTTGGAGGAGCTAGTTTGTATACTTTGTATATGTGGAAAAAAAGAGGGGGACTTTCCAGCCACTCTCCAACTCTCTAGGGTGAGGGACAGCAAACGTTTTCTGTGAAGAGCCAGACACCAAATATTTTAGGTTTGGGGGGGTGCTAAGCGGTCTCTGTCACAGCTACTCAACTCTGCTGATGTGTGTGGGGCGTGGATCTAGCCACAGACTAAACAGAAGTCAATGAGTATAGCTGTGTTCCAATAAAACTTTATTGACAAAATAGGGCAGGTGGCCAGATTTGACCTGTGGGCCACAGTTGGCTGACCCCTGCTCCAAGGGATCAAACAATGAGGTAGCATCAGGCTAAGATGTAAGAATGACTTATATTTTATTTTTAATCTTTATTTCCTAAGGATTTTATTTATTTACTCTTGAGAGACACAAAGAGAGAGAGGCAGAGACATAGAGGGAGAAGCAGGCTCCTTGCAGGGAGCCCGATGTGGGACTCGATCCCAGGACCCCAAGATCACACTCTAAGCTAAAGGCAGACGCTCAACCACTGAGACACCCAGGTGCCCCAGAATAACTTACATTTTAGATCCATAGAAGAATGAACACGAATTCCTATTAGAAGAGCAAAGCTGCCATCACCCACGTTAGGGTCAGTAAACTATGGTCATGGGCCAAATTCCAGCTGCCATCTGTTTTGATAAAGTTTTTTTCATTTACTGGTTTTCTGTGGCTGCTTTCCTGCAATGACAGTGAGTTGCGTGGTTGCAAGAGAGACCATTAGACTGCAAAGCCTACAATCTTACTACATGGCTCTCCACAGAAAATGTTTGCTCATGCATGCCCAGGCTCACGTTCAAACAATGGTGTTTAGGGGCTAAGGGTGGACCCAGGGCCATATCCAGAAAAGTCCTTAGAACAAAGGGAGCCCCAAGCAGAATGATATTTTTAATAAAGTAAATAGGGCAAAAGCCAAAAACGAATCAAAGTAACCCCTGGCCCTGCACCCTGGAGAGATTTTGACCGCAGTGACGCTCAAGAAATGAGTTCACAGCTAAGACGTGCTCCATAAATGTTAAAATAACAAGAACAATAAATAGTAATAAAACACAAAGCCACGCACCCTGTCTCCACAGGCAAGACCTCCCAGGGTTTTGAGCTTAGAAGTAAGGAGAGAGCAGCCCCCCACCCCGCTCCCACTGATGGCCAATCTTGGCAGAGGGTTTGACAGTCCTACTGGGACCCAATGGGCGAGGTCCAGAGGAGGAAGTTCAAATACAAGCAGGCTCTGGAGACAAACAACCTTGGGGATGGAGACTAATCTCCACTGGGAAACAGGACCAGATCCCAAGGTCAATACTTATTCTTGGGAGACCCTCAGTGCTCAGGGTCTTCTGTGTCGAGTGCCAAGCCAGCCCTCATCCCAGACACACAAGACCCCGCAAGCTGAGCTGCAAGCTGACAGCTCAGCGTCTCCTCAAAGTGAGACCTCGCCAGGCCCACTGCTGGCAGCCAAAGGCTTGCTCGGATCATCCCCGCACCTCCACCCTCCGCAGCGAAGCCGGCAGAAGGTCAGAAAAGCTAAACCAAAACACACAACTGTCATATCAAGAGCTTGCTGCAAACGCTGACTAGGCACATAGGAGAAATGATGCATTCCCTTCCTGCAACACACCCAGAAGGGCCCAGCAGGCCACAGAGGTGAAAGGCAGGCCTCGTCCAAAACCATCAAATGCCCTGACGATGACCGGAGTCGCGTCACAAAAAGTCTACACAAATCCAAGCTTCCCACGTCCCCCAAGAGCCCTGGAGAATGTGGATTATGGTAATAGCGCTTGTGGCAGCTTGCACTCCGGCAGGGCTCCCAGGGCTTGCAAAATGCCACGCGGCGTGTCTGTGGGAACTCGGCAGACAGCGGGCAGACTTGTTCTCCTTTGACAGCACGGAAGCCCCGAGGTGCGGGAGGGGCTGCTGAACTCCCTGAGATGTCTGGAAGCTGGTGCAAAACAGGGAACTGGAACTTTAAAAAAAAGAAAAAACAAAAAACAAAAACCCATCAGGTAGCTGATGAGAGTCCCGCCACCCTGGCTCCATGTGGCCAACTCTCCAGCAACATTTACCAAATGGCAGGCACTGTTCTAGGCTCTTTCCGTCGGAGACCTCCTTTAATTCACGATACCTGGTGGGTGCAGATACTATAATTGTCCCCATTTTACAGATGAGTAAACTGGAGTCCAGAAGGGCTGAGGCCACCCAAGGAGAGGGAGGAACTTGCCACAGCTAACTGCAGGGGGCACGTTCTTCTTAAAAAAACAAAGGAACTGCCAGGACACGGTAAATGTAGCATCTTAACATTTATCCTGCCCTCCTTCCTCCCGAGCTGGTACCTCTTCTCACAACACAGTAGGTAGGAATTAGGGAAGGTGGGAGACGCTATGATCTGAATGTCTGTGCCTCCCCAAAATCCATATGTGGAAGTAGGAGGGTATCTGTTGGTGGGGCCCTTGGGAGGCAATGAGCTCACGAGGGTGGAACCCTCACGGATGGGATTAGTGCTCTGACAAGAGACCCCAGAGAGCTCACTAGCCCTTTTGCTACGTGAGGACACGGACAGAACCAGGAAGAGGGCCCTCACGAGACACCGAGTCTGCAGGCGCCTTGATCTTGGACTCTCCAGCCTCCAGAACTATGAGAAATAGATGTTTGTTGTTTTGGCCACCCAGCTGATGGTAATTTGTTCTAGCAGCCCAAACCAACCAGGACGGGGCATAAACATAGCAAACGTTTCCAAGGCCTACTTACATGCCAGGTCCTACCGGGAGCCCTTTGCAAAGAGCTGCTTGGATCTCCCCAACAACGCGCTGGATGCTATTTTTCTCCACATCTTGGAGACGAGGAAGCAGTGGTGCCAGTGGCTGGCAGGCCCCGAGCCCCTGCTGGGCACACTCTGTGTCCCTCCCCTCACAGGGTCCTCACCCCGACACTCTGAACAGCCCCTCACTCCCCCAGAGCCCGGACGACGAAACCCAGGCCGCGACTGGCCCCAAGCTCGTGCTGCCCCCACAGACCTGCCACGGAATCAGAGATGCCACCACTGGAAGGCACCCTGGGGCATCTTGTCCCCCAGCCCCCACCCCCGTCCCCACACACCCTTGGCTCCCTGTCACAGCCATCCCTGGGGCTCCCCGGGGCCAGCCAGAGAAGACAGAACAGAGAGGGGGCGTCTGATGGGAAAGCTGCTCGGGGCCCAGCGTTCGGAGGCTCCACGCTCACCCCGGGAGCTTCCAGCATCCACCCTGTTAGTTTTCGGCACAAGCCAACTTCCTGTACTTGAGAGAAGGGGCATCTTTTTAATGAGCAAGAAAGGAGAGATATTGGGGGGCGGGTGTGTGCAGTGGGGAGACAGAAAGAGAGAGGAGAAAAAGATAAAGGTGCGGAGAGGGCTTCAAGCCTCCGAGAGGTTCTGCTACAAAAAGGCATTTTGATGAACTGCGTGCACAGGAGGGCAACACGCGTGGATTAAGTTTCCCTTAAAATTCTTAGAGCTTCGGAAATTAGCGAGGAGGGAGGTCACCAGCCACCGCAACGACTCTAGCTTCCTTCGGCGCCCCGTGCCACCACCCTCGTTGGCTGGCGCACCTGCCACCCCGGAAAGCCTTCAGGGGGAGAAACAGTTTGAACGAGAAGAAATTCACGCTGAGCTCAGGCAGGCGGGCCTCCCGGGTGAGCCATCCGGCTCGGATTGCAGATCCGGACTCTTGGGGGGGGTCCCCCCTACCCCGGCCCCACCTGCAACACTCATGCCACAGCTGATGACAGGTACCCAGGCAGAGAGAGCCATGCCTCCGGCCGGGCACTTTCGTGGATTTTTCTCCTTGAATCTCGTGACACGTCTGGGCTATATGTGTGCACGTGCGTGTGTCTGTATAGTATGTAGAGGTGGATACACATATGTACACACACAGTATACATACATACATATACATATTCTCTCCATGCCAGGAGAAGCTGAGACTTGAGAGAGCAAGTTCATTCAGTCACTCAACAAACATGAGCACCCACCGTCTACTGGCACTGTGCCAAGGCCCATATGCTAGGTCAGGATTTCTGCTGCCACTACTGACATCCGGGGCTGCATCCTTCCCTGTTGTGGGGGGCCGTCCTGGGCACGGTAGGATATTTAGCAGCATTCCTGCCCTTTACCCACCAGATGCCCAAAGCATCCTCCCCCCAGGGGTGACAAAAACATCTGCAGACATTGCTAAATGTCCCCTGGGGGTGTCGGGGGGGGCACTGGCAAAGTCACCCCTGACTGGGAGCTGCTGCTTTCTGTGGACTAACTCACAGAATCCTCCCTGGGAAGCAGGTCTGTTGGTGTCTTCATCTTGCAGATGGGGGACCCAGCACGGGGAGGTGAAATAGCTTGTTCTTGCCCAGAGTCACACAGCTAGGGTCAGAGAGGGGACATGGGCCCGGCAAGTCTCGCCGGGGAGCCGGGGTGTGTCCCTCCCCACGCTCAGCCATATAAATACGCCCTCAAGGCCGTGCAGCCAGTTGTGGGGGCCCTTCGAGGTATCTCAGTGTGGAGCTGGATGAACTCAACTCTCAGGGCCTCCCGACTACACAGGAAATGTCCCCAGATGCCAGTGGGCCCTTTGCCCTGTTCCCCATCTTTTCTCTAAGAGGCTCTTTCTGTTATAACATGGTGTCTTTCCTTAGACTGCCCAATGCCCCCTTCTCGGGAGGAATGTTCTACAAACAATGTTAATAATAACTCTGACAATCACTGTAAGATCAACCAACACCTTGATAACGTTGATGTCTGCCGTGTACTCACCGCTAAGCTCCAAAGGCTTTTGTGACATTTCACCCAATCCTGCTGGTGAGCCTTTGAGGCAGGGGCGATGAGCATCCCCATATTACAAATGAGGAAACTGAGGCACAGAGGGGGGAAGTAACTTGCTCCAGGTCACACAACTGGTAGGTGGCAGAGTCTGTTCTCTCAACCACCATGCTAAACTACCTCACTCTCTCTCTCTCTCTCTTTTTAAGATTTTATTTATTCATTCATGAGAGACACGGAGAGAGAGAGAGAGAGAGAGAGAGAGAGAGAGAGGCAGAGACACAGGCAGAGGGAGAAGCAGGCTCCACACAGGGAGCGCCACGTGGGACTCGATCCCGGGTCTCAAGGATCACACCTTAGCCGCTGAGCACCCAGGCGTCCCCCTCTCTCTTTTTAAGATTCTTTAATTTACTTATTTGAGAGAGAGACTGAGATTGCGGGGTGGGGGGGGGGGAGGGAGAGAAGCTTCAAGTAGACTCCCCGCAGAGTGAGGAGCCCGACACGGGGCTTGAGCTCACGACCCTGAGATCATGACCTGAGCTTAACCGACTGAGCCACCCAGGTGCCCCTAAACCACCTCTCTTGATAGTGCTTACCGAAGTGTTCTAGATGCTTTCTGTAAAGCATCTGTAAAGCATTTGCTTTTTCACCACAACCCCAGAAACAGATATTATCACCCTATTTTAGGGATTTAGAAACTGAGCTCCAAAAAGATAAAAGAGCCTGCCCAGGCCACGCAGCTAAGGAGGAGGGTGCTGGTGGGAGGGGATGGCAGGGCCAGGATGTATGTGTACAACCTCATCATCTCATTAAATCCTTCCAGCCCCTCCTTGGAGTCCCTGCGTCCACTTTACAGAAGATGTAGGTGATACCAGGGTGGCCGAAGGCAGGGAGCTCTTAGTGGCAGAGCCCCGATCTGAACCGGGGCCCATGGGACCCCGAGGCCCAGCCCGTCCCACTGCACCGTCCGCACGCTCCTCTCCTTGCTGATGTCCTGACCAGCCTTCTCCACCAAGGACACCTTGGCGGCCAAGGACACCAGGCGGCCTCCAGGCTTCTGAAAGATCGGGGCGCCTGCAGCTCTTCTCGTTTATTCCAAGGCTGTTCCCCCGTTTATACCCAGGGACAGGCAGAAATGGCACTTCCAGGTGGTGAGACAGATGGTGAGTCAGGAGGCCGCGGAGCCGGCAGGCACATCTTTCACCTCGGGGTCACTGGCTCGCCCTGCAGGCCGCTGGAGCCGCCAGGCGCCGTCCCCCTCTCACAGCTGTCGGGGCCCCGCCTGGAGAGGCCTGGTCAGTGGGAGACAGCTGGCCACCGCCCCCCGTGCCACCAGCTGCCTGTCGCCTTCCCCTCCCAGAGTCCTTTGCTTGCCCCTGCCACGATCACAGATCACAGAACAAAGCGTTTAACCCCTCGAGGGCCAGATCTTTGCGCCTTTTCTTTTACACTCCTTTCACCTTTTGAGTTTTGACCTTGTGCCTTAAGCTGCGTGACCTCAATAACTGATGTTCTGTTCTTTCTTTTTTTTTTTTTTTTTTTTTTTTTATTAGCAATAGTAGTATTCACAGCATGGTTAAGAGTGTGGGTTCTGGATTCAGATATCCCAGGCAGGGATTCAGTCCTGGGTCGCCACTTAGGACCCAAGTGATCGGGGGCAAATGATTTAACCTCTCTGTGCTTCTGCGTTCTCATCTGGAAAGCAGTTTATCACAATGCCCACCTCAAGGGCTGTTAGGTATATCACACAAGTTGATGTGTAGAGAGCACTTACAACCACTCCTGGTACACAGTCGGTGGTCAATAAATGTTACTTATTACCAGTGTTGATGTGCGTTTCTGTCCATTCTGTCTAGGAAGCCCTCTGTTTATGTTTTTAAATTTGAGTGAATCCTTAAAAGGCCAGACCAAGGCTTTTCTCCTTCATTAAGATTTCTGAGAACCTGGGGTGGGCATATCATTCTTCTTGAGTACCTTCTCACAAATCCTGGCACAACATGGGGCACATAGATTTTTCATCTAATAATAATCATGAATGGCCAAGTTTTATTGAACACTTACTATCTACCCCGTACTGTCCCTCTGCTTCACCTACATTATCTTTTGTTTTAATTTAAATTCAATTTGTCATCATATAGTACAATACCCAGTGTTCATCCCATCAAATGCATTATCTTATCTTACTCTCCCCTCAAACTTTGTGTCTTCATAATACATCCATTTTACAGATGAGGAAACAGAGAGGTTAAGGTCCCAGCAATAATAAGTGAGCCTGGGACTTGAGGCTCCTTGGGATAGGCAAAACCATTATGAAGGTAAGAAAGCTAGAGTTTTCACTGCTCCACCCCTAACAAATAGAGGGCAAAAAGCAAAGCACTCTGATTTCTAAGAATATCAGCCCTGCTCTCTCATAGCAAACTTCTGCTGCAAACAAATTAGTTTCTGTGGTAAGACTTTACAGTAAATCATTCTCTTTCTCTGGAAGATTCACGTATTAGTCAGAATCCTTTCCGTTGCAAATGACAGGAAAATTTAGCTCAAATTGGTTTAAGTAAAAAGGGAAACTTACTGACTCACATAACTGGACCTTAGGAGGTGCTAGCTTCAGACACAGCTTGATCAAGGGATTGAAGAATAATAAAATCACTACCCCGCCCCTTTGCCCTCAGTTTTGCTTTCCTCCATGCTGGCTTCATTCTTAAGCATTCTCTCCCCTAGGTTGTTGGCAAAGCTAGTCCTTGGTGTGTTCGGCCTGACACTGCCAGCTTTTTAACCTCGGTGGTAAAACAGTCCAATTGTCCTCCCTTACCCATTGTGGGGACCCTCGGTGGATGCCTGAAACCACAGATATTACTGGCCCCTGTATATACTATATATTTTTCCTAAACACACATACTTATGATAAAGTTTAACTTATAAATTAGACACAGTTAAGAGATTAACAACTAATAATAAAATGGAACTGTAACAATATACCGTAATTAAAGTTATGTGAATGTGATCTCTCTCTCAAAATCTCTTATTGTCCTGTACTCACCCTTCTCCTTCTTGTGATGTGAGATGACAAAATGCCGACCTGAGAAGATAAAGTGGGGTGAATGACACTGGTGTTAGGTGACTATTGACCTCCTGCTGCTAGTCAGAAAGAATCATCTGCGATCCCACTGGCTGATGGCAGGTACCTGAAACCTGGGAAAGTCAAACTGAGGAGTAGGAGGCTGGGGGGAGGTGGGGGGGGAAAGTAAGGTGGTTTTTCCTAAGAGTCCCAGCTACAATCCAGGAGTTATTCTGATTGGCCCAGCCTGGGTCATGTGCCATCCCTGGACCAAACACCATCACCAGCTGAGTGCTCCTTGGCCAGATCTGAGTCACCTGTAGGCCCCCGGTTGGGAGATGGGAGTCCCCTCCTGATCCAGGTGGTCAGAGGGCAGGGCAGGAGTGTTTCCCAAACGGATAATTGGAGAGTGTGTTGTGGATCTGCACGGGCAACTCACAGTCCAGGAGCAGAGAGAGGTGTGGAAGCTCCACACAAAACTAAGGGGTAAGAGATAAAATAATGAAATAGGACAATGCTGCACTGTTGAGCAAAGCCCACATTATTTCATATTTCAAAATAATGAAACAGCGCAACAGAATTGGAATAGGGGTAAGAGCACGCAGCCTCACAATGGGCGAAGGGCTCCTCAAGAGGAAATCACAGCAAGTTACCAAAGGAAGGAGAGGGAATGTCAGCTAACCCTAAACCTCAGGGGGCTCTCTGGGCCTGGCCTGGAATGGCTAGTCTGGAAGGGCCCGATAAACTGGTTTCTTGTCACAACACCTCGGTGAGGGAGGCAGTGGCAGTATGTCCTTTTTAACGATGGGGCAATAGATGGTTCAAACAGCTTGCCCAGCTGAGTAGCACTGGAACTTAAACCCAGGCACAGGGCTGCAGGGTGTTAACCACGATGCCAATCACCCCTCCTAAGACAGGCAGAGTCTGAACTGTGTAATTTAAGTTGCCCACGAAGGAGCAGTTCCCATCCTCGCGCTGCCTGAAGCACCACACGCTGGTGCACGGAATAATCCCAGCCCACAGCCCCCACCTCCAGGACCCCGCTTCTTGAAGACACTCTGACCTCCTAGCTCTCTGATCATTTGCCTTTCCCTGACTCCCTCTCATTTCTGCAATCAAAGGGAGACTCCCTCTTCGCAATTTCTCTTCCATCCACCCCTCCTCTCCATCCCAGCGCCAATCCTTAGTTTAGGACACGCTCTCATGTATTGCTGGGATGACCCCAACTGTCCCTCTGGCTCTCTTCTGTCACCTCCAAAATTCTGACCACTGCACTTTCTGCTTTGAATCATCCGGAGGTGCCCTGGAGCTCACAGATGATGTTCAGACTCCACTACATGATGTGGACAACTATTTCTCTTGTTGGTCACCTTTGAACACTCCTCCCATTTGGGGGAATTCCGACACTATAGGCCCTAGCTCCCCATGGCAGATGCCAGAAATCTGCTTTCTCAGCCTCCCTTGCAACTAGGATGCAGACATGGGACCTGGCATCCACCAGACTCATCCTCCTGAATCTTAGATTAAACGCTGATGGCTCAAGGGAAGTGCTTTGCCACACAGAATCCATCCCAGTGGTGGCAAAGGCAGATAGCTTCCAGAAGCAGCAAGGGCAGACATTCCAGCAGCCACATCCTTGCCAGGGTCAGGCAAAGGTCTATAGAGTCTGAGACCTGTTGTGTGATAAGAGGTGCCAATAGCTAGGGGCCATGCAGGATCACTGTCCACGGGAGCAGTCCCTAAGTGTGGCCCAGATATTACGTGACCACCATGCCTTTTCCTTGGCCCTTCCTCCACTTCTGTTTAAAGTAGCTGAATTGGATTCCATCATTCGCAACTAAGATTGTGACCGATCCATGTGACTTACCAGGCCCTACCCGAGCTGGCTGCTGTCCTTTCCCACCCTACACAATGACATCCCTGTGTTTCTGCCCCTTGTACTCTCAGAACTTCTTTCAGTTCGGCCAGTTGGCTGAGCTACATCTGGGCTGTCACATATAGTGTTACTGTCCCTTGAACACTCCTCCCCCTTCTCTTTTTCTGGGTCACACCTACTCATCCACTCATTGGCGCTGTTACCTGCCCTTGGAAGTTTTCCCAAGCTCTGCCCCCAACCAAACTTGGTCAGATGCCCTGTGGTCTATATAGTTAGATATCCTATGCGCCCCTGTGGTATCCTGCACGTCCCCTAGTTACTAGCATCACCTATCACACTGAACAAAGGTTCATTCCTTCTAGGATTTCTAGGACTGTCTTCCCCATTGGGTGGTCCAGGGCAGTGATTACAAGGGGAGATTCTATAATGTCACCGAAGCAAAATTCCTGATGAAAACGTTTAACCTGAATAATCACAAGGAAACATCAGACAAGTCCAAATTGAGAATATGCAAAATAACTGGCCTGGATTGTTTAAAAGAAATGCCAGTGGTTTGAAAGACAAAGCAAAAACATGCAAACAAACAACTGAGGAACTGCCCCCAGATTAAAGGAAATGAAAGAGACAGGACCAGTAAATGCAGAGCCTGAGACTGGATGAAAGATCTCATCAAAAGGATGCCACGGAGCAACCAGAGAGCTATGAAAGTGGAGTCAATGAGATAGTTGTATAGTGTGTGAGTAGCTAATGCCCTGAGTGTGATCAGACTATTGGGATTGTGTAGAGAGATACCTTGTGCTAACCAGCATCTAAGAGGCTCCGCGGGTCTCTGCTTCCTTTTTGGCACCTTGTCCCTCCTCTTTTCTCTCTCTCTCTCTCTCTCTCTCTCATCCATGGCTTTGGGGGAAGCCAGCCACGAGATCACAAGCAGCTCTGTGAAGAGGTCCATGGGGAAGAAGCTGAGGCCTGCCATCAGCCGGCACAGGAGCAAGTGCAACGATGCCTAACATGAAAGCAGCCCCAGCTGACAGCTTGATTCTAGCTTAGCAACAGACCCTAAAGCAGAGCACCCAGCTAAGCTACATCCAGATTCCTGACCCACAGCACTATGATACAAGAAATATTTGTTTATTTAGGCCATCAACTTTGGGGGTAATTTGTTATGCAGCAATAGATATTTACTATCTACACTATAATATTTAGGGGTGAAGAATCAGGATACCTGCAAGTAAAGAGCTCAACACAAATTTATATAGGAACCAAAGCAAATATGCAAACTTAATAGGTGGTGAATCTATGTCACAGGTATATGACGTTCCAGTAAATTTACTGCATATCTGACATTTTCTACATTAAAAAACTGGAGAGAAAAAGAGAGGAGTATAGGCACTGGAGCCAGGCTGTCTGGGTTTGAATCTGGACTCTGTTTCCCAGGCTGTGTGCCCCTGGGGTTACCTTAACCCTTCTGTGCCTCAGTCTCCTCATCTGTTAAATGGGATTCTATCTCCCAGGATTGAGATGATGATGATGAAATGGATTGAGATATGTACAGCTCCTAAATCAGGGCCTGGCTCCCCAGAGACCCAGCAAGCTTTACTATGTTGTGCTCACTTTGTACCAAGCTTGGCACAGGGACCTGGTAAATAGTAATCCCATAAGAAATATTTGCAGAATGAATGAATGAACGAGTTGATTTTCTAACCAGTGGTTTGCAGGCTTCTCTTGGGTTTGAAGAGTTCCTCTGTTAGCTGATGTGGCCAGAAAAAAATCTCTGGAATTCAAGAATTCCAAAATGCCTTGCTGGAAGCACATCCTAAAAGGTTGGATTAAAAAAAAGAAAAAAATATATCAAGTCATGATGAAGTGCGTGCTTTGGACTACCGGGCTAAAACACCAAGGAAAAAGAGACAATTATAGGTTTCTGTTGCAAACCACAAGGCCCTTCTCTACACTGGCTTTCCCGTGTGCCAGGCAGAAAATTGTCACCAACCCCAAAACAAAAGTCTGTATAAGGTAAAAGTAACCTTACCAAATGTGTCCACTGTTATAGGCACTATTTCAACTGCCTTTCATGTAATAATCCATTTAATTCTTAAACAATCCTAGAAAGGAGTACTATTATTCTTTCTGTTGTATAGCTGAGGCACAGAGAGATAAAGTCATTTGTTCAGGGTCACACAGCTTTGGAAGTTGGGGTGTCAGGCAGTCTCAGTCAAATCTTTGTAAATTAAAAATGTGTAATGGTTTTAAAATCCTTATTTTCCTATAGGTTCAAGGTTCACATACAGGAATTCACCTCCATACCCCAACCCCCAGAGATTTTTTTTCCTTTGGAAACGTGAGCTAGATATATCTGTACTTTTTATAGCCACAAAGGGATTTATTACTTTGCAATCAAACTGTTCCAAAGCAGTGTTGTCTTTTTCTTCACAGGGTAAGACTGTCATAAATTAAAAGGGCTCCCCATTCAGCCTGGCACTCAACTGGGCTACTTAAAATCACTTTGGACTCTGCCCTCAACTGACCTTTGCAAACTGCTTTCCAGGCATCACTGCTTCCAGGACCCAATTGAGGCTAATCACAAGAGCTTTACTCTGGTAAGTGGAGCCACAAATTATTCCAGGCACGAGGAAGCAAAGAAATCTCTGTTAGGAAATGGAAATACAGCTCAAGCTGCATGCGGAGAGTGACTGTCTTGTCCGGGGCTGGGGGACGCCCCTGTGGTTATCCTGGGAGAAGTGGGTCAGTGGGAGGGACCAGCCTCATTCTCCTGTCCTGCTTGAACACGGGCTTTGGAGCCGCTTCCCCAATTCCTGTCTTTCGGCCCCACCCAAGGAGCAATATTGAATATCCATGCGTTCTGGGAGAAAGGCATCCGCCTTTGTGGGAGGAAATGGTGTCCTGTTTGTCCCCCAAAGTAAATGCTGTCATTTCCCCTCAAAGTATCTGATGGGAAAATGATGATACTGACAATACCCAACACTTACTAAGCCTTTATTATGTCATAACCTTACTTGATTATCACTTTCACTCCTACTCAGTTAATATACTTCTACTGTTTACTTATCTGACATATATCGAGACCGTACTATGTGCTAGGAACTCTTTTAAGAACCAGGCATAATTTATTTAATTCACAGAGCCGCCCAGTAAACGGATTTCTCAGATGAGGAATCTGGGGTATGAAGACACGATGTCATTTGCCCAAGGTCACACGATCACTAAGGGGTTTAGCTCTCTTCTAAGGTACAGGATATCATGGTCTCCATTTTCCAAGAGAGGACGATGATTACCAGGAGGTGATCTGCCTTGAAAACAGTCGTGACAGGAATACTAGTTAATGACATCGCCATGTATCGAGCGTTTCCTATGTGTTGTGCTAGCAAGGCCCCACCTGGCAGGTGCTATCGCTAAGCCATTTAATGGAGGAGGCTGAGGCCCAGAGAGGCAAAGCTCATCACACAGCCAGGAGTACAAAGAACACCAAAGGTTCAAATCTAGGCTCATTCTAGGGGTGGCAGCTCATGCAAACAGATGGCACAAAATTGTTGTCTGCAGGCTGCCCTGAAGGCACATCCAACAGGAGCCTGAAAAATCTGCCTCAAGCACTCACTCTACGTAGTACAGATTTGGCTTCGAGCAGACTTGTGAGAGGGGGAAATGTGTTCCACTTGCTACTTAAATCTCCTCTCCTGTCAGGACTGGTGCACCAGCTTCCCCACTGGCCTCCCTGCCCTCAGACCCTGTGGCTCTGGGCTTGTCTCCTGTCATCGCCCTTAGGTATCATTAGAATATAACCAGGGACTTTGTTTATTTGCATAGTAGGTGCTCACTAAATAGATGGTAGATGAATGAATGAATTTTAAACACAAACTGAATCATAGCTCTTTCCTCTTTGATTCACTTCACATCCAAAGACTCTACTCAATTCTCCACTTTTGCCCACCTACTCATCTTCCAGTCCCATTCCCTGTGTTCCATTCATGTGAGCTCCGTTATGTTTCCTAAATGCATCATTTCATGCCTCTGAGCCTTTGCTCCTAATGTTCCCCAGCCTGAGATTCCCTTCCCTTCACTCTAGTTCCTCCATCCTGCCTGATGAACTCTTATTCAGTCCACACAATCAGCCTCCAATGAGCCATCTTCTTTGAGGGTCTTGTGGACACCTGTTGTCTGTACCTGCCCAGCATCCATCCTGTCTCCTCTAACAGCATCCCGACTTTCCCTTGGAGAATCACTCCTGCCTCACCCTCTGTCCACATCATTTGGATAGAGCAGACTGCTCCCAGGTTCCATGGTGTCATTTACGAAGGAATGGGCACACAGCCCAAGCCTGTCCAATCAGAGCCCCATCTCATCCTTGGCCATCATGCTTGGTTCCAGGACAAGCTTGTGAGCCAGACTGGACCAGTAAGTCAACCTTGTGACTTTAAAGGAACTTTTGGGAAGGAAGAGCCCTGCAGGGCTAAGAACGTGGGAGCCAACAACTAAGCTGATCTGGCCTATGTGGCTGCCTAAACCCATGTGGGCACCTTGTCTCCCTCCCAGCCAAAATCCTGGAGGTGCAGCCCCCAACCATCTAAAGTGGTTTCTTTCTGCACCAGCCCTGGGCTCACCTGTAGAGTCCTTACCACATGCTTAGCACAGGGCCAAGCCCCTACCATGCCTTCTCTCATCCAAATGATCCTATGGCTAAGGTACCAATCAGCCTTCCCATTCTACTGGGGCAGAAACTGAGGTTCAGAGAGTAAGCCCCTTGCCTATCCTTAGCAGAGCTGGGGCTTTTATCCCATTCCAGATCCCACCCCCTCTAAAACCATATAGGATCTGCTTGTGGGAGGCAGAGGTGGTGGCAACAGGCTTGAAAGATGGTATTTAGCCAATGTGGAGACTAGAAGGTGGTCATGGGGATAAGAAGGAGGAATATTGAGTCCAGGAGACAAGCAGACAAAGGCCTGGAGGTGGGAACTCGGAAGGCCATGCAACAGTTCCATTTGGCTGATGCGTGGGAGGGTAGAAGTAGGCTATGATGTGTGCGGAGGGGTGAAATTAAAAACAATCAAACCACTTAATCTCATCCTGCGCCCCACAATTCCTGAGAGGTCCCCTAACTAAGCGTGCTGGGTAGTTAAGGCAGCCCTGTGGCTTTTCTGGCTGCCGAGCTGGCACCCTGAGTAAATTTCAGGGGATAGGAGATCACGGAGCTGAGGACACAGTGTTCGAGCTATTTGTGGCCACATGAATTAATCTCTTCCATGTGCAAAGATATTTCCATAATTCTCCTGAGACTCCTATTGGTGGGGAAGGCAAATGCTTGATCAGCTTGGATGGCTCCTCCTCAGGACGCTCAAGCCAAATCTGGCTACTCCTGCAGCCCGGAGATGATTGCTCAGTGGTCAGCGAAAAAATCGACCCAAATTGCAACCCCAGGGCTCAACTGCAAAGAAGCAGAGTCAGCCACTTCAGAAATGATGCTCTGAAACACGTCACTGGGGTCCGAGTTCCAGATCTGGCTATCTGATACGGATTTAAAAGCTTGCAAATAACAGCTCCTATTTATTCAGGCCGAACCCCTACCTGCCAGGCAGTTTTGTTTGCATTACCTCCATCCTCACAACAACCCTATGAAGAGTTATTACCATGAGCCCCATCTTACAGAGAAAACTGAGGCCCAGAGACATTAAGTAGCGCAGCAGGGTTTCCAAGCTGGCAAGTGGACTGAATCAAGGCATTTGGCTCAGAGCCCATGCTTTCAGCCACCATGCTTCCAGCCCTACTTAAGTTCTTCAGAACAGTTTTAGGTTCACAGCAAAATTGAGAGGAAGGTACAGAGAGTCCCCATACATCCTCTGCCCCTCCCCTCCCTCTCCAACCATCCACATCCCCCACCAGGGTGGTGCGTCTTTGACGATTAATGAGCCTGGGGATGCCTGGGTGGCTCAGTGGTTGAGCATCTGCCTTTGGCTCAGGTCATGGTCCTGGGGTCGTGGGATTGAGTCCCGCATCAGGCTGCCTGTGGGAAGCCTGCTCCTCCTTCCACCTATGTCTCTGCTCTCTGTGTCTCTTATGAATAAATAAATAATAAATAAATAAATAATCTTAAAAAAATTAATGAGCCTGCACTGACACATTATAATCACTCAAAGTCTGTAGTTTACATTAGGGTTCACTCCTGGTGTTGCACATTCAAGAGGATTTGGACAAATGTATGACAGGTACCCATCATTAGAGTATCACACAGAGTAGTTGCATTGCCCTGAAGATCCCCTGCACTGTGCCTGTTCATTCTCCTGCCCCCGACCCCCAGCAACCAGAGATGTTACTGTCTCCATCCTTCTGCCTCTTTAAAAAAGATTTTATTTATTTGAGAGAGACACGGGGCTGGATCCCAGGACAGGACCCTGAGGTCATGACCTGAGCCGAAGGCAGACACTTAACCGACTGAGCCCCCAGGTGCCCCTCCCACGTTTCTGCCTTTTACGAAATGTCACACAGTTGGGACCATACGATATATGAGCAGCTTCTTTCACTTAGTAATATGAATTTAAGTTTCTTCCATGTCTTTTCATGGCTTGATAGCACATTTCTTTTTAGTGCTAAATAATACTCCAGTCTGTTTATCCATTCACCTACTCGGAGCATCAAAGCATCTTGGTTGCTTGTAGCTTTGGCAATTATATATATAAAGCTGCTATGGACATCCACGTGTAGGTTTTATGTGGGTAAATACCAAGGAGCACACGTGCTGGACTGTATGGTAAGAGGATGTTTAGTTTTATAGAAGCCACCAAATTATCCTTCAAGTGGCTGTACCATTTCGCTTTCTCACCAGCAATGAATGAGAGTTCCCATTGCCCCACATCCTTGCCTGCATCTGGTGCTGTTCAGCCTATTTTTAAAAACTTAATGAAGCACCAGCACCTCCTCTAAGATGTCCAGTGCCATTAAAAAAGAAAAGATTCAATCTGCATTTTGGTGCCAGCTCGAGGGTAAACCTGGGGTCAAGCCTGGGCCCAGATATTCATCATCTGGTTTTGTAAGTCCAGTTTTGAAAAGACTTGGCTGGATGCTCAGCTCTGCTACTAACAGCTGTGTGACCCCAGGCCATCTCTCCTCCCCTGCCAGCCTCAGTATTCCTGTCTATAAAATGGACATCATGATGGCTCGTTGGCAAGGTGATTAAAGACAATATATGAGACACACCCAGTCATAGGAGGCCAGTGGTTCTCAACTGAGGGTGGTCTTGCCTCCCTGGAGGCATTTGACAATGTCTGGAAACATCTTTGGCTGTCAGAGCTTGGAGAGGATGGGGGATGCTCCTGGCATCTAGTGGATAGAGGCCAGGAGTGCTGTTGAACATCCTACAGGGCTTGGCCCCCCACGACAGAGAATTATCTGGCCTCCAACATCAGCAGTGCAAGTCTGAGAAATGGTGGCCTCTACAGTGAACATTATTATTATTTCTCAGGGTCACGGAGAGGACAAGATGGTGTGATATTTATGCAAGGCTCCTAGCATGGTGCCTGGCATAGGACAGACTCTTCAAGATAGCTTGCTGTCTCTCACTCTGCTTTTCTCCCATCAAGCCCAAAATGAGAAGCATCCTGTGTATGTATCTGACCTGGGTTCTCAAGTCAAAACACCTGACAGTCCCCCTCGCTGTAGAGCGAAGAGAGTCACCTCCCCTCTCTGAACCTGTCTCCTCATCTCTAAGATGGGAGTAAGTACAATAATATAATAAAAGCTCTTAGCACAAAATCTAATACATGGCAGCTGTTACCATTTGTCTTTTACTTCTAAGGTGTTTTATTTTCATCTAAGATCATGTAATATATGCACATTGCTCTGAAATTCATATAATAGTACAAGACTGATACCTGAGAGAAATCTCACCTCCAGATCTGTTCTCTGGGGGCAAGCACTGTCAACTTTTTAAGCTGTTCTTTCTGGTAATGACCTCCACATCTCTAAATAATATGCTGACACGACCATTTCTTGATGTGTCAGTTTTAGGCTTGATTTTACACTCGTTGCCCTATCCTGTTTCACCCAAATCAGAAGCATATTTTCCTAGAATCACAGAATCTTAGCAGTGGAAAAGACTTGGATATTGTCTGATCCTGATATTTCCAGACTTTTACATTCCACAAACTGCTAATTTTATAAAGGACATTGGAACACCCAAATATAGGAAGGGCACAGTCTCAAAGGACAGTCCTTTAAATAAAGCAATTTCACTTTCTGGATTAAAACCTCACCACTCAATCCTCTTCGGCCTGGCACATGAACTAAGATTCATGAACCTCTGTTCAAGTTCTGTTTCCTAGCTCAATGCTGGCATCCCTGTAACATCACCCAGGGTCTGCTTGAATGCCTCCAGGGACAGTCCACTCACTACAGCATGAGGCATGAGAAGCTGTAACTAGTTGGAACTGTCTCTTTTACTCATATGGTCCTCACTCATTCCTGAGAACTCTAATTTCCTCAAAAAAGGGCCTCTTCTCTCAACCTGCACCCTTATTCTGCTATCCTTCTCTAACGATCACCCCGCCAATCTCACGGTCATCTTTCCAGTCTCCAAATGTGATTTTCTTCTCCAAACATCTCCCAGCTCCTTCAGATGAGGGTCCACGGCACTACGGGGTCCTGACCCTTGGAGAGTTCATTCTGGCAGGCCAGGCCTCCCTTCCCTCCAGCTTCAAGGAAAAACTTTAAGTGACTTTATTATTATTATTATTATTTTTTGTATGACCTATTTGTGATGGCAGAGCACGTCTCCAGGCCTCTCCCACCCCACAGTTCCCTGAGCCTGCTCCAAACCCTCAGGAACAATGCTTCCATTTTGCTATTTTCTCGTATGTTTCTCTCCTTATGATAGTCTGCCCTTGCTAAAAGTAGCTGTTGGCAGCAGGATCTGCATTTAAAGTAGCCTGGGTGGGAGAGCAGGGCCAGAACACAATGTGCCCTTGTTGGAGGGAAGAATTTGCTTGTAGTTCCGAGGTAGAGGCCCCTGACATCAGTGCAGAGCCGCTTCCGGGCCACACAACCTTCTGGAATCCCTTCCACAGAGCAGTGCCTGAGAGCCCCCCTTCCCATCCACATCCTGACCCGGCAGAGGAGGAAAGGGAGACCCCAACACGACCGAGGTCAATTTTCCATGAGCAAATGTGACATTGCCATCCCAACACTACTGCCTTTACATGCCCAGCATGTGACAAACGACACCCAAAGAAGAGCTCCCATCCTGGAGACAGCTCTCCAAGGGCACAGACCAGGGGATGGCGACCGATCCAGACTCTGGAATCAACGGGACTTGGTTTCCTATTCTATCTCTGCCCCTTACTGGTGGCCTAAGACTCTGAACCTCAGTCTTCTCATCTACAAGATGGGGGCAAGAGTCCTCACCACACTGGGCTCAGCTGAGGATAAAATGAGATGTATAAGGCACCCTTCACAGTGTTTGGCACCCAGCAGGTGCTCAATAAATAGTAGATGTTAACTACTATCGTCATCCTCACTTTTGTCTGATGAAAACGGGGCTCATGAAGTTTGAGTGGTCAAAGCAGTACTTGAAAGATCAGAGCCTTATGCTCTCAGCAGACTTTCTGCCGAGGGTTTTGGGTTCCTATTCTTCCGTTCATTCAAACTCCTGTTCCTGAACTCACTCACCAGAATGATGAAGCTAAGAAGAGCGATCTCTGAGCTAGACCACTTGGGTTCCAGTCCCACAGCCTCCACTAGAGTTGTGCAGTCCCGGGCAGGATATTTAACCTCTATAGCTCAGTTATGCATCTGTAAAGTGAAGACAATTAAAGTATCTACTTCAGAGTCGCAGGAGGGAGTAAATACACATGAAGGGCCTAGAACAATGTGCCCACAGCATAGCAAACATGATGTATTATCTGTTACTATTATTTATAGTAATTTAAAGTGTTCTATTGCTTGAAATCCTACTATGCGCATGTCACTGCGTTACCTCATTTGATCTTCACAAACCCCAGGAGTGAGGTACCATCAACATACCCATTTTACAGGTGACAAAGTCTAGGTTTTAAGGAGTTAAGTGACTTGCCCAAGGTCACGTGTTCAGTTAGAGGCCGAGCATGCTGGGAATTCAGCTCTGAAGCTACAGCTCTTAGGTACTGTGCCACGACGTGGCAGGAAATCCCGTGGGGAGGGGGGGCTCATATGTCATGCTATTCACTGCGCACCTGTTCTTCCACAAAACCTGCACACCAGCATCTGGGTAATTTTTTCCTGACTGAGGCAAGAGCTTTCGGCAGATTCCAAACCAGGCACATTTCACCAGCTTTGGTCCAATACTTTGCTGAATTTCAAATTGTCTTATATGTTGGCAAACTCAACTTAGGACAGCCATGCTGGGTAAGAAGCTATCTCTCCAAGGCACTTCTTGGCTACAATAAAGGAAAATGACTTAAGTAAAGGTGGTCCATTTCCTTGGCCAAGACACAGGGTTCCCATGCCCTGCTAGTCTATCCGTTATGGGCCACAAGATGACCTGTGCTGATTCATTAGTCTTGGGGATCCCAAGGCTCACACTCCCTCCCAGAATAAAAATAAAGACCTCAGGAAATGCAAAGCAATTATGTGCAGCAAACCTATGGCAAGATCTACCAAGGTCTCACATTTACTTTTTTTTTATATTTTATTTATTTTTTCATGAGAGACAGAGGGAGAGGCAGAGACATAGGCAGAGGGAGAAGCTCCTGTAGGGAGCCCAATGTGGGGCTCGATCCCAGGACCCTGGGATCATGCCCTGAGCAGAAGGCAGATGCTCAACCACTGAGCCACCCAGGCATCCTTCACATTTATGTTTGACTTAATTTTAAACAGGTTCTACATCCACATGATTCAAAAATGAAAATTATAAAGGAATGTAGTGAAAAAGTCTCTCTCCCACCCCACTCTCCCCCCAGACACTTTCATTAGTTTCCTTTCCAAATTGTTTTATGTAAAAAGAAATAATTATACAAATATATTCTTATTCACTCCACTCCTATTCTTTTCAACCAAAAGTAGCATACTATATGACTTCCTCTTGTAATATTTTTCTGGAGGTTTTAACCAAATTAGTGTCTAGAGAGTATCGGCACTCTGTTTGACAGCAACACAGTATTCCATTCCATGGATAAACCATATTGTATGGAACCACCTCTCTATCTGAGCCTCTGATGTGTTCCCAAACTTCTGCTGTTATAAATAATGCCACATTAAAGACTTGCACATGCTAATTTGCACGTGGACAATTGCGATGGATTCCTAGAAGTGGGACCACAAAGGGGTGGGTGCATTTGTAATTTGGAGGGGCCCCGCCAAGCTGGCCCCCGGAAGGAGTGCCAAAAGGACCATTCAGATACATGTTCTGACCAGGAAAAGATGACAACGTTTGCTTCCCCACAGTCTCGCCAGCGGAGTACGTTAGCAAACCTTGGAATCGTTGCCAGTCTTCTGGGTGTGGTTTTAATTACATATCTCTCATTTTAAGTGAGACTGAACATCTTTCCACATACTTAAGAGCCCTTTGCATTTTTTTGTCCTGCGAACTGCCTGTTCATATCTTTTATCTGTTTTTTTTTAAGAATTCTTGTCATTGTCTTCTGATCAATTTCTAGGAACTCTATTTTGTATGTTAGAGAAACCAGCCTCTTTTCTGTGATATGTGCCACTAAGATGCTTCCTAGTTTGTCATTTATCTTTTGATTGCACGGGTGGTGTTTCTGCCATGCGGATATGCTTATGTAGGGCCAGCCATCAATCTTTCTTTCCTCCTCTTTGAGTTTTTGAATAAACTTCTGTTATGGATTGAATTATGGTCCCTCAAAAAGATCTGTTGAAGTCCTAACCACCCCCCACCCCCCGCACCTCAGAATGTGACCTTATTTGGAAATAGAGTCTTTTGCACATGTGATCAGTTAAGAGGAGGTCATAGTGGAGGAGGGGGGCCCTCAATTCAGTATGACTGGTGTCCTTCTAAGAAGACAGGCATATGAAGGCACACGGGGAGAAGGCCATGTGATAAGAGAGGCAGACACTGCAGTGTTGCAGCTACAAGCCAAGGAACGCCAAGGACTGTAGCCACCACCAGAAGCTGAGAAGAAGTAAGGCCTCAGACAGAGAATGGCCTTGCTAACACCTTGCTTTGGGGCTTCTCACCTTTAGAGAGAATAAGTTTCTGTTGTTGTAAGCCACTAAGGTAATGATATTTTGCTATAGATGCTCTAGAGCTAATACCACCTACCTCTGAATCTCCAGCCTAGTACCCCTATGCCTCAATCCTCCAGGTTCTGGAAACTAGGGATATGACACATCATAAAAATGTCATATATCGGTGAGAGAGAGAAGGCTGAGTGAGTTATTCCCAGGTCAACCTGGAAGGAAGGGACAAGGGAATGACGCAAGTGACCACTGTGTAGGGTCCACTGATGAGGCAAGTAGGGACCACTGATGAGGAAGGGTCACCTTGATCCAAATGTCATGAGCTTGAGGGGGTTTCTGTCTGCAGCTGCTCACACCTTTGTCTTTCCACACTCTGCCAATATTCATGTCCCCAGTACAGTGTCAAAGTCACTTCCTTAATATTTTCTTTGAACGGACTCAGTTTTTAAAACCTAAACTAATACATGTAAAAAGGAAATTTTAAAAATCACAAATATGAAATGCTACCCCAAAAAAGATAATTAGAAGAACAAATATAATGAACCCACAAGCAAGATATTTGGCCCCTCCAGAGCCTCCTGCCTGTCTAGTGACTTTTCTTTTCAGTGAGAATCAGCAAGTGTTTGGTGTTCACAACCATCTAGCACCAATTTGAAAATTTCTTGTGGATTTAAAAGAATTGAAAGGAAGGGCACCTGGGTGGCTCAGTCAGTTGAGTGTCTGCCTTTAGCTCCCGTATCGAGCCCCTTGCTCAGCAGAGAGTCAGTTTCTCCCTCTGTCCCTCACCCCACTTGTGCTCTCTCTCTCTCTCAAATAAATAAATAAATAAATTTTTTAAAAATTAAAAAATAAAAGAATTGAAAGGAATGCAAATGGGATTTTAAAAAATCATGATGTGATTTCATGTTATCCAATGCTCTATTGGCATAACATTGAAACATCTTAACATGGAAGGTATTCCAGGCTTTGGGACAGACCAGTTCAGTAGGTAAGAGTGTGGGTTCTAGACCAAGACTGACTTATGTGAGAGCACTGCTTTTACTATAGACCTGCTGTGGGCTTAGGGGCACCTTCACCTCCCTGAGCTTCTGTTTCATCTGTGAAGAGGAGCATGTCAACTCCAATGCCAGGTGTGAGGCGTCTCTGAGGAGTCAATGACATAATGTGCCTTTGTCTCACTATTCAATACATGCCAGGTACCACTCTTATTATGAAATAAATGGATATAGATATAGATATAGATAGATATAGATATAGATATGGATTGTTTTGCTGGTAGTGATTTTTAAATTTTTTCATTTGGAAATATTTACAAACTTACCAGTACGAAGAGCAGGTGTATATCTTTTACTCAGATGCACCTGCTCTTAACATCACATCTCATGTGATTTGTCAACTGCTTTCTCTCTCTCTTACTCTCTTTCACACACACAGTCATGTTTTTTTCTGAACCATTTCAGACTCAGTTACAAACATCATGCCCTTTACTCCTAAATACTTCAGTGTCTATAACCTAAGAAAGGACATTCTCTTATGTAATCACAGGACCATCACCAACATCAGCAAATTCAACACCGATACAGAACCTTACCTGACACTCTGTCAGAATTGCAATTTCTCATCTGACTGCTAATGTCCCTTTAAAGCACTTTTCCCTCCCACCTAGGACCCAGTCTAGAATTACGCACTGTAGTTAGCTGTCCTATCTCTTCAGGGACCTTTTTTTTTTTTTTTTTTTAAGATTTTACTTATTCATGAGAGACACAGAGAGACAGGCAGAGACGTACACAGAGAGAGAAGCAGGCTCCCTGTGGGGAGCCTGATGGGGGACTCGATCTGAGCCAAAGGCAGATGCTCAACTACTGAGCCACCCAGGCGTCCCTCTTCAGGTACCTTTAATCTAGAATACTTCCTCAGCCTGTCTCTGCCTTTTACAACATTGGCATTTTGAAGAATAGGGTGCCCTTTTGGAAACAATGTTCTGCATTCTGGGCTCATCTGTTGCTTCCTCATGATTAAATTCAGGTTATGCATTCTTGGCCAGGACGTTACGGGGTGATGGCGTGTGCCTCTCATGGTATCACGTCCATCCTTCCCTCACTGATCATGGTAATGATCACCCAGCCAATGTGCCGATTTCTCCACGATACAGTGAACTATCTTCCCCCTTGACATCAATAAACCATCTGTGGGGAGAGCCTTCAAGAGCATGCAAATAGCCCACGCCTCATCAACATCCCCCACCCCAGATTTAGTACCCATGGATGATTCTGGACGGGACCATGACATATATCTACCCAGAGCTCCTCCACATTTCCAGCTGGCCCTTGTCATTCCACTGTGGACAAGAAACCTCCCTCTCTCCTGTTTACTTACTTCACTGTTTGTTATTAATACACATTTGTGGATTCATGTTTTTTCATGTTCGGAATTTTTTTTAAGATTTAATTTCTTTATTTGAGAGAGCGAGCGAGCACGTGTGTGTGTGTGTGTGTGTGTGTGTGCATGCTCAAGCTGGGGGGAGGGGGAGGGGTGAGCAGAGACAACCACTCCCCCACAACTCCACATGGGGCTTGATCCCAGGACCCTGGGATCATGACCTGAGCTGAAGGCGATGCTCTGATTTTCCCAGATGAAAGCCAGCTACTATTACATTGCAAAATTCCCTGTTTATGTGAATATAAAATAAACCATGCCCCTAGTAAGTTTTCAGAATGTGCAGCAGCAGTGTATATAAAATGAAAAATAAAAGTCACCCTCCCTTCCCATTCCACTCCCCATGGGTAACTGCAGTTCACTATTTCCTCTCCCACCTCCCAGAACTTTCCTAGGCATCTAAAATTACTACTAGTATTACCCTGACTGCGACTCTATGATGCACTAAGGGGCCCCCTGACCTGGCTCGGGTTGTTCACCAAATCCCTTTGCAATCCTCTCCCCTGGGGTATAGGTGCCCCGGTTATCAAAGACTGTTCTTCCCCAAACTGAAAGTTGGTGAGGGTGTCCCCAGGGGGGAGGAGGGGAAGCTAAACTTTCTTCCCTCCCCTTCTGTGCCTCTGATCCCTTATCGACAAAATTAGGCCAATGCTGTCCCAGAGAAATGAGTCCAATTGCTAAGAAAAGGCTTTCAAGAGGGCTTTAGAAAAATGAAATGGAGTTTTTTATGATTAGAGGAAGCAGGGCAATCGGGTAAATGGAGCCAAGTGTATTAGTCTGCAGCTAGTGGGAGAAAAGTCCACTCAAAACTTTTTAAGTAAGTGAAAAATCACCGAATAGCCCATGGTATTCATGGCATTCTCTAACCCAACTAGCTGGGTCCAGATGCTCAAGTGATGTCATCAGGGATCGTGTGCCTCCATACGGCACCTCGGGTTTCCTCCCGGGTAGGGCAGGAGGTGACCTCCCAGCAGGATGGCCACGGTCCCCCAGGTTAGCCAGCCAGAGCCAAGTGCCCAGAATGGGGTCCCACTCAACTCACACCTGTGTCAGAACAATTCTGGAGGGCGGAGGGGTGGAATGCTGTGGATGCCCAGGTCTATACCCGGCCATAGGTCTACACCTAGAACTGGGGAGGAAGGTGATGGCCTGAAAGTGCAGTGGGAACCAGAAAGGAAGGGAAGGAAAGGAAAACCAAAAGATGGGAGGACTGCCAGGCATCATCTGCTGCAGAGAACTAAAAATGGAAATGAGACAGGGTAAGTCATGGATGCCCTCTGTAAACTGTAAAGTGAGGTCAGGGGTAAGAGGTCATGCTCTGGGGGCACCTGGGTGGCTCAGTTGGTTAAGCATTTGCCTTTGGCTCAGGTAATGATCGCAGGGTCATGGGATCGAGTCCCACATGGGGGTGAGGTGGGGGGGAGGTTCCTGCTCAGCGGGGAGCCTGCTTCTCCTTCTCCCTCTGCCCCTCCTCCTCCCCATCCCATCGTGCTCTCTCTCTCCCCCTCTCAAATAAATAAAATCTTAAAAAAAAAATAGAGTTCATTCTCCAGTCCTCAGCACAGAACCTAGAATGCTAAACTAAACACCTGGACCTGTCTTGTCTCACCCACTCATCCCCACGCTCTTTGAGGGGAAGGCCAGGGTATTTCTGTCCCAAGTCTCCACAGCTGCTGGCACAGCCTCCCCACCCCGGAGGCTCCCCAGTTCCAAGCCAGCCAAGGTCTGGCTACGGCTGGATGTCCTGGCAGGGTGTGGAGAGCTGGCCAGCTTCCAAGCTGGGAAGAAGTGATGGGGCGGGGGTGGGCAGAGGGGGCCCAACGTTTCAAACCTTGCTTGGCAGGTAGTTAGGATTAACCTTCTGACGAGAGGGGTCTGGATTGATCTAGAAAAGGAAATCTGCATCGCGTTGAAGCCAAAATAGGTGAGCAGAGCCCGTGAAGACGTGCCAGTCAACCACAGGCATGCAGGCAGCCCCCGTGTCTCCCAGAGGGATGGCGGGTCGTGCCTCCCTGGACTCCAGCTGTGTGCACAGGTCTCAGGACAGGTCCGGCAGCTGCTGCCCCCGCGTCTGTCCTGGTGTCACTGGGGCCGGCGTCAGGGAGATGCACCTGCTCTCACCCCCCAGAAGGGGCAAAGGAGGAAGTGGGCCGGAGGGAAGTCAGGGGCCAGGGATGTCGTGACTGACCTGTTGACACCTCAGGAGGAGACGAATTTGAGGAGTCTCAGACTCTGGGATCCTACAAACTAGAAAAATCTCAAAACCAAGAAAAACCTGGGGGAACCCCCATAAGCGGGCTGCTATTTCGATTTGTCAAGTAAAGTGTTTAAAAACAACACATGAGAAATTTCACAGTCATAAAAGAAAACACGTCAGCACCCTCAATGGAAAGAAAATTAAAATAACAGACCATCCTTTCCATTGAACCAGTCTGGCTTCACGAAATTCTCCGCGTGCACCTCATTTCCCTCGTTTTGCTAGGGGCCAGGCGTCACGGTCGGAGTCCTGCCCGCTGCTGTTTGACAAAAAGCTCATAGGCCTCGTGCAGCCCGGGAGTCAGGAGTTCGAATCCTGCCTGCCATCTCCTGGTTTCCATATGTTAAGTGAGCCATTGAGGCCCTCTGCACCTCAATTTCCTCATCCATAAAATGGGGATGGCAATTCTTGCCGTGCCGGAGTCCGTGTACTGTTATTTCTTGAGCACCAGCTGTGTGTCCAGCGCTCCCTGGATGCTGGGTACACAACAATGAGATGGCAGGCACAGGCCCAGACAGCTTAAAGGTCCCAGACAGAATTATGCAAGCCATTACACAATGAAGTGTTTAATGACAAGTTCAAGTGCCTTGAGGAAGTAAAAGGTGTTAGGAGGGTTTACAAACATAGGGGTGGACTGACCACCTGACCACTCCCAAGTGCCGTGACGATTACATCAAATCAATCATTCATGATTTGTCACATCCACAAACCACCTGTACTATTTACATATTTTTCTTTAAATGGATTCCTTTAACCCCTTAGATATATCGAGGCTCATTCCAACACATACTGCTCAGTTAGGTACCTTATAGGTTATCTTTCTATATCTTGTCCTAACACACACAAAAATTAACACATCAATATTTAAAAAAAAAAAAAAAAAAGGTCCAGGAGTGCCTTGGTTCAGTTGGTTTAAGCATCTGGCTTTGGCTCAGGTCATGATCTCAAGGTCTGGGGATCGAGTCCTGCATTGGGCTCCCTGCTCAGCAGGGAGTCTGCTTTCCCCTCTCCCTCTGCCCCTCCCCGCCCCCACTTCTGCACTCTGTCTCTCAAATAAATAAAATATCTTTTTAAAAAATCTTAAAAAGTTCCAAAGCTCACTTTGGAAAACAGAAAGACAATCTTCACATGAATGCCTGGCACACAGCAGGCATTCCGAAAGTGCCAGTCCCTCTTCTCTTGGTCAACTGTCCTAGAAAGAAAGTGATGGTCATTTTGAAAACTTGGTATCCCTAACTCTTCTGTCCATGGACGCTGCCCCACCCCAGTACATTCCCTAATGAAGGAAAGTCAATCTTAATCCAATCTTAGCCCAGTTCACTGATATACTATTAAAGGAGAGTTAAAACCAGTTGGCTTCACACCTCAGCTTAAATTTACAGCGAAGTCCAGAAATGCCAGCCCCAGAGCCAGGGAAAAAACCACTTTCATCCAACTCGGGGGAAATCCTATAAATCAGCATATCACATACATGTACACACATGCACACACACGTACAGGCACATATATACTCACACACACGCCCTTTCCTGAGCAATTAAAGACTTTTAACTTTTTTGAATTTAACTCGGTTTAATCATATTTCAAGTTTCAAAGAAGTGGGGCAGATTTAGGTCAGAGAAATTTAATTTTGCCTTAAAAAAAAATAAGTGGGAAGTACAGCCCTGGCATGCACGGGTCACAAATGTAATCCTGGCAGAGAAGGGAAGGCACTATTAGTGAGCAGAGAGGGCTGGCTATTTTCGACACTGATGTAGTCTGTCTGCATATTAAATTCATAGAAATTTTCTTCCTTGCTACAAAAAAAAATAATGCTCTGTACCATTAGTTTTTAAATAAGTAGCCGCTTCAGATGATCTATCTTTCTTTCTTTCTTTCTTTCTTTCTTTCTTTCTTTCTTTCTTTCTTTCTTTCTTTTCTTTCCCTTTCTTTCCCTTTCTTTCCCTTTCTTTCCCTTTCTTTCCCTTTCTTCCTTTCCTTTCCTTTCCTTTCCTTTCCTTTCCTTTCCTTTCCTTTCCTTTCCTTTCCTTTCCTTTCCTTCTTCTTCCTAGATTTTAAAAAAAAATGTATTTGAGAGAGGGAGACAGCTGAGAAAGGGAGAGAGCCAGGGATCGTGAGCAGGGGAAAGGGCAGAGGGAGAGGAAGAAGCAGACTCCCCACTGAGCAAGGAGAAGGACCCTGAGACCATGATACAAGCCGAAGGCAGATGCTTAACCGACTGAGCCACCTGGGAGCCCCTCTTTGTTTCTGATAAAGACACAAGTTCAAGAGATGTTTTATTTTCCTCTTAATTCCACCAAAAGAGACCCAGCTACGGAAGCGCCATGAAAGTGCCATGATGGCAAGCGATATTCAGCCCCAGTGTCCAGGGATGCTGGCGGGGGGGGGGGGGGGGGGGCTGTGGCAAATCGAGACCCTCCACTGTCACCATGGAGGAATGCACATCTCCCAATGGTCTGAGAGAAGCCAGAAATCTGGGCTGTTATGCGGACTCTCCTAATTTTTAAGCGCTGGCAACTCATTCAAATCAAAACACTCATAGGCCAAAGAAAGCACATCTGGGGGGTAGAGGTGGCCACAGGCTGCCCGTTTGTGACCTCTGATGGAGAAGGAAGAAACCTGGCTAGGAATCCAGAGATCTAGGTCTGGCCAAGGCTCTGAGACCCACTTAGCACATCGTGCCCCCACCCCCCAGCTTGATCTCTCAGAGCCTCGCTTTTCCCATCTGTAGCATGCCAGGGCTGGCCTACTTTCTGTCCACGCTCTGCCATCTAGCAGCCTTGTCCGCAAAAGCAGTAAGTGGAAAGAGTGGCGTATCTGGGCCATGAAAGTGGGGCATAATTTGACACCATTTCAAAAAGCAGTAATTCAACGAGAAATGTTTCTCTTCCCCGGCTGAGGTTTTTGGAGGCAGTGGGCGTGTTTTTAGAAAAACACAACACACCAAGTCAGGAATTCCATCAGGAAAAACGTGGCAGCCCCGAATGGGCTCACATCTGGGGATTTGCTTGTTGAGAGAACATGCCGTTCTGCTTTCGACAAATGACCACGCAAGGCAAGAGACTGTGGGGCTGAAGTCGGCTCCTCTGGGAGCCCAGAGAGCAAGTGGCCCAGGACCGGCCGTCTGGTGAGCAGAGCGGAAGCACAGAGAGAGGCCTCCTATCTCCACGACCCACTCCCCGCAAAAAAAAAAAAAAAAAAAAGGCCACAAAGCTCTTGGGCACAATGAGCTTCACAGCCCCATTTGCCCACCCCAGCTTCGAAGGTAAGTCAACCTTCATCTAGAATTAAGCCCAACTTTCTAATTCCGTCTCTCAAATGGTCCTGAGATCCACCTGCCCGCCCCCCACCCATTTGCTAAATGTGGACTCTGGGCCAGGCACAATGCTAAGTGCCTTAAACACATTATCTCATTTAAGCCCAGAGCAACTCTCAACCTACCCATTCCACAGATGAAGAAACGGAGGCTTAGGCAGGTGAGCTTTTAAGTGGTGGAATCTGGATTTAAGCCTATGTCTGCACAAAACCGAAGCCTTCTAAAGCTACAGACTACTGTTTTTTTTTTTAAGATTCCACAGATAAGAGAGTTCATATGATATTTGTCCTTCTCTATCTGACTTATTTCACTCAGCCTAACACCTGTGATGTCCCCCATGATGTTACACATGGCAAGATTTCATTCTTTTTTATGGCTGAATAATGTTCTGTTGTAAACATATATCCCACAGTTTCTTTATCCTTTTGTCTATCAGGGGACACAGGTTGTTGGGAAATCTTAGCTATTAAAAATCATGCTGCAATGAACATAGGGATGCATATATTTTGGGTTTTTATTAAGGTTTAAATAAATTGAATGAAAACATTTTTAAAAGTTGGGTTCTGTTAAGAAATATTAATCTTCAAGGGGAGACCCCAATGAATCTGTCTGGAAAGACACCAGCGATGGATCCACTGAGCAGAGCCAGCCTGTGCCTGGGGAAACCATTGGAGGGCTCTTTCCGAACAAGGGAAAGAGACTCAGCTCCTCGGAGAGGGGAGGGTTCTTTTGCAAAGTTTCTCTGCCTCCTTTTCTCAAAACAAAGAGGAGACATGGGAGCACCAAGAAAACATGGTGGGACCCAGAGCAGTGGGACTTCTGGCCTGGCCATGCTCCAGCAGGGCCGTTTCGGACACCTTCTCTAAGATGGGATAATAAAAGAACCCCTTCGTGAGGATGCAAGGGGATGGTGTGCATCGAAGCACCTGCTCAAGGCCAGGTTTACAGAGGGTGCTCCCAACCTTCCCTCCCAACCTGCTTCTCCAATCACCCATTTTCCGTCTCCCAGATGCTCAGGCCCCAAGCCCCAGAGTCACCCTGGACTCTTGTCCCTTCCCAGATCCATTCTGTCAGCAAATCCCATTGGCTTGATCTTCGAAATACATCCCGAGTCCAACTACCCACCAGCCCTGCCGCCCTCCGCCTTCCCCTGCCCTGTCCCTGACCCTGTCTCCTGACCAAGTCACCAGGACCTCTTGCCTCAACAGTCTCCCAACGCCTCTGTGGCCTGCTCTCACGGCATCCAGAGGGATGCTGCTAAACATCAGGTTACATCCCTCCTCTGCTTGGAGCCCTTTGGGAGCTCCCACCTCACCTCACTCAGAGCCGAGGCCACAAAGGCAAGCGGGCCCTAAAAGGCCCTATATCTCCGAAATGCCCTATACCATGTCTCCTGGCCCCCTCCCCTCACTCTTCTGCTGACGCAGTGGACTTCTAACTACTCCTGAGCAGCCTCCCCACCAGGTCACTCTGGGCTTCGGGGTGGGCTCTCCACTACCCCCCCCCCGTCCCCGCCCCCGGTGTGCAGGAGCAGACCAGCACCAGCCTACAAGAAATAGCTGCTAAATTTGCAGGAACTGTGTGAGCTGGTTAAACGACTGGTAGCTTGAAAGAGGCCACAGTGGGAGTCTTTATCCCATGGGAAGAGGCAAATGCTACAAATCAGGGCCTTTTATTTCCAGAGAGCCAAGTGACTTTCCCTTCAGTGACCATTCTATTTTAAATCAAGATTAGATGAAAAATACCACTCTTCCCTGCTGCACTACACCACTCCCCTTTTTACCTCCCTGCTGTTTTCCTCCATAGCACTCAGCATCCTCTGCCACACTATATGTATATACAAATATATATATATACATACAAATAATATATACATAAATGTATATGCATATGCAAAATATATATATTTATATTTATATTTGTGTTCTTGTTTGCTGTCCATTGCTTTCCCTGAAAAATACAAGTTCCACGACAGCAAGAACCCAAGGTGAGTTTTGCTTTCAGTTGCTTGCTAAGGGCCTGGAACTGTGGCTGCCTCACAGCAGGTATTCAACAGATGTGTGTTGGATGGATACATGGTACCAGTATTCTAATTATGGGACCCTATGCAGGGACAGTGTTTCAGACACTTGATGGGATTTGAGGCACATGCAAAAGGCCCAGAATAAAATGCATCATACACAGTACTAGCCCAGGGGACAGATCTTCCGCTCTGGACACTCAGGCGCCCCTGGGGTTCCAATGCAGACCATCTCCATGAGCTACCAAGATGCAGTAGGCAACACACTGGACCAGGTGTGGGCCGATGCACTCTCTGAGCCACAGCTCAGAACTGGAGCTGGAGGAGACATCCAAGGTCCCTCTTTCCCATCTCCAACTCTTCAGCAAGCCTTGACTGCTGCCCGCGCTCCCCAGGAGAACCTACTGTTTGCAAGAATATTGAAAGTGGCATCCACCGTGGCCTCTCTGAGCTAAAAGTTAAGAAATTCTCCAAAGAGTCTTTAAGACGGTTCAGCCTCTCATCCAACGCTGAATTCCTTCTATAACATCTTAGACAGGCAGTCGTAAACGGCCTCAATGGTTGGCAAGTCTACCTATGATTAAACCAAAATCAGCCAGCTCATAACCTTTACTGCCAAACCTAGGTCGGCCGTGAGAGAACTGAGAGCAAGAGCAGCGATTCTCGCTTATGGTAACTCTTCGTACCAAACTGGTGATGGGTGCCTGGCACCCGGCGAACTATTTACTTCTGGAACGGGGAGTGGTCCATTTGCAGACATGTGAAATGCCAGCTCAGAAGGCACAAGACAGATGTCCAACCCCACATGGTAATAACACCAGGGTCAACAAGCTCTGACTTACCCGAAGACACACGCTTTCTCCAATTTTGTTCATACTAGTGACCGACTTGGTTTATGTTTCACTTTTAGACTTTTGATGGAGACCTTAATACAGGAGAGATTTCCTTTCTTTCTTCAATTGACTGTAGGGCAGCCAACAGCATCATCCCAAAGGTCAACGGCAACTCACCCCGAGCCCCAGGGTTGGGGAGACAATAGGGCAGGGTGGGGACTGTGGTGAGCTACGACCCATCCACCTAAAAGAGGTTTCCCCACTCCAGTCAATTGAAGTCATGTGGGAATGTGGGCACAGCGTTGACAGATCTTCTGATATTTTAATGGAAGCCAGAAATCTGCCTTCTTGTGTGAAATGTCCAGCTTTTCAAATGTTGGCTCTATTTTCTGTTTTAAATATTCTGCAGACCAAACAAAACGCATCTTGGCTGCCGGCTTGCAGTCTCCGTGCTGCATCGGACATTACCGCAGTGCCACCAGAGGGAACATGAAGAAATCCAGTGGGTGCCATGACGGAAGGCAAAGGTCAGAGGAGAAAAGGATGGCCAGAGGCCCAAGAATGTAAGCATAAGTACAGTCGGGACCACTCCTTCCACTCCAAGTGACACTGACTCTGTTCTAATCCTTCCTCTCAAGTCTGGTGCACCTCCCATGCTTGGCGGGAGCCTCCCAGATATTCAGTGCTAATTTTGTACAAGAGGCTATGAAAAAGGATGACCCTCCCTTGAACACCCTTACTTGAAAGAAAAGATAATCCTCCAGGCCTGTGGGAAAGAGCATATGGGAGGCAGAACTGTAGCGTGTCTTAAAAGTAGCAACCTTGCAGGAGGGTTGAAGAGAAGAGATGATACACATAAAGGGTGTATGTAGCACGGTGCCTGGAAACATGAGAAATTTCACAAATGGCACTGCAGTCCCACAGACAGAGTGGACGGGGCATATGTAGAAGTGCATCGTGATGCAGCTATGGGTCTGCAAGGAACCAGTCCACTCTCCACTTCCAGCAAATGTTGCTGACTTCAGTTTAGTAGCCTGTCTTTCTCACACCCCATTCCTACATCCCGAGGTGGTGCACAGCAGAGTACAGAATCGTCCCAAACAGGGATATCCAGTAAGGGATGGGCACATCCCCTACATTTGGGTTCTTGATCCAGCCATACCTGAAACTAGAACTCCCCAGAACTTTTCATTTCCTGAAGTCAATACTTTTTTTTTTTTTAACTTTAGTCAACCCCCAAATTTTGTTACTTACATCCAGAACAATCTCAACAACTATGTGGTCCCTTGGCCGGGTTTTTCTTTAACTCCAGCTTTGGGGTGGAGACGGGAGACTATGAATTCAGTATTGGGCATGTCAGGTCTTTATTTTTTTTTTTTAATTTATTTATTCATGAATGACACACAGAGAGAAGCAGAGACATAGAGGGAGAAGCAGGCTCCCCGTGGGGACCCTGATGCGGGACTCGATCCCAGAACCCCAGGATCACGCCTTAGGCCTAAGGCAGATTCTCAACCACTGAGCCACCCAGGCTTCCCCACATCAGGTCTTTAAAGCACTGAGAGCTCTTCCCACTCTTGCACCCCCACTGCCCCAACCTACTGACTCAACTTCCAATCTCCTGATGTGGCTTCCTTCAGGGCTCCCCCCTTTTTTCCTCTTTCATGTCTGTAGCCATTGGAAACTACCACCCCCGTCCCTGCAATGTGAGCAACACAAGAAGTTCTTTGCCATTCTAAACAGTGGCTGACAACCATTATGAAACCTGCAAACATTTCACCACTCCTAAATCAACCCCAGATGACAAAATAATAATCATCAGGAAACTAATGAAAACCCGAAGGAGGACAGATTTGGACCACGTTGTCATTACCCACGATGAGGGATGATCAGGAAAACGTCCTGAGAAAGACATAAAAATGAAGCAAGCTGATTGCTCCTTGGAAGAAGTCTCAGCCCCTGTTCCCATGAGATTCTGGTCCTACCAGAATCCTACATTTTCCTGGAAACAATTTTTAGCATCTCTTGGCATCCTTCTGGTCAGGGATTGGTGAAGAGAAAAGAGACAGCAAGATAAAGCCTTCACGCTTTTTCACTAAAAGGAGATTCCCAAGGTCAACGGCGGTGCTTGGGGACAGGAGTCACAGACTGGCAGCCTGTATGTGCATTCTGGTGGTTTCTCATGGTGTCTTAAAACTCGGGGCATTTCTCCTAAAATCCAGATTTCATTTTCAGTTGAAAGATCAGAATATCTGGCAATAGAGAGCCCACATTCCTCCCAGCTAATGACTCTGCCCATTTCATTAACTTCGTTACCTGTGTGGATACTTGGAGTTTGCAATTAGTGGTTTCAGACTTAGGTCTTGTGTATTTTTATTTTTAAAGATTTTATTTATTTATTTGAGAAAGAGACAGAGCATGAGAGAGAGCATGAGCGGTGGTGATGGGTGGGGGGAGCAGAGGGAGAGGGAGAAGCAGATTCCCCGCTGAGCAGAGAGCCCAGTGTGGGCTCAATCCCAGGACTCTGGGATCATGACCTGGCTGAAGGCAGGCGCTTCACCGACTGACCACTCAGGAGCCCCTGGGTCCTGTGTATTTCTTTTTTAAAAATCATTCAAAATGATACTAATTTTTATTTTGGGCTAGCCTGACTGACACAGAATGGCTGCTGGATTCTGAGCCAGGCCCCACCCGATGGGGTCCCTCCACCGTGACCTCATCTGCCCCCACCCCTCCCTCACCCGCCCAGCTCCCTTCTCAAGGCTTTGTGCTTGCCGTTTCTTCTCTCTAGAATGTTCTTCCACAGACAGCAGGGCTCTCTCACTCCTCCAGAGGCTGCCTGCTTAGTGAGGTCTCCCCACCCCAGGGGGCACCTTCTATCCACCTTCTCTTGATTTTTCCTCACAGACTTACCACCATCTGACATTCTGTGTACTTAAAGTATTTGGGTGTTTATTTTTGGTCTTTCTCCACTTAATCACAGCTCCGTGAGGGAGCAGACTTTGATTGTTTTCGTTTTCTACTGTATTCCTCATGTCCAGAGTAGTTCCTGGTACACAGCTGGTGCTCTCTACATATTTTGGAAGGAAGGAAGGAAGGAAGGAAGGAAGGAAGGAAGGAAGGAAGGAAGGAAGGGAGGGAGGGAGGGAGGGAGGAAGTTTTCCATATTCAAGAGTAAAGGGAGGTGGGGTGGAGGGTGAATAGGGTGGACGAGGAAAGCAAAAGGAGCCAAACCCAGAAAGTCTGCACACTTGGTCACTGAAGACCAAGGCAGATGCTTCTAGAGAAAAAGGGCCGGTCCACTGGAGAAGAAAGGGGGCCAGAAGAAAAACGAGTCCTGAAGTTAGGGCTTATGTTGGTGCTGGAGTTTGCAGGGATGGGGGTCTCTGCTCAGCTATGGGCAGTTTCTCATCCGTGCAGATTTTAACCCCGACGGCTCCGACTGCCAGGCTGCCCACGGGGGACTTGTCCTGGCAGCTTCTCACGCAGGGATGAGGAAAGCCAGTGTCTCCGGCTCCATCCTAAGTCCTCTGGTCAAACCTGGTCCACTTTCCAACCTGAGCCTCACGTCCCAGGCATCTCCCCCTTGGCTCCCATTCCAGACCACACCACAGTGCTTGTGCCCCACAGGGAGACACGATTTCTATGGGGACTTGCTCCTCAACAGGTAATAGAGAGCATCTAACCATCACGGGCTGTGCATCAGGTGCTCTTGTCTGCAGGTCAGAGCTGCTCACTCTTAGGATGTGGACTCGCTTCACAAATGAGGAAAACAAAAAAAACAAAAAAATCAAATGAGGAAAACAGACCAGGAGGGGTTATTATAAAGCCAAGGACACGAGGCTAGTGAGTAGTAGACTCTGGATTTGAATCTTGACGGTCGAGCTCAGGTGCATTATGCTGCACCTAAAGCCATAGAATACACCACACACACAGACACACACACACACACACACACACACACACAAAAGCCCTGAAAAAAAGGAAAAAATATAGCTAAGGCTAACACACTCTTTGCTTCCTTCCCTCTCATGCCGGTCTGGAATTAATTAATTGTCCAGTTAAGTGAAGGTCAAAGGCAGTTAAAGAGGCAGGGGGTGCAGGAGTTATAAAGACAACCTCTAGAACCATACTCCGGGCTCTGTTTCTTACACGCTGTGTGACCTTAAACCAGTCACTTAACCTCTTTGTGCCTTACTTTCCTCCTCTAAAGTGGAAATAATTATGGCCCTTCCCTCATAGAATTATTGTAAGGCATACATGAGTTGCTGCCTATACTCGTTCGGAACAGATCCCAGCATGGAGTAAGCATTCTGAGGTCATTTTTATTAACGTCATATTCATTCAAAGGCAAGTCATTCTTCTTTTGAAGATCTGCGACACAAGACTAAATGTGCCCAGACACTAAGGTGCCCTGAGACGACTTTAATGGCATCCTGGAGAGATCTCATTAGTTTCATCTTATTCCCCCTGAGAATGGAGTGCAGAACTGTAATTCCAACTAGTGGAAGGTTCTGTGACTTGGGGCACGTCACACCTCCAGGCTGGTGTTTCTTAAGTTTCACTCATGAAGTCGGCCTGCTTTTTGTGCCATGTACGCTACTAATTACCTGATGGACTTGATCATTCTTAAACCATTTTTATCTTAAGCAGTAAAAAGTTGCAAAAACCATTCGTTTTAAGATGCTCGTTACATCTTTCCCAAAAGCATACTTAATACAGACAGAACTCCAAAGAAAGAACAACGCTTGTGCACGTTTTAAGTTCACGTGGAAAGGGTACACAACACCCCATTACAAGGAAGCCTGCCCTTTGGAGGATTATAGATTCTTCCCAAATGTGCAAAATCCCAAGTAGCTACTGAAGAACAGTCAAGAATATTCCCAGGGGCGAGCCACCTTCACTTTTGCTTCTTTTTAGAATACTTTGGGGGGGGGGTGCAAATCCATAATATCTAAGAGCGCTGCTCTCAGAACTACAGAATGTGTCCCACCCATCGCTGACCGAAGCTGTCTAACAAACCCGATGTGGACAGCACGTGCCCCAGGATCAAGTGAAGAGACTGAGGCTCAGAGGACCTGAGATGCCTGCCCTACGTCACACACCAGGTGGGTGGCAGGGTGGGAAGTCCATCCCACACCCTCTTCTGCAGCCTCCCACCCTCTGATAACCTGACTCTTGGCCCCACATCTGAGCCAAGGGCCTGGTTTGGTCTGCGGACGAGGTGATGCCCCCCACCCCGGTTGGCAGAAACTGCAGGGGTTCTCAAAAAATGTCCCCTAGCGAAGAACATCACAGCCCTCTGCCACTGCCTTTTTTATTGGTTGTTCAAGAAAAAATCCATCCATTCTCAATGGCAAGGCGGATAAAAGGCCACACAGATGCAGGCTTGGTGAGGGTGAAGGATGTCACTGAAATGTAGAAAGAGGACACAAATCACAGGTCAGTCAGGGAGAAGTGTCTGGATCGTCTGTCCACTCGCGCCAGCAGGGCTGCAGGGCACGGGGTGGAACCGGTCTGCGCTTTGGGATGGAATCTCGCTGAGCAGCCACTGGAGCAGTGCAAGGCTCAGTTTCCCTACTTGCTAAATGGACCTTTGTACGTCATGGGATTTTGTTTTGAGAGGACTAAACAAGCTTTGTGAAAGTGTCTGACACATCAAAACTCCCGCAGGAGACTTTTAAAGCCACTTCTTCCCTTCCCATTCCCCTCCCTGCACACTGAGAGCGTTTTCACTTGCAACTCTCAGATGAAGGCAGGCATACCTGTACGCGCGAATTCCTCAAAGTCACAAAAGTCTGGGGCAGTTTCATTGACCAGATGATAGCACCAAGGCTAAACATCAACAGGGGTACCTGAGTCTTCCAAGCACTCACCACGCCCCGACGTAGGAGCTATTTTATCTCCGTTCAGCAAACAGGGAAGCGGAGGCATAGCTCAGATGTGAACCCTGGCAGCAGGGCTTCCGAGCCCCAGCTGTCGGCAACACACCACCGTCCATACAGTCTGGTGAAGAGCAGCATTTAGACGACCTCAGCTTGTCAAGCATATCAGATCTGGAACATTCTGAGCGGGTACCATGCAAAGGTGGGGTTAGGAGGGGGCCACACGTCTTTGGCAGGATAAAGTAGCAGAAGAAAAAAATGAGAAATCTTTTGTTTTTCTTTTTCGATTCATTAAGGTTTGTTGGGGTGAGCAAGAACCTCATTTTTTTTCTTCCCATGACTTCCCTTTTATTTTAACGGGGAAACGAGTATTTCAAAGACTGCTCAATAGCAGCGTTGAAGTCTCAAGTTCAATCACAATGTCCCCATTGTGACTGGGGGACTCCTTGGCCTTTAAGCTTGGGTTATAAAAATTTGGTCTGAGCCCAAAGTCTGGCTTTAATAGAATATTTTAATTTTGTTTAATGAATATTATTTTAAATCTGTTTGGCAGTTTTAAAATGTGTTCTTTTATTTTCAAATTAAAATTTACTAATGTTCAGTGCTTTCCTGGGGGTGAAGGTGCAGCAAAGAGGTAGGAGTGATAATAACACAAGCTACCATTTATTGAGTGCTTACTATGTGCCAAACACCCTGCTCCGAGCTTTATGGGTGCCACCTCTTTTAGCCTTCACCACCACCCAGGGAACAGAGACCACTGCCTCCATGGTCTGGGAAGCCGAGAGAGTCAGCCCCCACCTGAGATGGCACAGTTAGTGAGTTGGGGGTGGGTGGGTTCAGGTTTGTCAGAACTTAGGATCTGTGCTCTTAACCACTGCCCTACAGTTTCTTGATATTGAAAAAGGACCCAATTCACCAATAACTTAAAGGGACATCGACAACCCAATCTGTGACTCCCTATAATCTCAAGGGCAAAAAGAGCTGGCTTGAGCCTAAGAGCTACCCTATTGGGTATTCCATATAGGCAGGCACTGCAGCAAAGCAAAGTGTTTTATACGTCCTGTCTCATTTAAATTCTCACAATGGCCCTTTGGAGCATTTATAAGTGTTGTTATTATAGCATCTCCATTTTCTAGAGAGGAAACTGAAACCCAGTTTTGTGCAGCTTATAAATAATAATAATGATAATAGTAATAAATAACATAGCCACCAACTCTAATTCATACTGTTTGCCGTGCACTATTGCAAACACTTTATATGTAGTCACTCCATCTCCACAACTCTTTGGGGGAAGGCACACAGTTATCCACTCTGTTTTACAGATGAAGAAACCGAGGCACAGGGAAATTTGGTAACTTGCCCAAAGTTAAATAGTTGGTTTATGCAGAGCAGGGATTTGAATCCAAACAGCCCGGCTCCTGGGTTCATGCTCTTAATCTGTAGGCTATACGTCAGAGTCAAGGCTTAAATTCAGGAAGCCTGATTCCTACCTCCCCACACCACCACCACTTGTTCCCCACCACCTCTTGACCAAAGCAGAAGGAAGGTCACACTCCCCAACATAGTTCTAGGCACAAAAGCCAGTATACTGCTTGTTGAATTAGGCAGGCCTGCTTTGAAGTAAGAGTCTACAAAGTTGGGTCTTTTTCTCCAACCTGCTGCTTGAATAGCGGGAAGCTCAAGAAGTCATATCACTGCCCTCTAGATCCTCAAAGGTGAAGAAGAGGCAGTCCCATATTGGTGGAGACGCATTGGGATCCTGCTATCAGAGGTGCCAGATCGGGTCCTTTTTGCCTCTGGATCTCCAGTAATCAGCCCAGCGCCTAAAACACTGCTCAGTAAATACTGCCGAATAAATGCATGAAAAAATGAATGCATTTGTAACTTTCCCCCAGCACCATGCAATGTATCAGGCACATAGGAGGCACTCAATAAATCACAAATCAGGGAGATGGTCTATGCCATGTCCTGTCCCAAGAGCATGTCTTTCCTTGTCAACAAAATTTGTCTTGTCATATTGCAATAGCTCAAGGGTCAGGAAACTTATTCTATAAAGGGCCATGCGGTCTTACAGTAACTACTCAACTCTGCTACTTTAGCCCAGAAGCAGCCATAGGCAATTCCTTAGGCCCGCTACCTGCAGAGATGTGGCCACCATTTCAATAGATTCCAACACTAAACTTTCTTTGATTTCTACAAACAAGGACAGGCTCCAGATTCTCTGAGAATCAGCAGATGTCTCTTATTTCTGGATCCAACTTTTTATGTGACCATCAGCTAAAATCCCCCAAGCAAAACAAGTGGAGATTAACTTTGAAATCTGGCTCTCCGGGCCAGACTTGTAGAGGAAAGGTAGTTTTTATTACACCAGGGGGGCCTGGATATCCGAGTGGTTAAGAATCGAAACTGGGTCAATCCTGGCTCCAACATGAGCCATGTAGCCCTGGGCAAGTTACTTCACCTCCCTGAGATTCAATTTTTGCATCTTTAAAATATGCAAAACAATAGCACACTCCATCTAAGGCTGTTTGGAGATGGAAATGTGTTTGCTTAGCGTGGTGCCTAGCACATAGTAAGTGTTCAATAAAAATGGGCCACTTGTTATGACCCCAAAAGTCTTACGTTTTCTTAAAAACAAACAAACAAACAAGAACTAATTTGCTAAAAATGAATAAAGAAAGGACAGACAAGATGCAGGAAAAGACATTTCTAAAATCAGGTTCCTAAAGACACCCCAGCAAGGCATTCCAGGGATCCCAAAGTGTCAGAAAATTCTCCCTTCTAGATCAAACCACTAGTGTGCCCTCCAATTTCTCTTCCCCCTCCCCCCAAAGCCTGCTTCTATGTCCTTTTATCACTCTGCCTTTCTTGTGGGCGCCAAAGCAACGCAGAAGACATTTGGAGCCTTGCAGACATTTGCTGAGTTTAAGACATTCTTTCTCCCCTCCTTCTCTGCACGTCCCCCTCCTTCTCTGCCCATCCCAACATTAACGTCTCCAGGGAGCATGGTATCTGTAGCAAGCGGACAGCACCAGAGAGCTCTGGCCCGTGGCAGACCAGAAGTGAATAATCTCCTCGGCTCCATTCTTCTCCACAGCCGGATGGGGCCAAGACTCTGTTTACAACACAAGCGGCAAGTCACAACTTGTCATGCCACATGACACCATCCCAGCCGCGAGTCACCACTTCCCTCTACTGTACCAGTCACACAAAAGGCCAGAGGTACAGGAATCTGATTCCTGTGCTCCTTCCCTATCCACCACCTTCCCAACTGAGAAGGACATGCATACCTTTGCTGGAGAGACAAATGTTTCTAGAAAACCCTGAAACAGAAGTCCCCATACCTACAAATGATACATACCCACAAAAGAAAACACTCTCTTTGCATTGACATCCTTTCTGTCTCTCTTTTTTTCTTTTTAGATTTTGTTTATTTATTTATTTATTTTTTGAGAGAGAGAGAGAGCGCACAGACGAGTCTGCTTCTCCCTCTCTGCTGAGCAGGAAGCCTGACGCAGGGCCTGATCCCAGGACTCCAAGATCCTGGCCAAAGATGAAGGGAGACGCTGAACCCACTGATGCACCCAGGAGCCCCCTTCCTATCTCTTCTGAAAGGAGGCTTCCTCCCTACATGGGGTTTCTATCAGCACTGAGGCTGGTACCAAACTCGGGGATACACTAGATCCCCTCTGTCTCAGTGCCTTTCAGGGAGCTGCCCATCAACAAAGACCTAAAGGTGTGTACTCACACGGCGCACCCCACATGCTAAAAAACACATCTGTGTTTGTAGGAACAAGAAAGAAATTGCTTTGGAGACAACTAATACCTTAACCTCGAAGTGACTATAGGAAGGGGATGGGAGGTGAAGGAATTGACCAGAAGGAACAAAAGACATTTCGACCTCTGCTGCTCCGGCTGCAGCAGATCCAAACACCAGGAATGAGACTTCTGCCTCCGAGTAAGGGGCAGCCCTGGAACCTGCTTTTTCTGCGGGGCTGGGAGAGGGGAGGGTTCCGAGGGGGATGGGAATTCCAGCCTCCACACCTCACTTGACCCCAAGAGCGTCTTCATTCATCCTCAGAGCCCTAATCAAATTGAGATCTTTCAGCCGTGGGCTCTGCAGCCCCCATTTCTGTGTCCACTTCAACCAAACACATCTACCAGCAGGAATGTAGAGTTGGCCGAGGTAAGGAGAACTGGTGGTTTTCGCTCTGTTTTGGTGACCTTCATAGGGCTTATTTATGCACTTTAAGCTCATGACCTAATACATGTTGGTTTGGCTTCTCTTGTCATAATAGCAGCCTGTAAAAAGCTTTTGAGAATTCCCCATGTTTTCTTATTTTGGGTCAAGAAAATAAAATCGATATCTAAGTAACCTAAAAAAAAAAAAAAATGGCCCGTACAATCTAAAAATTTGGCACGTTTCCCCTAGGACTAAAGCTATCTTAAAGCCTCAAAGAGCATCAAAGTGAAGACTGGCCATTGTCATTTTTTAAGGTGAGCTATTTGGTCACAGCCTATGTGAGAATTAGCTAAGAGGGACTTTTTGACATAAGTCAAACAATGACATTTAAAACTCACGCTAAAGCAATTACCGTGGATTTTTCCGTGTTTTTCCCATTTCTTAAACAGAAGTGTATATGTTTTCAGCATAGTTTCTTGCTGTGATTTTCTTTCTTGGCAAAGCCACATCTTACCATGAAACCCCAAGTATGCACGCTACAGAACAATAATGGTTGAAACAGACCCGGCTGTCTCTGGCATGATTTTTCTTTACGAAATTAAAATGTCTTTTGGCTAATACGCTGTACGTTTCAGTTATGAAAGGCCATTCTTGGGAGATGAATAGAAAAGAAAGGGGAACTGACAGAGTCAGCTGAGGCGAGACACAAGTGAGTTGCTATATTCATACAGTAGTCAGGCCCTCCAGTTCCTCATTCTTTGGGGGGGGAAAATGTCGATTTTTATCTCTACTCCTCTCGTTACATTCACAGGGAGTCGCCAATTCTCTTCGGAATGACTCTGAGTAGGTAGGGACAGATCCGTGACGTCTGGGAACGTGCAGATTTTAAAAATCTAACTCTACTAGATACTCACAAGGGAAAAGAGTGGGGGGAAAATCCAGTGCCAAGGAAAATCAGCACATGTTACTGATCCAACGCTCTTGATGCAAAACGACAAAAAAGTTCTACCTTCTTTTAAACACTCTGTTCATCTCGGAATCTGCCTAAATTAGCCATCTCATGGCAAAGAAAGTGGACCATGTGCACAGTCTCAAAACTGGTCAGATGTAAACCTGTCTCCCTCGCCTATCTACTCATCTGAGTTCCTGTTTTCAATTTCTGGATACGTCGCAACGCGGAGGCAGACGCTACAAAAAAAAAGCACTAGCAGGCACATCTTTGCCCTAAACCAGGATCCTCAAAGGGCAATGACAACAGCAAGGAGGCCCCGCTTTCTAGGGACCCCGGATTGTGTGCAGAGCCCCTCTCATCCATCCTGCCAGGCTCTGTCCCAGAGTGGGGGCCCTCTCAGCCTCCCCCCTGACACTCTGCCTGCCGGTCCCAGATTCAGGCAACTGACGTCCTCATTAACCTTCAAAGTGGCAGAGATAAATCATTCCAGTTACCTGACTCTTGGGACCACCTGTTCCAAATTATTTTTCGCTCTCCAAATGTTTATAATCTGACCCCCAAACAACAACCCACTATAGTGATCCAGCACCTTCCGGTAAACTCGATTTGGACCGTCTACCAGAACATTTTAGGGCCTTGCCACTGCCCGTAAACTTACTGACTCTTTTTAGGAACTGAAATGTGTAGCATTATAGTATCAAAGAACAAATTGAATTAGGCCTTGTAAATAAACATTTTCCTTTACGGAACCGTATACAACGTGCTGAATATCATGACTCAGGAAGGCTCATATTTGTGTTTTCTCCATAATTGATACGATTTTTCTTCTGTTTAAAACAACAATAACAACAAGAAAAACATCAGGGAAAATTCAGAAAATAATTGAGTTCCGTGCATTTCGGACCAGCCTAATTTGGCATCTCTTTCCAAGGGAAAGGGGAGCAGGAATGTTCTCTGGGCCAAGGTTTTCATAGCACATGGGTAAGGCACCGTCCGCAGAGGTCTGAAGGCCTCGGTTCTGCTTTCCCTGGCTCTGCAGCCTCTCGTGAGTCATCTGATTTGAGACTCAGTTCTCTGGTTAACAAAGTTGAGCTATGATAATAATAATTAATGCTACTAATACTAATACCACTACTAATAATAGAATTTAGGGCTGGCACACAAGTGTTCAATACGTAGCAGGCATTTTCATCTCATTACTACTAAACACAAGGATGGAATTTGCAAATGCAGAGAAAGGGCAAAGACACCAGCAGGAGAAGAGTGAGGGAAAAAAAAAGAAGAAGAAGAAAAAGCAGCAAAACTAAATTGAAAAGCTTGTGGCTTCTTTGGTTCTCTATCCCCTGAATATACCTGGAAGGTACTTCGTACCCTGAAATCGATTTTAAATCACATGCCATGAAGAACAAGTTCCGGCCCCCTCCGACTCATTTACAGAGACAAGTGGGTCTGAGCCAGTCACTTCAAGTATTTGCCACCTGACGGAGGGTGTTTATCCTCGGATTAGAAGAGGTGTTAGTTAGTCAAACACCATTAGGCCAGTTAAGATCTTCAAATAGCGCAAATGAAGCATTGTCTCAAGCAAATTCTCTGCTAATCGTTTCCCTACTAGAATCGTCTTTGGGTTGTGTACATTTGGGGCTGTCCAAACTGCCACCAACAATAGGGGATGTAGGGAATGGGCCATTCAGGAAGCTGTTAGGATTTGGAGGGTGGGGGTGAGAGAGGAAGGTGGGGAGGAAGAGGGGCGCTGTGGGAAGTGTGCATGAGTGTGTGTGTGTGTGTGTGTGTGTGTGTGTGTCTTCTGTCAACAGGCTGTGTTTTCTCAACTCTGGGGTTAATTCTCTATAGAGATTCCTTTTTGAGCAGAGTCCACCAACTCCTTTTTGAGAGCAGCTAGCTAGAAAAAAAAATTCCTTCCACCAACAAAACCCAGTCTTGGCAAGAGTCAGAAGGTTCAGCCTTTGGAGGTAACTGAATAACCAGCCACCTCACCCCCATAAGCCCCACAGATACAGAGAACACATTGGTGGGCAGATTCCCCCCTCAATAAAAAATCTTTTGGGGACGGAGGTTCTCCTGTCCCCCAAGCAGTGCCTAGGAGGCCAGACAGCCTAGCACTTTATCTGTGCCTAGGTGAGAAGCAGATGAGTTTTTACCCTGCCACATGAGAGAAAGCCTTCTCCCCCAGCCTGCACACATGCACACGCGTACACACACGTACACCCCCCCCCACACACACACACCTCAGACCTGTGGCCACTGCCTCATACTTGTGCTGTTAACTTCTTGCAAAAGCATTTTTATAGTAAGGAGGCCTGCCCAGCAAAGACAAAACCCTACCTGGAGACAACATCCACCCATGCCTTATAGAAGGGAACATGCTGTTGGAGGTGTGCGTGGATATTTAGGGACCGGCAAAGGTCTGAACAAGATATTTCTACTCCCTTCATTTTCTGCTGACAGCTATGGGCTCTCTCTCTCTTTCTCTCTCTCTCTCTCTCTCTCCGAGAGAGAGGCATCTGTCATGAGCTGCTGGGAACCCCGCTTATGCACCATAACGGCCTGCGATTTTATTATACAAGGAGTTTATTGCTGGCCTAATTAGTTTCAAACTGGGCATTCCAGCTGAGGACACCTAAAAAACATCTGGTGGAAGAAGCGAGAACGGGTCCTCGTTCGGAGCCGGTTACGGTTGGATTTCTGCATAACTCTGGTCTCCCGCGCCCGAACACAAGTTATCTTTGGAAAAGCAACTGAAAAAATAAGGAAATGTTTCTTCTTTGTGGGAAGGGAGTCATCTTGTCATGGGGGAACGCAAAACGTCTTAAAGTGGACGCTCTTGGACCGTATATACCTTTTCACAAACTGCTGGGGTCCTCCTTATCTGGCTTCACCCAATTCAAAATGTACTTAGCTCCACCATAGAGAGTTGTTTTTTTTTGTTTTGTTTTGTTTTTTGTTTGTTTTTTTTCTGAGGACTCCTTCCTTATTCCAACAGCAGCTAGCATTTTATCAATTTATCCGTCTGGAACGAGGCTTGCAATCTTGTACGTGCAATTTAAAGCAGAAGTAAGACCACATATTTGAAACAGCATGTCTTGGGTGTTTTTGCCAAATGGTAATCCTATAACAAGTCAACAAATCATAGCTCTTTATGATGTGTTTAATACAACACAAAAGGCATGAAAAGAAGACTTTAGAACTTAAGTGATGAAAGCATCTGGTTTTTAAAAAATCCCAAAGAATCGGAATAACATCTTTTTATTTTATTTTATTTCCTGTAGCCATTTAACATTAGGAAAGAGACTGATCCGTTCATAGAGTATTCTCTTACGCACACAGCCAGTACGCGAGGTGAGCTGCTTCCAAGGCAGAGGAAAAATGCCAATTCCTTTAAGATAAAACAGTTAATAATACTGCGAAGCTAAACATCACAAGAGAAGAACGGCCAGACTACCAAGGACGTGTGGGACCCACGATCGGCTTTTACAAAGTTGAGGCCCTTTCGGATCTAGTCGCATTGGTCCAAAGTGCCAAACAGTAGAGTTTCCTCCAAGGACAAGGAGATTTTTTTTTCCCCCTTACAAACACGACTTTATGTTTAGTCAAAAGCAAGATTCAAACCATCACCGTTTATGACATACATCTTTTATTATGTTAGTCTCAGGATGTCTAAAGGCAAGGAAGTATAATGTTTAAGGGGTTCAAAGACGGGGAGAGAAAGAGTGGAAAAGGCGAACCTTTCTTGGGTAGAGCTGCCTGGAAGATTTTTCACCAAGATTATTTTTAAAAGGAGGTCTCCCTGCCCTGCCTCCCCCCACCCCCAGCGCCCCACAAGGCCCAGAGGCTGGAAATGTGGCTACTGGTTCAGCCGTCCTACTCTGGGAGTAGAAATGGCACTGGGGCAAGAAAGGGCTCATGAAAGGGCTCAAGATTTGGTTTTGAAATACAGCAATCATCCGCCGGTTATAATTTCCTTTGGAAGGGAGCTCCGTAACTCAAACATAATTCAGCACTCAAATCCTTACTCGGTGTTTGTAAATCATCCTGCCTCCCGGCTCTGCCCTCGCTCAACAACCGGCCCCCGAGGTTCACTCGCTTCGCTGTACCTGGTCACGAAAAGGTACCCTCCCCACCGGGGGCTGATTTATCCCTCCACGTTACAAATATCTAAAAGAAAAGTCATTAAAGATCACGTAGCGTTTCGGGGAGCAAGGGGGGACGGAAGGAAGCGGGATCCATAAAGATGCAGCTCAGGCTCGCTTTGCAAAAAAAAAAAAAAAAAAAAAGCACTCAGCCCGCAGCGTGCACGCCGGGCGCGCTCGGGAGCAGCGGGGTTCCCGGCCGGAGCGCTTCGCCTCCAGCCCCTGAGAAATGCGCTCCGAGGACCGCGCGATGCGAGTCCTTTCAGGGCCAGGCTCTCCGAGGATCCCCGGCGCGGCCGGACTCTATTTGGGGGCAGGAAATAAATCTGCGGGGCTGAGGCCAGCACGGCCGCTGAAGCTCCAGCCTGCACGGCTAGCAGGCAAGTCCTCTCTCCACTTTCTCCCATTACAGCAAAACCCGAGGCTCCGTCTCCACGGTCTTCGGAAGCAAAGTTTTTTTTTTTTTTTTTTTTCCCCCAGGTTGCAAAAACTCAGGCTTCAGCCAGCGCCGGGACGTCCGCCCCGGTGCAAAGCCCCCCACCCCCCACCCCGAGCCGGCCCCGCGCAGGGTGGGCGAGCCCTTCCCGCCCCGTCCCGGGGGCTCCACGGACGGCGCCCGTGGGCGTGCGGGGGGCTCCCGGCGCCTCCTCGGTTCGGACCCGGGGGGTGCCGGGGCAGGGAGGGGAAAGCGGGGGACACCCCTGGTCGCCGACCACCCGGGTCCGGAAAGGAGCCAAACGCAACCCACCGCGTCTACACCGACCCGCGCGCATGCACTTGTCCCGCGCGCCCGAGTGCAAACTTGAGTCGCTGCCCGCCCCCGCCCCCCACTCCGAGCGCCCGAGGAAACTGAGGCCCGGAGCCCGGCTTTGCCGGGACGGCACGCGCCCGCGGTGCCCGTGCGCCCCCGCCCCTCCCCGAGCGCCCCGACAGCTGCGGAGGCGCCAGCCCAGGGGTCCGCGTGGGCCGGCGCAGGCGGGGAGCCCGGCGGGAGGTACTCACCGCGCGCGGTGGAGAGGGCGCCCCGGCGCGGGCGGGCGCGGGTCCGACGCGGCCGGGCTGACTGCGCGGGCACCGAGCTGCTCTGCCGCCGCGCCGCTGCCTCCGCCTCCGCCTCCTGGGCTGCGGCGGCCGCTGCCTGCGCGGGGAGGACCGGCCCCTTCCCCTCCCCGGGCCGGGCCCTCCCTCTGCCCCCGCCCGGTCCCCGCGCCGCTGCGTGGGCGCGTGGGGGCGCCGAGGCGCGGCGCTGGGCTCCGCGGGCGCACACGCCTCCCCCCCTCCGGCTGGACGCGCGTGGCGCGGGGACCCGGCCCTGCCGCCGCCGCCGCGCTGCTCTCCGCGCCTGCAGCCCAGCCCAGCGCGCCCGCTCCTGCCGCCCGTCCGGGGGCGCGAGGGCGCAGCCTCCTCCCCACCCTCCCGCACCCCCACCTCCTCCCTCCGCAACCCGGGCGCGGCCCCTGAGAAAAGCACCTCGACAATTACACCGGCATCCACGCACCCATCCACTCATCCATCCACCCACCCACCCACCCACCCATCCACGCACCCATCCACTCATCCATCCATCCACCCACCCACCCACCCATCCACCCACTCAGTCATTCATCCATCCACCCACCCATCCATCCATCCACCCACCCACCCAGCCACCCAGCCAGCCAGCCAGCCACCCACCCACCCACCCACTCACCCATCCATCCATCCACCCATTCACCCACCCATCCAGCCAGCCCGCACTGAGCATCTACTGTGTCGGGTACTGTCCCTGGGAGATTCGACTCGAACAAGCCACAGAGTCGTTGTCTGGGCTCGGGAACTACCTGCACATGGGGAGGGAGACCATAAACAAACAAGTGGAAACGCAAGGTAATTTCAGAAAGTTAGAATTATCATCGAGGGGGAAAATTATGTGCCGGGGGCGCAGGGCCGGTAATCTTGGAAGAATCTGGAAGGACTTCTCGGAGGAGGTGACAGCTGAATTATAAGAAAGGCCACTGCTGGTAATATCTGAGGGAGGAGAGTTCAGGGATCATCCACCTACGTTTCACCCACTTTACAGATAGGGAAACTGAGGTCCCAAGAACGAAACTGGCTTACCTAAAATCAGTGGCACATGCCCCACCCCACACACCCTCAAACTGAGGGACCTCCCTTCATCCTCTTCTGGTCACTTCTTTCAATCCTCCCCACGATAAACTGGAACAGAGTTGAGGCAGTTTTGTTCTTTTTTTTTTTTTTTTCTCCCTGACGACCACTTCATTGTGGATGCTGCAGTCCAAAATCAATACCAACCACTGCCATTCGTTAAGCTCAGTAAAAATAAAAAATAAAAAATAAAAAATAAACCGGGTCCCCAGATAAAGTTGAATTTTAGAGAAGCAAGAAATAAGTTTTAGCATGATGTCTTATGCAAAAGCTGATAATACTTATATTAAAAGTTATTGGGACGCCTGGGTGGTTCAACGGTTGAACGGCTGCCTTGGGCTCAGTCCGTGATCCCAGTCCCCGGATGGAGTCCCGCATCAGATTCCCTGTGAGGAGCCTGCTTCTGCCTCTGCCTATGCCTCTGCCTTTCTCTGTGTGTTTCTCGTGAATAAATAAATAAAATCTTTAAAAAAATTATTCATTGTTCTGCTCAAATTCCAATTTAACTGGATGTCCTGTATTTTCTTTGCTAAATCTGGCAACCCAAGATCATCCAGCAGTGCCCACCCCTTCCTTATCCCATTTAATCCCCAAGAGACCCATAGGTAGATAGATGCTGTAGGCATGTCCATTTTACAAATGACCAAGTTCAAAGAAGGCAGAAAGTGGCTGATCCAGGGCTGAAATTCAGGTCCAGCTGATGCCAAAGCCCTTGATTTTGAGATATAATATCCAGATTTCAACTCCAGCTGTGGGTTACAGGAAAGCTGATGAAGCTTTAGCTCCTGAGCCCCTCACCCGCTGGCTCTGTTTCTAAGGTCCTGGCATTTTGTACATTTGACATGAACAAGTGACTTTGTGAACACATCCCTAGGTCCCTATCAACACACTGTCATTTAGGTGCAGTCAGTAAAGAGCTGTCTCTTCCCATTCTGATTCTCCACTCTAGTACTTGATCCCCAGGGGGTGGTGTGGGTGTGGCCACCGGCATTTTGGAGATCCAGTCAAGGGAAAGTTGAGTTGGGAATTTTGTGATGTTTGTGGTATTTTTCGGCTTCTTAAAATCTGAATTTGTCGCTATGTGTTTTCTTAAATTCAAAGAAATATCCACGTTTGTACCTAATTTTGGGCTTCTATCATTTTTCTTAAACTGGGTTCCCAAATTGTGTGTGCTGCAGGCCCTGCCATACCTGCATCCACCTCTGGCCAGAGCTGATTCTCCACTTTCCACTCTTACAGGTTTAGGTAGAAGCAAATGTACTCAGTAATGACTGTTCTCCTTCCATGAGCCAAGTAAGCACCAGACCTGTAGCTCCGAGGGGACTCTTCTGTTCCTAGAGGCAGAACATACATATGTACTTGGCCGTCATTTCCTCATCTCTAAAACGAAGATACCTGTACCCATGTGATATTTTTGTGATAATTCACTGAGGTCATGCTTGTAAAACACTTTCTAACCTGCCTGTAGCTGGTACTAGTGATGCTCACCAAATCTTATCATTGTACACACAACTTCTCTTCCCACAGCATCTTGCAAAAAGCCCCAAGTCGTTCCAAATTAAGTGTCTTTATGCTCTCCTGAGGTGTTTCATTTATGTTGGCCCGTGGAACCTTAATATAATTTTATTTAAACAGTAGCAGGAAGCAGAGTTTTTTTTTCCCTAAAGGAATAGAATGGGATAGCCTGCCTAGAAAATAGCAAGTGGATTGCATGCAATAAGAGTGTGTGTGTGTGTGTGTGTGTGTGTGTGTGTGTGTACTGGGTCAGGCTGGGTTCCTTCCTGCAGATCATGGGGGAAATGTTGAAAAACATACTACCTCAGGGTACTCTATGGAGCCCAAAGGGTTAATCTGTTTCCTTCATTTTACTCCTTCCCCAGAATCTGGCCCATTATCTCATAAAACACAGCCACACCCCCCACAGCACCTTAAGAGATAAACAGGAGGCAGGTGCTTATTAATTTTATTTTTTTCCTTTTCTTAGGGCAGTGGTTCTCAACCGAGGGCTGCACATTAGAATCTCCAGGGGAGCTTTTAAAAATCCCCATGCTGAGGCCCCACCCCAGACCAATTAAACCAGACTCTCTGGGGGAGGGACTGAGGCATGAGTATTTTTTAAAAGCACCCTGGGTGATGCAGAGGGTGAGTCCCCATCTTCGGGAGAAAAACGACTGGACTACAGAGTCACAGCAGATAAAGTCGAAGCCCAGATAGGAGTTAGGCTCTCAATTCTTATTGAAGACCACCCAAAATGCAGCTAGCTGCCTTCCTATGTAGCAGCGCCCCCTTTCTGTCCCTCTCTCTACCTTGATTTTTTTTCTTAAGTACTTGTTCTCATTTTATAATGACCGGCAAAATAATCCCAGACAAAAATCTGAAAAACTGCTAAACCATACAGCAGCTTTGGAGTGTAGAGCACAGGCTTGCCTACCCAGGAGTAAAACACTTTCTCCCCACTCCAGAGTCTTCCAAGTACATGTTGTCTCAAGCCAGAAGACCAGCTTAGCTTGGAAAACTGCAAGCTTCACAAAGTATCCAACATGTATATACATATCCTACAAACACACATGTGTATTCTCTATGTTGAATCATGCCTTATTTCTATATGCATTCTTTTTCCACCTGCAAACAAAAAGTACTCCTTTTTTTTAGTGCATTCATGTAAACCTTGATTCTTTCCAAAAAGGATGTGAGGCAGCATACAAAAACGTCAATATATGGGAACAGAATAACTAAAACAGGAAAAGCAGGAGGAAAAGAAAAGAAAATCAAAATGTGTGCCAGGAGGCCCTCAGCGCTTGTCAAATGGTGGACTGGGAGTTAGAGCTTCCTGGCCGTCAAGGCAAAGAGGAAAATGAGATCATTACATCAGTGGCTTTCAAGCATGCACAAAAGCTCAGTATGGAAAAAGGAAGTGAGGGATCTCGGCTCCAATCTCATACCTCTCTCCTGTGGGTACTTATAAAGGGTCTTGAAGGAACCCCCAAAGTTCTGCAGAGTCAAGATTGAAAACCATGAATTTCAAAGTGCTTCCCTGCATTCATGAATCTCAATGCCTATGAGATAGAAACGAACAGGACTATTTGAAGCAATCAGAACTTTGTCCGATATCCGTACAGGAGAAAAGGTTTCCTGTGGGTCCTTATAAAAGAGGCAATATGTAATATGGATGGGGAGGAGGTGGAGGAAGGGGCTTTTGGCAAGCCTGAGAAATATGAAAAACCCCTTCAGCAAAAAATAAAATCTTATATTATCTTTAATCCAAGGCCACAAAGCAGGCATACTTTGAACATCTCCCTGGTCAATAATTTCCCAATACAAATACAAGATTGCCTCTCTGTATTTAATACCTAAATTTTATAGAAGGCATGACTCACAAATGTTTATTTGTTTTTTTTTAATAAAGATTTTATTTATTTATGAGAGACACACAGAGAGAGAGGCAGAGACACAGGCAGAGGGAGAAGCAGGCTCCCTGCAGGAAGCCCAATGTGGGACTCGATCCCAGGACCCCGGGAACATGACCTGAGCCGAAGGCAGATGCTCAACCACTAAGCCACCCAGGTGCCTCGACTCTCAAAATGATCACACCAGAATTTATAAAGAAAAGCTTGGGGTGCCTGTGTGGCTCAATCAGTTAGGCGTCTACCTTCCTCTCAGGTCATGATCTTGGGGTTCTGGGATTGAGCCCCTCAGGGAACCTGCTTCTCCCTCTCCTCCTTGTTCCTGCTCACTCTCTCTCTCTCAAATAAATAAATAAATAAAATCTTTTTTAAAAAAAAAGGAAAGAAAGACTCATATTTGTGTCCTCAAAATTCTGTGTAGCATTTCTATAGGAATAACATGTAGGACAGTAGGACATGTAGGGAAAGGAACGTTTCCACTACTATTGAGACAGTATCCGCATTACATTTTGCAAAGTGCAGCAAGAAGTGAAGAAAGAGACATGCAGTCAGATGTGACCGTGTCCCCATGAATGCAACTATTTGTGGCAAACTTAAGTAATTGCTTGGTGATCAGGAAGCCAGTCTTTAAGCCCTCAACCACCTTAACAAGCTAGTCTGATCCTCGGTCAGCATTTCAAGTGTTTAGTTCCACTTTAGGAAATTGTTTGGTTAAAAAAAAAAAAAAGGAGATTGTTTGGTGGCTCGGGGTGACATGTCATGCGTTGTAAGTCTTCCCATTTAAAATAATGGGAAATCAATTATTGGGTGCAATTCCAGGCAGAGCTCCAGAATTTCAGGATCACCGATGCTCAGGGGGAGATGCTCATTCCCCTGTGGGGAGCGGCATCAAGACACCAAGATACTTGTCGCAGGTTGGTGGTTTCGTTCCGATCCATTCAGCTCTCCGCCCAATGTCTCTACCCTAGAGAAGCCCTCCCTGACCTCCTGTCCAAGACGGCATCCTTGTCCCACTGCCCCCTATTCCTCCCCTTGGCATGTTTATCACACCACTGCACTGTGTTGCATATTTGCCTGTTTATCTATTATGGTTGTCTCTCCCACTAGAATGTCAGCTCCGTGTGAGCGGAGACTTGCTGTTTTGTTCATGGCTATACCCCCTCTGCCTACAACAGTGCCTGGTGCATGCGTAGGCACCCAGTAAATGTTGATGAGTGAATGACAGACACAAACCATATGGCACGGGTTTGATGCTGTGCACACAAAGTGACCAGAGTCATGATGCCTGTTCTAATTTCCTTTACCACCCACCTTGAAATAAATAAACAGGAATAAGGGTGTTCAAGAAACCCATTCTTTTGAGGAAACAGAACAAAGCTCAAGATAAGGTCAAGGCTTTCTTCTCGTCTTCTTTTATGCTCTCTCTTTCGATTTGTTCTCCGGTAAAGGTCCTAAGTATTCATTGGGGGAGAACTGAGAGTGGCCCGGGTGGCTGAAGTCCAAGTTTCCTTTTGGGGACTTCTTAGGGGACCACAGAGAATGTGCTAAATGGGAGGAGAATAAGATGGAGCCTTTGTCCCTTGATTGTAAAATCCAGTAATGGAGCAAATGCCTTGATGGTTGTCCAGACCTTTTGTCATGTTCAGCTTTCAAACTGATTCTGGTGTGAAGACTACCCATAGAGCTCTAAGCAGGTTCTTCCAGCCAGGTCACCTCCTTATGCTTTCATTCAAAACCCTGCCACTCTTTCTTTTTTCCCTAGAAAGACAAAGCAAATCAAATGACAAGATTTCTGGCTTTTTAACACATGACTTCTCTTTTTCTCCTTGCTTTTGGCCTACTGTACTGTCTTTCATGGTGAACATAGCCAACGGGTCTTCGGTAAGTATCAGGGCAATGATCTTAGAAATGCTGACTGGGAGACATCAGAGATCTTCACAATCTACCCTGTTGCTGTTCTATATTCTTAAAGAATTTGGGGTCCTGAATGCAGAGGGACCATCTGAAGAGAATATAGAAGTTCCTCAAATTCAAAGGTCAGTCTAGAGACTTTTTTTTTTTTCAGTCTAGAGGCTTTTTGAGAGTGGAACACTTTTAAGAGTGAATGTCCCAGGCATACTTGGACATAGGACCACCCTGCCTAAGCAGGATGACTTAAATATGACCTGAGGACCGAGAACATGTGGAATTTAGTCAAGTGATCACATGGGAGGCAGTTGCAGACTTCCATGAACAGACTGGGGGAGGTGAGGAACCCTTCTCAAAGTTATGAAATCATTGCCATAACAATTTTTGGTATAATTCAGGGCCTCCTGTCCACATCTCTGACAACACCCCACTTAGTGCTCTGGCCCAAATCTCTGGCTGTTATGGAACCACATCGTGCCGAGCAAGGGTCTCCTCAAACCACGGGGGCTGATATAATAGATTCCTGAATAGGTACCAAGAACGTTTTGCCTGAGTGCCAGCAGTTCCTTATCTCTTACTCTGCAGGAATCTCTAAAACATGTGCCAAGGACCTGTTTGGCAATCTGGTGAAATCTCAGAACATCTTCTCTCCCCCTCCAAAAAAAGCTTCTAAATACAGAAAAATGCATGTAATGCACATCTGGTGCTGGCAAATTGTATATTGGTGAGAAAAAAATCACCTAGACCCTTACCTCATGCAACACAGAAAGACCAACCCTAACCCTAAAACCATAAACCTTCTAAAAGACATTAGGTGAAAGTCACCACAGCCTTGGAGTGGGCAAAGCTTCCCCGGAACATAAAAGGCACAAACCACAAAAGAAAACATTCATACATTGGATTTCATTAAAAATATAAAACTTGTTTTTCCAAAGGCAAAACTGAGAAAAAAATAGGGAAACCACAAGCTGGTAGAAATACAACATTTCCATCAGACAGATCTAAAAATCATGTAAAATTATGACAAGGGAGCACCTGGGTGGCTCAGGGGTTGAGCGTCTGCCTTTGGCTCAGGTCGTGATCCTGGGATCCTGGGATCGAGTCCCACATCGGGCTCCCTGCATGGAGCCTACTTCTCCCTCTGCCTGTGTCTCTGCCTCTCTCTGTGTCTCTCATGAATAAATAAATAAAATCCTTTAAAAAATAAAAAGAATGTGTAACAAATATACAAAGATTTTTACAGCTCGATAGTGAGAAGACAAATAACTCTATTTTTTAAAAAGGCAAAAAATTTTGAAACAATGCTTCAAAAAGGAAGACACACAGATGGCTGATAGACACACACACACACACACACGCACACACAGATGCTCAACAGGATTAGTTATGAGGGAAATGCAAACTAAACTATAATGAAATACCATTGCACAGCCATAAATTGGCTAAAGTTAACAAGACTGACTGTACCAAATGTTGGCAAGGATGTGGAACAGCTAGACTCTCATATCTTGGAACCTGGAAAAAAGTCTGGCAGTTTCTGGAAAAGTTAAATATTCCCTACGATATGACCCAGCCATTTGACATCAAGAGAAAGGAGAACACAAATCCACACAGACTCCTACTTGAATGTTAATAGCAAGTTTGTCACAGCTACAAACTGGGAACACACTAACTGTCCATAAGCAGGTAAATAAATCAACAGATTGTGATATAGCCATACAGTGGCTTACTCAGCAATAAAAAGGAATAAAAGAAATGTCTAATGCACAACATGGATAAATTTCAGAATCACTATGTTGCATAAAAGATGAATCCCCTCCTCCCCACCCCCTGCTCCAGACACGTAAAGCATGATTCTATTTATGTAAAGTCCTTCTTTTTTAAAAGATTTTATTCATTCATTCATTCATTCATTCATTCATGAGACAGAGGGGCAGAGACATAGGCAGAGGGAGAAGAAGCAGGCTCCGTGCGGGAAGCCTGATGTGGAACTCAATCCCAGGACCCCGAGATCATGACCTGAGCCAAAGACAGACCCTCAACCAACTAGCCACCCAGATGCCCTTATGTCAAGTTCTTAAAAATGGAAATGAGTTTATAGTGACAGAAAGCAAAGCTATGATTGCCTGTGGATGAGGTAGAGGGAAGGATGGATTACAGAGGAACATGAAAAAATTGTTGGGGGTGATGGAAGTTCAGTGTCTTGATTAGGGATAGCTTCATGGTATGCATATATGTCAAAAATGATAACATTTAACACTCTAAATATGCCCAGCTTATTATACTTCAATTGAACATCACTAAAAATATGCATGTTGTGATACAGTCCTATGAGCTTCTTTATTAATTAATACATTGACTAACAAGATCGAGTAGCAGGCCCAATAGCTTCCATAATTTTGCAGTAGAGCTGAGTATAAAAGGTATTTCAGATAATTGCAACAACCATGATACAATATGGAATTACCTGTAATTTCTATTGGAAACAGAGTCATAGGTCCTATGGTTTGTTGCCACATTCATATTTGAAGGGAATGCTAAGTTTCATTTAAAGGCCAGTGAAAATAAAGATATTGTGGGGGCACCTGGATGGGCTAGTAGGTTAAGTGTCAGGCTCTTGATTTTGGTTGAGGTCATGAGCTCAGGGTCATGAGGTAAAGCTTTGCGTCGGGCTCGCACTTAGTACGGAGTCAGCTTGGGGTTCTCTCTCCCTCTCCCTCAGCCCTTCCTGCTTGTGCTCTCTCTCTTTCACTAAAAATAAATAAATAAGACTTTACAAAAAAAAGAAAAGGGAAAAAAATAAAGATCTTGTTTTCCATCCAAGTTTATAGAACTCCCAAATTCTATACACAGACCCCAGGTTAAGAAGTCTAGTTGGAAGCAACCCTAGCTGCCTTATGACGTGGTGGTAATAATTCCCCTAGAAGATAGGCATCTTTAAACCTCAGCAATATTCATTATAGAAATGTCCTAACGGGGAAAGGAATTTTATCAGAAAGCATATTTTAGCTGAGATACAATTCAGATATAAATGTGAAAAATTTTTACAAGGTCAAAATCATCAGATTAATATTTTTTGGTTAAGAATGAATCTGTTCATATTTAGTACTTTACATAATTTAAGAGACTTATGTTTAGGAGACTTAGATTATTAGAATGACATGTTGGTCAGACTTGTTGATTACAATTAAAATGTAGTTGAATCATTGCTTAAACATGCAATTTCTTTTCAAATCTTGCTAAGTTTGTATGCAGTCATTGGAACACTTAAGGTAATTTAAGACTTGATGTACAAATGTCATTTATTAGATTTAAAAGAATTAAGTACAAATATTGGACACTTGAAGTGCTTGCAAAGAAAACCCAAAATATCAACTTTAGAAATACAGTTTAAAATGTTAAAGACATTTAATTAGCTAAGTTCATATGGGACCAGATATTAACCAATGACTTCTTTAAAAATAAGCTGATTTTTGTTATTCTATTCTTAGAAATAAAACACTAGATTTGAAGAGGAAACTTATAAGCCCAAGGGGGGAAACTAGGTTTGGTAAATTGTAATTTTGGTAATTCAGAATTATTTCCTAGAATTTCCGTATAGTTTATGCTGTATATAAAAACCACCCAAACTCAGATATAACAGTATGGATGGTTGAAAACGGAATGAGCCACAGGAAATCCAGGATCCTGCTCTCATCTGTGTTTATTTTTGACCTAAGCATCGCTCCTGTCCCCCATCTGGGCCTCTGCCATTGAGGAATTAGCCACAAACACAAGAAAATTCTTTTCAGTAACCTAAGGAGAAGAAAGGTCATTTGTTATACTGGGCTTAGGAACAAATTTAAAATACTGAACCACTTAATTTTTCAAAACAGTGGAATCTAAACAAATGCTAAACTGGTGAACAAATGTGTATTCATTGCCAAAACCCCAGTTGGTTTGGACAGCATTTTTTCCCGGCTCCTTCAGCAGAGTTGATCCCTTGGCCTGCCCTCTCCAACAGTGTAAAAAAATCCCCAGGGGAATACAATAGTTGTACAATAAGCATTTTTAACAATCTACAACATTAATGGCAGCTAAATACCAATGTACAAACTTTCCTTCTCACTGAATTGTTGGGTAGATCAAATAAAATAATATTTTTTGACCTCCCCAATTTGAAATGATTGCTTTCTTTACTAGATAAGTGTTCAGTGACTGTATTATTTAGGATATCAGTTTGGCTGCTGTGATAGAAAGACATCCCCCCAATGCGGCATTTATTTGATACATTTTCCTCACTTAAATGTCTGGGTAGTCAGTTGATGGCTGGTTTGGTGGTTCCACTGTCCTCTGGGACCCATGGTTGTTGCTCTACCATCATCAACAAGTGGTTTCCACTTTATAATCCAAAATGTGCCCTAACTTCAGCCAGCAGGAAGGGGGAAAAGAGCTGTAAGGCTCATTTCTTTCTCAAGGCAACTGCCCAGAAGTTGAACACATCACCTTCATTCACACCCTATTGGCCAGAACGTAATGACCATGCCTGGAGCACCTGGGTAGCTCAGTCATTTAAGGGTCTGCTTTCAGCTCAGGTCATGATCTTGGGGTCCTGGAGTCAAGCCCCAAGTCAAGCTCCCTGCTCAGTGGGGAGTCTGCTTCTCCTGCCATCATCTCCCCGCTACCCCCACTTCTTGTCCTCTCTCTCTCTCTGAAATAAATAAAATATATATTTTTAAGTGACATAACTACTTGCATTGGAGTTTGGAAAATGTAGACTTTATCTCAGCAGACAGTGCCAAGTTACATATTCGATTGCTGTGGTGGAAAGGGAAAACAGACAGTGAGTAACACTGCCACATTCAACATTATCCTTTATAGATTATTGAGTTTTGCGTGCATTGTGATTTCTCTTGTGAAATATTACTTGTAAGCTCAAATTGGTGCTGCCGCTTAGGAGAGAAATTTTGAAATATCTTTTTAAATAGAAAATGTAGTCCAGGAATTCTGTTACCCATCTCCTTTCTAAACAGAAACACATCAATAGTCTATAGTTATCATGTGGAAGAAGATGTTCTTTGAACGTTGGTTATAAGAGTAAAAAGATGAAGAATAACTAACTGGCAAATCAAAAAGAAGTGGCTAGCCTGGTATATCCATATTTTCAAGTATGAAAGGAGGTGAATCTATATGTAGGGAAACGTCACTTGTAGAATGTCATAAATAGTATGTTTATACATTTTAAGAAAAATATATTTGTATACACCATGCTTATAAATACTCAGAGAATTGTTGCAAAGAATTTAGATATTAAAAAATCTGGAAAGATAGATATTAAAAGATATATACATATGGGGTGGTGCCTGGGTGGCTCAATTGGTTGAGCATCTGACTCTTGATCTCAGCTCAAGTTCTGATCTCAGGGTCATGGGTTCAGGCCCCATGTGGGGTTCCACGCTGGGCATGGAGTCTACTTTAAAAAAAATTAAATAAATAAAAAACATAAAACATATATATTTTAAAAGAAAACAGTACATTCCAATGCATAATAGATGTAATACTATATACATGATATATATATATATAGTATATAACTCCAGATACTATAATATAGTGTCATCATTATTTATTATATAATATACCATTAAAGTATCTGTTATTTGCAGAATGACCCTCATTTAGATTACTCTGATGTTTTCTCATGATTAGATTCAGGTTCTCTTTGGCAAGAATTCCATAGAGGCGATGATGTGTTCTTTACAGCACATGTTTTCAATTTGTCCCATTAACGGTGCTATTAACTCCAATACTTAATTAAAGTGGTGTCTGCCAACCTCCTCCACTATCAAGCTACTCTTCTTTCCTTTGTAATTAATAAGTATTTTGTGAGAATATACTTTGAGACTATGCACAAAGACTGTTCCTCATCAAACTTTCAATTTATTAACTTATTTATTCATACTCTTTTATTCAATGCGTTTAGCTTATTACTCTCCTACTTATTTTCATGCCATACTGTTCCAGATGTGGTCAGTGGGAGACTCCTTGGCTTCTGTGCCGCTTTGATATCTCCTCGTCATTCTTTGAACATTTCCTTCCTTTCTGGCACAACAAGATGTTCAGGTTCATCTTCTACTTGTCCTGACTCAGTCTTGGAATTATTTCTCCAAAAATCTATAGTTCCTCTTAGTGGAAAAGAAATTTTAGAAACCAGGAGCTGGGTGCTGTGTGTGCATCTTCTTGCTACCATTCTGTCTCTGCTCTCAGGCTCCCTCGGTGGACAGAGCTATAGACACAAATACATACAGACACTTATCCACACACAGAAGCAGACATGCATATACATGTACACATACAGATACACATGAACATGAAGACACGTACATCAATATTTTTTGAATGTGCCAAGCTGATTCAGTAATTCAGTTGGAAGGGCAGCCTGGGTGGCTCAGCGGTTTAGCACCGCCTTCAGCCTCCAGGGCTGTGATCCTGGGGACCTGGGATCGAGTCCCGCATCAGGCTCCCTGCATGGAGCCTGCTTCTCCCTCTGCCTGTGTCTCTGCCTCTCTCTCTCTCTCTCTCTCTCTCTCGATCTCTCTGTCTCTCATAAATAAATAAATAAAATTAAAATATTTTTTAATAAAATTAAAATCTTTAAAAAAAATATTTCAGCTGGAAGAGGAAATGTGTGACCAAAACAGCTTGAAAATGAATACAAATTGGCTAAAACAGGTAACGGAGCCATAATAATCAAAACTGAGAGGTGCTGGCATAAACAGACAAATAGATCAATGTAATTAAATAGGGAGCTTAGGAACAAACGGATATTTATGCAAATTTGTGCTGCTCAATGGAGTAAGCATGGATTACTCAGTGCCTTTGGAACAATTGGTTGTCCATTGGGAAAGTTTAACTCTTAACTTTCTCAGTCATTAAAACAAATTCCAAATGTAGCAAAAGTATACATCAAAAGAAAAAAGAAAGCATAATGATCCTAGAATAAAATGTGAGACTATTTCTACAGAATCAGAGCAGGGCAGAGTCTTTTTTTATTTTTTTTCAGGGCAGAGTCTTTGAGCAAAATTGAGCAGCAATAATGATTAAAACAAAATAAACAAAATAAAAAGACAAAAAGACAAAATCTATAATGAAGACATTGGTGAATTTGACTGCAAAAGGTTCAAAACTATCTACAAAATAGATCAGAAACCAAGTTAATAGACAGTGGACAGTTTAAAAGAGACATCTGCTCAATATACTCTGGGAATGTACACACAGACCTAATAACAGTGGTTCCTCAAAGGGAAGGGAGATTGGTTTTGGAGGAAAGTTGGAAGAAAGATCAAGGGAAACTTCACTTTATTTGTATTCTTTGATTTTTTAAATGGTGATGATGTACTTATGTATTATTGGAGTAATTAAAAATAAATAGCAAAACTAATCATTTTATAAAGAGAAATGATTTTAGATTAGAAGAAATAGTCTATGTTAATCGTATAGCACAGACCTGGCACATAATGAAATGCCAGCGATCATTCTTCTGTTTTTAGGCATGTGATTTTTTTATAAAATCCATTCCCCAGTAGGCAGGATTCCAGGTTTCTGGCTTTGTCACCAACATGCTTTGTGACAGTTCCTGTATATGATTCCCAGTTGCTCCTCCCTAAAATGAAGGGGTCAGACTTATGTCTCTCTCAACATTAAAATTCTGTGATTAGACTATTTTACAAAAGACCTCACAAATGGATTTTGTATTAGCTTTCTATTGCTGTGTAATAAATTATCACAAACTAGCAGGACATATTTACTGACTCACAGTTTATGTGGGTTTGGAGTACAGGTCTGGCTCACCTGGGTCCTCTGCACGATGTCTCAGCATGCTACAGTCAAGGTGGGGGTCAGGTTTCATTTTTACCTGGAGGCTTAGCAACCAGAGACCGAACCCCATCCATGCTCATTCAGGTTGTTGGCACAATTTATTTCCCTGTGGTTGTGTGATTGAGGGCCCAGCTCCTTAAACACCATTGGCTGGAGGCTGTCCTCAATCCCAGAGTCAGCCTGCAGTTTCTTGCCATGTGGTCCTCACCGCAGGCAGTTTACATCCACCATAGGCAGTGCACACTCACCATAGGCAGTTCACACTTACCATGGGCAGTTCACACTCACCATTGGGAGCTCACATCCAACATAGGCAGTTAATGCATAGATGTTTGCTTCTTCAAGGCCATCATCTCTTATTCTAGTGCATGCTAGCCAGACGGTGTCTCTCTCTCTCTCTCTCTCTCTCTCTCTCTCTCACACACACACACACACACACACAATTACAGGAATGATGTTGATCACTTTTGCCACATAATATAATTATTAAGGGGGTGACATCACATCACTTTTACCAAATTCTATTGGCTAGAAGCAAATCACAAGTCCTTCCCTCCCCGCCCCCCACTAGGGGAGGGATTTCTCCAGGCATCGACACCAGGGAGCGGAGATCATGAAGACTGTCTTAAAATTCTGCCTGCCACAATATCTCTAGGTTGTGATCATTAAAAAACAACCCTCTGTCTTTCCATTGATAAAATTATTTAGACACTGGAATGAGGGGAGAGGAAAGGGGATTTATCAAGAAGTTGGAATTTCATTTTCAAAATGGAGTTTTGTAGCAAAAATGACAAAGCTTAACTGCAGGAGCTTTTATTTATGATTCAGAGCCTACTATATACATCAATTTTAAATTGTCCCTTCAAGCCATAGAGCACTGACAAATACATATTTAAAGACTGTGTGAAATTGAATCACCTCTAGACAATTATTTTGAAAAATTAATTCCTACTTGATTATTTAAAAAAAACAAGTCCATCATTTGGATTCCATTTTTCTCCATAATTTTTTTGTAAATTTATATTAAAAATTGAGGCTTTGGGTATCTCTGGCATGTTTGGAGGGCAAAGTTAAGATTGAAGGATCAAATAAAAAAAAAAAGAGTCCCCTTTGAAATGTGCATTTAGACATTAATCATTTGCATGAAATCGAGTGAAGCAAGGAGGATAAGAATTAACCTGATATCCTTTCAAAAACATGGCAATGTCGACCAGGAAGCAGACTTGGATAATAAAGACGGATGGGAGAAAGAAGGAAAGAAGAGAAGTGGTCTTCCCAATAGATGCCATGTGTTAGGACTGAGTGGAACTTCCACTGTGATCATCAGGGTCTGGCCATCAGGTGCTGGATCTGCGGTGCTGTGATGTAAGCTTGCACCCTATCTGGACAGGTGGGCATCTTCGAATCCCCCAAGATGACTGTGGCCCTGTTAACAGGGAGAAACAAACAAATCCGCAAGTGCTTTCATAAGCCGGCCTAGAGAAATGTTTGTGGGGCGGAAGTTTTGGCCGTTCTTTGCCCCTCGGCAAATGGATGATTTGCCACTACAGTTAAAACAAATATTTCTGTTAGAGAGCCACTTCCCAGGCAAATAAACATCAGCACATGTAAACACCAAGGGTGTTAGGACAGGACGAAATAAGCTACTTTCCAGCTAATGTTGCCAGTGAATTTGAGATGTCTCCAGGTGTGGAAATGTTCTAGAACAACTGACTTCTCCGTGGATTTTGTTTGTTCCCCGCAGTGTTTCAGTGAAGAGTTTTTCTTTTAAATTAAATGCCATCATTAATAAGAAGAACATGTCATTTAACATCTGGTTTCCTGGCTTCTCCTGAAAAAAAAAAGGCGGGGGGGAACATCTGTCGACATGAGGCTCACATGCCTGCCTAAATGGCATCGGCTGATGGAGCTGGGTAGTGGTTGTTCTCTCCGGTTAAGAGAGTCTCCACCGCTCCTGCTGTCTTAACCCTGGTGTTCTCCATTCATTTCTCTTTACCCCCCTGATCTCTAGGAATTTGAGTTTGCAGCTCTTCATTTGATGCTTATCTAGCCCTTTCAAGTCGGACAGCATCACATCCAACCCTCTGATTTTACAAATGGGGGAAGTGAGGCAATCACACAGGTAGAGACTGAACTGAATTAGATCCCAGTCTTCTGACTGTCCCCCCCTACACACACACACACACACACACACACACACACACTGACTTTACTGAAGTATAGTTGGCATCTAACATTGTATAAGCTTCAGGTGTACAGTGTGTTGATTTGATGCTCATGTATCACAGTATGATTACCACTCTAGCCTTAGCTACCACCTGCATCACATCTCTTAAGTACCATCTCTTTTTTGTAGTGAGACCACGTAAGAGCTGCTCTCTTAGCAACTTTCATGTCTACAGTGCAGTATTGTTAACTATAAGCACAGTGCTGTGCAGCAGATCCTCCGAACTTAAAAGTTTTTAACTGGAAGCTTTGACTTCAAAGCCACTTCTCCTTCAGGAGCTGAAATTCTGTAAATTTCTCCCCAACTGTGTGACTAAAATGTATTAATGAATTTTCTTTTTTGTTTGAGAAACCTTACTGGCTTGGCATCTGTTTCAGCAGAAAGTCGGCTCTGAGGCTTTTCAGTTACCTCTGATTGGAATTCATGATTTAGGGCAGTGTTGCCCACGGGAGTAGGACAGATCATCCACTGAGACCTAGAACACAACATAAGAACTTCTAAGTATCCATTTGATCTAAAATAATAAGAAAGAAATTCTATTTTGCTAACACAAAATATTCCAGTTGGCAGCGGTGTCCCCTCTGTGTGTGAGATAGTCTTGGGTTTCTTAGGGTATTGGAGACATGCTGAGGCATTGGCAGCAACCGACTTTCACCCAGTCATTTATTTCTGTGATGTGTGAAGGTAAATCGATTAAGTTATGATACTTAGAAAATAACAAAAGCTACTTAGAAATTGAGTGCATTCTCCATTCTTGGATAACTTTTCAGTTCCTCTCCATATTTTTTGGAATATGGCCAAGAAACTTGGTCAGCCACCTACTTAATCCAGGCCTTTAAGGTAAAGGTAAAAAAAAAAATGAAAGAAATAAAAGGATTGTTTTTAAAAGAAAATGGGACTATGGAGAGAACATTTTGAAAATAGATGTTTGAAAAGATTCTTGTAAGGGATTATTGTTGACATATTTACATTATTCAAAATGATGTAAATCTCTTACAGAAATGCCCCCAAATTATACATATTTCAAAGATCTGGAAACAGGACTTTCTAATATAATTAAAATCACCACAAACTAATATTTCAGCAGATTTTAAAATCATGTGTCAAAAGTGTAAAAATTCAATATTTTTCAATTAGTTTTCAAGAGCAATATAGCTTTAACTCAGGAAAGAGAGAGGACTAGACAAATTTCAACAAATACGTTTGCAAAATTGATGTGTGAAATTGAAAGAAGGGAAGTATTTTTTTTAGAATAACTGCAGCGAGTGATCCCCTTCTTCCAGGCGGAAGACCTCGTAATGAGGTTACTTTTTCCTTTATGACAGCCATTAAATTCAAGTATTGATATATACTGTACCCAATAATTATAAACCAAGAATTAAAAAATGACGAAGGCTTTTTTTCATCACATTTTTTTCAATTTCAGATAGTAATGATTTGTCATAGAATAATTTTTTCAAAATAATTATTTTTCATCACCTCCTCTTTACATTTTTAAAAGTTTTATCATTCACAGAATATGTCAATACAGTAGTATATGCATGCAATTTGTAAGTAAAACAATAAATAAGGGGGGGGAGCTGCTTCAAAATATCTCGCCTGATACCGCTGATTTAGGGTAGAATGTGATCCAGGATAAGACCTAATGTGGCCTCTTTGTCATCGACACTTTGGCAGGTCAGCCTGAGAGTGGATGCTTTCTTCATTTTCCTCTTAGACCTTTTCAAATAAATTATGCCATCTGCTTCTGGGGGAAGAGGAGGCGGGGTTGTTAGTCTGGTGCATTCAGCACTCAGGAGCCTCTGGTTTCTATTTCATAATCAGAGTGATGCAGGCAGCCAGAAGGCACATTTTGCTTTTGTTTAAACTCTGCGCTTTTAGGACTGATGGATATGAGGAATCCTGTTTACTCAGTCCCAAACAGAGAAGTCACTGCTGAGCGCAAGAGACAGCACAAGCCAGCACGCAGTGGGGTGCACTTTGGTGCTATGTGAGCAAGTGTTTGATAGCAGATGTAAAGGAGCTAGCAGTAATAATCACTATCATTTACAGAACGCTCATCTGGCACTGCACTGCAGACTTTATGTGCGTTCAGTTCACATACCATCTCAGTATGGTAAGGACTATTATTTGCTCCAATATTAAATTTTGCATTTTGAAATAATTTCGGACTTTTGGAAAAATTGCAGAAATAGTACAGAGAGTTCCCATATACTCTTCACCCAGCTTTCCTTAGCATTCACAATTTTTTAAAAAAATGTTAACAATTTACATACAGTTGTGCAATATCAATCTCCAAGCTCAGGAAATTAACATTGGTACAATGCTAGTAACTAAACTATAGACCCTATTCAAATTTCGCCAGTGTTCTCACTCGTGTCGTTTTTCTGTCCCCAAAGACAATTCGGGAAGCCACGCTGCATTATATGTTTTGTCTCTGAATCTCCTCCAACTGTGACAATTTCTCCATCTTTTTTTTTGTTTTTCATGGCTTCCACACTTGTGGTAAGTAGTGATCAGTTATGTCTTTCCATTTGGGCTAGTCTGATGTTTTCTCATGATTAGATTGAGGTTGCGATTTTTTGGCAAGAACACTACACAGAAGTGATTTGCATCCTCAGGGCACCTTATCAGGGACTATGCGATGTTGATGTATCTTATTACTGGTGATGTTAACCTTGATCATTGGTCAAGGGGGTGTCTTACTGGTTTACTACTGTAAAGTTAGTACTTTCCTCTTTGTAATTAACAAAGAGCTTGGGGGTATAACTTGGAAGCTACGCAAGGATCTTGTTTCTCTGCAAATGTTCGCCTACTGATACGAGCATTCGTGAGTGGTTCTTGCCTGCAACAATGATTACTGTGGTGTTTGCCTAATGGGATTCATCCTCATTTCATACATGAGACAAACGAGGCTCACAGAGCTGACTTGCCCAAAGCTACAAAAATCATGACCTTCCTCTGCTCAGAATCCTATCATGGCCTCTATCTCACTCAGGGGAAAAGCCAAAATCCTGACAAGAGTCTTGCAGGCTCCCCGTACCCCCAGTCTGGCCCCTGTGAGGGCCCGAACTTTATTCATACCCCACACTCCCTCACTCACTTTCCCTAGGCCACAGTGGCTTCCTTGCTGTTCCTTGAAAATGCTGCCAAGTCTGAACCTTTGCACTGACCACTCTGCAGCCTGGAACACCGCCAATCCCACCCCCCATTATGTATGCATATATGCAGATAGATGTTACTGATTGCCTGTCAACCCTCCCCTCTGTAAAATCTCCATGAGGACAGGGAGCCTTTGTGTTTTGATTACTGCTGTATCCCCAGTATCTAAGATAGTGTTGAGACACAGTAGATTCTCAATAAACAATTGAATGAATAAGCTTTGAAACATGAATGGAGAACACAGGCAGCAGAAAACACAACTCAGACTGAATTCTCTCAAAGGGAGGTTAGAAGCACTCCTGACTCCTAGACTGCAGGTGAGGCAGTGAGATGCTTTTAGGACTCTGGCTTCATTTCTCTGTGATGCCCTCAGTTGTCAGGATCTTCTACATGTTGGCTCATTCTTGGGGAGTTGCCCCAAGAGATTCTAGAGAGTACCAAGAATTTCTAGAATCATCCTTTTCTCTCTTCAGTTTGATTTTGCCTACTGAAGGCTTTACTCTCAGGTGAGTCCTCCCTGTGTGATGGTCCCTGGTCCCTGCGGGCTTATATCATCCTCACAGCTAGTGCTTCCAATGGAAAGACAGGACAGACCTCTTTCCCAAAGTTTCTACTAAAATTCTGGGACTGGGTCTCAGTGGCTGAGGTTGCATCAAATGTCCATCCTGGAATCAATGACTGTGGACCAAGGGACCAAATTCTCTGTTTGACTAGGCCTATGTCACGTGCTCACTCTTGGTATTGGGTACATGCCCCTCAATTCATGGACCAATCTTGGTGAAGTAAGTTTAGAAGGAAAACTGCAGTTTCTAGAGGAAAGGGAATGTATGCTGGTTGGGAAAAACTATTACCATTCTACACATCAAACTGTATACACCACTCTGGTCACACCCACCGGGATTCTGCTTCCTGAGGTCCAGGGAGGGGTCCAGGCATCTGTAGTTTTAGGAAGCATGCCAAGGGGATTTTGATTTACAGCCAAGGTTGAGAATGACTGGTTTATGGAATTTGCTCTAACCTCCCTGGCGTAAGAAGGGGGCCCATTTTACAAATGTGATTCTAAAATTTCTCAGTTGAAAGGCATTGACAGGAGTTCACATCCATTATGTCGAAAACTGTGGAAGGAGACATCTGTTACCTTGTGTGCTCAGTATCCTTTCCTTTCCCCCACATAGGGGCCATCAATTTCATGGTCCTGCTTCTTCTACCTCAGGGATGACCATGTGACTCAAGAGAGCCAATCAGAGAGTCATCCATCTCCCTGGCTGTAACCCTTGGTTTAAGAATAGGCATGTGAATCAAACCAAGCTGGTAAGAGTGTTTTCCAGGGCTTTGTCTGGAGATGTTGGGAAAGTGCTGCTCCACTTGAGAATAAAAGAATGAGGACCATGTGAGCCCAGAACTGTTGACAACAGTTTTATCTCAAAGTGGGAAGAGATCTGGGGCACATGGGTGGCTCAGTTAAGTGTCTGCCTTTGGCTCAAGTCATGATCCCCTGGTCCTAGGATGTAGCCCCCTGTCAGACTCCCTGCTCAGCGGAGTCTGCTTCTCCCTCTCCCTTTGCCCCTCTCCCCCACTTGTGCTTTCTCTTGCTCATTCTCTCTCTCTAAAATAAATAAATAAAATCTTTTAAAAAGTAATTTTAAAAAAGTGAAAAGAGATCTGCATGTAAGAAAAAAAAAAAAAAAACGAAAGGAAAGAAGAGAGGTGAGCATCAGAGAGAAAAGGTGCTAGTCATGTGTTATTAGTGCCCTGGGTTTGGCCGTGACTAAAGCTGACACAAACACTGGACTTTTCAGTTGCATGGGCTAACAAATTTCCTTCATTCTGGTTAAGCCAGTTAGGGTTGTGTGTCTGAAACCAGAAACCTAATTGAGTCCTTATTAATGTGGTATGAACTACCACCACCTCAACTTTAAGACCTATGGATGAGGTAAAGACTGGCAATAGAAATGCCTTTTGAATTATGAAGGATAAATCACGTATATTAGTATGAATATTACATGCAAGTAAACATGTATATTTAACACCATCTATGTATAAGGTGTGGTATGAGGCACACTGGAACAAATCAGGAATGTGTGAAAGATGATAAATCAGACATGGTCCTTCCCTTGAAGCCTGTAAAATGCTGTGTGGTCATTCACAAACTCTGTTGTGCATAAAAATCACACAAGGGGACTTATCCCCAGTTCTCTGGGTCTCAGTCCCGGAGATTAATTGAAGGTCTGGAGCAGGGCCAAGAGTCTGCATTTTTGACAAGCCTTCCCTACCCCTCACCTGCAGGTATTCAAAACACACTTTGAAATTGATCTCATGGGAGATGGAGGGAGAAGAAAAAGGAAAGCTCAAATGAAACAGGGAAGAATCTTTGAAGAAATTGGCTGATCATGTTGCCAACTGGATGAAAGACACAAATTCACAGATTCAGGGTGTTCAATGAACATCAAAAAGAATAAAGATGAGAAAGGCCACACCCAAGTCACACTGAAGAACAAATCCTGAAAGCAACAAGAGAAAAACATCATATTCCATGCAGGGGCATTGACTTTATTAAGGTTGGACCTCTCATGAGAAACTATAGAGGACAGAAGACAGTAGAAAAACTTTTTTCAAATCATGAAAGAGAGAAAGAAAAAACAACTCTTGTCTACTTAGAATTCTTTATCTCGTGAGAATATTCTTCAAGAAAGAAGAATATTGGGCAGCCCTGGTGGCTCAGCAGTTTAGCGCTACCTTCAGCCCAGGGCCTGATCCTGGAGACTCGGGAATCAAGTCCCACGTCAGGCTCCCTTCATGGAGCCTGCCTGCTTCTCCTTCTGCCTGTGTCTCTGCCTCTCTCTCTCTCTCTCTCTCTCTCTCTTTCTGTGTCTCTCATGAATAAATAAATAAAATCTTTAAAAAAATGAAGAATATTATCAGAAGTGCCAGTGTGGCTCAATTGGTTAAGTGTTTGCCTTCAGCTCAGGTCATGATCCCAGGGTTCTCTCTCTCTCTCTCAAATAAATAAATAAATAAAATCTTTTAAAAATTAATAAATTAATTAATTTGACAGAAAGAGAGAGAGAGAGAGCACAAGCAGGGGAAGCAGCAGAGGGAGAGGCAGGCTCCCCACTGAGCAGGGAGCTGATGTGGGGCTGGATCTCAGGAACCTGAGATCATGACCCCAGCCAAAGGCAGACACTTAACTGACTGAGCCACTCAGATGCCTCCATAAATAAAATCTTTAAAAAAATTTTTTGTACATGTTATATAGCTGAATGATAGCCAAAGAGTGTACTACTGCTTTTTCCCCTTTGATTTCTTTATAATATGTATGGCTGTTGAAACAAAAATTTTAACACAGTCTTACTGGGTTTGTAATTTATGTCAACTTAATAATATAACAGTTATAGCATAGTTGTTGATGGGATACTGTGGACCTGTACAGTTACAATAGTCTACATCTTATATAAAGTGGTACAAGACTAATTGTAAGTTGGCTATGAAAAATTAAGGATGTACAGTGTAATTCCTACAGCAACTAACAGGTAATGCAAAGTAGTATAGCTGAAAGTCAATACAAAAATTAAAATAGAACTATATAACCATATGGGCTGAATTATGTTCCCCTCAAATTCATATGGGAAATTTATTATGGGGAATTTATGCAATGATTGATAAATATAAAATTCTTCTCAGTTCATGTTCAGCATGATGAGCCCTATTTTATAGTCTATTCACAAAGACTGAAGCCATACAGGTGATATTCTCTGATCATGTGGAATTAAATTAGAGATTAATATCACTAAGATATCTAGAGAATTTGCCAAATCCTTGGGGATTAAACAGAACACATGTGAAGGAAGAAGTCACAAAAAAATTAGAAAATATTTTAAACAGAATAATAATGATAATAAAACATATGGGAGTGTACAGCATGTAGTTAAAGCAGGATGTAGAGGAAAATGTATATCTTCCAATTTTTTGTTAGAACATTAGTTTTAATTCCCTAAGAGTCCATCTTAAGAAATTTTAAATAGATGAACAAATTAATCCCAAAATAAGTAGAAGGAAGGAAATTATAAAGAACAAAAATCAGTAAAATAAAGCACTCAATATAGTGAAACCTATGGAACCAAAAGCTGGTTCTATGAAAGATTAATAAAACTGATAAACATTTAGCTAGACTGATCAAGATAGAAAGGGATAAAAGACCAACTTTCAGCATTGATAATAGAAGAGGGGAAAAATTACTTGAAATACGGTACTTGAATAAATTACTTGGAAAACACAACTTCAAAAACTAGTGTATATCATATAGTAGGAAGCGGCTCAACTGTTTCCAGAGCCCACACTCCTAACCACAACACCATCTCATAATGTAATTTTTACTTATGTGTATTTATAAATATTTACTTATAAGTATTACTTATGGGTACTTATGAGTAATATTTACTTTGGAGTATTCCTGTTTTTGTAATTTTACCACTTACACATCTATATAGAAAGTATAGCATTATATTGCATGTTTTAAAAACCTTTATAAATAGCATTAATTCAATAAGTACCTTTCTGAAACTTGCTTTTTATACTTCCTACAATGATTTTGAGATATATCTATTTTGCTACATGGCGCTTCTCTGCCATATAATGTTCCCTTGTAGATAGCAGTATTTTGTTTCCATTCTGCTGGACATTCGGAGTCCTCCCTTGCCCGCGTTAATATTTCACCATTATGAATAACAAATGCTGAACATCTTCACACGAGTGTCCTGGGCTGCGTGTTGCACACACAACCAGGAATGGGCTTGCTGGACTGTGCATACCAGATAATGATGGATTTCCCATCAGCAGCTTGTGACAACTCCTGTTGCTCTGCATACTTCTGAATACTTGATATTGTGAAACAAATTATTTTATTGGATAGCTTTAGAATTCAAAAGGTAATCTTGCTGTTAAAAAACTTTTTACCTTTAAAAATATTCAGAACTTATTGTGTCATTGAATGATGCTCAGATAAGAGTCTTAATCAGAGTGAGAGTTTATCGAAGCAAGTTTTTTAAAAAATCAACTTTAAGCAGGTATAATGGGCACATTTTATGGTTTGATGAATTTTGACAAATGCCTATACCTGTGCAACTACCACTGCAATGGAGAAATAGAGCATTTGCATCACCCTCCAGATGTCCTTTGTGTCCCTGTCTCTTGCTGGCCCCAGGAAACCATGGTGTGCTTTCTGTCACCACAGAGTAGATTTGTCTTTTCTAGAGTTTCATAGGAATGGAATCATGCAACATCTACTCTATTGTATTTGGCTTCTCTGGTTCAGCATGTTTTTTAGATTTGTCCATCTTATTGCATGCAACGCCAGTTCCTTTTTTACTGCTAAGTAGTATTCTATTGTTTGGATATATCACGTTTTGCTTATCCATTCACCAGTTGATGGACACAGGGGTGCAAGGTGGCGGTTCCACTTTTGGGCTGTCACGAATAATGCTGCCACCAACACTTTATGTGCAAGTCTTCATGTGGACAAATGCTTTCACTTCTTTTGGGTAAATGAGAGTGGAATTGCTTGCTGGCTAGAGTTAGGGGAGGTTTGTGCTTGAGCCAAAGTTAGGCCTTTGGACTAACTATCTTAATAGCTGCATTGTTTAATGCGAGACTTAACCTGGATTCTGGTGAGTAAACAAGTGAATTTTCTCCAAGAGAAAGAAGAGATGGAAGAAAATGTGGAGGAAAGGTAGAAGGAAGGAACAAAGAGAGAAATACGGATTCTTGGGCTTGACATCCTGGCATTCCCCACTCTGAAACAGAATTCACACAAGGAAAGACAAGACAAGCATTTGATTCTTTTATTAATTGGCCAGATACTGCAGGAGCAAGAAGGAGAAATAAAGATTGCAGTCCGGTAGGAGGAAACATTCTAAGAGAATGGTGAAATGAACTCTTAGGAAGGTTTAGACAGAAGCCAGGCGACCTGGCTTCTGAGGGGAGATGTTGTAGGAGATACTCAGACCTCAAAAGGTCCTTGGCCTGCGGAACATTTAAATCACTTTTGCACCCCACCCCACCCCCAAATATCTGAGTCATCACTTTTACGGACATGTGGACAGGGTGAGAGGTCAAGTGTCAGGAAGGGCCAGGCATCACTTGATTGCAATTCTTGATTTTTAAGCCCTGGAACCCTACCCTTGGTGACCTGAAGTAAAAGAGACTTTAAGGCATGGATGTCAGGTGCTCATGGATTTGTCAGTTGGGCTGCAGAACTGGGGAGAGAAACAGGCAGGACCAAGGACTGTCTGGAAGGAGGCAGGAGTGAACGCACTCACATGTGTTTCAGGCTCTCTGTCACTCTGAGCTCAAATCCCAAAGAAGGAGATCCTACTTGTCCTAGCTTGGGTCACTGCCATGCCCTCTGTTAGATTGGGGACCCCAAGGGGGAGGTCACACCTGTTAATAATGCCACTGTGGTTCCCTAAGATATCCACACAGGGGAAGAAAAACCATAGTGCTTGGATTGGATATAGGAAAGTCATTCATTCATTCGCCCAGAAAATGTTTCATTTGTGTCTGCCTCAGCCAAGCTCTGGGACGGTATAGTTTGATGAGTTTTGACAAATGCCTGTACCTGTGCAACTACCACTGCAATGGAGAAATAGAGCATTTGCATCACCCTCCAGATGTCCTTTGTGTCCCTGTCTCTTGCTGGCTCTGGGATGGCATCTGGGCCAGACCCAGGTGGGGAAAGTAAGATCCCCTGGCTGACAGGGATCTGCAGCTGAGTTCAGCCACATGTGGAGGCAGCAGTAGATGCCAGATGGACTTGCATTGCCACCTCTACTCTGCTCTGCCCTAGCAGTGTCACTTTGGGCAGGTCACCTCACCTCTTGAAGCCTGCATTCTCATTGGTGAAAAGGGAGTAAGAATCCCTACCTCCAGGGGAACGTCCAGTTTTGTGAAGCCTGTAGCTAATATTTTGGGAGTCCTTTTCAAGAAAAGGGATGGAAACAGGTTTTACTTTTGCAAATATCACAACACATGTGCCCATGAGGTTTGTTTTTTTTTTTCAAGGGCCCTCCCAGGGCCTTGGAAGGTGCCACGTGGCAGAGGGCCCTGATTCTTTCAGCTTTGATAGCTTCATAGTAAATCCAGTTTTGCTAACCCACAGCATTTTTATCTTTTTTTTTTTTTTAAATGATAAAATGAAATGAGACACGTAAAGAACCTAGTGTGGTGCCCTAGCCCAGAAGTGCTCCTGATGAACAGCCAACCATAGCACTTTCCCTGGACCAGGCAGTGTTCGAAGCACTTAATACATACTAACTTGCTTAATCCTCTCCTTGCATTTATGAGGTAGGTGCAGTTGAATGTTCCATTGCACAGATTAAAACATTGAGCCCCCTCCACCCCCCCACCCGAGGGTAAAATGATCCATGCCGTGGCTCCAGCTTGTGAGTGATCTGGCAATCTGGCTCCAGGGTCCCTGCTCTTAACCACTGGACTTTACGGCTCTTGTTGAGAGGCAGGGGGTTTTTATTACTTTTTCTTGGGTATCATGAACATGGCCTATTGCAAGAAAGTCTCTATAAGCAAAATGAGACCTTTATCCTGTAATGTAGGTGAAAGCCCCTTTGGAACTCCAGAAGCCTGTTTTCTGAGGATTGCACTCCTGGTGAAAGAACTCTTCTCCCCCAGGGAGGTCGTGTGAAAATGCTACCCCCAGAACACATGCTACACGCGAGCTGCTTGCCAAAGTCCCAATTCCCCGACATGACACACTGAACTCTGAACTCAATTAACTTCCGCCTCTACTTTATAGTATCCCTAATGGGAAAACCGGGGACAAATCCAGTTGTACTTTCTGTGCAATTTAACTACGCGTAGAAACAGACTTGCAGACACTGTCTTATAAGCGGAATTCAGGCTCGCTCCCATATGGTTCCTTCCAAGGTGGGATTTGTCCTCTCATGGAGGACAGCTGTGGCCTGCCAGCCACAAGGTCAACTCTGCCCATTTTCTAGAAGTGTTTGAGCTTTTGGTTGTACAGACTACAAGAAGTACATTTTAAAAAACTGCAGGCACATGGTGTGCAGTGACCCTTGGTATGCGTAACTCCTTCTTTCAACTGAGGAAAGAAATCACTTGAATGAATCCTTGAAAAGAACATGATGAGTAGAGGGGTCATCTTGTCTTGGAAAACCATCTCGGGGGGTTTTATACCACTTGGAGGAGCACATATCATCTGAATGGGTCTCACTGGAAAAGGAGATGGCCAAATTTCATGGTTTGTTCCAACAGGGCTGTTTTCAAGATCTGATCTTGAAAAGCAGTGCTTTCCCTCTCTCTCCCCACTTGCCACAAGGCTGTTGACTCATCAAATGTGAAGGCAATTCAGACTCTTTCTTCATCCCCCTTCTTCAAACCCGGCAGTGCCTTCCCGTTGCCCTTGAGTTTGAGGTTAAAACCCAGGACCTGCCTTTGGGATCTGGCTTCTGCTGACCTGGCCTCCCAGACTCTGTCTCACACTGTGGGGTCAAATGCAGTGCCTCACATCCTGAGCTCTCCCCAGTGCCTCCAAAGCATCACAGATTCTCTTTGGTCTTCTGGGCCCCTGCCTACAATGTTGTTGTCCTTCCTTCTTCCTGCAGAGATCAGTTATATTTTTTGGCCCAGCATAATGCCCTCTTCTCCTGGTACAGGAGTCTCAGGGTGCTTGGGGACTCACCTTCCCCAGACTCTGTCCACTTCATTTGGGTAGGTGTGACCAACCTATGGGGGTGAAACAGGATCCATGTCTGGCCAAACTAGAGTCAACCTCAGGACTCACCAGTGCTATTGTCAGGTGCCTTTCTTTTTTATTTTATTTTTAAACTATTTTTATTTGTGTGTGTGTGTGTGTGTGTGAGGTGCCTTTCTACTGGGGTTTTAAGCAGACAGGATGTCAGTCCGGAGATGCTTATGGATGTCTTTGCCACCATGAGAAGGGACCCTGTTTGAAAATGAAGCCACAGAGGGGAATGCAGATCCAAGAGGTAGAGACAGTTTCCTGATATCATCTGAGCATCTGGATCCAGCTGTACCTGAAGATAACTACTTAAAGACTCACCATTCACATGAGCCAAATGTATCTCAGTTACATGAGCCAATGTATTTTCCTGTTTGCTTAAAGCAACATTAGCTGAGTTTCTGTCAATTGCAACTAAAAAGTCCCTCAAGAATAACTTTCCCTTTTATTTGCTTAACTCTTGTTTATTTTTCATATGCAGCGTTGAGGCGTCCCAGACTCTCCAGTCTGTACTTCCCCAGGACCCTGCATCTGCCACATATTAACACTCATTCCATTGCACTGTAGTTTCCCATTTGCTTCTTTGATTCTCTCCCTAGACTTGGAGCAATGAGTGTGAGTCTCCCTGCGGTGTTCAGTGTTGTGTCCAGCCATGTGTCTGGCGTTAGAAATTTTTGTTGATCAGATAAATTACTTAGTTCATTAAAATCACTAAACTAAAAAAATAAAATAAAATAAAATAAAATAAAATAAAATAAAATAAAATAAAATAAAATCACTAAACTTCTATCAAGGTGGCTACAGCTATCGATTTTGAGAAATTAAGAGTCCACGTCTGATTCACTGTGTTGAAAATTCTGAGATCGAATCCAGATTCATCAGAGGGGAAAATGCTGTGATTGATTAGTGATGCCTGTCGTGGTTCTGGAAATGCAGAGTTGTGATCCGTGTGCCACATGTCACCATCTTTGGCCTATATGATCAGTGAGTCATTTTTCTTTGCTCTGCATTTGGTCCATGAATGAGTATCTTGTCTCTTCAATCAGATTGTAACTTCCTTGAAGGCATGGGTCACTTCCACATGACCATCCCTGGAGGAAGCCAGAGAATCCAGTTCCAGAGCCTCACTTGGTCATTGAGGCGGTTGCTTCTCTTTCCTCAGGCTTCCCCACACCTGTCTGACTCAAGGCCCCCCTCTCCTGGCCAAAACCAAAGGTGGGAACTTAGGCACAGATGCCTGCTTTTCTCTTCTTTTCAGTCAAGTAATGTCTTGCCCTCACTGGGTGACAATACAGCTCAAGTCCTGAATGTGAGGAAGGGAGCTGTGCAGAGAAAAGATTTAAAGGACAAAATCAAGATGTACCTGTTTCTGCAGGGAATTGCAGAGAGGAGAGATCGTGTTGCCCAGAATGACAGGCACCTCTGTCTCGACCCCAATAGCTTTTCATTCTGGTCTCATACCTGCTGAGACCCGCCCGCATGTTTAGACTTTGGAATCCATAGGACATCTTTGATTCCCTACAACGAATTCCTTTGTTTGATTTCGAAGGACCCCATTGCAAATTTATTTAAGTTTCTCTTATTTCCAGTGAAGAGCCTACATAGCCCAACCCCGCCCCCCAAAGAATTCTGTGATACATTACAGTCGTGTCCTTGATGGGAGGAGGGAGGAAAAAATCTTTCTAAGCACGAATATTTCACTGTTGATTGTGTCTTTAAACAACGCCCTTCGCCACCACACACATTTACCCAGACATTTCGTCCAAAAATGAAAATCAGCTTTCTCCCTTCATCCTCAACTCTTCAAGGGTGTTGAATGATTTTTAAAGTAGACAGTCTGGGAAAAATAACGAAGCAGATTAAAGTGTATTTACTCAACGGACTAACATGCAGACGGATGGAAGACAAACAAGAAGCCTGGCTCATGGTAGCCAGTCATTACAGCAGGCCCGGTTTCTGCAGATTCTCCTGTGTGCCAAGGATGGGGCTGAGTGTGTTATATGCTTGAGCTCATTTAATCCCATCAAAGCTGTGATGGCTCATACTCTTCCCATTATATAGATGAGAAACCGGGGCAGAGGGATATTCTATGATTTATACAACCTGGCCTATCACTGCACTGCAACAGCCCACGTGGGAACTCAGGATCCCCAAGTACCAAACCTCATCTTCTAATCACCTGGCTATATTGCATCCTTAAACATATATATCAGGGGGACGCCTGGGTGGCTAGTTGGTTGAGTGTCCAACTCTTGATTTGGGATCAGGTCCTGATCTCAGGGTGGTGAGATGGAGCCCCACCCTACCTTGGTCTTGGTGATGGGTGTGGAGCCTGCTTGAGATTCTCTTTCTCCCTCTCCATCAGCCCCTCCCATGTCTCTCTTAAAAAGGTATACCCCAGGGGTTGGCAAACTGTGGCTGGAGGGCCACCTGTTTTTGCAAAAAGGTTTCAATGGACCTTGCCACACCCACTCACTTTCTATTGTGTGTGACTGCTTTTGTGCTACACTGGCAGCCTTGAGGGGTTGCTCCGGAGACTGGATGGCTTACAAAACCTAAAATATTTACTCTCAGGGCCTTTACAGGAAAATTTGTCGACCCCCTGGCCTAAATGATATTTTATCAAGTGTAGAAAAGCAGATCACAAAACTCCAACTATATTGTTCCCCCTACAAATGACATGCATGGATAATGGTTAAACAAGACCAGAAAGAAATGTGTATATATGTTTAAACAAATGGATTAAAGATGTGGGTTTTTTCCCCCGAGGGTTAGAGAGACTTAAAGTTGTTCTAATAATAAATAAAATTTCAAATTAAGAAGTATTGATTGAATTTTTTTAAGAAACTGAAACAAAAGTTGGAACCTCTCTGCTTGATTTGGATGGTGTTTGCCAAACACACAAGTGTTTTCTCTTTGGGCTAAAACTCAGCCCTCCTGAGAAATGAACTGGCTTTTGCTAACTTGTCAGGAGAGAAATTTGGGGCGTCTCATAAAGCAAATCATTGCAAATTGTGGGAAACACTCAGATCAAAATCTCTTGTCTGCTGGGGGAAATTTGAAAAGTTTTATTGCCTTAGAATTGTACACTGTGAGTTTTCCAAGTATTGTATAACTCGGGAGCAGGGCTGGGCGGGGGCGGGGGGGGCTGGTTGGGGCGAGTGGGTGGTCAGGAGAGATGGCAAAAAAACAGCCCCAAAGACTTATTCGGATCCTTTCTTCTTGGCCTGCTTGGCTGCAGCTTGGGAGAAGTGTGTGTGCAGGGAGGGAGACAATGGGAGCAAAGTTGCTGGGAACACAGCTCCTGCTACTGATTAGCTGGGTGACTTTGGAGTGTGACTTCCCTGCTGCCACCTTAGAAGAACAGGGAAGTAAGAGACCTTTCTTAGCTGGTTGCAGGGAGTGGTGGGGTTATGCACCCAAAAAGTCCAGATATTTCCTTTTATTATTTTTGAACTTTTGTCAGTTACAGGCCATGGATTCCAATCTCAAGCTACAAACTCAGGTGAGCAACAGATGCCACATTCCTTTATGTTTTGTAAATTGGTATTTCCCGAAGTGTGTGAAGCTAAAATGACTGTAGGTGTGAGCAGGTCCTGGACTGCGGACCTGGCTTTATATAATGTTGCCTCACATGGAGAGAAATGTATTCCCTCCTCAATTCTCTCAAATCCCAAGTCTCCCTGGGGGGCTAGTGTGTTCTTAACACCTCACACTGACTCTTCCCCTCCGGTAACAGAGGGGAGAGGCCTTGGGGAGGCAAAGGTACTTAGCGAGATTTAATAAGCTTGCTTGACCCCCCACTGAATATCTTTTTCTTAGTTAGCCCTGTTCCAGACAGCTGATAGCTTAAAGCAACAGTTCTATCTTTGTTAGTGCCATGAAGTTCCTTTTAAGAATAGCTTTGTCTAAATGACAAAGTATATGGGTTTAAAGAAAATTAACCAAATGTTAAAACAGTCGATTCATTCTCATAAAAACGCCTGTGGAGGTGTGTGGTTATGGTAAAAATCTTGCAAGTAGGACGGTCAGATTTAGCAAATAGAAAGCTCAGGTGCCCAGTTAAATGTGCATTTTATTTTTTTAAAGATTTTATTTATTTATTCATGAGAGACACAGAGAGAGGCAGAGACACAGGCAGAGGGAGAAGCAGGCTCCCTGCGGAGAGCCCGATGCGGGACTTGATCCCAAGACCCCAGGATCACGCCCTGAGCCAAAGACAGATGCTCAACCTCTGAGCCACCCAGGTGCCCCTAAATGTCATTTTATTTTACTTTATTTATTATTATTTTTAAAATATTTTGTTTATTTATTCATGACAGAGAGAAAGAGAGGCAGAAGGAGAAAGAGATTCCACGCAACGAGCCTGGTATGGGACTCGATTCTGGGACTCCGGGATCATGCCCTGAGCTAAGGGCAGATGCTCAACTGCTGAGCCACGCAGGTGTCCCCTAAATGTGCATTTTAAATAAATAACTCTTTGGTATAAGTAGATCCCAAATATCGGGTGGGAGGGGGAGGAAGGCTATCAGGACAGAGACAAACTAAAAACACCTCCCAAAAGAGTGCTCAGCTAACTTCTTAGTTATTTGGGACTTAGATATTTGGGACTTCTACTAAGAAATTATTTGCTACTTATCCGAAGTTCAGATTTAACTGGGCATCCTGTATTTATCTGGCAATGCTGCTTGCAAGTGGTTCGCCGATTAGAAATGCTCCTAAATATGCCTCATTTCCCATCTGAGTCCCGAGCCGGGGTTATAGTCAGGGCTAATTGGGCCTATACCTCTGGGCTGTCTGAAGACGTGGGGGTCTGCGGTGTGAGGCAGTACCAGTCACTGGTACACCCTGGTGACACATGAGGGGTCTACTGCCCCAGCCCATGGGGCTCCTTCAATGCCGTGGCTTGGATGCCCCCTTTGTGCACGCCTGGGGCCTCAGGGGACCTTGGCTGAGCTGCAGAGCTAGAATGACAGGTGCAAAGAGTGATGGCCTCCTCCTCCACGACCTACCATATGCTCAGGGGCACTGTCGGGGAGCAGGGAGCAACACCAGGGGCTCCAGAACCCATGGAATTCTCTCCTCTCTTATTTAGCTTAGGGAAATCTCTTCTTGGTCTAGAAAAATCCCATTCTCTGCAAATGGGCTGTGGCTTTCAAAAATAAGATCCCAGGGATCCCTGGGTGGCGCAGCGGTTTGGCGCCTGCCTTTGGCCCAGGGCGCGATCCTGGAGACCCAGGATCGAATCCCACATCGGGCTCCCGGTGCATGGAGCCTGCTTCTCCCTCTGCCTGTGTCTCTGCCTCTCTTTCTCTCTGTAACTATCATAAATAAATAAAAATTAAAAAAAAAAAAAAACAAAAAAACAAAAATAAGATCCCAGAAGCCCTGTCATAAAACTCTCCTGAAGTGAAGTTGCATGGGGGCTGATCCCCATTTGAAAGGGAGAGAAACAGCCTTTTCTGTTCATGCCCGCTCTAGAACGTCTCTCTGGATATGCTGCCTCTTTTTATCTTGAGGGCTCAGGAGCCAGATCCCCTGGGCTAGATCACATGTTACCTGAGTGACTCTGGGCAAGTTTTTAAACTCTGTAGAACTCCATTTCCTTGTCTGTAACACAAGGTTCCAACCTCATACACTTGCTTAGTATGAGCATAAATGAGTTAATACATGGAAGGGGCTTAGAACAGTGCCTGGCAGGTACCCAAATAACTCTATTTGGGTTAGTGATTATCTTTATCTTCTGTGCCAAAATACTCTCAGGTCACCTTTCCAACGGGGTCCCGGAGATTATTTTACCAACATCTTTAGGTTTATTAACAATAAACACACACTTGTTTGTTTGTTTGTTTGTTTTTACAGACTGCAAGCATTTCCACATCCAATAAGTTGGTTAATGTGCAAAATAACTCTCCTAGATGGGGACTGCTAGCCCCCTTTCACAGATGAGGAAAAGGAGGCCAGGAGGGGTGTATCAGCTATCCATGGCTGTGTAACAAATCGCTCCAGCACTTACTGGCATAAAACAATGGTTTCTTCTTTCTCCTGGTTCTCCTGGTTGGTGAGGCAGTTTCTCTGCTGATTTGCTGGGACCCCAGGGTGGCTGTATAAAGTGGGGAAACTGGCTGGAGTCACGTCTGGCTGGCTGTTGCCTGGGGCACCTCTGTTCTCCTCCCTGGAGTGTCTCATACCCCTAGACCCCGGCAGCCTGACGAGGTGGTCCCAAGGCTCCCAGAAGGTGAAGGCGGAAGCTTCAAGGCCTCTTAGCCCCCAAGCTCTGGAACTCACACCATGACCCTCCCACTGCATTATATTAATTAAATCAAGTGACAAGGTCAAGCACAGATTCAAAGGGGTAAAGAAATAGATCTGACCTTTGGATGTGAGAAGCAGCAGTTACATGCCAAAGGGATGTGTGTGTTCTGAGTGGAAAGAACATGTGGCTATCAAACAATCAACCACAAGAGGTGAGCTCTTTTGACCTGGGCCCTTGGCAAGAAAGACTTACAGAGGGATGGGAAGGCCCCCTCGAAGCAGGCAGAGTCTTGGGGAAAATACTTTACAGAAGAAGCAGAGGCCTGTGATTTAGTTCTAATTTCTAGAGACGCGTCTGGTATCATTTAGTAGCCAGGGCTCGCCGTTTGCCCTGGCTTCGATGCCTGTCTTAGTCTGTTCGGGCTGCTATAACAAAATTCCAGAGACAGGATGGCTTATGAACAGCAGAAATGTTTTTCTCACAGTTCTGGAGGCCTGGAGTCTAAGATCATGGTGCCAGCAGGTGTGGTGTCTGGTGAGGACTCACCTCCTGGGTCAGAGCCGGTGCCTTTTTGCTGTGACCTCATGTGGCAAAGGGGGCAAGGGAGCTCTGGGAGGCCTCTTTCCTAAGGGCACTAATCCCAGTCCACTTTCTAAGGCCATCACCCTGGGGACTTCAGCACAGGAACTGAGTGGCGGGAGGGGACATGAATGATGAGTCCCTAGCCTGCCCGCGCCTGTGTGCTAGCTCTACCCGGGAGCTGGGGTCCGGCTGGGTGATAGCTTGTGGATTCTCCTTTCTCCACCTGGGCTAAGAACACTCCCTCCATTTCTTGTGAAGCTCTGACTGTTTTAGAGTTCAAATTTCCTTTTCAATGAAAAGTTTATCTTCCTGCAGTAACCTTGAGTCATTCAGTAAACACATTTGGGGCTTTGAATACAATCTTTACGGTGACCGCTCCCACTATTTACCTCCAGCCCAGACTTCTCCCCGCATTCCAGATTCAGTCACCTCCTGTCTATACAACATTGGTTATTACAAGTATGATGGGCATTTCAGACTTCGTGGCTCAAACTAACTCTCGGTGTGACCCAAGCCTCACACATGGCTGGCTCATTGTATGGGACCCTCACTAGTCCCTGCGCCGTGATCTACTTCCAACACAGTTTCCTAAGTGATTCCACTAAAGACCTAAGGACACCCTGTGTTCTACGTAGAACCCTCCAGCTGCTTCCCATCTCTCTCAGAGTAAAACCAGAAGTCCTCATGGTGAACAAGCCCTGAATGGCCTTTTCTGCCCAACTCTATCACCTCTTGGAGCCCCCCTTCTCTGGCTCCCTCGGCTCCAGGCACCCTGGCCTCCTGGAGGCTCCTTAGATTCTGCAGGGTCACTCTCACCTCAAGATCTTGGTCCTCGCCATTCCCTCTGCCTGGGTGTTCCTCCCCCTAGAAGATGGCCCTGATATAAAAGTTGTACCTCGAAATAATCCTCCTTTGGTGGTGCAGGGGATCTGAATTTGAAATTATGATCTTTGGTCAGTTGGTCAGTTGCAATTAAAGCAATGGTCCCAACATTCTTTTATCTAGTCTTGAATAAAATTAAATTTACAATCAGAAGCCACACATTTCTAATAGCACCTTAATAGAAAGAGAAATTTTGAACTGTTAGTGTAAATACTTCAAAACCCAAAACATTAAGCCAGCGATTACATTGTTACGTAAATAAGAGTGAAAACGGTTGGATGTTCATGGGTCAGAGACAGAAGACTACGAAAATGTCTGTATAACCAGGATGGATGGGAAGGTTCTTTCCTACCAGATTTATGCATGTTCTGCAACCTGTCCTCATAAAACTCAACTTAACAACATGATTTTCAAATGTAACCTTGAGTTTGAACTTACAGATCAGACTCTTAATTACCTCAATGCTAATGATGTCATTGATCTTCTTAGACTCTTGGACTAAGAGAAGGGAAAAAAGCCCTGTTATCTTTTTTAAGTGTAAATTACAAAGCAAGTAAAAATAAGTTATGGTTATAGCAGAAGTAATTAAAATGATCTCGACTTTTCCCACCATGTTCAGTGGCAGCAGGAGAGGAAGAGGCAGGATGGGAGGGAGTCTTGGTGAGGTGGCCACTCCTGCTTCTGTAACTGTCCCCATGAGGATGGGTGGGTGTAGTGGGAACAAAATGGATCTAGTACCCATGCAGACTTGGGTTCAAATAGCTGCTTCTGCACAGTCCAGCTGGGTGTACTTGTACTTGGGCAGGTCATTGTCCTTCCTCTCAGTCTTTCTTTCCTCAACTGGAGAAATAATATCTTTATTTCAAGGTTGGTGTGAGCTCAAAATAAATTAATGCCTGTAAAGTGTTTGTTTATTTACTTATTTATTTTTAAAGATTTTATTTATTCATTCATGAGAGACACACAGAGAGAGGCACAGACACAGGTAGAGGGAGAAGCAGGGGAGCCCAATGCGGAACTCGATCCCAGGATCCCAGGATTATGACCTGAACTGAGAAGGCAGACGCTCAACCCCTGGGCCACCCAGGTGCCCCTGTAAAGTGTTTAGTTAGCAGAGTATAAGACATAGTTGTTGGGCTCTTTTTCTCACCTAAAGTCATCCGATGTCACCTGAGGGTGTCTTTGATCCTTGAACACTTTCAGAGCCCAAAGGAACAACAAGGCTCAGACTGGTTGGATCACTTGCCCATAGCCACAAAGCTAATGAAAGGCAGAGCTGGGATTTGAACCCACACATGTCAGCCCCATCTGGTGCTCTTTCTAGTCCATCAGTATTTCTATAACTTCCACGACTCGGCAACCACCTTCATCTCACACTTCTTGCCAGATATGCACACCTCCTGCAACATTATTTTCTTTTTTTTTTTTTTTTTTTTTTTAACATTATTTTCTTAAAGTAGTTCTTTAAGTCAACTTATTTTATTGCTGCAATAAATGTACTTAAATAAGAAATGTTACATCCTGGGCCACCTGGGTGGCTCAGTGGTTAAGCGTCTGCCTTTGGCTCAGGGCATGATCCCAGGGTCCTGGGCTCGAGTCCCACATTGGGCTCCCCACGGGAAGCCTGCTTCTTTCTCCCTCTGCCTATGTCTTTGCCTCTCTCTGTGTGTCTCTTATGAAAAAAGAAATGTTACATCTCTACTCAAAATGGAAAACTAGCCTCACTGTAGCACATAAACAGTAACTTTAATATATATGTGTATGTGTATATATATATATTTTTAATATTGTGCTTATTTATTTGAGAGAGAGAACAAGAGAGAAAGAGCATGAGCAAGGGGAGGAGCAGAGGGAGAAGGAGAAGCAGGCTCCCTGCTGAGCAAGGAGCTCAACAGGGGGCTCGACCCCAGGACCCCCGAGATCATGACCTGAGCCGAAGGCAGATGCCCAACCACTGAGTCACCCAGGTGTCCCTATACATATATCTGTAAGGAAACCAAAACAATGTTGTGCAATTCCACCTAGATGCTGTGGCTGGCTGAGAGCTCTGGGCTGGAAGCTATCTCTGTCTTGGTTACAAAAGGAGATCAGCAAATGTTAGAGAGCGTTAAGGACATCCTCCTAACCCGGGAGGGAGGGAGGGAGACTCTCTCCCGGGTGTAATCAGGATGGTCGAAAGATAAAAGAACAGCGATTATTAATATTATCAGTATGCGGTAAAGTGTTACTTACTACTATAGCCATGCACCGTGCGCAACCAAAACATCATTTGTCGTAACGCTAGGGGAAAATAAGCCACACTTTGCTGAACATTGCCTTCCACTGAGGAACCTCCAGAAAAAGTCTTGTAATAGACAATTTTTCAGAACTTTATGACCACAATCTGCCCTAACAGATACATAACCCGCATTTGTATTCACATCCATACCCACGTCTATATCCTTGCCTGTGCCTCGAACAGTGCGTAACAGAAGCAATCACGATGATGTGTGCAGTCCTTATGAAGAGTCTGCGCTCAGCACACGGATGTTTCCTTCCCCCTCTTTTCCTTTCCAATCCTTATCTATTTAATTTTTTTTAAATAGTAAGCAGGACCAGTAAAATAAATACTGAAGTTACACCAAAAAGCCAATGATGGATAAAAGATAAGAAGGCTTGTGTGCAGAAAGAGAGAAAGAGATCTTAGCACCTCTAAACACCCTAAGACAGTGACACTCAGTTCCTTCAGTGACCCTGGGCTCCCCCAGGCCCTTCAGGGAGTCCTCAAGATCAAAACTATTTTTGTTTTGATGAAACAATACCAAGATGTTATTTGCCTTTTCCATTCTCTCACAAGTGTGCAGCGGAGTCTTCCAGAAGTTACATGACATACGATGATGTCATCCCCCTGATATTAACATGAAATGGGTCTGTGACTGTTCATTTCACATAAATTAACAAATGTTTTTAAAATTTCTGTCTTAATTTCTAATATGGCAAAAAACTGAGAGAGAGAGAGAGAGAGAGAGAGAGAGAGCCCCTGTCAACAAAAATTCTTTGGGCTCCTCTCTAATTTTTAAGAATGTAAAGGGGTTATGAGGCCAAAAGCCACGAGAACTGAGTCCCTAAAAATGATCGATTGGATTAAGGAATGAAGCATGACATCATATAGCGAGCTGAGGGAGAGAAAGAAAAGCTTTTGTCGGACTGTGGTTTTCAGGGAAGGTTTCACAGCGTGGACTTAGAGCTCTACCTGGGTACTGGAAGTTCAGCGGGGTTTGTTTAGTCAGGGGAGGGAGGGCATTCCAGGAAGGTGGCTCAGCATGTGCAAAGGCAAGGTGGTGGAAAGTGAATGAGGTGACGTGGATCAGGGGTGGGGAGGAGACCAGCCTTGCTTGGTCGGAAGGTGCAGCGTGGAGTGGAGATGCTGGGATCAGTGTTGAAGACCCTTCCACCCCGCGGTGGTCTCTGCCGCTGACTCAGAGGCCCCCTTGGCCAGAGAAAACCAAACAGTCTGGTTTGCACTCCCCGAATGTTCCCTCCCGCTGCTCCTGGGAGCTGAGACCTCACCCACAGGTCCCCCATGCCGCATGGGTGGGAGTCTACAGTCAACCACAGAGCTGAACAAAACCTAAACTGTTTCTTTTCTTTGGAAGGCCCCTGGAAACAGGAAGAGAGGCTGTTTTCTAGGATTTGCCAAGAGTTAAGTCATTCCTCGCTGATACAAACAATTTCTCGGGTTACTCTTTGGGGCCCAGGAACATTCATGAACTGTGCTGGGTTTGAACTCTTCAACTCCGAACCTCAGTTCCCTGGGTCATCTGCCTGGGGCTGGGGCATAGCTCCCTGGTCCTGCCGGGCTTTTCAGACACACGGCCCAGCCATCTCCAGGGGGAGGCCTCAGAGAAACGCTCACCCAGAGCTATTGTGAGGAGCTGACAGACTTCGGTCTTGTTCCTGAGTTTGACCAGTGGATGCCGGGTCTCAGGAAGGACACAGTCAGGTGCGTCATCGGTGAAGAAACACATGGATGCAGGGGCACTTGAAGAGAGCGAGTAGAATCAGGAAAGCAACATTTACTGAGCTTGGCGTTTACGGTGCCATGCCCTGTCCTAGGTGGCTTGTGTGTTTTCTGTCATCTGATTCTCACTACCTCCTAGTAAGACATGAGGGGGGGGGGGTTGCTAAGAACGATGTCTCTGGAGCCACTGCCTGAGTCTGCGTCCTGGTTCTGCCATGCGGTAGATCATATTTTTCCAAGAAGGCCATAACAATGTCTTCCATTGCACGTGTCCTTCTACAACAGAGACTGGACCCTCCTTCCATCAGTTAGGGTCTGTGCCCCCTTCTTTTGGATCTTGGCAGGCTTGTGACATGCTTATAACTAATAGAACATGGTGGAAGTGAAACTATAGGACTTCCAAGGCTAGGTCATGCTGTTTTCCTTCGCTGGAGCGTTCCTGCTAGAACCCTGAGCCGTCAGGTAAGAAGTTCTAGTTCCAGGGCAGCCTGGGTGGCTCAGCAGTTTAGCGCTGCCTTCGGTCCAGGGTGTGATTCTGGAGTCCCAGGATCGAGTCCGGCGTCGGGCTCTCTGCATGGAGCCTACTTCCCCCTCTGCCTCTCTCTCTGCCTCTCTCTCTCTCTCTCTGTGTCTCTCATGAATAAATGAATAAAATCTTATAAAAAAAAAAAAAAAAGGAGTTCTAATTCCCTGAGGCTGCCATGATGTGAGGAAGCCCAAGCATACAGGGAGGCCATGGCCAGTTGGGGAGGCCATGTGTAGGGGCTCTAGTTGGTGGGCAGGTTTGTGGAGCATTTTAGTCATCCTTGCCCCGGTGCCAGACATGTGAGTGAGTGATTTCAGTCCCAGCCACCAACCCATCCCCAGCCTTTGAGTCTTCCCAGAGGAGGCCCCCAACATTGTGGAGCACAAATAAGCCATCCCTATCGTGCTCTTTCTGAATTTCCAACCCCCAATATACATGAGGGTAACAGAATGGGTGTTTTTTTACATCACTAAGTTTGGGGTGGTTTGTTATACAGGAATAGTAGCCAGAATGTGCCATGACCTTGCTGTGTGACTTTGGGTAAGTTACTTCATTTTTCTGAGCTCAGTTTGCTGATCAGGAAAAGGAAGATAATTATATTACATACACTCCATTGAGATATGGGGAGAATTATATTTTTTACACAGCAGAGCTCAATGCTTCCTACAACATCTGGCACATAGTAAGTGTTTGATAAAAGTCATTATTAATTTCTGATGACTCTCTTAATAAATAGAAATAAGGTTGGGAATGAAATTGCCTCCTTCCCACGGCCCCTTTCTTCTGTTCTGCTCCAGGGCTGGGGCCAGACACAGAGAATAAATAAATGAAACCCATTGATCACACAAAAAATGATGGAACTCACAAACTGATAAATGGAACAGACACTTGAGCTCAGCATTAGGAAACATTGGGGGGCGGTGTGGACTGTGGCAAGTAAGAGAGGTCACATGTTTCTGAACGAGGCAGTCATGAATCAACTCTGTCAGTTGTTAATATGCACAAATAGGGTCCTGGTGTCTTTAGCTCTTCCGATTTTTCACAAAGAGCCACAGATCCGTATTTTATGTAAAATCTCCCAATTTTTAAATATTAGCAATGAGTTCAAATTCTTATATAACATGCACCAGGCCAAATAAGCATGGCGGTGAGCCACTTTGAGACCGTAGCTTTAGTGACGGGGTGGTTGTGGGTTGATGTTCAGGGCCAGAGGGAGAGAAGCCCCCTCTCTCCCACCAGAGCCCCTCTGAGACCACCCACCTCTCACACAATACTTACAACCCCTCTGATGCCCTGTAGGTCTTGCTGGGCAAATCCAAACCACCAGTCTAGACCCATTTCTCAACCTTCTAAATATTCTTGCTGAGGAGCTTCTGTCTTATACAGTTTTTAAACATTTTTTTCTTAATCATTCCCCACCATGAAATTTTAATCCACAGATATTTTGTATATCTGTTTAAGTACTAAGTGTATATATGCACTTCCTACATAAAGAGTATGATTTTCTTTTCATCATGACCACGCATACTCAACAAAGGGTAGGAGGGAGTTTTGCCCCCAAGGGATTTTGAAAACTGGTTCTTGAGGGCAAAAAAAATTCTTATTCTTTTTATGTGTCAAACACAGATACACAGTACATCTATAGTATTGAAAGTCCATGGAAGGGAGATGGGTTAGGAAAACAATGTCTAAAAAGTCTCCTTAGGGAGACAATAATGGAAAAAAATAACAAAGCCCTGGTCTGGGGCAGCCCGGGTGGCTCAGCGGTTTAGCGCCGCCTTCAGCCCAGGGCCTGATCCTGGAGTTCTGGGATCGAGTCCCAGGTCGGGCTCCCAGCATGGAGCCTGCTTCTCCCTCTGCCTGTGTCTCTACCTCTTTCTGTGTGTCTCTCATGAATAAATAAATAAAATGTTAAAAAAAAAAAAAAAAAAAAAGCCCTGGTCTGGGCTCTACTGTTATGCCCAGATCTCTTCTCAGATGCCCCCACGCTGGGGACAAAGCACATGTCCTCACTTACATTCCTCCCTCTGGGTCCTCTTCCAAATGCGTGTGGCCATTCCCATCATGACTCAGCGTCCTAGGTGTGCGACCTGCACCTGGACATGGGGCGGCGCAGAAGGGTCCTGCACTCACGTTGGTGCTCTGCCGTCACCATCTTGAAATTAATAATTTTTTGAACAAGTGTTCCCTCATTTTCTTTTTGCATTGCAGCCTGCAAATGCCAGAGCCAGTACAGCCTGGGGCTTTGGAACAAGGATTTGAAGGCCAGCCTGGCTACCCACCAGCTCCTCAAGCACATTCACTAACCTCTCTGAGGCTCAGGGAGCAGGGCTGTGGAGGGGGGCATAACAAGGCACTTATTTCAAAGCATTTCAGGGAGCAGGACGGTGTGGGCTAAAGCCTGCAAAGGCCTAAGGCCAAGGCCAAAGCCCCGCCTTGACACAGAGTAAGCACTCCCTGGGCGTAGCTAGGATAACTAGTCGTCCTCGTAGCTAGGATAACTAGTCGTCCTCCGCAGCCCAGGCCTAGTGCAGCAAGACTCCACCTGCAGCTCTCCTTAGGGAGGCCTTGGTTTTGCCTGCTGATGGTCTGATTGGTTGGTTTGTTCTATGCATCTGCTCCCATTGATCTGTGCCTGAGATGCACTCATTTTAAAATAATGGGCCCCTCAGGCCCCCTCATACTTGTGAGTCTTTATCCAGATGAGCCTCCCTCACCCTTGACTTTCTGGGGAAATGAACACAGTGACCGGTGAGGGACCTGCTCCCCCAGCAAACCGTCCCCAACTTTGGGCTCACTCCTGCTAGCTAGGGAGTCCTCAGGCCCATCTCCTGGTGGTTTTACACATTTTCACGATGCCCAAAGTGTGATTTCTGCTCCAAGGTCCAAGCCTAGGATCTCACGTCGATGCTGAGTATGAGCTACGTGGGTTTGGGGGATTGCTTCCATGTCGCCCCCTAGAATATGGAGACTTGGGGTGCCTTATAAAACCTTTCCTGTTTGGCATGGAGGGGCATGTCTCCCTTCTTTCCCCTGGGTGTGAAAGGAGCTCTGATCCAAACAAATGATGAGAGTCTAAGATTAGGTGTGTGTGAGGGCTAGGGGGATGCGGTAGGGGGGTGACGGAGGGGTTGGGAAGAATAAAAGACTAATCGTGGTCTGGGGGGGCAAAAGCAACAAAAGAGAATCAGGAAAAAACTCTGTTCCCAGCTATGCCATAGGCTCCCTGTGGGCACTTGGACAAGCCATGCACCTCCTTTGGGTCTCTGTTTTCCCATTTGCAAAGTAAAGAGTATATCAGTGATTTTGTTTTGGTTTGGTTTTGGTTGGCAGCCACAAAAACCGACATAAGTCATAAAAAAGATTTCATTAGCTTGTGGAGCTATATGCAGCATCAGGCACAGCTGGATCCAGGTGTCCTGTCACTGCGACAGAAGTCACTTTTCATCTCTTGGCTCTGATTTTCTCCATCTTCGTTTCACTCTCTGGTGGGCTTTCCCCAAATTGGTGGCAAAGATAGACCCAGCAGGGCCAGGTTTATACCCACTAGTTCAACATCGCCCTTTGCTGATGGCAAAGCAAAGCTCCCGAGTTTGATGGAGTCTGATTCTTTCCTCCTGGAGTCTCCTCACATTGCACGTGCGTCTCTCAACCATCTCCAGGCTCAGGGAGAGGAACTATCATCATTGGCTAGGCTGAGGTCGTGTGTCTACCCTGGAACCAATCACTGTGTCTGGGTGAAGAGTGCTCTGGTTGGCCGAGCCTGGATCCCTCGCCCGCCCCGGGAGCTCAGACCCATCCAAACCACTTGGGTGGAGGGTCTGCTGAGAAAGTTATTCCCAGAGGGAGGTCATGCAGAGTTGGCTGTGTATTAACATGGTTCAGAATTCAAACAGTACACCCTGTTCATCTAATACTTCCCCATTTCTGTCCCTCAACGAACTATCCCCCCTTCCCAGAGGCAACCAGTGGTACCAGTTTCTTGAGTATCTGTATGAGTGTCCTGTTGCTGCTATAACAAACCGCCACAAATTTCGTGGCTTGAAACAACACAAATTTATTTAGTTTTAGTTGGATAGGATAGAAATCTGGCACAGGTCTTGTCGTCTAAAATCAAGGTGCTATGTATTTTAATTTAAAACCGAATAAAAAATAAATAAATAAAATAAAAAAAAACGAATATAAAGCTGCATTGCATATTTAAGTGTGGCATGTACCTAAGTCTAATGAACTGAAAATGTATAACCCACCAATCATTGCCCTGGGTCATGGCCATCATTAATTCATTCATTAATTAGTTTGTTTTTACATGGCCATCATTTATTTTTAAGGGAGTAGAAGGCATAGCACATAGTAAAAGTATTGCTTTGTGAAACTTTTGTTTCAGTCTTTCGTGGGTGAGTGCATATGTGTGAACTAGGTCATGATATAAAAAGTATTTTTTACTGTGAGTCACAGTCAAAAATGTTGGGAAGTTATTATTATATAGTTTAGTGGTTATATGAGGTTTTTCTGGGGTCAGACTGTCTGGCTCCATCACTTACCAGCTGGGTGACCTTGAATAACTGACTTAATCTCTCTGAGCCTCAGTTTCCTTGTCTGCAAAATGGAGATCATAATCATACTCCACCTTCCAGGGTTTGTGGGAAGTCCTTAGCAGTGATTGGCACATGATAAGCATTTGTTATTATTATCCTTGTTTGTATTGACTTTGAGGGGGTGAGATGTTCATGGGAGAAAGAGCAGAGGCTAAGCAGGGATCTTTGTACAGATGGGAAAGGTGGCCTCAGCTCAGAGGAGCAGGGCTGAGATGGGTGTGGAATGGGGGAGGGGGTGTTCTCACACTAACCCAGAGTAGGTGGGAAGTCAGGCTGCTGTGGCACTCAGTATTCCAGCTCCAGGTGAAGATTTGGGAGGTGCCTGATGACATGCAAATGAGATTATACTCTGAGGAGTCCTATCATGAGCCCACCAGAATCCTCCAAATCTGAGCACAAGCTGGTTGATTTTATTCTTTCATCCAACCAGGAAGTATATATGGAGTTCCTAGGCTATGTCAGACCTGTTCCAGGGCTAGGGACGCAGCCGAGAACCAGCAGGGCAATGTCCTTGTCCCCAGGGTATGCATAGCCTAGAGATGTGTAAGGACTAGACATTGGGTAATTACAGACGTGTTGAATGGTATTAAGGAAAAGTTCAGAATATTACGGACAGGTCAAATGAGAGACTGATGTTCCCATGGTCGGGGGCGGAGTGGGGGGCAGGCAGTTGGAGAAATCCTCTTGGAATTGTATTTGGCTAATATCTGTGCAATGACTAGGAGCAAGAAAGGTCAAGGGCTTTAGGGGGAGGGGGAGGATGTCAGGGGGATAGTGGGGCATTTGCAAAGACCTTGCTGTGGGAGATGACGTGGCCTTGTGTGGGAACTGAAGCAAATTCAGTTTGTCGTTTGGAAACCCGAGAGAAAGTGGCATCAAAAAAGGGCGGGGGTGGGGGTGGAGAACGGCTCAGGCAGGAGTCTTGAAAGGGGCCACAGAGAAGAGCGGCTGAAGTCTTCTGGAGTCCTAGCATTAATGTCTTAGGGATTTGAGAAGTACATTCCACACACACACACCCCAAAAAACAAAAGGAAATAAAACAAAACTTGAGAGCTGCTTTAGAAGAATGACAGGCCAGGGCTTAGGGAAAGGAGGGGTAAGAGGCAGCTGTTCAAAACAGCAATTCAGGGGACTGCAGATTGGGGTCCCAGAAGAATTGATGAAAAAGAGGTACCAATTCAGCTGCAGAACAGCTGTCCTGGAGACTGCAAACCCTTTGGCACATTTTAGAAAAATTCTGAAAGTTCTCCAATGTCAGGATCTATGGGTGAGAACTAATAAGATTAAATTTCATTAGGATTAATGTCAGAGTCAGTCTGTGGGGTCATTCATTCACTCAACAAACATTCACCAAATGATGCTTTGAAATCAGAAAGGCCAGGGTTGATATCTGAGGTCTGTTATCTACTAAATTGCTAAGAAAGTACCCACTTTGTGACTCAATTTCCTTATCTGTAACTTGGGGATGACATTACCTACTTCCTAAGGGGTTGGGTTGGTTCTGGACTCTAGACTGGGCTTCAAGGACATAGAAATGAAAAAAAGCAGGTCTCTGGGCTCAAGTAGCTGCAGTCTTGTGGGGGAGACAGACAAGAGAAGAGGCAATTTCCATACCCTGGGATTAGGGACACAATGGTGGAAACATTGGAGGCTGTAGAAGCAGAGAGGAGGGATTCCTTGGGTCAAAAAATCAACTGCTAATAAATTCATAGGTTATGCCTCAGAGTTATTCAGATCTCTTTTAGTTGTAGGTGACAAAAATTCAAAACTGACTTATTGGCTCATACAGTGGGTAAGTAGAGAGGTAAAGGCTTCAGGTTTGGCTGGATCCAGGTGCTCAATGAAGGTCCCAAGGACTTGTTCTCACTCTACTGCTTTCTTTTGTATTGGCTTCATTCTTAAGTAGGCTTGGGGTGGTAAGATGACCACCAGAGGCTCCATGCTAATTTCCTGCCAGTTTAACCAATCCAATGCAAAGAGATCTTTTTTTTCTTCAATAATTTCTTTTTTTTTTAAACATTCAAGTTTATTTTTTTTTATAAATTTTTATTTATTTATGATAGTCACACAGAGAGAGGGAGAGAGAGGCAGAGACACAGGCAGAGGGAGAAGCAGGCTCCATGCACCGGGAGCCCGACGTGGGATTCGATCCCAGGTCTCCAGGATCGTGCCCTGGGCCAAAGGCAGGTGCCAAACCGCTGTGCCACCCAGGGATCCCTCCTCAATAATTTCAAATAAATTCTAAGGATTGAGTCTCATTCCATGTCTTGTGTCATGTGTCCATCTCTGAACCAATCACTGGGGCCAGGAGAATAAACTATGTTGAATGGCCCTGCCTGCCTCCCAAGCTCGGCCTTAGAGCCAGGGTGGGGTGGCATTTGAGCAGGAACATTGGCTTTTTCTTGCCTCTGGATTCAAACTAAAACAGCTCTTCCTGGGTCTTGAGCCTATTAGCCTGCAGACTGGAAGTACATCATTTGCTGTCCTGGTTCTAAGGCCTTCAGACACAGATTAGAGCTAAACCATCACGTCTTCTGGGTCTGCAGCTTGCTGACTCACCCTGAGATCTTTGGACGGGTCAGCCTCCATGATCTCGTGAGCCAACTCCTTATATTCTCTCTCTCTCTCTCTCTCTCACACACACACACACACACACACACACACACACACACACACCTATCTCCTATTGGTTCTATTTCTCTGGAGAATTTCCTAGAGACTATTACTATTGCTGTCAAGGTCTTACTGTGTGTAAGGAATTATGCTGGGTGATGGATAGGTTTTTGTTTTTTTTTTTTTTTTCATTTTATCTATATCACTGCCTTGGGAGTAAGGCATATTCTTCATTAGTCTTCTAAGACTAGGAACCTGAGGCTCACCAAGGTGAAATGATTTCCTGGGGTCCCCCAGCTGGCTAGTGGCAGCACTGCCATTTGTACCCCATGCCCCTTCCCGTCTCTCTGTACTCCACCTCTTTGACAGAGCACGAAGCCAAATTCTGGTTCTTTATGTGGGAAAAATGAACTAAATATATCCCTTGTGAGCCTTCATGAGGAAAAATAAAGAAAATAATATGCTTTGGGTGTGAGAGAGAAATATAATGACACGAAGAAAGTAAAATAATTATAATAAAACAGCTTGGAGGGCACCTGGGTAGCTCAATTGGTTGAGCACCTGTCTTTGGCTCAGGTCATGATCCCGGGTCCTGGGATCGAGTCCAGGTCACCCTCTCTGCTCAGCAGGGAGCCTGCTTCTCCCTCTCCCTCTGCCTGTCGCTCCCCCTGCTTGTGCTCCCTCACGTTGGCTCTCCCTTTCTGTGTCAAATAAATAAAATCTTAAAAAAAAAAAATCTTGGGAACTTCAGAGCAAAAACATAGAAAATCTAGAGGAAAGAACCAGAATTGACTCAAGAAGAGGTCAGAAAAGTTAAAAGACAACTAACCACAGGGAAAAGTGAAGTTGTTAAAAATTAACCAAAAGGTTTCGGCAGAAATCGATGCCCAGTTCCTCAAATCATTTATCGAAGCAAAGAAGAACCTTAAGGACCAGGTGTGTCATTCCCAGCACAATTAGGAAAACTCCAGATCATAGTCACTTATGAATAGAGATGCTGAGATTCTCAATAAAATGTCAGTGACATATTAAAGAATAATAGATCATGAGCCGATAATGTCTGTTTCAAGAGGCAGAAGTGGTTCATCATTACACGATCTGACAGTGTAATTCATTACGTCATTACCTCAGTAAATTAAGTGAGGAAAACCAGGGCTTATATAAAAATGCTGGGATGGCAATCTGATAAAATTCCACAGCTGTTGCTAGAAAAAACTCCAAGTAAAACTGAGGGATAGAAAGAAACTACATGAATAGGATGAAAATAATTCCTACAAACTCACAGTAGCCACACTGTCATACCGTGAAACATGAATCAAGTTCAACAGAGTGACCCATATATGCTGGATGGTTACTGTCCACACTGTTATTTCTAGCTAATGCGATTATACACAAAAATGAAAGAAGTTGTGTCAATATTCAAAGGAAGTGGTAAAATCATCTCTTTTCCAGCAGATGTAATTGCAAGCTTAGAAAACTCAAAAGAAGCTACTTAAAAAATATTCTTCACATGAGTATTTGTAAATGATTAATTGATAAATTACTCGAATATGTTCTAAAGATGAAGACTTTAGTAGTTTTTACTAGGAATCACGGGTTAGAAAATGAATGTAGAAAACCATTTTGTTCGTATCAGTGATCAAAATGATCAAATACAATGAGATTTAACAATAAAAGTATTAGACAGATGGAAATGACCGTAAGATTTAATTAAAGAAGAAACAAAAGCCTAACTGAATGGGCTGTGTGGACAGATATCCCATGTTCTTAAATGGGAAGATTTAATTTCACAGCACCAAGCCTTCCCAAATTAATCTTTAAATTGCGTAAAATTCCAATTCTTGTCTCAACAAGGTTTTGCGGACTGTGTATGGAAAAATCTCTAAGGAATTTTTGAAAATGAGGACTTAGGGTGGGGATAGGACAGGCTGTCCTCCCAGTTGGGCAGAAGGGCTTGGACTGGATATTTCCATCTGGATCTGATGTTCCCTACCTTCCCGGATTCCCCTGGAAGCTGACCCCTCTCTCTGGTTGTGTCTGGGGCTCTGGCTCCGGGTTCTCTGACCTGTGGTGGGTTTGGGGCAGCAGGAGGGAGGCACTTGCAAGGGCAGGAGGGTAGGAAAAGATCAAAGTGAGCATATTTATTCCCTCCTTCCCTGCTGGGCTATGGTGGGCAGGCTGTGTCCTCCTACTCAAGACAGCACTCCCTTCTCCCTAGGACTCTTCCCTCCTGATTCCAGGGCACGCTTCCTCCCAGTGCTGTGCTTGCAGATGTTGAACAACAGGCTCTGGGGGCAGGAAGCTCTGATATTTAGCATTTGCCAGTTTCCTTGGTGTAAATATTCCCACCATGGCTGGTTTCAAGTTACCCGGATGGTGTCTCATGTAGCTGGAAAGAAATGCTAACAAGTGGCTCTTGCCTGCAAGTGTGAGCTAGCTTCTGCATTCCTCTATTTCCCCCTGGGGTCCCTCTCAGGTCCAGGGGCAGTAATAGCACCTCTGTCATAGTCCTCTACTGCTCTACCCCTTGGTGGCCTCCATAAACCCTGCCCATCCCTTGGCCAATAGTCTCTTTATCAAACTCCTCCGCGGAGTCATGCTTGACTGGGCCATTTGTTTCCCACTGGGACCCTGGCTGCTGCTATATCACTAGAAAGCTAGGGAAGGAAAAACATGAGAATAAATACATAGATTAGTAGGAAATTATAGAAACTCCAGAAATTAATCTAGGTGTATACAGGAAATTTATATACCTATTGATCAAAGTGTATATGGGAATACATATATTTATTTATAGAAATTGATATATTTCTTAATTTGTTTACTTAGTTTACATTTAAATTCAGGAGAAACAGGATGTTTTATTGAAAAATGGTACTGCCTTGGGGTGCCTGGGTGGCTCAGTCAGTTAAGCATCTGCCTTTGGCTCAGGTCGTGATCCCAGGGTCCTTGGATCGAGTCCATATCAGGCTCCCTGCTTCACTGGCAATCTGCTTCTCTCTCTCCTTCCGACCCTCCCCACTGCTCATGCTCTCACTGTGCTCTCTCTCTTTCAAATTAATAAGTAAAAAAATCTTAAAAAAAGAAAAAGAAAAATAGTATTGCCTTAAGTGGCTGCCCATTTACAAGAAGGTAGGTTAGGGACACCTGGGTGGCTCAGTGGTTGAACATCTGCCTTGGGCTCAGGGCATGATCCTGGGGTCCTGGAATCGAGTCCGCCATTGGGCTCCTTGCAGGAAGCCTGCTTCTCCCTCTGCCTGTGTCTCTGCCTCTCTCTGTGTCTCTCATGAATAAAAAAAATAAAATCTTTAAAAAAATTTTAACCAGTTGTATATCAACCTACAGAGGCATCCATAATGTATGTTGATCAATCAAATTTTACAAAGGGCAAGGATCTTACTGACATGACCATATGTTGGCATTTGTATCATTGCATTTGTATTCAATATGGAAGGATAGTTACCCAATTATTAAGCTTAAAGTGTGAGTTGACTTTCAGGGAGAAGGTGAGGTTTTCTTTCTTTCTTTTTTTTTTTTTTTTAAGCTAATCTCTGTTGATTGATTTTATTTTTATTTTTATTTATTTTTATTTATTTATTTTTTATTTTTTGGCCAATAGCATATATTGCTTTGGTTGTCAGGAAAAATATGCAATCATGTGCACACAAACATGCTTACATACTTCTATGTTTAAAAATGTGAAAGCAGTGTTATGTAGACTTCACTGTATAGACACACTGTGTTACATTTAACCAGTTTCCTACCATTAGACATTTAGTTATTTTTCAGATTTTTCCCTATTATAAACAACTCTGCAGGGATCCCTGGGTGGCGCAGCGGTTTGGCGCCTGCCTTTGGCCCAGGGCAGGATCCTGGAGACCCGGGATCGAATCCCACGTCGGGCTCCCGGTGCATGGAGCCTGCTTCTCCCTCTGCCTGTGTCTCTGCCTCTCTCTCTCTCTCTCTCTCTCTCTGTGACTATCATAAAATAAATAAATAAAAATTAAAAAATAAAAAAAAATAAAAAAAAAAATAAACAACTCTGCAGCAGGTTATCCTTATACGTGTATTTGCGTATGTGATCTGTCCATTCAGATTATCATTCATATTTTAGTATCTCCTTTATGCCGGGTCCTGGTTTAGGCGCTGGGGAGACCACCCTTACGGATTTGACATTAAGTTGTGGGTCACAGAAAACGAATCTGTGAGTAAACCCAGATACAGCACAATGTCTAGTAATGTCTAACAGAAAACAAAACAAGGTAAGAGGAAGAGAGGGATGTGAGGTATGGGGCGGGGGGTGGCTGCTTCCAGTAAGCTGGTCAGGGATGAACTTGATGATGTGGTGACATTTCACAGGGACCTGAAGGAAGAGCCCCTTGAGACCAGCATTCAAAAATATAAAGAAGAAAATAGAAACAATCTTACCAACCAAAGATACTTCTATTTAACATTTTGGGGGTTTTCTTTCAATTAGTTTCTATGCAGCTAGTTTTTAAAACATAATATTGGAATGATACATATAGTTCTTTTTTTCTCTTCCCTGGGCTTTATGCTATATGCATTTTCTCATGTTTTTCTGATTATTTCCTTAGGATAAACTCTCAAGAGCAAAACTACTGATTCAAAGGCTATGCCCATTTAGCCTCTTGGTAATGATTATTTATATCATTTTACGTTCCCACCAGCAGTAAAGAAGCAGCCCCATTTCTCCACATTTTTGCCAGCACTGACTCCAGCTGTCTTAAATCTTTGCCAGTTTGATTGCTTTTTTTTTTTTTAAAGGGAAACCCATCTCATGGTCGGTCTCTCTCTCCCTCTTTCTTTCTTTTTTTTTTATTTTTTATTAGTAGTAGAAGTCAATAACCCTTCCATTTTTCTAAAAAAAAGAAGAGATGAATTTAAGAATTCATTTATTTTAGGGATGCCTTTGTTGCTCAGTGGTTGAGCATCTGCCTTCAGCTCAGGTTGTGATCCTGGGGTCCTGGGATCAAGTCCCACATCAGGTTCCCTGCATGGAGCCTGCTTCTCTCTCTGCCTGTGTCTCTGCCTCTCTCTGTGTGTCTCTCATGAATAAATAAATAAAATCTTGAAAAAAAGAAAAAGTAATTCATTTATTTTTTCAGGCAACAAACATTCAGTGTCTTTTGTGACCGGGCTCTTGCAGATGAGGTGATGCAAGGCCACCAGAGAACCTAGAGTTTTGGTACCATTGTTTGGTTTTGTGGATGGAGAAATTGAAACACAGTGTTTGAAGTTCAGTGATTTGCCCAAATCTGCAGGTGACTTAGTTGAAAATCTAGGACCAGAACTTGGATCTCAAATGCTCTTTGTACAACAAAACACTGCCTCAAGAAAATACAAAACAAAGCACGGGGCAGACTTTTTGATTGGAAAGTATGATTTGAGTAGAGTGGGAAAGTGGTTTAGTCAAACCTGAGTAGCTATGGGGACTTGGCTTTGGGGTGCACAGAAAGTGCTGCCAATGTGACATTCTGCAGTTGGTCCCGAAGGTTGGGGAGAGAAGTAAACGTCAGGAAATTAGCTCTGTTGGCTGTCTTTGTCATTCTGAACCCCTCGCCCCTCCCCAAACCCATTTCAGAAATCCGGTCCCATTTTTCTTGCCTCTGACCCTGGTGGCTGAAATTTCTCTCAGTATCGTAAAACCCAGGGTTGTAAAAATCATATTGTAACTTTAAGAGCCACATCTGTTTTAATCATTTTTTTTCTGTTTTAAGAACACAACGGGATCTTAATGGCAGCAATAAAATGGAAAAGTTGAAGGAAATTATCACAGATTTGTAAAGCTATAAGGCAGGTTCCTGGGCTCATGTGAGCAGTCAAATTACAAAGAAACAACCCAATTGCTTTTATTGCAGGCAGATCTCTGGTTTAAGAATTTCTCAGTTTAATCTATTGATGAGGATTAGTATTTTATTCACTTCAGCACTCATAATAGCTGCGGTACACATTACCTGATGGGCCAGACTGGTGAGAATCACGAATTTCTGAGATGCAGAGAAATCCAGAGAAACTGCATGAGGGGGAAAGTATTGGGGCTGCCAAATGGGGCAGACCTGGTTTTAATCCCAAATCTGCCCTGTTTAACTGTGCATGTGGCTTTGGGCAAACTCCTACCCTCTCTATACGTCGCCTTCCTCATCTGTATTTGGGGCTACGGAAGCAAGTTTTGCAGTGAAATGTACGAGGGAATCACCCGGTGTGATGCCAGGCAAACAGTAGGTGCTTAATGAATGGTGGTTGGCATCTGGTTTTCCTTCTGATGAGTAAGGTATTTGGAGCAGCCACTGTTGGCATCTACATCCTCTTGAATTGACCGCCTCTCATCAAAGGACCCAAAGAAGGCTCGCTGCAAACACCTGCAATTCGTCGCCTGCAATTTTTCTGGCCCCAGGAGCGTGCTTGGCCTGTGTTCAGGGCAAACCAGAGTGCTGATGAGTTAATGCCCGCCACACGATCCTCACCCAATGACAGACGGATGGGGTCTGGAGGATAAATAGCTCTGCTCCCTCTCCCTGCAGGAGGCACGTGTTCCCTGCTGCCTCGCAGAGTGTCCTGTAGGATGAAGCTGCCCACGGTGGTGACCTGCTTGGTGACCTGCTTGGTGACATACTTTGTTGGCTTCCTTCTCTTCTCCAGCTTCTCTTGCCTCTTGGTCCGTTCAGGCAGCTATGACATGTGTGACCTGCCACGTGACTTATGAACAACAGAAATTTATTTCTCATGGTCCCAGAGGCTGAAAGTCTGAGGCCAGAGTGCGAGTGTGGTCAGGTTCTGGTGAGAACCATGTGCCACATTGCAAACTGCCAAGGTCTCATATCCTCACCTTGCAGAGAGAGAGGACACGAGAGAGGGCTTGGGGGTCCCTTTTAAAAGGGCGATAATCTCATTCATGATGGCTCCAGCCTGATGACCTACCTCCTGAAGTTTCCACCTCCAAATACCATCACATTGGGGATTAGGTTTCAACATACAAATTCTGGGAGGACACAAACATTCAGTTCTTCACGTTGTGTGTACAAGGACAGCGGCAATGAGGAGTAGAGGAGGGACAAGGAAGATGGGCCCTGGGCGTCCTAGTAACTTCTAGAACTGCTGGGATCTACCTCTGTGCCTGGGAGCCGCTTTCTCTGGAAGCCTGGAAGGCCTTATCCCCTGCAGCTCTCAAACAGGGACTCTCAGATGTTAGTGGGTAAACAGCCTGGCTCCCTCTCCCCTTGGGCAGAACAGCTGAATATACCTGCCCCACTCCCCCAGGGTTGTGGATGGGGAAGCTGTGGTCCCCCAGGCAGTCGCTGGCCTCATAGGACTCGCTGTGCAACCTCCTTCTCTTCCCTGTCTCATTCCCCATTTCCCTTTGGATCATCCCCTCTTAGGTCTCAAATAAAGGACATTCCCTCTGATACTTGTCTCGATGACTGCTGCTCCTGGGGAACCCATATGTCAAGGGTGTCCGATATTTGAGTGATGAGAAGTCAGTTGTGGCAAGAACTGGATAAAGAGTGGGGTAGAGGGACGCCTGGGTGGCTCAGCAGTTGAGTGTCTGCCTTTGGCTCAGGGTGTGATCCTGGAGTCCTGGGATCCAGTCCTGCACTGGGCTCCCCCAGGGAGCTTGCTTCTCCCTCTGCCTGTGTCTCTGCTTCTCTATGTGTGTCTCTCATGAATAAATAAATGAAATCTTAAAAAAAAAAAAAAAAAAAAAAAAACACCGAGAATCATCCCGATGTGGTAAACACTCTGTCCTTGTTACTTCTACCACTATGACTACTTGGGACATAAGATTGAGACGCTACCTATTGATCTCCAAGTAAATCAGGGCCCAAGCACTCCCAACTCTCTCCATCATGTGGTGTGATGACAACAGAGATGAAAGGGGCTTGGAAACTCTTTGTTTACTCTCCTGTCTGCTCCTCTGAGCTCCAGGGACCGTGACTAACTTGCCTTGGTTCCAGGGCTAGACGGGGGCCGCTCAGAGCACAGCTCAGTGTGTCCACCCAGAGAACAGGTAAGCAGAGGAGCAGACCTGCTCTTGTCAGGCCACACTGCGGGAAAGGGAGCACTAATGAGGTTACTTCAGCAAGGTCTGACATCTAGGCCATTCAAGAGGTGCTTTCATTGCCTCAAGGCGGCTCCAGGGTTTTTAGAGTGTGTCTACCCCAGAGTTAAAAGCTTTTCTTAAGAATGAAGTTCCCGGCAGGGGCTTTGCACATCTGAGATAAGGCCTCCCGCAGAGCCTGGGTAACCTGAGCCTGCCCAGACTTTGGCAGAGCCATCTGGGTATTGCTCACAAGCGAGTGAGGACGGAAGGCCTGCCCAGGTAGCCCCACCAGCTCCTGGCCCCTCTCAGCCAAGAACCAAGTATGGAGATAATGACGCTCCAGTGAAAGCCCCTTAATCCCAAAAGATGCTTAAAAAGCCAAGTCTACTGTCAGTGGGGGTGTCAATTGTTGTAATTCTCTGGAAAGGCCAAATGACAAAAGCCAGTGCCTTAGAAAGCCATACTGGAGCCTGTGGCCAAAGGCAAAATGTGCATCCCTGATATATGCTTTATGTAACTTTTTTCATGGGTGATTTCTTTCCAGAAGTAGATTTTAAGAGTATTAGTGATGAGTTTGCTTCCATTAAAGTCAGGAAAGTAAAACTGATAGAAATTCCATTTGGGGAATAAATAAAATATTTAAACATAAAAGAACGCCATGAGTTTGATGTACCTAGTTTTCAACTTTTCAATATATTTTTTCAACTATTTTAATGTTCCAGAAAAAAAATTGCCATTGAAGAATACATAAAATGCTTCGTATAGAGGCACACATTTCTTTTGGCCACAGGCTCCAGTACAGTTCAGTATGGTGCTACTGGATCCCGACAATAAAACTGTGATCTTTTGTTCATCGTGGACTATTTTTAACACTATTTTTTTAAAATATTGCATTAAAATATGATTTCTCCTGATTACTGAGGCTTTTGAGTGTCTTAACTTTGTGCCTGAGTCCTTCGGTCCTCACCCTAGGTTGGGCAGGCTTGTCCCAGCCCTGGGAGAGCCAAATCACATGGAGCCTTACTTAGCCCACAACACCACCTCTAGGACCTGACTCTACAAAAAATCCCACAGCAGGGCACAGAGATGTGCATTCAGTGATGATCACTGTAGCACTGGGAAGCAAGTCCCAAAGCCCTTCAGAGAGGACTGCTTAAGTATGCAATGGTCCATCGGAGGATGGTGTATTTACAGCTGTAAAAAGGAATATGATTGCTTTGACTTTTTTGGCATAGGAAGGCATCTAAGAAATATAAAGAGAAAAAGTTCCAAAATGCTCTCTACCGCAAGTCTATTTCTATTTGCACTATTCAAAGTGTTTTGTGTGCATTAGCTCAGTGAACCTCACAACCTTCCTCCAAGGTTATAGATAGGAAACTAGGACCCAGAGAAGTTAAGTCATTTTCCCCAAGACACAGAGCACCGTAACAATTGAGGTGTTTTTTTTTTTTTGTTTGTTTGTTTGTTTTTTTGAGTGCAGGCAGTCTGGCCCCCCAGAGTCCAAGGTTTTAAGCACTGAGTTAAACTGCCTCTCATTTGATTGTGGAGTTTATGTTTATTATGTCCATATAATGGAGGAAGAATCATGGGGCAAGACACAAAACCGTCACTAACGGTTATCTCAGGTGGAGGCGAAAGATCGGCCACTTTCACTGTAAACATAATTTGATAAAGTGTGAATTCTTAATCAGGAGTATATGCTATTTTTATTATAAGAAGTAAAATAGAACTATTTTATTAAGTGCTTGCTGTATACTAGTTCTTGTGCAGGGCATTTTCAAGGCACCATCTCCTTTAGCTCTTGCAGTAGCAGAATTAGTGATACCATTAACTCTGCATTAACCAGAGAGTGACACCACTCTATAGAGGAGAGAACCGAGGTTGGAAAAGATGAGGTGCCCTGACCAAGCTTGCAGAGCTCCAAAGCGGGACCAATTTCCCCCTTGGGTCCCCAAAGTAGGATTGTGCTGCACCTACTACTTTGGGCCTTGCCTTTCCTATCATATTTTTTTCCATAGCTGCCTGTGCGATTTCCTACTCCATCCCCTATTGCTGGGCATTTAGGTTACTGAAAGGGACTGCACTCTTTTTGCAGCAGGGGGAGGGGTGGGGCTCTGGGGAGGCCACCTGTCCAGGGGGCTGGGCTGCGCAGCCAGGTGGAGGGACGAGGGCGTGGCTTGCTCCCCCCACCCCCACCCCCACGGACGCCCTGTTCTCCGTGGCCCCTTCTCCAAATTCCAGGCTCGGAAAAGAAGCCCCACGCGGAGGGGCCGCGCTCTCCTGCCAGCAGCTCCCCGAGGGCCCGGCGCCTGCTGCCGCGGGCGGCCCCATCTGCCGGCGCAGGTGTGCCCGGCCCCGCCCAGCCCGGGCCGCGAGCCCTCGGCCCCGTGGCCCCCGTGGCCCCCGCGAGCCCGGCGGCAGCTGCGCGGGCTGCCATCTGCGAGCTCCGGGCGCCGGGCAGGGCTGCGGGCGGCGCGGGGAGGGCCCCATTCAAGCGCTGCCAGGGCCTAATTGATGAGAAATGGCCCCGAGCAGGTGCGAACCTGTCTCGGGAGGCGGCGGGGCGGAGGGCAGGGGCCCCGGGAGGGGGAGGCTGCTTCGAGGGCGCGCAGCTGTCGAGGGGTCGTTACCGAGACTTCCCCCCACCCAGGGCAGGGGGAGGACGGGGGTGGGGGCGGAGAGGGAGAGCGCAGGAGAAAGTGGGTGTTCCGGGGGCCGGCGAGAACCCCTTAACCCCTTTGTGGCACCCGGAGCCTCGGGAACGTAGGGCCCCAGGAGCATCTCAGCTCGGGTGACCTCACTCGTTGGCGGAGCCAAGCCAGGTGGGATCAGCCTCGCGCCAAGGACGACCAGCAGGTGGTATAGCTCCACCGGGGACTCCCAGTTCTCAGTTTGGGGTTGTCCCCAAGACACACTCGGTGGTGCTGAGTGAGCCCTCCACTTCCATTTATTGCTGTTTCAGGTATGTCTGTGAAATGCTGTAGCTGGGTTTTGAAATTCTGTCCCATTGTCCATGTTTATATTGACTGCATCAATCCTTTAGCGCTCTGCTTCCTCTAAAAGACCAATCAAGGTGCAAATTGTGTTTTTCCGGGGCGCCTGGGGGGCTCAGTGGTTGAGGGTCTGCCTTTGGCTCAGGTTGTGATTCTGGAGACCCAGGAATCGAGTCCCACACCGGGCTCCCTGCAGGGAGCCTGCTTCTCCTTCTGCGGATGCCTCTGCCTGCCCCCCCCCCCCACCTCTCTGTATCTCTCATGAATAAATAAATAAAATCTTTTAAAAAGAAAAAAAAATGTGTCTTTCCTAGGATGTTTACAGGACTGATGTGTATAATTATGGTTCCCTGGGGCCCTGCAGATGGAGGTAGACCTGCAATGTGGCAATGGGTCCCATTGGGTAGTGAGCCTCCTCTTCATATCAGCTGCTCCCTCCTTGGTCCTTGGGATTGAGAGGAGAGCTCATTTATACTTAATTTCCAAAGGCTCAATATGAGGCCCTTCTCAGCAGTGCAAATCCAGGATCAGGGGTCCTCCTGGTTCCATCTCCACCTCTCAAAACACCACTTTACTCGGCTGCCCCAGAGGCCAGTGGAACGGAATCTGTATTCTCAGCATCAGACCCTTTGCCAGGTTCTCACCTGCCGTAGCCAGAGTGATCTTTTCAAAATGAGAAACTGAGCTCATCTCCTGCTGCTAAAAACCCTTCTCAATAATTCCCTATTCCACAAGAATAAAATTTTGATCCCGACCTTGCCTGAGGGTCTTAGTGGCCTTGCTCCAGGATGACTCTCTACCTTCTTGTCCTACTCCGTTTCCCTGGTATGTGCCGATCCTGCCACATTCAGGCAGCATTGCACAATAAGGTGCCTACTCTGGGCCAGGCACTGCTCTGGGCCCATGGGAAGTAATAGTAAATGAAACAGACAAAAATCTCTTCTGCATGAGGCTGGCATCCTAGTCAGGGAGACAGACAAATGGACAATTAAGTAAGATATGCAGTGTGGCTAACTCCCAGTGATGACTGCCCTTAACTCGGAGCCTTTGTACGTGCTGTTCCCCTTGCCCACAACACCGTTCCCCAGCAATTCACATGCTTGCAATCTTCAAATCTTTGTTCACTGTTGCCTCCTCAGTGGGACCTTTCTTGACCTTACTATTTAAAATCACTATTCCTGCTTGAATTCCCTGTTCATTTGATTTGGCTTTCTTTGTCTTTATAGCTCTAACACCATCTGACACACTGTGTATATGTTTGCTTGTTTGTTGCTAGTTCTCCCCAATACTGTGTTAAACACAGTGCTGAGCTGTATTTCCCAGCATTCATTCCTTACAACTGAACGTGACCCAGTGATTGAGTTCTAATAGAATGTGGTAGAAGCGATGGATACCACCACCTTCAGGCCTTGGGCCACGGAATCTCCTGCAAGATCTTCCACACTTGCTCTTCTCCTTCTCAGTCTGTGGTTGCAGAGGATGGGGGAGGGGAACCTCTGAGGCCCTAGAACAGGGCTTCCTAAACTGGACTTTCTAATTTAGGATCAGTCCAATGACCCTCAAGTTATCTATGGATAGAAGGCAGAGGAGGGGCCCTGAATTTGGACATTTAAATAATTGCATCTCTATTTTCACGCACTTCGGATTGGAAACTATCATTTCCTTCAATTACGAATGTAGTCAACGAGTCATAAGAGTAGTAGCAAAGCCTATCACTTGTTTTTCCAGGAGAAATGACAACTGTTTTCATATTGTATGATAGTAGTTGCAGATATATCAGAAATATTTGCAAATATATAGCAAACTTTTTCTGTGAATCTGCAGATAGCAAATAATGTAGGCCATATGGTCTCTGTCACAGCTACTCGCCTCTGCCATTGGAGCACAAAAGCAGCCACAGACACTGTGGAACCAAATGAGTGTGGCTGTGTGCCAATAAAACTTTATTTACACAAAGAGGTGGCAGGCCTGCCCAGTGTGGCCTGTGGTCAGTAGTTTAACTGATCCTGAGTTTATACTCATCACTACTTGAAATTAGGGTCATTATTAGACCTGCCACTTTGTCTTGTTATTTAATGTGTTGATAAAGCATACGGGGCAGCCCCGGTGGCGCAGCGGTTTAGCGCTGCCTGCAGCCCAGGGGGTGATCCTGGAGACCCAGGATCAAGTCCCACGCCAGGCTCTCTGCGTGGAGCGTGCTTCTCCCTCTGCCTGTGTCTCTGCCTCTCTTTCTCTCCCTGCATCTCTATGAATAAATAAATAAAATCTTTATAAAAAAAAAAAAGATAAAGCATACATAGTGCTATGTGACAAATTGAAAAATATGGTTTAATAACTATGTTTCAATATAATTGGTGTCCTTTATAATCCTATATACTTTATTTTTGAAGGATTTTTGTTTTTTTATTTATTTATTTTTATTTTTTTAAAGGATTTTTAAATTATTTATTTTTGAGAGAGAGAGAGGCAGAGACACAGGCAGAGGGAGAAGCAGGCTCCCTGAGGGGAATCCCAGGACCCCAGAATCACACCCTGAGCCAAAGGTAAACGCTCAACCACTGAGCCACTCATGTGTTCCTATATTTTATTTTTTACATTGAAAAACATTATCCCACATGGGGTGCCTGTGTGGCTCAGTCGGCTAAGCCTCCTCCCCTTTGATCTTGATCTCAACTCAGGTCTCCATCTCAAGGTCATGAGCCTGAAGAAAAAAGAAACTGAGGCTGGAGGGTTGTTTTTCCAGCGGCTGGCTTGCCCAAATACGCTCCTCAGGGAATGTCGACTCTGTGAGAATGGGATTGGGTTTGGGGGCGGTGGTCTCTGCAGCGCCTAGAAGAGCCTGGGCCGCAGTCCGCAGCAGTGACTATGAGACATGAGTGAGGAACACCCCAGCTCCATGGGCTTGTGGGGCCTGCAGGGTGGACTCGGAGGGAGGCAGGGAGAAACTGAGCTGGTATCAGGACGTGTGAGGCAGAGGCAGCCTAGGCTGCTCAAGCGGGGTTGGGGCAAGGGGACTAGGAGACCAGCCTCCAATGACTCATTCTCCTGGGCAGTGTGGGGGGCAGCTCTGACCCCCCTCTGCCTTATAATTCCCAGCATCTCCTACTGAATCTCTATTTCTTCGAGTCTCAGGTTGAGTGACTGAGCGCAGCCCTGACCAATAGGACAGACCTCGGATACATCACGAGGCTGAGAGGGAAGCAGTGTCTGACAGGGTTGAGACTTCAGCAGTGGGCCTACCGGAGACCCCTTCCTCTCCCTCTCCGTGTTGGGGCTTAGAGACTGCACTTTCCCCCTCTTCTCCCCCTCCCTCCCTCCCTACCTCACCCCTTGGACACCAAGCACCAGGCCGCTGATCTCTTGTCCTCTCTGTCCCTTTCTCTCCTGGCTCCCCATCTTTTTCCTGTATTAGCTGCCACACATTATGCACCCTTTCTGTACCTCGGTTTTTTCAACTGTAAAATGGGACGATAAGAAAAGTTTGATCTTTTCGGGGTTGCTGTGAGGATGAACGGACCAGGGCTCTGAGACACCTCCAGAGAGATCAAGGCCCTCTAATCATTTGAGTGGGTATAGGGAAAAAAGAAGACAAGAGGCATTTTCATTTCTGTCAATTTTTTGTGTATATTTGAATACCCTTTATGGGTATTATTTCACAGATATTATTGCTTTGGATGAGGCTGAATTAAAAAAAAAATAAATCCAAGTGAAAGTAGTAGCACTAGATGAGTGGTAAAACATTAATTAAATGACTTGTGGACATGGACATCATTGCAAAAATTGAGAGGATGATTAAGGTTTGGGCTGCTTTGCTGTGTTGGAGAAAAACCTGTTTCTGGACCATTTGCTTCCAGAAACTTCCCCTTCAGGTGCTGGATGGAAGTGCTGGAAATCAGGCCAACCCTAAAGCAGAGCTATCTATGTTTTAGGGACTTCAGTTGGGAGTAGGTGGTCTTTCCTTATCAATTAAACCACTGAGGCTTAGGCTTGCTCTCCTGAGGCCAAGATTGGTGGGGATATTGTTGACGCCCTTATAGGGAGTTGACTAGTGTCCCCTCCCCCAAAGATCTGTCCCAGTCCTAACCCCAGTACTGATAGGAGGGTCTTTGCTGGTAAGGATCTCAAGATGTCATCATCCTGGATTAGAGTGGGTCCTGAATCTGTGACCAGTGTCCTTGTAAGAGAGAGAAGAGAAGACACATGGAGACACAGGAGAGAAGGATGGGGAAGACAGAGGCAGAGATTGGGGGATGCTGCAACAAGCTGGGGAAGAGGCAAGGAAGGATTCTCCCCTTTTGGAACAAATGTGGACGTGCCAACACCTTGAGTTTGAACTTCTAGCCTCCAGAACTTTGACAGTACATTCCCATTGTTTGAAGCCACCAAGTTTGTGGTAATTTGTTGCAGTGACTCTAGGAAATGAATACACCCTCCCCTTACAAAAACAAAGGCCCATTTGTTTTCTCTCTTACTTTGCAAGTCTGGACTGGTCCTATGGGACCAGGATCCTATGGGATTTGAGGAAGGGAAGCTCATAACCTGGACCCACCTGGAGGTAGATTTCTTGTGAAGTTAATGAAGCTCAAACTTGCCCAATGCTTGCCCAGGTACCTTCCAAAACCCTGTGTGGAGCCCTAACACCGCAGTCACAGGGCCAAATGTTTGTAAAACCTGCAAAAGATTTTGGCTACTATTCCTTAAGACCATTGTCTCTCTTTGCTTTGACTTTTCTGGCATACTTCCCCTTGTACTGCATGATATTGGGGTGGCTGGAGTGTGTTAGGGATCTGGGTGAAGGGAAATTTGGTTGGGATTGCATTCAGTTGGCCATATGAGACATGTCAAGTGGCTCAAGGCCCATCTCTGGGCATGGTTAAGTCACCGCTTGTTCTCCAGGGTGAGAATGGCTTCCCAGAAAGCTCCTTCCACCCACGGTAGCCCCAGAGTCATCATCGTAGTGCAAGGATGGACATCATCAACAAACTAGTTGATGAGAGTCATCAATTAGTGAGAATTTGAGGTTAGTCACTGCACCTAGAAAACTTGAAAGGCCTTGAAATATTTTAGCTCATGTAGAAAAGACCCTTGGTAATACTTACCCCAAATTCGATAGCCCTTCTGCAGATGTTTATGTTGTGGGCTGAATTGTGTCTTTCTCCAGAGTCATATGTTGAAGTCTTAGAGCCCAAGACCTCACAATGTGACTCTATTTGGAGAAAGGGTCTTTAAAGAGGTGACTAAGTTCGAATGAGGTCATTAGTGTGGGATCTGATCTAATATGATGGTGTCCTTATGAGAAGAGAAGATTAGGGCACAGACACACACTAAGGGAAGACCATGTGAGGACACAGGGAGAAGACGACCGTCTCCATACCAGGGAGAGAGGCTTCAGGAGAAACTAGCCCTGCTGACACCTTGATCTTGGACTTCCACATGCAGGTAGGGGAGAAAATAAATGTCTGTTGTTTGAGCCCCTCTGTGGTGCTTTGTTATGACAGCCTTAGCAAACTAAGACACTATGTGACATGACCTAAAATGGGTTACAAAGCCAAAGGAAACTTTTGTGAACTGTCAAATTTTTTTTTCCCTGATCAACCTTTTTAGAGGAAAGAATTGCATTTTCTTTTCTCCCTGTGGGAAATGATATTTATAAGAAGACATAATCAAGATGTCTGTGGTCAAGGGGGAAATGGCCCCCAAGTGTCTTTCCTCCATGAACTACGACATTTCAAGGCATTTCAAATTTTCTTGTGAAGTGACTAATCTTAAATATTTGCTGAATTAATGACTCTCAAAGTGTGCCAGGCAATTAATAAAAATATTTTTTTTGTTGGATTTTGTGGTTTGTGTCAGCTTCTAAGAAAGTAATTGGCTTCTTTTTCCTAGGTAAATATTTACTTTTGTGCCTGATTTTGTATGAATAATTTTGTCTTCTTCTTTAAGAGGGCCTCACAGATGGTATAAGCTTCAGGCCCAAGACTGGATCTGCCCCTCTCCCATCCCTCTCTATCTGTCCTCAGCAGATCAACACTGCAGGGGACCTTTACCCCTCAGGGAAACCCCCCTCTACTTCCAACCACTTGGAGCCTCTCCTGTTTGGGCCCTATTTTCTGGGGGGGGTGAGTGTTGAGTGCAGAAGGGAAAGATGCATAATTGATGAGGCTCTGAATGTGGCTGGGCTGAAGAGGTCAATTAATTATTAAATATGGACCCAATGGGGAGAAATTTCATTATGGGGTCACTTAATTAAGTGGCAGGCCAGAGGGATATCCCAAGATGGGATTTCAAAGGCTCTTGTTTCTGAGTTTGGTTCTGGACCGAGTCTGAATGTGTGGGGAAAAGAGAGAGGCTCTTAAACCTGGGACATTCGTGTGAATCTAACCTCCCAACACTCTCGCAGTTACTCCCTCTGCCCTCTTTCCTTCCTTGCTTTCCTACCTCCATTCTCCTTCTCAACTGTCCTTCCTTCATTATTTCAAATATATCTATTGAACGTCATCCACACACCAGGCATTGTTCTAAACATCAGTGCTATGGTGGTGAAAACAGCTTAGTTCCAGGGGGAGACAAGTAGTAACCAGGTAAAGTATCGAATAAACAGGACAGCATCACATAGGTGTGCCGTGCCAATCTGAAAAATGGAGTGATGGGGAGACCATCTGGATAGGCTTGCCGAGGTGGTCCCTCTGAGGAGGCAATGTTCGAGCAGAGTCCTGAGGCATGAGAAGGAAACAGTTGTGTGAAAGTCAGGCAGAAGAGCACTCCAGACAGAGGGAACAGCAAGTGCAAAGGCCCCGAGGTGGGACAAGCTGGTGTGTTCCAGGAAGAGTCAGGAGGCTGAGGTAGTTGGAAGAGAGTGGGTGAAGGAAAGCATGGTAGGATATGAGGTTCAAGAAGGCCAAGGGGGATGCCTGGGTGGCTCAGCAGTTTAGTGCCTGCCTTTAACCCAGGCTGTGATCCCGGGATCCTAGAATCAAGTCCCACATCAGGCTCCCCACAAGGAGCCTGCTTCTCCCTCTGCCTGTGTCTCTCATTAATGAATGAATGAATGAATGAATGAATGAATAAATAATCTTAAAAAAAAAGAAGAAGAAGTGGCCAAGGGCCAACAGATGATGGAGGGACAGGGATTTTTTTTCTCAATAAGGACTGGGGTAAACTGCCTACCACTCACTGTATTACTCAGTATGCTTTTCAGCTGGATGTGATGGAAATCCAACTCAAGTTGTCTTATTCGAAACAGGACTGGATTGGGTCATGTGTCTGGAAAAAAAAAAGAACAGAGGTAACAGGGTTTAGGCAGAGCCGAATCCAGTGGCTCAAAAGATGATGTCATGATGAATTTTCAACTCTCTCAATTCTGCTTCCCCTTTCAAGCAGGCTTTCCCCATCTCATGGCAAAGGTGACCTCCAGCCGTGTCATGATTTATCCTCCAAGCACAGAAACTTCAGCAGAAAGACAGTACCTCTTCCCAAAACATCCCAGCTAATATCCTGGTTTAGAAATTTATCAGATGGCCTCAGTCCCTTGCCCACTGCTGAACCAATCACTGTGAACTCCGACTGACCAGAATGTGCACTGGGGGAGATGGGTCCTCATAGACTAGGACCGAGGAACTCGAGGTGCTCAGGTGAAAACTGGGGGTCTGTGGCCAGAAGAAGAAGGAATGGATTCTGCGCAGACATAAACAACAGATGTCCGCTATACCTCTCAGACAGTCTCTTTTTCTTTGCCTTCAAAAAGCTATTCTTTTAAAGAAATCCATCAAAAGGAGTGATCAATCCCATCTTGACATTGGGCACACGGGAGCTTTGGGCATCAACATAAATCCTGATCACACAGGATTTGCAGGCATGAGTTTTGAGTCTGACAGGCAGTGTGGAAAATTGGGAAGTGCTTGGGCTCTGGGGCCCAACAAATTAAAATTCAGGGTGAAGAGCTTTGAAAGGGACAAGGAGGGCCATTGAATGAGCAAAAGGAAACTCCTACCAAAAAGAGCCTTTAATTTTGGTGAATCTATCAATGGAAACTCACAGTGGAAAAAGTAATCAAAAATGGGTAAAGCAAAATGTTCTGATAGGGTGGTGATCTGATGCAGCCATTCTGAAGAGCAAATGGGTGCTGCAGAGTCCATTTAACCACATGCAATTGTAGGGGACCCAACAACCCTCCCCCAGCTCTCACTGCTGGACAAATTATCACAAGCATCCACATGAAGACCTCGTAGGAGGCTGTTGTGCCAACACTGGAGGTGTGATGAGGAGATGGGGCTTACCAGTGTGTCTGTTATGGGGAAGCAGATGGATAAAATGTGAATGCACCCTGGGAACTCTGAGCAACAGTTAGAACAATGGATAAGCCAGACACACCCAGAACATGGACAGATTCTAAGAACCCAGTCCTTGGGTGCAGTGTAAGAAGGAAGAGATATAACACAATGCCATTTGCAGGATAAAAATAGATATGTACACAAAATAATACAAATCATATAGTAATACACACATGTCAAAAAAAAAACATCTTAAAGACACTAGAATGGCAGCCTGTAAAGAGGAGAGGAAAACAAATGGGAAAAGAGGATTAAAGGGAACCAATTATTAATCTATGAAGAAGGGTCTTTCCTGGACCAATGGTGATGAGTCCAGGAACTGAGAAATAGGAGTAACTCAGCCTTCTGCACTTGAGGTAGGAAAGAAAGATAAGAAAGAAAGAAAGAAAGAAAGAAAGAAAGAAAGAAAGAAAGAAAGAAAGAAAGAAAGAAGAAAAGAAAGAAAGAAAGAAAGAAAGAGAAAGAAAGAAAGAAAGAAGAAAGAAAGAAAGAAAGAGAAAGAAAGAAAGAAAGAAGAAAGAAAGAAAGAAAGAAAGAAAAGGAAGGAAGGAAGGAAGGAAGGAAGGAAGGAAGGAAGGAAGGAAGGAAGGAAGGAAGGAAAGGAGACTGACAAACCCTTAGTCGGAAGTGGCCAACAAATGCCCTGTATCAGTTATGAGAGTGCTTGGCTTTAGGTAACAATGTTTGACTGCTGGTGGCTTAAGGAAGGAAGGCTGTGTCCCACACAATGAGAAATCTGAAGCAAGCAGCTGCTGGTGTTGATCACTAACTCACTCATGTCAGACCTGGTGTCACATTTTTGTGATCTTCTGCAATGTCCTTAAACTTCTAGCCTCATGGTTGCAAGGTAACTACTGCAACTCTGGACATCACACTTGACTTTAAGGCAGAAAAAAGGCAGGAGAGAATGAAGGGTAGTGGCAGTTGCAAATGGTGCTTTTGTAAGAAAAGCAAACGTTTTTCCCAGTTCTCTCCTGGCTGACTTTCCTATTTAAGGACCCATAGGCTAACACCTCACCTTGTGACCCGTAGGGGTGGGTGGGTCAGGGTGGGTGGATGTTTCCCATTAGGAAACAGTGGTGAGCTATCAGTTGGCTCTGGGAACATTTCTACCCTAACAACGGCGACCAGGAAGGAAGAACAGGGAACGTATAGCATATGCCACAGACCAGACACTGCTCTTTGTGTTTTACCCGTATTAGCCTGTTTACGTCTCACAACAGCTTTTAGGATGAGCCTCATGGTTGTCCCCCATTCTGAAAGATGAGGGAATTGAGGCAAAGAGGTAATGAAACATCTTCCATAAGGGCACATGGCCAGAAAATGGGAAGTCAGGACCTGAACCTAGGCGGCGTGGCATCAGAGTTCCTGAGTTCCTGTGTTGCAGGCGAGCTGCGAGCTCTGCCCTCCAGACCTCCCCGAGATGAAGCTCAAAAGTTCCAGATGTAATTAAGGATGTGGGGAGGGTGGTGTTGAGTACCACAATTAACACCTTATGGTTTTATATATATATAAATATATATATTTTAAAAATTATAAATATTTATAAAAATATTTATGTATTTTTATATATGTGGTTTTATATATAAATATAAATGTATTTTATAAATATTTATAAAAATAAATTTATATAAATATTTATATATATATTTGAGGTTGTCAATTGTATATGTATACCTATACCTATATCTCCATCCCTCCATCATGTCTATCTGTCTATCTACCCATCCATCCATCCATCCATCCATCCATTCATCACCTATCTATCTAGAGAAAAGGCAATACTCATTTATTTGAGCAAAGCTGTGAAGGATAAAGAGTAAGCTGCATGAAGGAAAAGGCAGGGCAAGTCCAAGGGCAGAGAGTTGCTGGGCAGGGGGAGCAGCAGGCTCTGTGCTGTGAGATGCGACAAAGTCTGCAGCAATTAGGGAGCAGACAGGAGCTGTGGCTGGAGTGGAGGCTCCCGGGGGACCAACCCTGGAGGGCTCTGAGGAATCCAGATTTTATTCTAAATCAAGGACTTGGTCATCAGCGGATTTTAAGCAGGGGAGGCACCTGCTCTGGCTTCTTTTTTAAAAGATCCCTCTGGCTGCCAGCTGGAGACAGGCTTGTGAAGTGGGCAAGAATCGAACCAGGAGAGCAGTGTGGAACATTAGAGATGTCCGTGGCTCCGACCAGGCTGATGGCTGTGGAGGCGCTGAGAAGGGGGCCAGGCTTGGGGGATATGTTTTATTAGGAGCCGACAGGACTTCCTGATGGAAAGGATGTGCCGTCTGAGAGAAGGAAAGGAACCAAGGATAACCTTGAGATGGTGGGACTGGGTATTGGTTGGATGCCGGGCCATCAGCAGGTTTGGCGGTGCAGGCAGAGGAGGATGGAATCGAGGAATTAGTTTGCTCGGCTCTGCCCTGAGTTGAGAAGTGTTATCTGCAGCCTCCTGGACCTTTTCCTGATTGAGCGTCCTCATGCAGACTTGGTCTTCGCAAGGGGAGGCTGGGCAGTTCCCCTGAGCCTCTGGGCCAGCCTTGGAGGGTGGCTCACCAAGTCGCTTCTTGGGGCAAAACTGACAAGGTCAGGTGCACAAATGCTGTAAATAATAGAAGAGACACATTCAAAATGACAGGCATAACCAAACCAGAAAATCCTCATTTCTAACCAGATACATTAAGTATCTGTTTTTCATCTCTGCTCCAAAGATGTGCACAGCTGTCTGGCATTTGTGGACGGGCTCAGGCTGCTTAACCCCCACCTGCCTTTCTGGGGTCCGAGGCCTCTTTGGTGAACTTGGATGTTTGAGCTGATGCTACCAGCAGCATCAATCTGCCTAGCCAGCAAGGGTCTTCTGGTGGGAAGTGGGGGCCTGGCTTTGTCGGACAGATCCTGGAAGGGGTGCCTGGTTGAGCAGCCTTCGAAGGCAAACTCATATACAATGTGGACTGATGGTGGAAAGAGTTGCCTTCCTCTCTCCAGCAAGCTAAGGAAATAGGGCTGGGTCAGTAAACAAGGAGCTCTGGGTGAGAAGTAACTGGGAGAAAGAGCAAAGCCTTTTTTACTTGCTTGGCTGGTTTTGGTTTTGGTGATAGGAGCAATAAGAAGTGAAAAATGAAATAATTTTCAGTAACAGATACTATTGGTTGAGTTGACACCCAACAACTATTCCCCCTACTTTGTCACTCTTGAAACCTTGATTTTGTTCCAAGGTCCTGAGTCCAGTCCCATGAGGTGAGTCAGTTTGGTCCAAGCCAATCATGGCAACTCAGGCTTCCTTAGGCAGCGATTAGACTAGAGGTAAACATGTGACCCAGTGCGTGTTGCTGGCCATATAAGGAAAAATTTTCCTCTGAGAGATAGAGAGAGACAGACAGACAGACTCAGAGTCCTGACATTGCAGAATGGTGGAACCAGGATTTCTCAACCTCAGCATTATTGGCATTTTGGATCAGGCTATCCTTTGCTGTGGGGAGCTGTCCTGTGCACTGTAGAACGTGTCACAGCATCCCTGGTCTCCACCTAATAGATGCTAGTATTACCCACATCCCAGTCATGACAACAATAAAAAAAAGTATATACATTTATCTCCACAGACATTGTCAAATGTCTCCCGGTGGGCAAAATCACCCCTGGTTGAGAATGACTGCTCTAGAAATCATGTTTGTGTTCATGTGTTCATTATTCAAATGGATATCCACTGAGCACTCACTATGCCCCGCACTCTATTCCGGGGCTGGGGGTATCATGGAGAACATAGCAATGCTTGTCCCCTCAAGAGTCTGGCCCTTTGGTGAGGCAGATGGTAAACTAAGCACGCACGGTTGGTCAGCTGGTGATACCAGTGAGGGAGAAACAAAGTAGGGTCGAGAGGTAGAAGGTGGCCATGGAGGGGTTGGTGCTTCACGTTCCCGTTGGTGGTCAGAGGGACCTTCTCCGATAAGGTGACATTTCAATAATTGGGGCAAGTAGTACCATTGACCGAGATAGAGGAGCGAGTTGGGAGTAGAAACCCAAGAAGTTTTTTCGGACAATGTTAATCTGAGCAGTTTATTAGATACTCCGAGGAGACGTGGGGTAGGTGGCTAGAGATGAAGACGGGAACACGCGCTCTACTGAAGTGATTCTCTAATAAACCACTCTCTTCTCCCTGAGCCTTCGGAATGCTGTTCCCTCTGTCTGGAATGCTGTTCCTCCGAGTCATTAAACAGGGCTCGAGTTCAACACAGCTTTCTCAGGGAGATCCCTCCATCCTGCCCCAACCCCAGCCCCAGGTCTTCACTTTACAAACCCTGAGAGCCCCTGACCTCCTTGGAGGTTGTGCACAATTGAAATTAAGTAATGGAGGTTTTTTTTGTTTTTGTTTTTGTTTTTTAAGTAATGGAGTTTGATATGATCCGTTCCCTTGCTTGTCCTTTTCCATAAGGCCAAGAACTCTGTCTGTTTGAATTGTCACTCCATCGCCAACGCTGTACGTACTGTAGGCATTCAGGCTTATGGAACTGAGGATTGACTGCATTTGTCTGGTTGTCTATTTATTCACCTAGTAGACACTGTTTTCCCACCACCCCATTGTGTACACTTGGTATTTACTTGACCATGAGCTACCCACACTATTTTTTAAAAAATATATTATGTTTTGTTTTGTTTTGTTTTTTTGAGAGAGCTAGAGCTAGAGAGAGAGCCCAAGCAGGGGCAGAGGCAGAGGGAGAGGGAGAAGCAAGGCTCCCTGCTGAGCTTGTTCCCAGGACCCCAGGATCATGACCTGAGCCAAAGACAGACACTTCACCAACTGAGCCACCCAGGCACCCACACACCTGTGTTTCTTTGCCTGAGGGCTTTCTCAGGCCTCTGCACCCAGTTCTGCCCTGCACACAGCAGGTAGGAGGTACCAAGCCCTCTCCCCTCCTGGGAGCAACCCTCAACTAATGACTGATTGGACTTTGGGAAAAGGTACTCCCCTTGCCCACTCCCCGGGGGAGGGTAACTCTGAGGAGCGTGTTCTACAGGGATTTAGCTCCCCTTGCCCAGCATGGAAACTCGTTCAATGCCACACTGTCGGGGTGGGGAGGGCTGCCTTCCTTCTCGTGTCACCTCCCCCTGGCCCGGATGCTGTTGCCCATACTCCCCAAATACACTCTTTGTGCTTAAATCCTTATCTCTGCTTCTGGGGAGACCCTGTGGAAGCCACTCAAAGGTGCAAAACACCAACTAGGGGCCAGAGCTGGCTCTGGTCTCCAGAAACCAAGTGACCATGTCCTCCATGACCCCATTTCCTCTGGTTGGGATGGACAGATCATAAGCAAGGACTCCAGTTAATCAATAAGGAAGTCATCCGATAATGCTGCTGCCACACTGGAATAGACAGAAAATGGGAGTGGGCTGCAGGCTACATTAGCCAGGGGGTCACCCAAGGTTCCTCCAAGGTGGTATCTGATGTAGACTCGGAGGCCGAGGAGAAGTCAGCCATGGGAGGCTCTGAAGGAAGGGCATGCCAGGCAGAGAGCACAGCCAGTGCAAAGGCCGGGGGTCGGCCTGGGAGGGGGTGAGCATATTAGAGAAGCAGAAGGGGGTGAACGTTATGGGACCCCCGAGATCAAAACAAAAAAGGGAGGATATGAGGGCAGATAGGCTGCAGTGTCCTGAGTGAATGACTGACTGAATGAATGAATGAATGAGCAGGTGGCCTGGAGCTATAGAGATTGGAGAGGAGGCCATCTGGGGCAGATCCTTCCTAGCCACTGAACCGAGAGAGTGAGTCCTCTGTCTAGAATGGCAGCAGTAATCCATTGGAAATGTGGCAGCTGGACCAGAAATGCTGCTTTTTTAATAAGGATTCAGAGGTCGGGAGGCTGAGGAGGGGAGCCAGACAAGGTGAGGAGGGAGGGAGGGAAGCCCCCAACTGCCCGCCCCACCAGCGCCCAGAAATCTGACAGCTCTGTCATCAGGAGATGGTATGTAATTCCCCCAGGGGGTCACAGTCTGGCTGGGAAGGCACTTAGGGCCAAGCACTGTCTGGCCTTCTTGGTCTGCTTTCTCATAGGAGAGGGGAGACGGCTCCCTTGGGATGGGAAATCCTTAGGGGTCCCTCCAGCCCAGTATGCTGAGGGCCTCACCGCTCCCAGGGCCAGTGAGTGGAAAGGGGTGTGGGTCTCAGGACATGCTGTTTGTGGAACGACCCTATTGGGATTTGTGAGGAAGCAGCCTCCCTCTCATGTTGCTTGCCCTAACGCCGTCAACCACTGAGTCACACCTTCGGACTTGAGCTCTCCTGCCAGAGTCCCTGTAAATACACACCTGTGACACCAGGAGAGACAAGCACATGGCACCTGCCAAAACCTTCATCCAAGTGCTGTGTCAGTGGAACCCATGAGGGGATGGGACGCTGGACAGATACATTCCCATGCCGAGGGCACATAACTAGTGCCACCGTGGCCTCGTGGTTGCCAGAGGTAAAAATGTGATTCAAATGGATTTAAACAAAATGGGAATTTATTGGTATGTTTATTGCAGTAAAATGAAGATCACATAAAATTCACCATATAACTATGTCTAAGTGTACAATTTAGTGGCATTGAGTTCCTGTCACAGTATTGAGCAACTATCACCACCACCCATTTCCAGAACATTGTCATCACCCCAAATGGAGACTCTGTACCCATTCAACTCCCCATCCCGCCCGCGCCCCCCCCCCCCCCCCGCCCAAATCTGTTGGGTTTTGTAGCTAAGAAGTCCAGGAGGGTGAGCTGGCTTCAGCCACAGGTTGCTGCAAGTGCTCAGACAATTTTACCTCTGGATGCTGTCTCCCCTGGGTTGATTCTGGGATGGGATTTCCCACTGGGATGTCAAGGTGGCTGGTGGAGCTCCAGCCTGACACCCCCTTGATGCCATATCTGGAGGGAGAGAGCAACCAACTCACTTGGCTGCTGTTCAAGCAAAAGCCATGGGATTCACTTGACCTGGCCTACCTGGCTTGGCCAAAGCCATGTTTTTGTGGACTAAATATTTGTGTCCACCCTGATTCAGATGTGAAAGCCCCAGTCCCCTATGTGGTGCTGTTAGGAGGTGGAGCCTTTGGGAGGTGGTTAGGTCATGACGGTGGTGCTCTCATGAATGGGATCAGAGTCCTTCTAGGAAGAGACAGGAGAGAGCTTGCTTCCCCTGCCCTGTCTGTGGCCAGGAAGCAGGCTTTCACCAGATGCTGGACCTGCCTGCGCTTTGATCTTGGCCTTCCCAACTTCCAGAACCGTGAGAGATAAACGTGCATTCTTTTTTTTTTTTTAATTTTTTTTTTAAACGTGCATTCTTTAAGTCGCTCAGTCAATGGTTATCGTAGCCCAAGAAAACCAAGACACGCGTGATTCCCCTGAACCCGTCATGGTGGCTGGGAGCGCTGATTGCCCCGTTGGCTTGTGGACTGTGAGTCGGAGAGAAGGTGGCTTCCCAGAGGAAAGTCAGGGTTATGTGATTTGGAAAAAGCATTTGGTGTTATTCGGTGAAAGGCAAAAATAACACGCTGGCTGCAGCCTATGCCTTGAGCCGTCCTTCTGGTGGGAGCAGCTGAGTCAAGCCAGCCCAGAATTCTTGCTGCAGTGATATGACTCGGGTTGCTGAGCTAACTGATGGAAAGCCCAAGCCAGTCGAGGCCACCATGCAAAGAGGGCCTGCTGGGTCTGAAGCCAACACAAAAGAGAACAGCCCTGAGGGACGGAGAGGGACGGTCCCGATAACACGGGGAAGCCCCTGGGTCCAGCCAAGCTCAAAGCCGTTCTACTTCTGGATATTACAGTTACATAAGCCAACACATTTGCTTTCTGGCATAAGCCAGTTTGAGGTTTTATATTTTTGTCACTTGTTATCCAAAGAGGATTAATGCTAGTTCATGACCACAAATCACTTAAAAAGCATGAAGCTGGATGATTTCTAAACTCCCCTCCAGCCAAACATTCTAAAAGATTTCCCTTCCAAAAATTGACAACAAAGAATTTTACGTGATCTGGGATGTCTTGTCAAGCCAGTGAAATTTTTCTATAGTTATCGACTCGTTGTCCACCTTTGGCCACCCCTCCACTCCCTTTCTCTGGTGTGTTCTTCTGTTATCCCCCAATTCCCCCACCACCCCGTCCCACCCCAAGGCCGATGGATTGGAAGTGCTGGAGCATGACCATGGTAATCACAGCAGGAGATTCGGATAAGGTGACAGTTGAGCACAGCCAGGGAAAGAGGAAGGGGGAGCCATGTGGGTTTCTGGAGGAAGAACGTTCAAGCATTGAGAACAGCAAGTGCAAAGGTCCTGCGGCAGGCACAATCCTGCTGTGTTCAAGGAGCCTGGTGTGGCTGGAGGAGAGAGAAGGAGGGGGTACAGTGGTACAAGATGAGGTCTGAGAGGAAATGGGGAGACTGTGTAGGGAACTGGGTATTACTATGAATATCAGCATGACGTTCACAGTTGCATACATTCTTTTTTGGTCCCATGAATTTTTTCCAGTTTTGTTATGATTTACATATAACATTGTGTGTGTTTAAGGTGTATGATGTGATAACTTGATCACGTATATATTGTGAAGTGCTCACCACGATAAGGTTAGCTAACACATTTTTCACCCTACATAATTACTCCTTGTTGTTCCGGTGTGAACATTGAAGCTCTACTCTCTTAGCAACTCCTAAGCATACAATTCAGTATTGATGAGTAGCATCAACATTCATTGAGGGTTTTTTTAAAGATTTTATTTATTTATTCATGAGAGAGAGAGATTGAGAAGCAGAGACAGGCAGAGGGAGAGGCAGGTTCCCTGTGGGGAGCCTGATGCAGGACTCGATCCCAGGACCCCGGGATCATGACCTGAGCCAAAGGCAGAAGCTCAACCACTGAGCCACCCAGGTGCCCCAACACTCCCACTCGGTCCCCAATCCCCGGCCTGGCACGCCCATACACACGCACACGCTAGCTGCTCACACTTCCACTTAAAGGTGTCTGTGCATGGACTCTAACACACAAACAGCCACATCCTCATCCACTCACCATCTCCCCGCCCCCCCCAACTTCGTTCTCATTGGGATTTATTAATCATGGGGTCGGGAAAGACATTTGAAAATCATCCTGCGATTCCATTATTTCAGGGAAAGCTGGGGGTGGGGTGGGGGGAGTTTATTAAATTTGGAAGGGTTGCTTCTCTGGGGATACTCTGTAGAAGAAGGGATAAAAAGAACCTTCTAGTGATGATGGAAAGCCGAGCTCAGAGCGGGGGATTACAGAGGTCAGCTGGGATCATCTCGCTGCTTTCATTAACCCTAGAGTTTATTTTCTCCCTCTCCCTCCTGACAAGGCCACGGGAGACTGACAGCCACAGCCGTAGGCTGCCCACCCCACCGCCCAGAGCAGAACTCCTGGGGGAGCCTCCAGGGTCCGGGCTTGGGGGAGACCCGGGTTCCCGCCAGCTCTACCAGTGTAGCAGTTGAATCACATCCCTCAAGTTCATATCCACCTGCAGAATGTGACTGTATTTGGAAACAGGGTCTTTGCAGATGTTGTTATTTAAGGATCTCGAGATGAGGTCATCCTGGAGCTGGGGTGGGTCCTAAATCCTGTGACTGGTGTCCTTACAAGAAGGAGAGGGACACACGGACATGGGGAAAAGGCTTGTGGACACGGAGGGATGTTTCAAGCCCAGGAATGCTGGGAGCACAGCAGCTAGCGGAGGGGAGAAGCATCTTCCCCTAGAGCCTCCGGGGGAGGGGAGCACAGCCCTGCCAAAACCTTGATTTCTTATCTCTGGCCTCCAGAACTGTGAGAGGATACATTTCTGCTGCTTGATGTCCTCAGACTTGTGGCACTTTGTTACCGCAGCCCCAGCCCAGGGCAGACGTCAGCTGACTGCATGGGCCTGAGCAAGTCCCTCGCTCTGCTGGTCCTCAATGTGCTCACCTGTAAAATGGGATGCAATCCAGTGGCCTAGCGGTTTAGTGCCACCTTCGGCCCAGGGCCTGATCCTGGAGACCCAGGATCGAGTCCCACTTTGGGCTCCCTGCATGGAGCCTGCTTCTCCCTCTGCCTGTATCTCTGCCTCTCTCTCTCTCTCTCTCTCTCTCTCTCTCTCTCTCTGCCTCTTATGAATAAATAAATAAAATCTTTTAAAAAAATGGGATGCTCCTAAACATTGATTTATTCAACGAGTGCATGTTGGGCAGCAACGGCTATCCTGCAGGAAGCCACAGAGAGACGGCATCGCCTGCCCCGGTAAAGCTGGCATCCCAGAGGCTGAAGGAAGATAGTAACATGGGAGTAGGTAAGACAGCTAGTCCCACTGGGCTTCAGTCTCAGCTCCCCGACTTGCCAGCTTTGTGACCCTGGGCAAGTATCTAACCTCGCTGTGCCTCAGTTTCCTATTCTGCTAATGGGCTGATGATATATGTAGCCTTCTGACTGGGGTTGCTGTGAGGCTCAGGTCTCCACGTCTGTCAGCCAGTATGACTGCTTTTATTATTATTGGGCCCCCTCCAATAGGCCCCCCCACACACACACACACACATACTGGCAGCCCCGTGGGTATGAGGAAGGAAGGCCCAAGAGTGTGAAACATGCTTCCAGCTCTCAGGCCCTTTGCAGCTTCGGGGGGCACGTCAGAACAGCTGTATGGTGGAGGGGCCCAGCCGCCTGCTCCTGACTCTGGGGGCGTAGGGTGAAGGAGGGCAGGGAGTGGGGAAGCCGGGGGAGGGAGAGCCGCAGCCCTCCCAGGGGCACAAGTCTGATCTGACCGATTATTGAAATGATCCACCTGGATCGTTTAGATATTTTTACACGGAGAATGTTACTAGCACAGCAGGCATTCAGTAAGCATTGACCGAGCACCTAGTAAGAGTGGGGCCCTGTTCCAAGTGCTGGAGACACAGCACCCACTAAGCCCGAGTCCCCCCGTGTGGCACATACAGTCTAGGGAGAGAGACACAGAATCGTAATGAATAAACCGAAACGCACAGCCTACCAGGCGCGTAGTGACAGGTGCTGGGAAGAACAATGAAACGAAGAAAGAGGGAGAATGGTTGGGATGGGAGGGCAGGGAACGCAGCTCTGGGGAATGACACCTGGATCAAGCGAGCGGGTGGGCAGTGCAGATGTTGCACCCAAGGGCGCTCCAGGGGCTGGAACCCCCAGGGCAGAGGCCTGGAGGCAGGACCAGCAGGCAGGCCAGGGGGAGCCGGAGCCCAGCAGTGAGAGAGGTGTGGCAGGAAGGGAGGGGCCCAGACAGCCAGATGGCCAGGGGCCAGCTCAGGAGTGTTTTGGGGGCACCTGGGTGGCTCAGTCGGTTAAGCGTCTGCCTTCAGCTCAGGTCATGATCCCGGGGTCCTGGGCTCCCCGCTTGGCGGGGAGTCTGCTTCTCCCCCTCCTTCTGCACCCCCCAGCTTGTGCCCTTTGGCCACCCCCACCTGCTTGTGTGCTCGCCTGCCTGTGCGTGCTCGCTCTCTCTCTCAAATAAAGAAATAAAAATCTTTAAATGTAAAGGTGGGTTTTTGAATTGTCATCTTCATAAAAAACAGTATCTGTAGAGCAACTTCTGGGGCTGCCTTTCCAATCTCCAGTCTTCGCCCATCCCCTCCACCCACCCTCCTTCCCCTAGTCTGTCCTGTGATCGTCTCCACAGGCCGCCTGCCTTTGGCCTAGACCTGGCCTCCAGCTCCTCTCCCCTCCCCCCTCCCCACCAACTAGCAGAAACTCACCCTCAGCTTCAATCCCTGGTGGAATCATGACACCCCAGACTGGGCATTTCCTGGGGTCAACTCCATAAATTCAAGAGACCACTGAGGGCAGAGATGGACGGGGTCTGGTGAAGCTGAGCAGGGCCAGATGAAGGGGTCCCCCACACTTGCCCACACAGAGAGAAATTGGGGTGGTGAGGATGGCTCTTTGAGTTCCAAACCCACCATGTGTCTCCCCCCAGGGCCTGCTTCCCTCCTTCAGGTCACCGGGACACCGAGACCCGGGGACATCTGGAGCCCATTAGGATGGCATCAATCCTACACGGGGATGTTTTGACTGGACCCTTGATGAGATTTCTTGTACATTAATGGTGTTTATTTTCCAATAAAGATTCTGAAGTCAAGATTGCTGCCCTGACCCCTTCCAAGGGGAGAGATGAGCCAGGCAGCCTGCCCTTCTGACCCAGGGGTCCTTGGGCCTTCCAGTGAGGGTGGTAGAAACTTCGGGACTTGGTCTATTGCCTTGTAGATGGTCAGAACCCAAGGCTGAGCCCACGCCTCTCATGATGCGTGGTCTCTATTGTGACCGTTCAATACTGCCACCCAGCATGAAAGCAGCCACAGACAATACATAAACAAATGGACAAGGCTCCATTTCAATAAAACTTTATTTACAAAAACAGGTGGTGGGCCATGGTTTGCCTAACCTTGCCCTACCGCACCCCAATACTAACCACAAGAGGTTGTACCTGATACGCGATCAATAAATATTTGGTAATTTGATGAATGATTGATTTTTCCTTCTCACTAGCTGTGAGACCTTGAGCAGGTTGCTTCCCCTCCCTGAGCCTCCACATCTTTATTTGCAAAGTAAAGAGATTGGACCTGAGAAGCTGTGACACTGTATGAGGGTAGGTTATGGCTGAGAATTTCGAGGTATTTCTGTATTACTTTCTTACCTTAAAAGGGTGTGGTGCATCTTTTTTTTTTTTAAAGATTTTATTTATTTATTCATGAAAGACACAGAGAGAGAGGGAGACAGAGACAGAGACAGAGAGACAGAGAAAGAAGCAGGTTCCATGCAGGGAGCCCGATGCGGTACTCGATCCCAGGTGCACAGGATCACGTCCTGGGCCAAAGGCAGGCGCCAAACCACTGAGCCACCCAGGGATCCCGGGTGTGACGCATCTTGCATGTTGTGCAAGCACTTATACATTTTCCAGATTCCCTTTTTTGATTCAACTTTATATTACTATTCCTTTATCTAAAAGGTCATACATTTTTTTAAGATTTTATTTATTTATTCATGAGACACAGAGAGAGAGGCAGAGACACAGGCAGAGGGAGAAGCAGGCTCCCTGTGGGGAGCCCGATGTGGGACTCGATCCTGGGACCCCGGGGTCACGCCCTGAGCTGAAGGCAGACGCTCAACCGCTGAGCCAGCCAGGTGCCCCTAAAAGGTCATAAATTACTGCAGGTCTCTGACCTCCACAGTTCACAGGGAGACTGCTGAGCCACCTTCTTGTCCCCTGGTCTGTCTTCCACAGCAATGTATTATCAGGACTTGCAATCACAAGTGACAGAAACTTGAGCCGGCATAAGCATAAAGAAGATTTATTGGCTCCATGAAACTAAAAAGGCCATGCACGATATGGCTTCTAGCACATTCCAATGCAAGACTCTGAGGAGTCCAAGATCTCTAAATTCAAAGCCGGCCTTCCAGATCTATTTGCCCAGGTAGGAGAAAAACCATGTTTAGCTTTGTTCATGACTTCTGTGTATGGGACATGAGGTACGTGGGCCTCCACAGATGCTCGTGTCCTGCGGCCCACGCATGGGCTGGCCCCGGGGGAGCGGGCCTCCGGGGAGGCCACGGGGACGCCGAGGCTCTGCCCCACATGGACTATGGACTCTGAAGCCTGGAGCAGGTGGCTTAGCGCTCCCTATGACGGGACTCAAAATAAAGTCTAAGTCACAGCCTTATGGTGAGAAGCTAGTCAGATGATGTGTGCAAAAGTGCTTTGAGAAACCCTATACAATGTAAGGAACTATTATTATTCCTGGAAGTGATTAGAGGCGGACACGGTTTCATCACCCTCCTGAGAGACGGTGCCTGAAGCCCAGAGGATTCTGGGACACGTCTGACCGAAGGTGAACAGACAAGGGCTGTGTGCAGACGAGAGATAAGCAGCGGGCTTAATGTGGCGGGAAATCCTAGGAGCTCCATAAATATTTGGCTTGTCGACCAGACGTCAGCTGAGATCTACCTGTGCTGGAAGGTTCCTGAACAGGCCAGCTGAGAGCCCTGGTATGTTAAGCCCTCAGAAAAGGAAGGGATCTTCTGTATTCTGTCCTGGTCCCCCAGCCCCGGGAAATCATCTAGTCTGAAGTTTGCAGCTGGGTGCAAAAAGTGGGTAGAGAAGAGTGTAGACAAAAGGAATGAGGACAGAGGGTGGGGGGAGGAAATGAGGAGAGGAAGGAGTTGCAAGCAAGAGTGGAGTGGAAATGGAAGGGTATCCACAGATCCTGCCCCAAACCCCAGGAAGTGGAGGCTCAGAGATGTCAAACAACCTGCTGAAGGTCACACAGCTAAGCACTGGGCTCAGAAAAGAAAGATCAGCCACTAAGGCACAGTGGTCTGTGGCAATTGTGGGGTGGGAGCTACTTCAAACAGACCCTCAGCCCGAACGGTCAGTGCTAAGCTGGGGGGTGGCAAGGAACAAGGAAAGGACTGAACACGTACTAAGCACCGACTCTGTGCCAACCTCTGTGCTAGGCACTCTTCTTACTGACTGAGTATTGTCCTTGGATTATTAATAGTCCACAGATGCAGGTAATTTTTTATTCTGTTTTGTTTTAGTAAGCAGTTTCCTTTGGTCCCCAAGCCACACGCCATAGAAGGAAAGCCAAACTCAGTTCTGGGTGTTCCCCTCCAAGTCCTGTGCGAATATCCTGTGGTCTGGGGGTAGCCCCAGTCACAGGAGGCCATCCTTGCCATCCTCACTTAATGAGATGTCCAGTGTCCCTTCAGGACAGGAAGCCCTGATCACTGATGCCATGTTTAGGGCACAACGCCTTTGGTGAGATCAGAGGTCTCCCTACCCAGGGCCTAAATTCCCCAGGGGTGCCGTGCAGCCATCAGCTCTGAGAGGCAGGCGTCAAGGACACAGACTGAGGCCAGACTACTTGGGCTCAAACCAGAGGTCTGCACTTAGCTCTATAAATATGACAACCTGCTTAACCTCTCAGTGCCTCTCCATCCATGAAATTAAGATAAAAAGTATGATGAGGAGTAGCAAATGAGTGAAATCATTTAAGATACTTGGGATGGGGCCTGGCACGGAGTGTGTGTTCACTGAATGGCAGCTGTTGCTGGCAAATTTCCCCTCTGTCTTTCTCCTGGGCTTCAAAGTCTCTCTCTTCTCTCTCCTTGTCCTCTTGGACACCTCGCCAATTGTCCAACAGGGCTAATAAAGACACCAACATGGAGCATTGGGAGAGCCTCATGATGTGATGCATGGGAGGGGGTTGGCATGCGCCTCATCTATGTTGCTTTCATTGGGATCCCTGGGTGGCACAGCGGTTTGGCACCTGCCTTTGGCCCAGGGCGCGATCCTGGAGACCCGGGATCGAATCCCACGTCGGGCTCCCGGTGCATGGAGCCTGCTTCTCCCTCTGCCTGTCTCTCTTTCTCTCCCTCTCTCTGTGACTATTATAAATAAATAAAAAATTCAAAAAATAAAAATAAAAAAATATGTTGCTTTCATCTTGATATTTATTATGGTCGCTGTAATGATTCTGATTAGCCCTGGGATGGTGCTCAGAAGCACCTGCCCCAGTAGATGAGAAAGTGCCCAGCAAACATTCAGGGGTAAGTGAGAATAAGACACTGAGTGCCTGCTACAGAGGGGGGTGAGGGCGGTAGGTGGGAGGGAGGGAAGAAAGAGGGAACGAGGAGGGGAGTACAGGTCCAACTCTCCTGCCTCCCCGAGTCTGGCTCTGCCTTCGCTGGCCTCACCTGGCCTCATCTCTTGCCAGTCTGGCCCCTCCGGCTGGCTTGCCCAGCTCCTGGGGACTCTCTAATGCCCTCCTCTCTGACTTCCCCCTGACTGCTGCTTCTCGTTCAGCCAAACCTTCTATGGCCTTGGCCAAACTTCTTTAGCCAAGCCAGATTCTAGCTCCTGGTGTTGTTACCCCCATTTGACCCGTCAGAAAACCCAGGCCCAGCGAGGAGCCATGATTTGTCCTGGGTGCCACAAGGGGGCAGGGGCAGGATGCGGCCCCAGATCTCCTGACTCCCAAGCCCTGTGCTGCTTGTCCCATCTGGCAAGAGGGACCGTCTGGGTGACAGGTGAGCACCCAGAGTCTAGACCAGTGGGGATCTCTACCAGGGTGATTCTGTCCCTGAAAGAACATTTGACAATATCTGGAGACAGACATGCTGTCTGGTTGCCATGACTGTGGGGCAGGGGCCCTACCAGCATCTAGCAGGTGTAGCCCAGGAACGTTACCGGACGTCCTATATAGGACAGCCCCGCACCGCAAGGAGTATCCCGGCCCCAAAGACAGTAGTGCAGAAATTGAGCAACCCTGGTCTAGATCCACATGCAGCTTTGAACCTTGGACAGGTTATTAACTCCAATTTCCTCTTCTATAAAATGATGATAATGACACGGCCAAGCTTACAGAATTTGGGGTGGGGGTGGGGGTTAAGTGTCTAATTCAATGTGGGAAGTAAGTCTACTCCAATGAATGAGGCTGGGGTGGCAGGAGGTGAGGATGGGGCGTGTCACACCTGTGGGGTTGGCCCCTGACAGTCTAGGAGGTGTGACCGAGGGCCACAATCTCCGAAACCAAGTTCCCAAAGCAGGCTCGTGTCTAACAGAATTTTAATTTCACTTCCTCCTCCTCCTGCCTGCCATCCGCATTTGAGAATTCCAGCGTTAATTTAAAAGGAGAAACTGCATTACCTGTTCTCCATGCAGATCTGAGCTTCCATTTTAATTTGCCTTCATTATCTCTTTCCCTTATTAAGCACCGTAAATCTGTTTTGTGTTTTCATTATTCCATTAGCTCGAGGAAGCTCATCAGTAATGTGGGGCGCTGCCGACACAAATAGTGCAATTTTCATACAGGCGATGCAATAATTGACTTAAGTGGCTATTCTGTGGAGGCCGAAGCTCACAATTAGAGAACGCGGCGTGATTTGAAAACGAGTTACAATTGATTGGATTTCAGACCAAACCAGGTTTGAAATGTGTTAATTGCATTCCGCCTAAACACCAGGTCTAAACGAGGCAGCCAGAGATTTAGGGGAATAACAAAATCTTCTCTAGAAACAGCCCCAAATTGCTTAATAGGGTGGGAGAGATCTGATTAAGACGGAGGACTAATGGCCTCACTGTAATTTGGGGCGAGGGGCTGAAATCCTCATCTTGGAAACCCCTCAGGATAAGAGAGCAATAAACCTGTTTGCTTCACGGCCTGGCTGAGTTTGGGGCAGGGGGTGGGGAGATGGGATTGGGGCACAGATATTAATGACACCTCCTTCCTGTTAGAACTTAAACCAAAAAAAAAAAAAAAAAAAAAAAACACCAGAACTTAAACCAGACTCTGTCCCACCACTGCTCAAAACCCACTCGTCGCTTCCATCTCATCCTTCCATCTCATCCTTCCAGAAAAAGCCAAGTCCTTACAATAGCACCCAAGGCCCTCTGGGATCAGCCCACAGACCTGCTGACCTCCTCACTCACGTTCTGGTCCCGGCTCACGCCTCTACTCAGTTGTCTCATCATTTTCCTCCCAGGGCAGCCACCTACAATCTCTAGAATTATCCAAAGATCCCCAATGCTTCCTTGCTATGCTTTCCCTACCACAGAACCTTTGCATCTCTTGTCCCCATCTCATTCACCTGGTTAATTCCTAAGCTGCCGCCAGGTCTTACTTGGATCATTCCACCCCTGGCCCTTAACCTTTCCTCTTGAAGTTTCTAGGAATTAAGAAAGAAAAAAAAAAAAATAGTGGAAAATTTGCCTCATGTGACTAGCTATCCCAGCCTCCGGGTTTCTGGACCTCTTTTCCCATCCCTGCAACTACCAAGATAAAATGCTGGGATCAGATGTATTTATATCCAATGACTCTGCTTCCTGACCACAGATGATTGGCCCAAAAGTGGCCAATCAGAGTCCGTCCCTAGGAATTTGGAATGTGATGTAAGGATTTGAGTATCAGTCTGGCTATACTTTTATGTCTTTCTCTTTTGCTCTTTTTCTTTCTCAATCCTTTTGCTGGTTTTCCTTCTCAGATATCATTTTACATAAATGAATACATGAGATGCATTTTTTTAGTGCAGTATTGATTCCATTATTCCTACTTTCAACTACATCATCCCATAACCTAGCACCAGGGAGCCCATGTTGGTAACCGAGAATGTATCCTTTCAAAATATTTTTCTTTTTTTCTTAAGATTTTATTTATGTACTCATGAGAGACACAGAGAGAGAGGCAGAGACACAGGCAGAGGGAGAAGCAGGCTCCCCGTAGGAAGCCCGATGTGGGACTCGATCCCAGGACCCCAGGATCACGACCTGAGCCAAAGGCAGATGCTCAACCACTGAACCACCCATGCGCCCCTCAAAATATTTTTCTATGCATTGGTATAGTGGTGAGCACAGCCGCTTTCCAACATATTTTTATTTGTGCTTATATTCATATCCATGTTTGCATTTATGAGATCCATACAAATACATGCCAAGGGATATTTTTTCGATTATTTTACAAAATATTTTTACAAAAATGGAGTTCTATTTTATACTCTTTCCTGCGTCTTATTCTTTTCTTTTTCAAAAATATCTCATAGGAATCTCCCCAGGTCAAGCAATAAAGCTTGAATCCATTCTTGGAAACAGCGACTTGATGGTCTGGGTTGAGTCTACACCAGGAAGAAAGTGGGTGTGAAGAGGGAGGAGAAAGAAGAGGGAACTCAGAGAGAAACAGGTAAGCCACAGCAGTAGGTGCTGTGTCTGGGCTGGCATGAGGCCCACCTGCCTCTCAGGCTTTGGGTCTGGGCGACCCCGCGGCTTCCTTATAAGGAAGCAGCTGCGTGGGCTTCAGCCAACTCAGTGGGTACCAGTTGGTTGGAGTGAACAGAGTCTTAACTAATATGGGGGAAATCACTCATGGTGCTGTATGGCTATTTGGGGCTTTTCTGGACCTCGGACACTAAGAGTAGGGTTAGCCAAACTCCTCGGTCAACGACACGTTATCACGATTGCTCCAGACAAGCCCCAGCCCTTGACTGATTTGTTCACGTGTGTGTCTCCTTTGTTCCCTTCTCCACTTCCACCTCCCATCACTGCCAGCTGCTCAGAGGTGCTTTCCGTATGTCTTCTATTGTGCAGGATTGTCTTAAATATTCAAGTGTGGCCATGTACGTAAGACTTCTAAAATTACATATGTGGCACTAGGTGATGGACTACTTTCCCCTCTTTTTTTTTTTTTTTTTTTTTTTTTTGGTTTGTTTGTTTTGGTTTTCACCCCGGGTGCAGAGGGCTGAGCTGACCACCTGCTCATCCTTGGCTTTGCAAGGTCCACATCTTGTTTTACAAATCTCTGCAGTTCCCTTGATGCCCACTCCTCACTCCCACCACCCGCCCCCGCCCGGCAGGTTTGAGTGTATCTGTCTGTGTGTAGGCGTGTTTTGCAAAACATGTATAATTACTTCATATGCATTCGTTTTTATCTCCTATAAAAGGACATCACACTGCGTTTTCTACTTTCCACATTGCCCTGTGCACACCAGGGCATTGTCTGTAGCTTTCTCAAAATCCTGCGTGGTGTGCGTCTGCACATTTTACTTACTATCAAAGAGGAACTCGGAGACATTTAGTTATTTGCATGCCATCTAGTTCTCACATGAGAAAGATGCACGTTCCTAGACTGTTTCAAGGAACAAAGGCAAACCCAGAATTTGTAAGTGAGGGGAAAGAAAATAAACTGCAGGCAGGCTGGCATCAGTGAATCTTAGATTTTGGGGGGGGGGGGTGGAGGGCGGGCAGGATAAATGGATTATCTGGCATCTAGCAAAGGGGTCAGTTTGAAACTGGCTTTGAGTTGTTGACTCGAGGAAGCAAAGAGCCGATTTGGCTGCTTATGGATTTCCTGAAATCTCGGAGAGTGTGGCTGTGGAGCATCGGTGGCAGGTTGTCTCTGAGTGATGACTGTGAACATCCTTCCATCAGCATCTCTGCCCCGCACGGCCAGATGGGCACCATTCTCCTGACATCTCCCCACAGGGGTCTCCTGGGAGGAGCACCCACCGCCCGTCACCTCCAGCCATGCTGCTGGGAACATCCAAACGTGCATGACTGTGCCGGGGCCCCTTTACCGTGCATTCTCCAGGGGGGTGAGGATTAGCTCATGGGAGTGGCTGAAAAATATTACTTTTTAAAAAATTGTGATAAAATACACATAGCCTAAAACTTATCATCACAGCCATTTTTAAGTGTACAGTCCAGTGACATTAAGCACGGTCACATTGTTGTACAACCATCACCACCATCCATGCCCAGAGCTCTTTTCATCTTGCAGAACTGAAACTCTGTCCCCATTGAACAGCAACTCCCTGTTTTTCCTTCCCTCAGCCCCTGGCATCTGCCCTTCTGCTTTCTGCCTCTATGGATTTGATGGCTCCAGGTCCTTACAGCAGTGGAATCAGGCAGTATCCGTCCCTTTGTGCCTGGCTTATTTCACTCAGCGTAACGGCCTCAGTGCTCCTGCCTGTCGGAGCCTGGGTCGGGAACCCCTTCCTTTTTAAGACTGAGCAGCAGCCCCTTGTATGGATAAACCACATTTTGTGTATCTGCTCATCTGTGATGGACACTTAAAAATCTGGCTTTTTTTACGTGGAAAGCACAGCTCTACTCACAGCATGCGAACAGATATGCAGTATATGCACTGTTGTGGTAGCATTAAAATTTCACTTGGGAAGGATGTGAAAAACTGTCTTAAGGGCTCCTTAGGGGACAATGACTATTGATATTTGGACGAGATAATTATTTATTGTGAGGGCCACACCACACGTTGTAGGATGTTTAGCAGCTTTCCTGGCCTCCAGCCACAAGATGTCAGTAGCACATCCCCAGTTGTGACAATCTCAAAAACGTCTCCAGACGTTTCCGAGTGTACCCTGGTGGGGCAAGATTGTCCTGGTTGAGAACTGCTGCTCTGGGCTCTGGCCCAGGGAGTGGATCGCCCTGTGTGTACACAATTACTTTGTCCTTGTGCTGCCTGGGGGCTCTCCCTGTGGCCACCCCCCAGCCATTAGTGTCCAAGCGTCACTGTTTTGGAGAAAGCTTTGTGGGGATGCTGAGTCTATGGTACATATGGTGGCTACAAGTCTGGAGGGCAGGAGCCTTGCCAGGTTTGGCACAAAATACTAGGATCTAGTGACACAGAGTTCCTGTGACCTCTGGGTCACCTCACCCAGCTGTGTGTGACTAGAGACGGTCAGGGCTGTGGTCCCTTTCTGCTCCTGGGTGTCAGGCTCCAGAGGGTGCCTTGAATGGGCAAAGCTCAAGTGTTTGCTTCTAACAATACCTGCCACTCCTCCCCAGCTACATTCTCACCGTTGCTGAGCACACCCGCCCGTTCACAGACCGAGTCCTTGTGTATATTCATTCCTTCAACTGCTAAGTATTTATTGAGCACCTATTAGGTACCAAGTACAGTGCTGGGCTCCGAGATATGACCGTGAACAGGACCCACCAGCTCTCCACATTCAGCCCAACCTAAGAGCTTTCAGAAGGCTGTGGGCCCTCGGGAGGCTGTTCCCCCCTCCAGCTTGGGCAGCCAAGAAAGGAATTCTGGACAAGGAACATCAAAGCTTGAAACCTCAAGGGTGAGTCCAACCTATTTGCACAACAGCTGAATAATAGCAACAGTTACAACCACAACGGTCATCAACCCTAGTCGAATATTTACCATATGTGGCCACCTCCTATGCCACCTGTTCCAGGGATCCCTGCTCACCCGAGGAGAAGCCAGGGTCCTCGGTGACTTATACAGTTGTCTGTCATCTGCCTGTGACCTAAACTCTTGTTCTAGCTCATCCTCACTCTCCCTTTGCTCTGTCCATCCCAGCCACAGCAGCCTCCTTGCCCAGACTGCAAGCACGTCAGTCCTGCTTCTGCTGCTAGGTTTCTGAATTTGCCTTTTTTTAAAAAAAGATTTTATTTATTTATTCATGAAAGACACAAAGAGAGGTAGAGACATAGGCAGAGGGAGAAGCAGGCTCCCTGCGGAGACCCCAATGTGGGACTCAATCCCTGGGCTCCAGGATCACGCCCTGAGCCAAAGGCAAACTCAACCACCCAGGCATCCCTATATGTGCTTTCTAGATCACCTGGAACAAGCCTTTCTTCATCTCCTTCAGGCTGATGCTCAAATGTCACCAAGTTGCCATTCATCCGACTCCGTAATTGTCCCTGCCAATTCCCACCCGAGAGCATCACTTTCTTTCTCTTCTCTGTGCCTATTACCAGCAGATCCCACATTTCACATAATTGTCTTGCTTATTCACCTGTCTTTCCCCATTAGAAGGTAGGTTCCACCACGGCCGGGATTTATCTATCATGTTTACTGCTATACTCCTAGCATTTGCCACAGCGCCTGGCACATAGTAAGTGCTCAATAAATGGGTATCGAATCAATGATTTGCATGGACTCCTGAAGCCCTAGGAGTCTGATCAGTACTTCTCAAACTGTAACACAGACACGAATCACTTGAATATCTGGTGTAAACACATATTTGGGGTCACTGGGTCTAGAGTGAGGTCTGAAAGCCTGTATTTCTCTAAGTTCCCCATAGGAGGCTGATGTGCTGATCTCAGCCACACTCTGAGCAGCCAGGACTGGGCTACGATGACCAGTATCCCCTTTATAGATGAGTAAAACCAGCTCAGAAAGGTTCATGAAATTGCAAAAGCCCCTGGCTCTAAGGGATGGGCCGGGTTTGATGTCGGTCATGCTCCCAGAACCAATGTCGATGTTAATGATCACTCTACCTCACTGCAGACCCCAAGGCTGAACAGTGTCCCCCAGGTGGCTTGCAAAATCAAGCTTTCCCTGAACTCTCCACATGAGAATATAGTGGGGCACAACTGGTCCCAGCACTGGGGGGCCCAGCACCCAGTGCAATTCCCAGGCCAAACTGAGATCCTTTGCCCTAACGCTTTACATGCTCTCTCTCACCTCTGTCTTGTGCTGAGATTTGGGGAGATGATGTTGAGAACCTTCCAAATAGCCTTCTTGGCTTATTGACAGAGAAGGGAGCTTTCCAGGCCAAACCTTGCACTTGGTGAATATGAGCTGGTAAACTTGATAAGCAAATCGGGAGGAAAGCATCCGGCATCATCTCATTAGAAGGTCAAGGGACTTGATCTCCCCCATATTATCGGCTCCCAGAGCTCCACTGGAGACTCCAGAGGAAGGCAGAAGTGGCTGTTTTATCCAGAGCCTTCTAATTCGTAGGTTCTGTCTGAACTCAATATCACAGAGAGACACTTTTCAATGAGAGGCTCTCACATTCCCTCTTAGCTCTTACCGCCCGCTAATTACCGAGGCCGCTATTCCCAAATCTAACTAGCTCTACCCACCATCAAAGCCCAGTGTCTCCCACTCGGGCAGATCTATAGCAGGCCTGCCTGCTTCCCCACGCGCCCACCACAGCCGCCCAGCACATGAGCCATCGGTGCCTTTCCTTTTCTGCAATATGCTGACTGCCATCTGAGCTATTCCCCAGAGCCTGGGTTCTGGATTCTTCCCCAAGCAGCCTCCCATGGCTAAAGGAAGGGAAAGTCTGAAAGGCTCCACAGGTCCGGGTCATAAACTCATCACCTAAAGGAGCCAGGCAGGAAATGTAAGTCAGAAAGGAGGGTTGGGTGGCCAAGTGCACTTTCTAAAAGGCAGTGGAAGAGGCAGCCCTCGATGCTGGCTGACAGTGGCCACCAGGGAAGACCCCACACAGCCAGATCTAAACTCCCAGCGTGAGCACCTATTTACGTGACCTCTCCCAGTGGGTAAAGGTTGCAAACTAATTTGAAAGAACGTTCAAGCCCTGCACAGATCAATTAACCCAGTATACTTGGCAGCCAAATTCAACCTACAGGGGCCACCCGTTGGCAATCTTGGCTTAGGAAACTGAGCAAAGAGTAAATTGAGTAAATGTAAATAACTGGGGGGTCGGAGGGGTGTCTGTATCTGTTAGAGTCCAAGGACAGGACAGGATGAAATAGCCCCCCAGGTGTCCACCTTTGTCCATGTGGATAGCAGCCTGTGTCAACGTCACCTCTCTGTGCTTCCACATTGTTTACTCCTGCGTTGCCAGCCTATTCTCATCCTTCAGATATGACACAACCTGCGTCATCCTGGCTGCAACTTTAAATTCTTTTGACCTGTATTGTGTGTGGTTTTTTTTGAGGTGGTATACGAGTACAAGTGAGCCTTGGTGTCTGACAGCATGCTGGCTCTGCTGCTCACCAGCTGTGTGATGCTAGGTGACTCAGTCAGCCTCTCTGAGCTTCAATTCTCACTTCTTTAACAAGAATAAGGGGGGATCCTGATCCCTCCCTCACGGGGTAGTAGAAGGCTTAGAGATGATGGTCATATGGTTTTAGTAGGGCCTGGAATGTCACAGGTATTCAGCAAATTTAGATGCTATTATTTTAAATAGTTATTATTACTGATTCTCCTCCTTCTCTGCTCCAATATGTATGTTGCATAATATCAACTCTCCTTAGCCCATAGTCCTGCCCAGTTCCCCTTTGGTCAAGTTGCCTTCCAATTTATCCAGCCATCCTTTCTCCTTGGAATGTCCTCTTAACTAGAGGACTCTACCCAGCTGTAACCCCAAACCCCACTTCCAGGACAAAATCATCTTCCTTGCAGTGGCTCACTGAGTCAGATTACTGACATCAATTTCCTGGGCTCCCAGTTGCAGAAATCTCCCTGATTTTGACCCAAGAAAAAGAATACGAAATTCAGGGAAAGTATTGTACACAAAGCTGTGTATTTCTGTGCTATTTATCATTGTGGAAAACCAGGAGCAATCTCCACACACAAGAATACAGGATGGACTGAGTAGGGCACAGGGTGAGGACATATCCTGGTGGCAGAGTGTGTTGTTTTTAGAGATGATATTTGTGGAGAGTTTGTAACAATTTAGGAAATGAACACAATATCACTAAGGCAGAAAGCAGCATTCAGGGGGCGCCTGGGTGGCTCAGCTGGTTGAGCATCTGCCTTTGGCTCAGATCATGATCCCAGAATCCCAAGATCGAGCCCTGCATTGGGCTTCTACTTCTCCCTCTGCCTGCTGCTCCCCCTGCTTGTGCTCTCCCTCTTTCTCTGCCAAATAAATAAAGACAATCTTCAAAAAGAAAAAAACCCACAGCATTCAAAATAATCTTATCTAGTTGGAGCTGTATGAAGGGGGTTGTATGCGTGCCCATCGCAAGCATGTAAATTCACCTGTATTCTCTTGATCAAAAACATTGAAAAAGGAAAAAGAGAAATAAATTATCTAAATCATGCAGGCAGTTCCTCTAATTTATGATGACTTGCCACTAATTGAGTGTGGAGTGGGGTGAGAGTCTGGGGGAACGTCTTCGGGTGTCACCTTCCTGAATTAGCATCACACTGTGCCTCCCCAAGATACAGAATTTCCATGCAACATGCCTCCTAAACGCAAGCTTGCTACCCTGGGTGTAGACAAAACCTTCTGACAGCAATTGAGCAGGCTTTGTGGGCATTTTTGCAGTTTCTCTCTCGAGACATGTATCTTTATAATCTAACCCCTGTGTATGGGGTGACTCAGCTATAGATGTGAAAACAAAAGCCTACGAACATGAAAAAAAAAAAGAAGCAAATGCACCAAAATACTACCAGTGGTTGAACATGAGGGAGAAGTGTGGGTGACTTTTTCTGCCCCCTTCTTTCATCCACTGATAAATATTTATTGAGCATCTATTGTGTGCCAGGCGCTATTCTATGCGCTAAAGAAAAAGCAGTAAATAAAAAATTGCAAAACTCCCCAGTGGGTGGAGACAGACAATAAGCACCCAAATAAGTAAGATTGGGGATTGACGTATGCTTTCGAGAACCAGATAAAGCCGGGGGCAGGGGGTGCGGCGGGGGGTGGACAGGGAGTGCCAGGTTTGGGAGCGGGGTTGCAAGTTCAAGTGGGGTGACACCTCAAAGGCCTCATTGAGAAGGTGACAGCTGAGCAAAGTTTGGAAAGAGAGGAGGCGGTGAGCATGTCTGGGGGAAGGAGTTTCAGGATGTGTGTGTGGGGGGGGGTGGGGGGACAGCAGTCTAGAAATGTGTGACCGGCAAGGAGGCCGGTGAGGCTGAAACAGAGCAAGGGTGCAGAGGCTCGCTGCACTTTCTGGGTGTTCTCCAGCGAGAGCACATGCCTTGAATAATGGAAATAAAAGCCCTTTATTATCTTCAGAGGAAGAGAAAAGGAGAGAGGGAGGGAAGATGTCTCCTCTTTTCTGGTCAGGTGTATTCTTGCTCAGGTCCACAGCCGCACAGTGGCTGGCTTCCTGCAAGAACAAGACCCCTTCACGTCTGCTCTCCCTGGCTTCTCACAGGGTCCGCTGAGAGATGCCACCCTCCAAGGGCTCTGTGCAGCGTGGCCTGTGGTCTGGGGACAGTGGGCACCCCCTTGCCCACCCCCCACCTGCCAGCTGGAGGAGCGCAAAGAAGCCTGAACAGCCTCACTGCCCACCCCATGCCTCCCAAGGGGGGTGATGCCAGCCGTGGGAAGGAGTCGCCACTAAAGATCCGAGGGGCTCATAAGGAGGTATCAATCCATTAACTTCACCCGAAGGGAAGAAAAGAAATTTTTCAATTACTGGTAACGGGAAACAAAATAGTGGGAAATCACAAATGACAATCTTTTTAAGACAGCCCTGGGGCCACTTCCAGCTGACCCTGTGCATTAACGGGGCAGGGAGAAATTTTACTCAGCTGCTCTCTCCTGTGTCCTTAATAGCATAAAATAAAAAGATTTTAGATAAGATTTCATTCTGTGAATCAATTGGCAAACCACACTAGGCTTCGCGGGGCATTCTGGCCTCAGTCTAATGGAAATTATTATTTTTTTTTAAAAAAAAGAGAATATCAATAGTAAATTGGATCTTCTAGCAGAAAGCATATACAAAGGGTTTTGTTTCAAGTGGAAATATCTGGCTCCTTCAGAGCTTTGCTTAACCCGGTACCTGCCAGCATCTCAGGCAAAGAGTGGGAAAATGTGGTGTGAGAATAAAATCCAAAAGCCTCAGCTGTGACGGCACAGACAGAAAGTTGGAGGCCCTCGCTGTTTTTCTGCATTGGTCTTGGATTTTCTCCTTATGGACGAGGTGCACCCCTGGACCTTTGCACTTGCGACTACCTCTGCCTGTGATGTTTTCTCGTATGGCTCTCCCCTGGCCTTCAGCTTCAAAAATCAGTTGTTTAGGGAAGCGGGGGCTTAGCCACAACCCTCCCCCGCTATCACTCTCAGACCCCTCACAACCGGAATTACATGGAAATTTATTTCATGTTTCCGCTGCTTCTGCAGAGACAGAAGGACAAAAATGTATCAGCTATTTTCAATCTCTACTTTCTCGGTGGCCGGTGGTTCATCAGGAACTTTTTCTCCTGGGATGATTCCCCCATCAAGGAGTCAGGGAGACCGCACCCCACAGGCAGTGACTTCAATGTCTCCCCTAGCTTTCTGTTTGGTCAATGCCAGAGGCTTTGCTAACTGGCGTGATGAACGTGAGACCTAAAGTGGTCATTGGTGAAAGGCATGGCTGGTGATGAGCAGAGGATGTTAGAAATGTGCTCTCCTCTGTGACTTCAGTGCTATTGGAGATAAGGGGATGGGAGAAAATATTTTAGAGCAGCTCCCTAGGGTTAGCTGTCTGATAGAGTGGCCACAAGTCACAAGGCGGCTATTTCAATTTCAATGTAAATTAACCAAAATTCAATAAAATTGATAATTCGTTCCTCAGTCACACTTGCTACATTTCAATGGCTTAAGCCACGTGCGGCTAGAGGCTAGTGTATTGGACAACGCAGAATAGAACCTTCCATCCTTGCAGAGAGTTAATTCTCTTGGACGGAGTTGATCTGGGGAATGGCACGTTCTACTCTGAGGAGTCTTGCTCTAGCTTTGATCCCTAAATGGCCTTTGTCCTGACCCCCATGGGTGCTGAACAAATCCTGCTTCTGGAATACTGTGGCCTTTACCCCAGTGAGCCTTTTCCGCAAAAGCATTTTCTGAGCCTCAAAAAGGCCAGGGGCCACCTGGGGGGCTCAGTGGTTGAGCATCTGCCTTTGGATCAGGTCATGATCCCAGGGTCCTAGGATCGAGTCCCACATCAGACTCCCCGCAGGGAGCTTGCCTCTCCCTCTGCCTATGTCTCTGTCTCTCTCTCTGTGTCACTCATGAATAAATAAAATCTTAAAAAAAAAAAAAAAAAAGCACAGGGATGTGGAAATCTGCTCAGCTTCCAGGCAGGCTCTTCTGGCTCTTTTCTGCTGCCTGTTAATAAATGTCTATTTATTAGCTGGATGTGGTCTGAGACTTGCTTTCATCAAAACCTGGATGCCAGCTGCTCTGTATGATCTTATAGTCATTCAGTAAAGATTTATTGAGCACCTACTGTGTGCTAGATACCTTTCCAGGTGTTGGGAACACAGCAGAGCACAATACAAGTAAGTCCTTGTGTTCATGCAGATTATATTTTTGGCATAGTGGGGGTGGGGCAGACAAAAAAAAAACCCAGGGAAATAAATATGGTCTTGTCAGTGAGAGATGAGCATTGTGAAGACAATCAGGTGGTAGAGGGGGGCTTTATAGGGCAGGGGTCAGGGGAAGGTTCAATGGAGCAGAGAGGACATTGAAGCAAATCACTATCCTTGATGCTGGAACTCCCCCATTGTACTGTCCCCGGACTCCCAGGCTCCCAGAGGTCTACACTGGAAGGGAAGTGGGAGTTCCTTCACCCTGGCTTTGCCATGAACTTGCTACGCAAGCTTAGCAAGATCATTGGCCCACCTTGGGTCTTCCTCAGTTTCTGCATCTGCAAATTGAGGGCACTAACCCTGCTGATTTTCAAGCTGTGACCCATTAAATGGATCATGCAATCAAGCTGGTGGGTTTTGCCCGCATTAAAAAAGTGAAATAGAAGAAAATAGAGTGCGTTGCATGAAGGATAACTGTAAGTTTCCTGTAACATGTGCGTGTATGTGTGTGTGTGTGTGTGTGCTCACGCCTGTATCGGGTCACCATGTAAATTGTAATTCTTGTCGTGGACTGCTGTCAAGACTGGAAAGCTCTGCAGTGGATCACCTCTCTGGGCATCCCAACGCCAGCACACGGTGAAGCTAGCGTTCTCAGCCGTGGGGACCAGACAATTTAACAACATGCTCAGGAGCAGAGTGGAAATTGAATCGGCGAGTGTGTTCTGAGCAGACATCGCCTACGTTTTATTACTCCCAATATGCAAAAATCACATTAAGGCTCCGTTTAGAAACCTGTAATATTGCATGGATGCGGGGTATTTCCTGGGGATCTGTTCCTACACTTCCATCTTCTGAGATGTGCAACTCTGAAATCCAGCTGGTGGGGGGTGGTGCATGCAACCTCTCCATCACCCTCCACTCCCGATCTCTTGCTCCATGGCTTCTCCTCATCACTCTAATTCATTCACTCCCCTGCCCCAACACTCATTCATTCTATCACCGAGGGCCTACCGTGGGCCAACCGGGGATCCCATCCTCACGGAGTTACAGTTGGTTGGGGGGTTGGCCTCACTGGTGTGGCCAGTGAGGGTGAGAGAAACATTCAACAAGACACAGATTAAGGAGAGCTCTCGGGTGTGACGGGAGCCATGGAACTGATCAAGAAGATGATCAAGAAGATGGTGGAAGCGAGGATGGCAGGAGGGGACCGGCTGGCCAGGGAGGACCTCTTCCAGGAGCTGATGATCGACGTGAGACCTGAATCACTAGAAGGATTCAGAGGAAGGGATCAGTGGGACAGGGAAGGTGACAGGAATGACCCTGCTCCTCCTCCTCAGCTCCCTGGTTTCCTGGAGGCTGCCATCCTGCCTACACTGGACCCAAGGTGAGTCCTTCTAAGGATGGAACTCAACACCCCTGCTCCCTATTTAACCTGTGATCTTTGGAACTCTTGGCTACGTTATCTAGTCAACCCTCTCGACAACCCTGGGAGGCACCTGTTACCCATCCCCATTTTCCAGATGTAGAAATGAGCTCAGAGAGACTAGTTGACTTGCCCAAGGGCATCCAGCTTATGTAATGGGTTTAACTTGAGTTTAAGGCAAACTCCATCTGATGGAGAAGCCAGTGGATTGGGTTTCAGCTGGAACCTCACTGCTGAACGACAGCTCCTCAGACCCCTCTTGTTGAATCCTTGTGGCAGTTGGGTTGATCTCCTTGGCCGCTTCTGAATGATCCCTCAGGGCGGCTGGGAACTCACAGCCGACAAGAAGCCTCAGGCCACACCCAAGTGCAGCATTCCTCCATCCAGCAAAGATTCATTAAGCCCCTACTGTGTCCAGACCCTGTTTTAGCACTTAGCGTTCCCTGGCAAACAAAACAGCCCTCGGGGAGCTGACATTCCAAGGAAAAGAGACAATAGGTAAAACAAATACAGAAATCATATACTATGTTAGAAGGTGAGAAGTGCAGTAAGCATGGGAAGGGGGATGACTGCGGTTTAAATAAAATGGTTAAACCCACTTCTTCCCATGGCCAGCTCCTCCTCAGCCATTAAATCCCCACTTGAATGTCACCTCCTTCAGGAAGCCTTCCCTGACTGCCGAACATTGCCTGCCCCCTCCTCACACTGTCTGCCTTTACCTGGTTTTATTTTCTTGCCCTTATCTGACATAATCTATGTATTTGTTTATCATGTGTGCTCCCCCCATGCTAGAATAGGGATGTGCCTGGCATGTAGTGTATGCTCAATAAAAATGTTTTGAAGGAATCAAAGACTTCTCAGAGGATAAGGAAACTGAGGCTCAGAGGGATGTCTTGATTGCCTCAGTCACACAGCCACTAGGCAGAGGAGCCAACCTAGCTGTGAACCCAGCGCTTTCTCAGAGTGACCTGGAGACAGATGTTCTAAGCTGCGCCCCCAGGTCTGGCACACACAGGCTCTGCCTAGGTGCATGCTGGACTGAGTCCACACGCAGGGGACTCAGCAGACACCAGCATGAGGCTCATGCTGATGACTCAGAGCCCAGATAAACCCTGCACCTCGGCTCCCTGCAATTCTACTTCCTTGTACCTAGAGAAGTGGCTAAGCGCCTTTAGAAGGAGCACAGTGGTCCCTGCTAATGAGCAAACCAACGAGTCCATCCTTCTGGCCCCTACACTCACAGGAGGTCCTGCCAAGAGCACCGAGAGCTAGGACTTCCCTGCAAAGAGATTCGCTGGAGGGCAGTACAGGCCCAGTCGCTGGGGTCCATCCAGAGCTTAGCATTCACTGTCCGAGAACTGGCCTTTCCAACGAGGGCCCGGCTGATGGTGGAGCTGCTGCGTCAGGATCTTCCTGTGAGCCACACTGGGCTGAAAGATGAATGAATGGAGGGCAGGGGATAGAGTCTGGGCCTCATGCTGCTGCCAGTTTTCCTGGGCCTTCTCTTGTTTCTTGACCATGAACAGCACCAAATGCCCCACCAGGCCTGGGAACCACTTCCCCTGAGGCCACTGGGCTCTGTGCCAATTCAGGGGAATTTGAGACACATGAGGCTGCTGAGATCATCTCGTGGAGGACAAGCATCCTTGGTGGCTCAGCACAGCCTGGTTCACCAGCAGGCCTCCACCTCCCAGAGGTAGGAGGCTGGGGGCGCTGTGGAATTGTCTTGGGGCCTGGGTCCTTGCACAGATGGCCACCACCTTTGGGGGAAGAAGGGAGGCCAGTCACTGAAGACAGAATGGAGTATGCTGGTTAAAGGGATCATTAAACCTGACATTTGAGTTCAAAGAATTGAGTTCAAAGAACCCCAGATCCCTCTCTTCCTGGTTGCAAGGATAGCGATAGGTAGTCAGGTGTTCATCATCCTTTTCTTGAGCGTCACCTCCATGGCAGGCGCGGTGCTGAGCACTGAACAAGACAGACCAAAGTTGCTGCCCTCTGGGGATGACCTTCTAATGGGAGATGGCAAATTTTAAAAAACAATAAAAGTAAAATAGATTAGGATGTTAGGAAGAGGCCAGTGCTGTGAATGGGGGAAACACTGGGAGACAAACAGCTCAGTTTCCTTAACAGATAAACGGCAGGAAGAAACAAACAACTGAAACGAAACAAAATCAAATAAGAAAGCAACACAAGGAAGAAACCAAAAACCAAAAACGGAAGGAGGGGAACCCATAGATTAAAAAAGGTTTAAGTGGCCAGATCAACCATTTGCAGAATCTAGACTTTTTGGGGGGATATGAGTTTGAGCAAATGAACTGTAAAACTAACTTAGACTATCAGGAATATTTAAACACTGAATTTTTGGTGACACTTTGGACTCATAGGTAACTTTCAAAGTCATGATAATAGCTTTCCCCCAGCACCTGCCACCTTATAATATACTCTATAATTCACTGGTTGCTTTGCTTATTGCTCCACTAGAACATCCGCTTTATGAGGGCAAGCATTTCTGCCTTTGTATTTCTTGCTACATCCTCAGCAGGAAAAGTGGCTTGCACACAGTAGGTGCTCAAAAAAATCTGTTGAATGAACAAACACAGGCATGGGTACAGACAGATTCTGATACCAGCGTCAAGAAATACTTCATCCCTGGGTGGCTCAGTAGCTGGGCATCTGCCTTCAGCCCAGGGCGTGATCTTAGAGACCTGGGATCGAGTCCCACATTAGGCTTCCTGCATGGAGCCTGCTTCTCCCTCTGCCTGTGTCTCTGCCTCTCTCTCTCTCTCTCTGTCTCTCATGAATAAATAAATAAAATCTTTAAAAAAAAGAAATACTTCAGAATGCTTACTGAGGGTCCCTGTACGGTGGGATCACAGAGACCTCACATTCCCGGCTTTGTGCACACCTGTACTTTACAAATGTTGCCGCAATGACTAGTCATTATTTTTGCGATCTAAAAGAGCAAACATCATAATTTTTAGAAGTGAAATGCAAGGGATTCCTTGCACTGAGTCTTTATCTTCCTCTTTCAGCACTTTGCTCTTTATTCTCACTATGCAAGCAGAAAAACAGAATGCCCTCCTTGGGCTGCTGAGCTCGGGCCTGCAGGGAGGTGAGCGGTGAGCAGGGGCATCTTCCTTCTCCACAGGTACAGAGAAGAAACCCGAAGGCACCCCTTCCCATCCCTCACCAAGCCCCAGGGATCTTTCTCCAAAACACATCCTAAATCTGATCAGTCTCTGGCCACTGCCCTGACCTGCCCAAGCAAAGGTCACCTGTTATAATCCACCTGGCTTTCTCCTTCCGCAGCTCCTTTGCCCTAAGAGAAAATGTAAAGCACATTACTGCTGTCTTTAAAGCCCCCAGAGTGGCCCCCACTGCTTTTGCAAATGAAGACCAAAGTCCTGGCCACAAGGCTGGCCTGGTCTGGCTTGCTGCTCACTCTCCCCGCTTGACGGGGCCTCCAGCCAACTCCTCATCATCCAGGTCTCAAGTTGGATGTCCCCTCCTCTGAAAGAGTCTCCCAGGTCACCTCCCAGGAGCTCCCCAACACGTCACCCTGGTGTTTCCCACCGTGGCAAGCTCCAGATCTGAGGTGGCCCTGGGTATTGTCTGTCTCCCCAGATCTTACACCCGCTTCCCCCCCGAGTTGCCCTGGTTGCTGCCGCTGAAACACACCCGCTCCACAGCCATCACTTAGCGACTGCAGAGGATCTGAAGAGCTTGCCAGACAACGCAAAAGACTTCTGATACGACATCCTGTGCAAATCCAGGCTACAAAATCATGTGTCTGGGATGAGTACACCTGTGTTGGAAAACAGGAAGCGTCAACAGCTTGGCCTGGAAAAAAGCTAGGAAGAAAACGCTCTCTACTGACATTTTTAGCTGTCCCTGGAGGTGGGAACACGGACAATGTCGATTTCTTTGTTCTGCTTTTTTGTATTTTCCGCATTTTCTTGGGGGCACACCTATTTACAATGAAAAGGAGAGCAATGGCAAGGCTGCGAAGGAACGCTCGCGCCCTCTGCTGCTCGGTGTCTGGTACTGCAGGCCCCGAGAGGCGCAGTGGGGGCGCGGGGGGCGGGGTGGGGGATGGGGGGGCGGTGGCAGGGGAAGGTGTCCCAACCAAGTGTGGAGCCAGTTTTCCCAGCACTCAAGTGCATGAGAAGAGGGATAGCAGGGACGCCTGGGTGGCTCGGCGGTTGAGCGTCTGCCTTTGGCTCAAGGCGTGATCCTGGGGTCCTGAGATCGAGTCCTGCATCATGCTCCTTGTGAGAAGCCTGCTTCTCCCTTGGCCTGTGTCTCCACTTCTCTCTGTTTTCACGAATAAGTAAATAAAATCTTTAGAGGAGGAGGAGGATTGTCACAGACTCCCAGTCCCCTGGGAATCTTTCCAAATTCCTCTGTCCTCAATGTCTCTGGAATGCCCCCCCCCTCCTCCTCCTCCTCCTCATCCTCCTCCTCCTTCTCCTCCACTCTGAATGAGCCCCTCCCTCCCAGCTCCCCCACCCACAGAAGGACAGCAGGGTCGGGCTTTTGGGTTGCAATAGCCTGGACGAACCCTTCATGCCTGTGTGTCCCTAGACATATTACTTAACTGTTCTGGCCCTCAGCATCCTCATCCGCGCAATGGGATGGTGATAAATCAGGGTCCATCAGCCTCAGCTCTCCTGCCATCTGGGCCCTGCACACTATAGGAAGCTTAGCAGCATCCCTGGCCTCTGACCCTAGATGCCAGCAGCCCCCTGCCCCCTAGTCATGACAGCCCATGACAATGAAGGGTCTCCAGATATTGCCAGATGTCCCACCCCACCCCCCGCCCCTGGCACAATCACCATCCCTGGTTGAGAACCATGCACTCCTGGTTTCTATTATCATACGTCCCATACCTCCCTTCAGTTTTCTGTTAGGTGCTCAGAAAATACCAACGTGAATTATTGAAGAATCATCTAGGGGTTATTTGCTCTGATAAGAAAATGGGGTGGGGAAGGGGGAGAAGAGCAGAGAGAGATGGAAAGGGAGCTGGATCCCTCCTCCCTGCTGCGTCCCCACCCCAGCTGGCTGTGGCCCCACCTGCAAGGTTAGCTCACATTCCTGGTCCCCCACACGTGTCCCCCTGGCCCTGCCTGAACAGGCCCCGGGCTGCAGAGGTGGGACGGGCCTCCCAGGCCCCCTTCATGCTGGGCCTGTTGTGCTTGGCACTGTCTGCAGGCCTCCACCGCTAGGAGAGGAGAACGTATTCAATTAACCTAGAAAAACAATAGCAGAAAGGGTCAGGGTCATCGTGAAAAAGCAAAGGTGGTGAAAAGATTCTGCAAACGGGTCCCCATGGGGATGGAGGAGGGGGGCCCCCGAGCGGCTGGGCCAACCTGGGAAGAACCTCGGCAGAGTGGGGGCACGGGTTGCTCCTCCAGGGGACGGAGCCAGCTAGGAAAACAGACATGCTCCCCTCCTTCCACTCTTGGGCCCGGGGACCTTCCATCCTCCGGTGCGGAGGCAAGGAAAATACAGTGGGATCCAAGTCTCCCCGGGTTCTTCCTTGGCTGGAGCAGAGAGAGCCACAACATTGGCTCAGGAAGCACTTGCGGATATGGGGGCTCTGCTAGGGGCAGGGGAGGCTCTTACCTCCTCAGTTCCTGGGGAGAGGAGATCTTTCTGTCGCCAAAGCCTGGAGCTCAGGGAGCCAGAGATCAAAACAGAGGTTGTGGCTGAGCTGGGGGGTCACCTTGTCCTCTGGTGTTGGGGACTCTGCCCCTGGGGAGGTGGCCTCTGGTGTTCACAGTGACCTTCAGGTCCTGCGTGCCTTTAAGGACCAGGCACTGTGCCAAGCACTTTACAAACATTATTGCACTAAACCCTTTGTAACCATCCAGTGCGATAGCTTCCGGTCATCCGTTTATTCATTCAGCAGACAACTCGCTGAGCACCTACTGTGCGCATGCTTGTTGAGCACCTACTGTGTGCCAGGCCCATGCTCCGCAGGAGAGATATGAGGATGAGAAGATACCAGGTGTGGGGCTGCAGAGCAGCTGCTGGTCTCCTGCGACGTGGGTGGGGATGGAGAGTGGGACAGCCAAGCTGGGAGACCGTCTGGCGCACTTACCACATGACCCGGCGATCCCACTCCTGCATATTGAACCCAAAGAAATGAAAGCCTCTGTTCATGCAAAGACCTGTACGTGAACTTTCAGAGCAGCTTATTCATAATCACCGCAATCGGGAAACAGCCCAGACACCCTCACCTGGAGAAGGGACAGACAAACAGCACCGGAGACCAAAATTCAACAGTACAAATGGAATAAACCACTGATGGAAGCAACAGCACGGATGAATCTCAGAAGCATTGCGTTGAGTGAAGACACCCAGTCTCAAGAGGCTATCTGCTGCACAATTCATTTCTATGACATTCTAGAAAAGGCAAAGCTTCGGGGGCAGAGAACAGATCAGTGATTATCAATAGATGGGGTGGAAGGAGGAGTTGGCAAAAGGGCAGATATCTTGGGAGGTGATGGAACTGCCCCGTGTCTTGACTGTAGTGGTGGTTACACGACTCCATGTGTTATCAAACCTTGTAGAACCATACCACAAAAAGCAAATTTTACCATATGTAAAAAAAAACCAAAAAAACAAAAAAACACTCAGGTATGGACCTTGCTGTCATAGAGATCACATTTTAATAGTGAGAGAGAAAGTAAACAGCTAGGCAACAAATATACGTTCAGTGGGGCAGGGTATGGAGCAGCATGAGGCGATGTCAAGGGGACAGAAGTTGGGGGGGGGTTATTAGGTGAACAATCAAGGTGGGCCTCACTGAGGAGGTGACATTTGAGCAGAAGTCAGAGGGAGGTGAGGGAGGGAGGGAGGTGACTATCTGGAGAAGACTGTTCCAGGTAGAAGGTGGGAGCCAGTGTGGCTGGAACAGAGTATGTGTAGTGCAGAGTGAGCTGAGGAACCAGATCTCCAGGAGCCTTGAAGGCCACTGTAGGATTTCAGCTCTTACTCTGGGTGAGGTAGGAGCCATGGGGGCTCCTGAGCAGATCAGGGACAGGACGCTTCTCTGTTTTCCCAAGATCCCTGTGGCCATGTGTGAAGCATAGAATGTCAGGGGTAAGGGTGGAGGCAGGGACCAGTGAGGAGGTGACCACCATGGTCCAGGAGGGAAGTGATGCTAGCTCGGACCAGGGTGATAGCAACGGAGGTGATGAGAAGTGGTCTGATTCTGGGTGCCCCTAGAAAGTAAAAACAACAGGTTTTCCCAACAGAAAAAACCCAACAGGTTTTCACACCTCGAGTGTGAGGTGTGAGTGAACAAACGCCCACAATGATGATGATTCAAGTAATCAGGGCTGAACTTCTAGAAGAATGGATCTGTCACATACAGAGATGGGGAGGTCTGGTGGAGAAACGGGGCAGTGGGTGGGGGGATAGGGGCTCCTTCATCATCCCTAATTTACAGATGAGGAAGCTTGAGTCCAGAGAGGTGGATTCACTAGCCCGGGGTCACACAGCCAGCAGGGGTTTGAGATGAGATTTGAAAGACATCTGCATGACTCCTGGGTTTTACTCAATCTGCAGGCTCCTGTTCCAGACTAAGAAACAGCTGAGACAAATGTTGTGTAAAATGGGGTTCTCCAAGCTTGTTAGAAATGCAAATACTTGTGTTCTGCCCAAAAAAGGCATTTGCATTGCCTCATTCTGTTCATAACGAGCTTTATATCCTCAAATGTGCTTCTGGCTGCCAGTAACATCGTCCACCAGAAGTGTAAACTGTGAAGTTTTCCAGAAAGCATGGATATAACAAGAAGTCCTAAATCAGATGGTCCCAGGGTTGGTGAAGTCAGCATCTCCGTTACGTTAGACCTGAGATGAGGATACAGCCTCTGCAATTCTCTTGGTCTTTTCCTCATGGTCACACGATGGCTGCTGTAGCTCCAGATATTCTGACAATGTCCAAAGATAGGAGAAGTAAAAGAGAATTTTCTCAAGTGTCTCCGTCTTATCATGTAGGAAAATCTCTCCTGGAAGCCTCCAGGGGACATCCACTTACCTCCCATTGGCCTTAACCAGGGCATATGCTCAATAATAAACCAACCGCAGGCAAAAGGGAATGATTCAGACCAATTTCAGCTCACCTCCTGGGACTGGGGGTAAATCATCTCTCCATCGAGCACGTTGCCATCTGCTCTATGCTGGAACAAAGTGGGAGTTCTCTTAGCCAGGAAGAAAGGGGGGCAGCTATGGGGCAGAGAAGCAATCTGTCTGCCGCAGGCCCCGGAGAAGTATGTCATGTGTCGTCTTTCAATAAGGTTATACCCAAGTCACAGAGAAGTGCCACCAGAACTGATAGAAGAGTTTGTAGATAATCATTAAACTTGAGCCCACTGTCAGACCACGTCAATTGGTACTTTTAAGTGAATCCCAGCATCTCTGTCTCTACCCAATACTATGGGGTTATAGGGTGTGTGTGAGAGAGAGAGACAGAGGCATGAGTCTTAAAATCTGACCTTGTGAAAGTGACTTCACTTTTGGTAACTCTGTTTGGGGCTCTTTTTCCCTTTCCTTCTGTAATTCTCTCTCTTTTTTCCTTCCAGTTTATCACTACGGAGAGTACTGGTTCAGGCTTCTCTTCGTCTCTGAGTCCCTGCTCCATCCTCACAGCAGCCCAGCAAGGTGGGTTCCTTCCATTAGCCCTGGGGCATAGATGAGAACACGGAGTGGGGGTGTAAGGGGAGCATCTGGGGGCTGCTCCAGCCACCCCAGCTCTCCTCCTCACCACCTTGGACAACGGGATCTCCCCGTGATTCCCATCAGGGAGGCACTCAGGAAACGAGGCCTGGCCTTTCACTGACCAGGCTGGCCCAGTGGACCAAGATGGAGCCAAGGATGCCCTAGTCTTAGGAGACCCCCCAGGATTTTCTCCCCCACACCCGCACTCTGAGAATTCCAGCCTCCAAGGACCTGGGCTGTGAAACCCTAAAAGGTGCCTGGCGCGCCCTCATGTGTCCCTGTGGTGTAATAACATCTGGGGTTTTCTTTAGCTATAATAATTCCCAGCACCTGAGTGGCTCAGTTGGCTAAACCTCTGACTCTTGATTTTAGCTCAGGTCATAATCTCAGAGTCCTGGGATTGAGCCCCGCATGGGCTCAGCGGGGAGTCTGCTTCTCCCTCTCCCCCGCCCTACTTGTGCTTTCTTTCTCTCTCTCAAATAAATTAATACAATCTTAAAAAAAAAAAAAAAGGAAATGTAAAAACCATCTCAGTTTTGATACAAGTTTTTCTCTGGACGAAGTTACATAGGACTATACTAAAAACGAAAAAAAATTCACACAGCACACAAAAGTAGACAGTGAAAAGCTAGCTCCCTCTTACTCTGTCTCCCATGATGGGTAAGGTGCTTTTTTTTTTTTTTTTTTTTTAATGATAGTCACACAGAGAGAGAGACAGAGAGGCAGAGACACAGGCAGAGGGAGAAGCAGGCTCCATGCACCGGGAGCCTGACGTGGGATTCGATTCCGGGTCTCCGGGATCGCGCCCTTGGCCAAAGGCAGGCGCCAAACCGCTGTGCCACCCAGGGATCCCGGGTAAGGTGCTTTTCAATCTCTCTCTCTCTCTTTTTTTTTTTAAAGATTTTACTTATTTATTCATGAGAGTCACACACAGAGAGAGGCAGAGACACAGGCAGAGGGAGAAGCAGGCTCCATGCAAGGAGCCCAATGTGGGACTCGAACCCCGGAATCCAGAAATCATGCCCTGGGCCGAAGGCAGGCGCTCAACCGCTGAGCCACCCAGGCGTCCTGCTTTTCAACCTCTCAGTGTTGGGCAGTGCATAACCTGCCCAACCTTGTGATGCTGCCCTGATAGGGGTTTACGTGCAAATGTAGCTGCAGGATAAATGTGTCAACACAGAATGGGAATGGCATGTGTCTGCAGTCCTTTCTGGGGGGACAATCTGCACTGCGTGGGTCATAGCACTGGCGCTCATTGCAGGGCAGATATTTCCCCCATTATTTCCTTCACTCAATAAAATATGACCGTGCACCTCCTGGATGTGAGGCATTGTGTTAAGTTGTGCGAGAGACTCCAGGATAAATCAGACTCACCGGTACACAAAGACACGATTTCAAGGCTCTCTAGGAGGAAGAGAAGCTGCTGCCCACCCCTGCCTTGAAGGGCCTTGCCAACCCCCTGGGGGTGGTGCAGTCTGTGCCCTGTTGATCCAGAAGCTCGTTCCTGGGATGTGATCCAACAACCAACCAGACATGGGCTGCTAATGGCAGCATCTCTCCGAGCAGTTGGTGCTGCCTGATGGGAAAACGAGGACTTTGGAGTGAGACGCAGCTGGTGGCAAGCCCCAGCTCTGACACTCCACGGATGACATTGGATGGGTATCGTGTCCTTGCAGAAACCTGAATTTCCTTACCTATAGAATCTGAGTAATAGCAGTTGCTTGTGGGGTGTCAGGGAACGTGAAGTGCTTCAAAAATATTTGCTGACTGGATGAATTCATGAAATTCTTTTTTTTTAAAGATTTTATTTATTTATTCATGAGAGACACACAGAGAGAAAGGCAGAGGCATAGGCAGAGGGAGAAGAGAAGCAGGCTCCCTGCAGGGAGCCCAATGCGGGACTCGATCCCAGGACTCCAGGATCATAACCTAGGCCAAAGGCAGATCCAACTGTTGAGCCACCCAGGCATCTCAAATTCATGAAATTCTTGATGGGAGTTAAGCGAAGGAGATATTCAAGAGGAGGCATGTTTCAGGGGCGCCTGGGTGGCTCAGTGGGTTAAGCGGGGGACTCTGGATTTCCACTGGGGTCATGATCTCAGGGTCATGGGAATCAAGCCCTGTGTGGGACTACATGCTCAGGATGAAGATGCTTCTCCCTCTCCCTCTCTCTCCCTCTCTCAAATAAGTAAAAATCTTAAAAAAAAAAAAAAAAAAAAAAAAGAGTAGGTATGTTTCAGATGAAATGCTTCATCATTTTTCCTCCTGGGATGTGATTTTTTTTCCTTTCTGTATCAACCATGTCTCCTGATTGCAAGTGAAAGAAAAAAATAATGTGAACTGGCTTACATGAACAAAAAGAAATTTATTGACTCATACCTAACATGCTCCTTATCCCCACTCTGCCCGGGGCCTTGGCCTCATGCTCAACCAGGCTTCTCCTTGCTGGTAGCACAAAGGCAGGCACCTCTCCAGGCTACCACCTATGCCCTCAGCAATCCAGTAAAACAAGAGAGTCTCTGCAGACTCAACAATCATTCCCAGGATGCAGGATGGCTGCCTCTGGTTGGCTTGGCTTTGGCCACGCCCCCAGGCTTGAGCCATCACCTACCAGGAAGGTACAGGTGAAGTGCCCTCATTGGCCAGGCAGGAAACAGGGTGGGCCCCTAAGGAAAAGAGAAGGGTGAAGGATGGGTAACAACGTGCCCATCCCACCACCTGTGCAGGAATTGCAAAGGGGATGGTCAGAATTGGCTTTGGGACCCCTAGCTCAGTGCCTACCTTGAGGAGGCTAGAGAAGCTGAAGAAAGGGCTGATTTGGGGAAACACTGCTTTGGACCACGCTGTGCACCCTCAGTCTCCTGAACAGTCCAGGCCTAGAAAAGTCTAGGAGTCCGAGACTGTGGCTGTGGCTCCTCAGCCTCTGCAGATTGGTGGATTACTCCCAGCTGCAGTAGGAAGTAGCTCTAGAAGGGTCGAAGGAACTGGTTCTGAATCCCTTAGAAACAGCTGGGCTGGGGTCACTTGGGATTCCCAGTGAGAGGCCTACCTGGAAATGGGAAGGATCCAAGTGAAAGTGTTGGACCCCAGGAGGCCAAGGGTCAGGCTATGGGCCAGATGGAAAAAGGCCACCCAGAGGAGACACATCCCTTGCACCTGAGGGAGCTCATTTGGAGATTCCCAGTGGGTGGAGTTGCCAAGAACCACACACACACACCCCAGAAGGAATCAGCTACAAACACCCACCGAGCACGATGCCACTAACAGCGCCAGCCAAGTGAAGCCTTCAGGCCCCTCTCACCTCCTCAGAGTCTGATGGGGGATGGGGAGGATAAGAAGGAAGAGGGGGGTAAGGAAGAGGTGTAAAACGAGTGAAATTCAGAACTTTGATGTGAGGTGTTAATTGCTGAGTTTAGATCCTTGTTACACTTGGAAGTGACTGGAAAGCATGTGACTGTTGTCATCACATTGGCTTTTTTTTTTTTTTTAAGATTTTATTTATTTATTCATGAGAGACACAGACAGAGAGGCAGAGACATAGGAAGAGGGAGGAGAAGCAGGCTTCCTTGGGGAGCCCGTGGGACTCGATCCCGGGACTCCAGGATCACACCCTGAGCCAAAGGCAGACACTCAACCGCTGAGCCTCCCAGGCGTCCCCATCATATTGTTATCTATCATTATCTAGAAGTAAGCAGGAGAGCTAAGCTACGGGATCCGGGATCCGGATTGTAGGGAGCAGGACCAGGAATGTGTAGTGGGTGGGAAGGGGGAGGGACAGTGCCCCCAGGACACAGAAGCCGGGCTAGCAAGCTCAAAGATGCAGTGACGGTGGGCCCTGCCCACATTGTCTGGAATGAGGCTTTAGATCAGGCCCCGAAGGCTGGAAGGGGGCTGACTTGGGGGGAGGAGGGGTACATTACTATCGTCTTCAAAAATTAACCCACGATGAAGTCAGAGGAGTTGGTATGGCCTTTAGTGCTGGGATGTCAGAAAAAAGCCTTAAATGCTGTGCGGATGGGAGGATGCTGGTGAGGAGGGCCCTGTATTTGGAGCAAAACGGTTATATCTCCTGCCAGAAACTACCTAATCTGGTTTCAACCGTCAAGAGTCCAGCGGGGCCTTATTTTGTGCCCGGCACTGTGCACACTCCTGGGTGACTCGGGAGGCCACGTGCAGCGTGGCCACCAAATTCTCTCACCTCCTGAGATGTCATCGGTTTGAGAGACGGCCTCAGAGACAGCTTTTTGCTTCGTATCTCAGAAACCACCGACTCGGCCTGTCAAACCCAGAGATTTAGGATGGCATTGGACCCCAAATCTGGAAGAACTTAGCGGCCCCACTGTGCCAAATCCGGAGGGAAAATATGCACACAGAGAAACCAGAAAAGCCTGGGACGACGGGGAGAGAGAAGGAAAATGAAAACACTCTGTTTCCATTGGCAGAATCAGTCTTTGCCAGGAAAACTGGAATGTTGACTTGGTGCGCACTTAATTCAATTTTCTACACACTCAGAAGTAAAGAAAAAGCCAGATGCGGGGAGAAATCGCTGATACAGTCTTTGACATTGGCAAAGGCAATGCAATATGCACATGAATTCGGCCTCATGTGAAATACTCAGCAATCTAGAATGGTAAGCAGCGCGCACTTCACATAGTGTGATCTCAATGCGGTGAACGTATCCACCTCTCCAGGTGTCTGTCTTCATTCCTAACCAGCTTGATTCATAATAGACAAAAGATTAGATGAATATACATGAAAATGTTGTTAGTAACTGGTAGGGCATGGGCAGTTTTTACTCTTGATCTGTATATTTTTCAGTGTTTTGCGAGTTTTCTAAAGTGAAAAAGGTATTTTAAGGGAATTTTTTTAACCGAATTGGTGCCTTCGTTATATAAACAAGGCACATGTACCTGAACCCTTATAAATGCTTATAAATGAAGGTTCTAAATGAGCTACTTTTCCCCCATCTTTCCAACACTCTTAGGCTTCACTTATTTGAGATAACTACTGTTAGAATTTTTTGTTTCTCTCTGTCTTTTTTGTTTGTTTGTTTTGTTTTTTTGGTAAGATTCTTGACCATTAAATATTTATATGAGGAATGAAAAGCTAGGACAGTCCATAGCAAAGATTCAGGCCACATCTAAAGGGAGTGGCTGCTGTCCTGCGTCATCTGGTGGCTGGATTTCAGAATGCAGGCCCAGCGTGGCCGGATCTTTTTCTAGAGAAAGAGAGTTATATATAAAATATTCCAAATTTCAAAACTTGGCAACTAACTAGAAAATTTTAAAAGTACTGTCTGGGCCATACAGAATACAGAATTGAGGGTCAGTTTTTACAGCACTGAGGCCTCTGCCTTAAGAAATAAATGGGGGCACCTGGGTGGCTCAGCAGTTGAGCAACTGCCTTTGGCTCAGGACATGATCCCCAGGTCCTGGAATCGAGTCCTGAATCCGGCTCCCCGAGAGCAGGCCTGCTTCTCCCTCTGCCTATGTCTCTGCTTTTCTCTGTATGTCTCATGAATAAGTAAATAAAATCTTTTTTTAAAAAAAGAAATAAATGTAAAGTACTGTTTCTTAAATTATCCACCCTAAACAATGCTCAGTGATAAGAGTTGAGGAATTTTGTTCACATACATTCCCTCCACTGCTCCTTCTTCCTTTAACCTCCCTGTTTTTATTCGTTCTATTATTGCTTATCCTACCAGTGGCCTTTATGACTTTATACATTTGTATTCCATTTTAAAAGTCTTATCAACTTCTTACAGCATTTACAATCTAAGAGAAAGAAAACATCTTTAAACTCTGTGGTACTGTTCCCCTTTATGATGTATCTGAAACATTCTACACACTTGACATTCACTCATCTATTCATTCATTCAACAAAAATATTCATTGAGTGTCTACTCATGTGCCAGGCACTGTTCTAGACACAGAATATATAGCAGTCAACAGAACAGATAAAGTGATGTGCCCTCATGGAACTTATGTTCTAGAAAGGGATACAGTTAATAAATTAGCAAGTAAGTGAGAATTCAGATATACAGTATCTCAGAAAGAGGCAAAGTCCAAGGTGAGACAAAAAGTAGGGACACGGGAACGTGAAATATCAATGTGTGTGCACATGTGCACGTGCATATGTGAGTGTATGTGTGCATGAGAGTGTGACAAGATGACTTTTGACTCACAGACAAGGAAGCAAGGGGGTGGGCCATCCAAGTACCTGCTCTGTGTACATGCCCACCAAAAGGTACAGAAAGAGCCAAGGAGCCAAGGACGGGAGGCCGAGTGTGTCAGATGTGTTGGGGGCACAGTGGAAGCTGGAACTGACTGAGCAAGGAGGAGACTGAGAGAAACTGAAGCCCGAGAGGAAAAGGTGGGGCATCTATGCAGGGCCCATGAGATCATGGTCCTTTGAGTAAGAGGGAGAGCCACGGGGCCTCAGATCAGAAGAATGACATGAACCGAATTTTAGGTTTTGGAAGGATCCTTCTGGCTGCTCCAGGGAGACTAGATGAGAGGTCAAGGGTGGAAGGAGGGAGACAGTTATAAGGCTACTACAATCCTGTAGGTGAGAGATGGTGGTGGTGGCAGTAATGGTGATGGAGGGATAATGAGAAAGGCCAAGTTTGCAGAGCCTGCAGGATTTGCTGACAGACGGGAAGCAGGAGAAAGAGCACTCAGGGTGACTCCAAGGTTTTGACCTGAACAATTTGAAGGACAGAGTTGCCTTTTATCTATTTTCCTAATCTAACAGGCTTCATCTGTCATCACAGACAGGAGGCTAGATGGATGTACATCAAATTGTTATTAAGTAGCTACACTTGAGTGGTCGTGTATGGGTAGTTTGTATTTTTCTCTATCTTTTTCAGGATTTTCAATTTTTGAAAGACACAACTGTATTCTTTTATTTTAAGGCTTTTGGGCATGGCAAGGGTAGAGTCAGGAAGTGAGGTAAAAACACTTCCTACCTGATTGGACTCTGTCTTAACCAACACTTGCTGCATAACAAACAATCCCAGAATCTTAAATTAACGTTTCTTTTTTTGCTTTTGGATGCTTGAGTCGGCTGGTACAGCCTTGCTTCAGACTGCAGGTCAGGTTCAGGTCTGTAACAGGTTTCTCATTCTGCAATCCAGGCTAGATGGGCTGGAGCAAGGCCACTGTGGGAGTTCCCAGAGGAGAGAGAGGAAACATCTAATGCCTCTAGGCTGGGAACTGGCACCTGTGGCTTCAGCCCATATCCTATTGGCCAGAGCAAGCCACATGATCAACCTCACCCTCAGTGAGGCTGAAAAGCATCTAACGGCCAGAGTGGACAGGGAGTGAATATTTGCTGAACTATAATGGAATCTACCACAACTTCACTTTGATTTTTTTTTTTAAGATTTTATCTATATATTCATAAGAGACACAGAGAGAGTCAGAGACATAGGCAGAGGGAGAAGCAGGCTCCCTGCAGGGAGCCTGATGCAGGACTTGATCCCAGGACCCTAGTATTACTACCTGAGCCAAAGGCAGACGCTCAACCACTGAGTCACCCAGGTCCCCCTCACTCTGATCTTATTGTTTGTAGTAGATTTTATTGAGTTTCTTTTAAATTTTTATTATAAAATTTTATATGGTTATTTCTGAAATTTTTGATGATACAGAAAAGCATAATTAGCCAAGTTAAAATTCCCTCTTATTTTGCTACCAAGAAAGTTAAACAGTATTCATATTGTGATGAATATCCATGCAGAGTAGAAAATTTGTGTACACAGCAGTGACTGGCATTCAGACAATAACGGGCATTTGGCATTAGGTCTAGCTTTGGCTTTCGGAAAGTTGAAGAGACAAATACCCACTTTAGAGTTATTTCTGGCGTCCCTAAAACTATGCATCATTGGTGGTTCTGTAATTGGGTAGATATCTATCCATCTAATCAATGAAGCACACAGTGCATGTTATTTACTTTCTACATGTAAATTGGTGACTTAGAAAATCTCTTTATTGCTTGATAGATTGACATTGTATTGATAAACTTAAAAATAAATTTAATATTTATTATTGCAAGAATAGCAATGTGGCAGAGAGAGCTTTGGGGATCATATCTCAGTAACCACCAATCCAGTCTGTCAAATCAAAAGAATTGGGCCAGCATCACACCCCAAATCTGGAAGAACTTAGCCACTTTGTAGTGCCAAATCCAGTGGGGAACACACACACAGATTATGGAAGGTATTGATTTTATATGCTATATTCTTATGTGCAAAACTGTTAAAGACTCTCCAATATCATAAAAAAAGACTCATATGAATATGGCTTTTTGTGTAATATTTGGTATGCCACCCTTTATAACATTAAAAAAAATAATTCTTAAGAACTAAATTTGATTAAAGTTATTTAATTTTATTTAGAATATGAAGCTTCAACATAATAACCTACTTGGGAACTTTTCACATCTTGTGAAGATCAATTAAAAGGAAAATGTCAGCTTTTCCACTTCAAAATTTCACGAGGTGGAAAATCTCCTAAACCAAGTACCAAACCATCCATGATAATTCATTTGTATCCTGGACGTGATCCAGCATGTGAGGGTCTGGAAACACTTTCAAAGCATGGCTCTGTGAAGATTGTATGTCTCGTGTCGAAATTCCATCCTCCTCCTGTGCCACTGATGAGAGAGTAGTTGTGCTGGAGAGCAAAATGAGCAAATATGGAAACTGAGTCTGGCTGTGAGGCAGGAAGCCCTGCCCACTTCTGAGGGGAAAGTTTTGGAGGATCCCCACTTTACTTGGAAAGTAATTTTCTATTTAGAAATACCAGCCCAGCAAATCTTTGAGGTAGGGCCTTCTGCGACCTCCATTTTACAGATGGGGAAGCTGAGGCTCACAGAGGCAAAAAATCACTTGCCCAAGGTCCCAGAACTAGCAAGTAGCTGAGGCAGACCTGCCTCACATGTTGTGCACTTTCTGGGCCTTCCCTCTTGACCAGGTCACCTCCTATTTCTGTACTCCATTGTACCTCCATTCCTCCCTTTTGCAACTCCTCTCGGATCAGCTTTTTGAGAGGGAAGCCCATGATTCTTGGTCAAATAATAACCAAGGCAGTAAATAAATCCTATGGTGGACATCAGGGTAGGGTCACCCCCTGAAGATCACCCACCTGTGCTGCAAACTGATGATTCAGTAGTGATCCCCCCATCTATGGAGGTATGCAAGCAGAGCTGGACACACACATGGGTATCATGTTATAGGGAGAAGTGTGCTGAGTGATAACCAGCATCTAACCCTCTTCCCAGGCCAGGGGTACCCCGATTTTCTTCTGAGATGTTCACGTCCTACCCCCTCTCAGCCACAGGGTTTGGGGTGACTAGCTCCTCAACTTGGTTGAATAGGGTCCCCTCAAAATTCACATCCACCCAGAACCTGTGAATGTCACTATATTTGGAAATAAGGTCTTCGCCGATGTAATCAAGTCAAGTGGAGGTCATATTGCATGGGCGTGGGCTCTCAATCCAGTGACCGTGTCCTACTAAGAAGAGGGAAATTTAACAAAGACACAGAAAGGAGGCCACGTGAAGACGGGGGCAGAGTTTGGAGGGAAGCAGCTACAAGCCCGGGAACGCCGAGGACTGTGGGTGACCGCCAGAAGCTGGAAGAGGCAAGGAAGGATTTTTCCTGAAAGGCTTCAGAGAAGAATGTGGCCCTGCTAACACTTGATTTCAGACTTCCAGCCTCCAGAGATGTCTGTTGTTCTAAGCCCCCTGGTTTGTGGTACTTTGTCCTAGGGCAGCCCTAGTAAGACCCCATCACCAGCTGCTGCTTGATTTCAGCTAACTTGTGTCCTCATCTCCCTGCCCATCAGGACTGGCTCAGATGTGGACGTTTAACCCAATCAGATCTAATAAAATACTGGGAGGTATTTGCTAAGGTCCCCACACCGTGTGACCCAGGAAGGGTGCAGCCAGAGGCTCTGCTGGAAGAAGAGCCTGATGCTAGACTTACCTGTGAATTTCCGAGCACAAGTTCCCTTGTAACTTAAGCCTGTTCAGTTTGTTTTTTCATTCATTCATTCATTCATTCATTCGAGAATGAGATAGCATAAGCTGGAGGAGAAGCAGGCTCCCCATGAGCAGGGAGCCCCACACAGGGCTGGATCCCAGGACCCTGAGATCATAACCTGAGCCAAAGGCAGATGCTTCACTGACTGAGCCACCCAGGTGCCCCTCGATTTCAATTTCTGTGTAAGAGCTTCCCAACTACTACAGGGATGTGGTCCAAACAGCCCCAAGGATCTGGGCTGCTTCTTTTTTTCCTTTTTTTGACCATCTCTTTTAATGAGCCTAGAAATAAACAAATTCTGGGTTGTTCTGGCCATTCCCCAACCCTACTCCTAAAGAAGGCAAATAACTGAGAAGGCCATGTCACAAACATGTATCCAAGACTTACCAACTCATCCTAGCTCATCCTGGCCCCAGGAGCAAGGGCTGGGGGAAGGAAGTGGAGGACTGATGTCCTGGAGGGAATGTGAGGGGCTCTCCTATGCAGAGAAAGGAAGATTCAGGGACCCTGATATATCCGTGTGATGGTATTTGGGAGGAAATCTCCCACCCAGCCTTGTAAGCCAAAAAGACTACCAGCAGAGCCACCTGTGACTGCTGCTTCTGAGCTTGAGAGTTTGGGCCATTTGGGGGGATCCTAGGGGCAGCCAGGGGAGGGAGGAAGGATGAGGGGCACTCTCAAGGTGTGGCTCCAGGGACCCGAGGACACTGAGCTCACAGCTCCTCTCTGGACCCAGGCTGACCCAATTTCAGGGCCTCTCACTTAAACAAACAAACAAACAAACAAATATATAGTAGTTTTGTAAATTATGGATACAAAATTAAACTTGGAAATGAATATTTATTTAAAGAAAAGAAATCACCATAAATCTGGCATGTTCAAAAAGCTGGCAAATACCACAAACACCCCTAAATCAAGAAAAACAACGAGTAATCAATATTGTTGCTATGATCTGCCCAATTCTTCTCTATTCTTCTTGTTTTACTACATTTTTGGTAACATACTCTTTTCTTAAGACAACAATTTCACAAGATCCTTTTCTCTAGAGATAATTAAAAGATAACAAAATCCTTAGCATGGTGGCTTGAAACCTGTTTTTTATTTTTTATGTGATAGAAAAATTTCTTTCAGATTCACAACAGATGTCCGTGGCTTTCTCCCCTGGGCTCGGGATGCTCCCTGCCTGCGGTGAGCGCAGGGGAGCCGCGGCCCCTTGACCTCCGTGGGTGATGCTGTTCCTCTGTCTTCCCATGCCACCGGGTTCCCTCCAGCCCTGGTTCCATCTGCCTCCGGGCCCCGTCTGGGGAACAGGGCATGGGTGGAGTGGCCATGAAGACCTTGACAGAGGGGCCCGTTGGCCAGAACTTAGTCGTATGACCCCTTCTCTTGCAAGGGAAGCTAGGAAATGTCATCGTTAGCCAAATGGTCACGCATCTAGTTAAAACAAAGGGATTTCTGTGCTAAAAGGAAAAAGGAGAGGGTGGATTTGAGAGGACAATGAGTCTTCTCTGCCACACGGCTTACCTGGATATTGTACTCACCCCTTCTGCTCACTCGGTCCCTTGACCCACCCTCGGTCCCTTGGCCACCTCTGGCTGCCAGGTGTCTGAGGGCTGCAGAGTTGGGTCTGGGCAGCCGCATTTCTAGCTATATGTTGAGGCTCTAGTGCAATGCATGAAAGAGATAACAGATATTGGGGACAGGGGGGTCTGTCCCACTTCTGAGAGCTTCTGCTCATGCAGTGAAGTATGAGGCCAGGTTAGCAGCTGACAGTGGAGGAGACAGAAGGGATGGGAGAGGTTTCAACCAGGGGGATGGAGGGAAGCCACTGAGTCAGGGAGTGGGGAAATGTGTCTGAGAGCATATGGGTTTTTTGTGTTGTGTTTTTGGTTTTGAGGGGTCCTTTTTTTTACATTTACTTTGTTGAGGAAAACTTGACAAATCGTATATATTTCAAGTGTACAGCATGATAGCTTGATATACATACACATTGTGGAATGATCGCCAGGATCAAGATGGTTACACAGCCATCGCTCAGAGTTCATTCTTTTGTGTGTGTGGAGAGAATACTTAGTCTATTATACTCAGCAACCTTCAAGTGCACAACGCCACATCATTAGCTCTAGTCACCAGGCTGTAAATAAAGCCTCTTGCTCTTACTTACTCTTTTTATACCTGAAGGTTTGTACCCTTTGACCTCCAGCCCCTGGCAACCACTATTCTGCTTTCTGTTTTCATGAAATGGGCCTTTAAATTTTTTTTTTTTAAGATTCCACATATAAGTGATACCACACAATATTCGTCCTTGTCTGTCTGGTTTATTTCACTTAGTATAATGTACTCCAGCTTCATCCACGTTGTTGCAAATACCAGAACTCCCTTCTTTTTCATGGCTGAGTGCTATTCCATTGTGTATATATATATATATATATACATATGCTGCATTTTCTTTATTCACTCATCCACTGAACGGATACTTAAGCTGTTTCTATATCTCAGCTGTTGTGAATAACGCTACATTTTCCCCTTAGGATAGTGATTCCATTTCCTTTGTATATATACCCAGCAGTAGGATTGTGGGATCCCATGGTAGTCCTATTTTTAATATCTTGAGGAACCACCATATTGTTTTAGGATGGCCATAGTCATCCTAACAGGTGTGAGGTATTATCTCATTGTAGTTTTGATTAGTATTTCCATGAGGATGTTGTGCACCTTTTTTTTTTTAAGATTTTATTTATTCATTCACAAGAGACAGAGAAAGAGAGAGGCAGAGACACAGGCAGAGGGAGAAGCAGGCTCCACGCAGGGAGCCCGACGTGGGACTCAATCCTGGGTCTCCAGGATCATAACCTGGGCCAAAGGCAGCACTAAACCTCTGAGCCATCGGGCTGCCCTCGTGCACCTTTTCATACACCTATTGGCCATTCATGTCTTTGGAAAAAAGTGTGTTCAGGTCCTTTGCCTATTTTTACATTGGATTATTTGCTTATTGATTTCTATGAGTTCTTTATGTATGTTGGAGATTAACCCTTTTTCAGATTTATGGTTTGCAAATATTCCTCCCATTCTACAAATGGCCTTTTATTTATTTTTTATTTTTTTAAAGATTTTATTTATTTATTCATGAGAGACACAGAGAGAGAGGCAAGCAGAGACATAGGCAGAGGGAGAAGCAGGCTCCATGCAGAGAGCCCGATGTGGGACTCGATCCCGAGACCGTGGGATCATGCCCTGAGCCGAAGGCAGATGCTCAACTTCTGAGCCACCCAGGCAGCCCTACAAATGGCCTTTTAAATGTATTGTTTCCTTTGCTGTACAGAGGGAGCATTTGTAGGGTGAGTCTGTTTGAGTTCATGGATTTCAAGTGAAACTTGTTTGTCAGGTTTTATGACTTTTCTCCTACAGCATTCTCTGCCTACAGAGGGAATATAGGATTAGCATGACTTAAGTCTGCAGAAGGGCCTGTGTGCGGGGTGATTATAAGGTTGGGATTTGGGATCTAGGTTGGACAAGACGGAGTATGAAGCCCATGAACCTCTCCATGGATGCTGGAAAAGCAGTAGAGTCAGGCACTGGCATGTAGAGGGCAAAGGTCTCAATGAGATCAGAGAACTGTTACCTTGAGGGGCATTCGGATATTAGCAGAAATGTTAGGATATGGTGTCAGGAAGTGGGATGTTTGAAATAAAACATTTAAAGTATGTTTGCTGTTGAATGCATTTAAGGTAGAAGAGGTCAAGTGCAACATGGGGCCACAGAGATTACTTACCAGGAGAGGCCAAACTGGTGAGAGGTCATCCAAGCGGATGTTGAGTCACTGGGGAGGCTGGCAGGAGCCTGGAGAGGAGAGGCATACTCATAAGCCTCGGTTCCCTGATCTACAGACAGGCATGGAATGTCCCCTCCCCGATGTGATGATCTCAGGTGTGGGAAAGGTTTGGTTTCACATCTTGTTTCTTCTCTTCCTCCTTCACCTCTCCCTCTGGATCGCCAGCCCTTCAGAAGAAGCAGGAAGATAATGACATCTACACAGCCTTCCCCTTCCCCTTCCCCTCGGAGGAATCTGAGGTGCTCCTTCCTCAGAGGGCACCTGTAGCAGGGACCTCGCTCCAAATGGTGTCCACAGTGACACTGTGAATGCTGCTCCCCAAGAGGCTCTGATGTGGGAGCAGCAAAGGCCACCTGTCTCTTTCTTAATACTTAGGACTTCCTAACCTTTGGTGTGGGAAGTATGTGACCCATGGCATTTGTAATGATTTTAGGTTCACAAACATCATATAAATATGATGTAGGAAAAGTTATTAGAGTTTGAAGCCTACGGCCAACAAAGAATTCTTAAGACATGGGGACAGGACCCGTGGTCAGAGAGCTGCACCAGGGTCATGAGGAGTGGCCCATTATATATATACTCTCAAGTTGGGAGGGGATTAGGGAGAGTGTAAGTCTCTAAGGATTTTTTTTTTTAAGATTTTATTTATTTATTCATGAGAGACACAGAGAGAGAGGCAGAGACATCGGCAGAGGGAGAAGCAGGCTCCCCACAGGGACCCAGATGTGGGGCTCGATCCCAGGACCCCAGGATCACAACCTGAGCCAAAGGCAGATGCTCAACCCCTGAACCACCCAGGTGCCCCCTAAGGAATTTTGGAAGCCAGGTTTCCAGGACCTTGAGGGGGCTAGCTATCATTAGGAAAATGTCATTTATTACTGTCTAATAAAACCTGAGTCCTGAGACCCTTCAGATGCATATCAGTGGGCCATATGCTTGGGGGATGATTGCTGCCATGTATCTTGGGGAGTTTAGAGATAAAGGAAATTTCTGAAGGAATTCTTATATGTTAAAGTAGACTTACAGGATCCCAGGGGGTCAGGCTAAGATTGCCTGTTGCCCTTAGCCAAGTATTAACATCAAGGCAATTGAGTCCCTAGAGGAGGATCACTCTGCCTGTTTCAAGGACGTGTCAATGGGCTGTTAGGTAGTAAGGAAATTTAATAATTTCTCTTCTGCCTTTGTTTCCCACATCAAATATGCTGCATCACATCATTGTTGTTTCAAGCCAAACAAAGACAAAATCTTAGGTTGGTGCTATTGTGTCTTAAAATGCCTCCGTCACACTTGCAAAGCTCCATTTTTCATCATGGAGGAGGCCTTAAAGTCAGTGCCCACGGAAGATAAGAGTATCTAGTGAGAGTTTGGTGAAACCATGTCATTTTCATAGTATTTTTATGATTTCTTCTTATTTCAGTAATTGATACTCATTTTCTGTAGTCACCAACTTCACCAACAATAAGTATTTGATAGTATCGTCAGATCATGTTAACCCACTGTTCAAAATCTTCCAGGGTCTTCCCATTGCATTTAGAAAATTGGGGGCGCCTGGCTGGCTCAGTCGGTAGAGCATGCAACTCTTGATCTCGGGGTTGTGAGTCTGAGCCCACATTAGGTGGAGAGATTACTTAAAAATAAAATCAAAAGGAAGAAGGAAAGAAAGAAGGGAGGAAGGAGGGAAGGAAGTTCTGAAATGCTTTCTGTGGTCAGGAAGGTCTCCATGAAAAAAAAAAAAAAAAAAAAAGGGATCCCTGGGTGGCGCAGCGGTTTGGCGCCTGCCTTTGGCCCAGGGCGCGATCCTGGAGACCCGGGATCGAATCCCACGTCAGGCTTCCGGTGCATGGAGCCTGCTTCTCCCTCTGCCTGTGTCTCTGCCCCTCTCTCTCTCTCTCTCTGTGACTATCATAAATAAATAAAAATTTAAAAAAAAAAAAAAAAAAAAAAGGAAGGTCTCCATGATCCAACTCCTGTTGACCTCTTCCTCTTCCTCCACCATCGCTCTACCCTCGGCTCCCTCCTTGAGGTCCCTCTAATAGGGAAAACTCAGTCTTACCTCTGGGCCTTTGCACATGCTGGGCCATCTGCCGGGGATGCTCTTCCCCCAGGTCTTTCTTTCTTTCTTTTTTTAATAAATGTATTTATTTATTTCAGAGAGTGAGTGAGAGAGTGCTGAGTGTGGGGAAGGGCAGAGGGAGAGAATTTTCAAGCAGACTCCATGCTGAGCACAGACCCTGGCCCTGGGCTCCGTCTCATTGATCCATGATAACATGACCTGAGCTGAAACCAAGAGTCAGTTGTTTGACTGACTGTGCCACCCAACACCCCCTGCCCAGATCTTTCCATGGCTCACTCTAGTCCTTCATGCTCTTGCATGCTCTTGCACTCTAGTCCTTCATGCTCTTGCTCAGATGCCACCACTTCAGAGGCTGTCTCTGATTCTTCTAGCTAAAACGGTATGCAAGCATCCCCATCTAGCACTTATCTCTTCTTAGCACTCTTCACTTCCTGACATACACCTATCAATTCATCCATCCATCTACTTTTCCTTCCCCCCTCCTCCCTTCCTCGCTTCTCTCCATCCTTCCTTCTCTCTATCATTTCTTATTTCTAATTTAACTCCCCCACTGGAATGGCCTTGTCTTGTTCACTGCCATGCCCCCAGGGTCTGGAACAGTGCCTGGCACACGGTACAGTTCAGGAAGTTTGCATTTGATTGATAAAATAAATTAATATCGTTTCCTCTTAAAAGATATTTAAGTTGAAAAGCAAATCACTTTAAAGAAAAGTGTTCAGTAAGTAGTCCGTGTAGCACCATTTGGCAAACAGCAGGAAGGTACTATGTGATGGGCACACATATGAAAAGGCTACGTATCATACTGGGGTTTGGGAAATGCTTTCCTGAAGTGATTCTGAGATTATCTGGGAGAAAGAGAACTTCCCACCCCCCACCCTGCAGATCACTGAACAGACCACATGTCTTTTCTGGTTGGTGCTAAAGACCCCTGAGCACCTAGTAGGTACCGCACATTTTTAGATTTACATTCCCTTTCTGACCACTGAGTTTATGACAGTGACCAAAAAAGGAGTCCAGTCTAAGACTAGAAAAGCATTCCCTAGGCTGACAGGAAAGGGGACTTGAGAGAGGCTTGGGATTTTTCAGAGAGAGTGGGATCTGAAGATGCCATAGGGACAGATAAAAGAAGTGGTGCGCTCATAAATGTTCAATAATTGCTCTCCAGGAAAACACGTGTGTGTGTGTGTGTGTGTATAGATTTTACGGGGCTAAAGGATGTGTTTGTTGAACAAAATTTACAAATTTACAAGTGATACATATTTTTGTTGTAAGTATTCTTTATAAATTCCATGAAGCCAATTGTCATAGAAGGATTTTGATTTGACTTGATTTGAATTTTTTTTTTTTTTTTTGCCAAATTCTTGTATCCAAAACCAACTATCACTGCAGTTTAGCCATGACTTGACAAAATCAGACTAGGAATAAATGCCAGACAACAATCTGACTCCGCAAAGGGGCCTCTCGCGTCTCTGCAGACATGAACTCTGGTTGCAATTTTTGTTTATGTTAATGAGTAAGACGAAAGTAAAACAATGATGTTGCTCAGAACGCCTTCACCAGTGATGTGGGCAACCTGTCTGTTGCATTGGGTAATAGTGTTTGGGAGTGGAAAAATATTCCTTCAATGTTTAGGGCTTCAATGTCTCAGCTACGGATGCGACAGTCACACTCACCAAGTTAATTTGCATTATTCAAATTTTATCCATTGCATTCTTAAGGTGGGAACATCAAGGAAACAATAAGTCCCATACATTTCTTCTCCCTTCCCTTATATTCCCTTTCACTATTATTTATATTCCCCAAATGAATGAGAACATACACTGTTTGTCCTTCTCTGATTGACTTACTTCACTCAGCATAATACCCTCCAGTTCCATCCACGTTGAAGCAAATGGTGTGTATTTGTTGTTTCTAATGGCTGAGTAATATTCCATTGTATACATAAACCACATAAAGACTCCTAACTCTGGGAAACGAACTAGGGGTGGTGGAAGGGGAGGAAGGCAGGGGGTGGGGGTGAGTGGGTGACGGGAACTGAGGGGGACACTTGACGGGATGAGCACTGGGTGTTATTCTGTATGTTGGTAAATTGAACACCAATAAAAAATTAATTTATTAAAAAAAAGAAAAAAGAAATACAATATGTCCATACAATGGAATAGTATTTGACAATAAAAATGAATGGGCCTCACACATCTACAACGTGATGGAACCTTGAACACATTGTGCTAAGTGAAAGAACTCAGTCAAAAAGACAACCTGATGTATAATTACATTTATGTGAAATATCCAGAACAAGCAAAGTGGAACGAGTAAGTCACAGTAATGATGAAACGTACAGCATAGGGAATGTAGTCAATGGTATTTGTAATAGTATTGTGTGGGGTCAAATCACTATATTGTATAATTGAAACTAATCTAACATTGTGTGGCAACAATACTTCAATTAAAAAATTTTTAAACAATAAAAAAAAGAAACAATAAGTCAAGCCCTGTCTTGTAGTGCCCCCCCCCCCATCCCTGTGGTCCAAGTTCACTCCCCGTGGGCAGTTCTGAGTGACCAGCATGACGTCTTGTACACAGAATCGGGAGATGTGCAGGATCTCCCCCATGTCTCTCATTAGACACCCTAGACGCCAAGTAGTCTCAAGAGCACAGATGATGGTGAAATATAGCAAAATAAGGAAGCGATGAGTTTTTAGTATTTATTACTTTTATTTTTAATATAATTTATTGAAATATTCAATAATTTAATATCTATAAACGGCTATGTTTAACAACCAGCTGGCAAAAGTCTCGAAAACTTAATAATGGGCCCTCACAAGCGAGTATGAGGGGCCTCCAGCATACTACGGGGTACAAGGGAAGCATCTAGAACAAGAGGAGAGAGGTCGAGGGGCCAGAGTCCACTGGGCGTGGAGCAGGCACAGATGACGAAGCGTCGTCCCACACCAGCTCTTCATGTTCCTTGGCATCCAGGAACTCATTCTTGCCCGTCTCTTCCTCTGCTGACCTCAGATCTGAGAATCTTGCTCAGTCTCCATCTGACTCACCCCTCAGGAGCTGACCCTTAACAATGTCCCAAAGGTGGGGACCTGGGTAGCTGAGGGTGAGCAGAAACCTCCCTGACCCCGTGGCCCTGACTAGCTGAATGGGACCAACTGAAGATCCTCCTGCAGGAAGGCAGGGGTTAAGGACACGCCCAGGGGCCTAATCATCCCCATTCTGCAGATGTGGGAACTGAGGATAGTGAGAGCCGTTAGCCACCCAAGGTCAACAGCTGCCAGGGGACCGAGGCAACGCCAACAAGCCCGGCTTGGCAGCCCCCCAAACCCACCTCCTTTCTGCATAGCTCTCCTGCAGCATCCTAGAAACAGCTCCTGGAGCTTGCTTCCTGCACCTTGGGTTTTAGTGCACACCATTCTGGAATTCTATTTATTGCTCCCGTAATTAAAACTCACATCCCCTAAAGAGGTGGCCAGTCACTTGAGGGCAGAGCCCATGCTGAATACACATTCTATGAGCAGCATTTAGAATTCCAGCTGATTGGCATCAAAAGCAATCTTAAGAACTCCTTGGTCAGGGTCCCCCATTGTACATATGGGGAAACTGAGGCCTATGGTCCTACGGCAAGGACTCCAGAAAAGCAGGACTGGAACTCAACATCTTATCCACCAATCTGAGTTGGTGAATAATAGAAGCAGGCTTCCGCCTCACCAGAAAGTCCCAGCCAGAAGGGAAAAGAACAGAGACTGAAGTATCCTTGTCTAGATTTTGGGGTGACACCAGAGGAGACTTCCTTCCAGGCGCTGGTACCCTAGAGGTTCTTTGAGGAAGCCCATGGAGCAAAAGACTCCATGAGATGTTTTCATTATACGTACTGTGGGGATGTGTGGGGACAGTGGGGAAACTGAGGCAAGAAGGTGGATCCTCAGGGCCTCTCAGAGCCTGAGGTTCAAAATAAAGACTTTCGGGTTATCAAACTTTCTCCTCTTTCACCTGGGCCCCAAAGACCTCTTCTGGAGCAGAGATGACTCTTACGGAGCCACCTAAAACAGTGCTCCAGGGGCCAGACAAGCAGGGAGCTGAGGAGTCTGCTACAGCCACGGTTCCAGCATGTTCCAGGCAGATGGACTCCTCAGGAGGCTGCAGAGACCTCGATGCGGGTGTACGGGATGCCGGTGGAGCTCTGCCTGTGGCCAAAGCTCAGAGCAAACCTGTCAAGCAGAGAGTGGGGTGGGGTGGGGTGTCTCTGTCTCTGTCTGTCTCTGTGGCCTCTGATGTCAGGGACTGAAGTGGTGACTGCCAGACCCTGTCAGAGCCCCTAACTTTCAGTCTCCTCCTCAGGTCACAGCAGACTCAGCTTCCTTGCCCCACAGGCTGGCCCAGGCTCCACCACGTGACCCCTGAGTCCCCAGGTCCAGCCTGCCACTACCCTTGGCTGCGATCACAACCTGCTTTACCCCAAAGCTGGCTTCTACCTGCCTTTCGGCCTCCTTAGCTCCTCATCCCAGAGAAGGGGTTCTGGAATCTTCTCCCAAGAAAGCCAGTATGGCAGAGATTCCAGGTGGCTCCTAGTACCTGGACTCCCCCCTTTTAAGCCTAGTAACAGTACCTTGATTTTTAGCTGGGCACACAGCTCCCCAGATTATAGCCTCTGTTTTTCAGCCTCCCCCACATGTAGGTGTAGCCAGATTCTGTCGAAAGGATGCAGGTGGAAGTGACGTGAGCATCTTTCAGGTTGTGTGTCCCCTCCCACCTTCCCTCTTGCAGGACCGTGGTGGCTCACTGTCACAGGCCATGTGGGAAAGGTAATTATCAAAGGGAGGGTGGAGCCACCAGAGAAGGAACTTGCAACCCTGGATGACCTCTCAGAGCACAGCCGCCACCCCAGCCCTGGACCCCCTACATCCAGACCATTCTGAGCAGCCAGATCTATTTCCTAACCAATAGGGTTGGGCTGCTGAGTGACCTGCAGGGGGGCCATCTAACAAATTGGGGGTGTTCCACCAGCAGAGAATCCTCAGGGTTGGGGTGGAGCAGGTTACAGGCTTTTGCACTAGACTAGTGCTGCATCCCTTCAGGGGCCAGGTTGGGGTGGCACTTGGCAGGAGATGCAGGAGGCAAGTTCCAACTCCATATTAGAAGTTGATCTTTTTAGTCATTTAGGGCCTCCCAGGAGTAGAAAGGGCAGCCAGGTGCTGGCGACTCCCTTTACTACAAGAAGTAACCAGGGGCATTTGCCAAGGATATTTAGGATTGTAGAGTTTTTAGGTCCCTTCTGATGCTCCTATTCCTCTCATTTCTTATTTGAATGGCCCCAAGGCTCCATGACGCTAAGATTCTGAACTTCTCTCTATGACCTAAAGACCTTACATGATCAAGCTCCTACCAGCTTGGCTGAGCTGATCTTCTACCCCTCCTGCCCTCCTTCCCTCTGTTCCAGCCACACTAGCTTCCTTGTGGTTCCTTGCGTATGCCAGATACACTCCCAACCACAGGACCTTTGCACATACTGTTCCCGCTACCTGGAATGCTCCTCCCCCTCATCTCTACATGGCTGTCTCCTTCTCACTTATTTATTTATTTATTTATTTTTAAATATTTTATTTATTTATTCACGAGACGCACAGGAGAGAGGCAGAGACACAGGCAAGAGGGAGAAGCAGGCTCCTCAAGGGGAGCCCAATGCAGGGCTCAATCTGGGACCCCAGAATCATGACCTGAGCCAAAGGCAGATGCCCAACTGCTGAGCCACCCAGGTGTCCCTCCTTCTCACACATTTAAATTGCACCTCCTCCGAGGTCCCCCCTCTCTGACTACCCACTCTAATTTAGCCACAACCCTTTGTCCCTCTGTCCCCTGCTCTGCAAATCAGGCCTTCTCAACATACTTCACTCTGTTTCATTTTCTCCCAGATACATATCACTAACCAAAATGCTCTTGTTGCTGCATTTGTTGGCTTATTTATTTTCTGTTCCCACTTCTCCAATAGAATGGAAGCTCCGGGAGGACAAGGACCTTGCCCATCGTACTCTTGGCCACGTCTCCTAAGGCCCAGACATGGCCTGGAACATAATATGGATTTAATAAACTCCTAATGAATCAGTAGATTAAGCCCACAGGTCCTTGTGTGTGACTTTCAAAGGCCACAGTTAGACTATTTTCTCTAAGCTTCTATGACTCTAAGATTCTACTACTCTGACCTTATGTAATTCCATAACCGCATGGTCTTAAAATTCTCATGAGCTGGGGCCTCACAGTCAAATGAAACTCTGCTGGAGGAAGATACAAACAACTCCAGGAAAACAGCTCCTGCACGAAGACAAGACAAAACTGACAGCGTCCGGGCACTAAGACAGTCAGGAGGAGGAGAAAATCAGTCTCTTGCAAAGGGAAAGTACGAGAAGTAAATCCTGAACTGATCTGCTCAGGGTGTGATGTGAGTCTTTCGCCCTCTCTCCTCTTACCGTCTCCTCTGGAACTGCTGGTCTATCTCTGCAAATGACAGACCTTTCGTTTCAGGGACAAACGAGTAGATGAAGCCCAGGCTGAGGACAGCGGTCAGCCCGTAGAGTAGGAAGGTCCAGGACAAGCCAATGGTACCTGGGAACAGGAGGGCGGGAGCGTGAGCAGAGGTGCAGCCTGGCTAGCCGGCTGGTTCCAGAGAGGGCACTGCAAGTCAGTTCCCCAAAAGCAAATTCTCCAGATGTCTGATTTGCAGAATGAAGACAACAAGCTGTCAGATAAGTAGGACTGGTTATCCCAGAGGCAGGCAAAGGACCGGGCCCAGACGTGCAAACACAGATGAGGACATCTGGTCTGCATGGGAAACCCACTCACCCACACCTAAAACACTACCCAGAGGACTGAATTCATAATCTGAAAACAGGAATGGAGGGGAAATGGCCCTTCCTTTAGCAGCAAAATAGTTGCAGGCTTGGCCCAGCCCAGCCCCTAAAGAAAAAAGATCCTCAGAAATTCCATAAACTGGTTATTGGGTGAATGAATTGAGTATCCAGGGAATAAGGTTTCAGCCCATTTGGCCTGTGTCTGACTCCCAGATCGTTCCCCAGCCCCTGTCTCTTCCTGGAGACTCAGGTGAGAGCCAGGGTTTCAGGGCCAGCAACCTGGACCACCGGGGTGACTCTGGCTCCTTAGAAGGCCATCAGTCCAGATCAGAGAAAGGAGACAGTGAGGGGAGGGCTTTGTTGAGGCAGAAGCATCGATGACCTTCCAGAGCCATGGCCGTTCTCACCTTTAGAGGCCAGGACCTCTGAGTGACCTTCCCTGACCAGCTGGGCCTCCACTTAATCCTCATAGCTACAGTGAAGAAGATGGGGGGTGGGTGAATACCAGAGCCCCACCCTCAGGCCTCCAGACTCCCCCCACCCCATCACCCCAGGGAGTTGTTCTCTCCCCTACCACAGCAATCACAGATGGCTTCCAGATGGAGGCTTTTCCCCTTCTTCAGCCTCAATTTCCAGGCTGTCAATCAAGCTGGCCCACTCCTTGATGGGGCCTGGAACCATCTAAGGTAGAAGCCTGGAAGGTCATGTCTTCTCTTTGTCTGTCAGCCTCTCCTCCCACCTTTGAAGATACTAGCCTCTGATTCTATTTTGAGGAGACAACCCCTGTACCTCTGTCCGTGTGGTTGGGTGAAGCCATTCCCCACCAGCCCTGACTCCAGGGGGTGCTAAATGCCCCAGGCCTGGGCATCAGAGTCTTGCAGCCTTCTAGCCGTAGATGGGCATGCAGTCTTGCTGAGCCAACAGGAGCCCATGCCACGACATGGGCAAGAGCACGGGGAAAGAAATACTCTTTCTTGAATGCCATACTTCAAGATCTGCAGGTGCCACCCCTGCCACCATGAGGTGGGTCTGGCTGAGACAGAAGCTGACAGCATGGGAGGCAGAGCAGAAAGAGAGCGGGGCCGGGCGGCAGCTTTATGGCAGCCCAGTGATCAGGAGTGCTTGAAGCTGGCCACTGTCCACCTTTCTGTGATTTATGACAAAAATCCTCCCTTTTGTTTATCAGCTAGTTTGCCCTGGCTTTTCTGTCACTTAGACCCAGTCAGATATGGAAGTCCTGGCTGTCTGGAGACAAGTGTTCTTGGATCTAGAAGGGATCAGACCATGGAATTAGGCCAGAGGACTCACCAATGAGGTCGAGGAAAGAGAGGCTGACAAGCAGGTTGCAGGCCCAGTTGAAGCTGTTACAGAAGGCGAAGGCTCGGCCCCGGATCTCCATGGGATAGATCTCGCTAAGGACAAGCCAGGTCACTAGGACAGGAAAGCAGGGAGGACTTATGGGCTGTGGTGGGAACTGGGGCCTGGCCCCCATGGCTCAGCGGACAGCCCCATGACAATGTGATTCAAGCAGAATGTCAGGCCCCTGACACCCAGTCTTCCCACTGCCTCCCCAAAACCCCTGCAAGAACCCCTTTCTAGTAAACCTTTTGAAAGATCTATCCAGGGGCAAATCAGGTTTCATGAGGCCCAAAGCTTAAATAATTTGGGGACCTTTATAAGAAAGGCCCCCACACTAGGAACAGAAAATTAGGCCCTTGGAAGGAGAGCCTGCAAGTAAGCAAGGAGTCCTTAAAGTGTAAGCTTCATTGGCTTCGTGGTCAAGCCACCTCTAGTGTCCATCTGAGACCCTGACTGACACGGTCCCCAACCTTTCTGCTGGGTGGGGTAAAAGGCTGCAGAGTTACCTGCAAGAGAACTCCCACCTACCTGGTCCAAATCCAAAGGAGAAGGCACTCACAAAGACCATCATGCAGACCAGTGCAGTCCAGTGCAGCAAGGCACGCTCTGGGGCAGGATGGGGTGCAGGGGAGGCAGTGATTAAGGCCATTCGCAGGGGAGGGCCTGTGGGGTTCCCAGCTCTGGGATGAAGCTTGATTTTCTTAGAGGTTGACAAGACTGGCTTCCCTTGGTTCTCACTGGTTGTTGGCAATGGAAGTGGAGTGATGCCCCTCGGCAGGCTAGGGTCTCCAGGGAGGCCTGACCTAGTGGCGTTGGGCATGGCCAGGCAACTCGGACCAGAGTCCATGGGTGCAGCAAAGCTGACAAGGCCTATGCCACTGACTGACAGGGCCATAAGGGCACAGCCAGCCAGTAAAAGGGCTCTGCGGCCCGCTCGGTCCACCAGTCCCATGGCAGCCAGGGTAGCCACCACCTTCACCGCACCAAGTCCCACAGAGGCCAGCACAGCCGAAGATCCCCCACGGAAGCCAACCGAGTGGAAGATGGTGGAGGCATAGCAAAGCACATTGGGCTGCCCCGTTAGCTGCTGGAAAATCACTAGCCCCAGCCCCACCACAGTCCGGCCTCGCATGTTATCCCGTGCCCTGAAGAGGTCCAGAAGGGAGTATCTCGGCCTCTCCAGGCCCAGCTTGGTGGCCTCTCCTCCCTGGAGAGGAATGAGGTCCTTGTTGGCTGCAGCTTTGGTGGTACCAGCAGGGAGACAGAAGAGGCTAAGGGACTGCAGAAGAGCAGGTGCAGCGGCCCAGCCAAACATATGCCTCCATCCCCCGGGGGCACCAGCCAGTGCATAGTTGAGTGCATAGGACAGCAGGATGCCCAGGGTGATGCCGGCCTCATAGAGGGACACCAGCACTCCCCGCTGCCGTGGCCCCACCAGCTCTGACACATAAATACAGCAGGCCATGGAGGAGAGGGAGATGGCAAAGCCAGCCACCAAGCGGCCCAGGACCAGCCAGGCCAGGGAGCCAGCCAGGCCTAGGCTCAGGCTGCCTGCCAAAAGCACCAAGTTGCTGCCGAGGATGGCTTGTTTCCTGCCATACTGGTCGATGAAGATGCCCCCCACCAGGGAGGCGAGGAGAGCCCCCAAGAGCAGGCTGCCCACCAGGAGCTCCTGCTCCAAGCAGGATAGCCCAAAGTCAAGCTGCAGGGGCAGCAGGGCACCTGATACGACTGCCAGTTCATAACCAAAGGTCAGGCCACCCAGCAAAGACACAGAGGCACACAGGGGCAGGAGCACTTGGGGATGGCCTGGAAAACAAAAGTGACAGGAGCAGAGTTCAGGATGGTTCCTTACCAGAGCATCATCCATCTGTCAACCCCTCATCTATCCACCCAGCTACTCCATCTATTCACCTGTCCGTCCATCTACCCATCCATTCATTGCTCCATCCATCTTTCATCCATCCACTCCTTCCTTCACCTACCCACCCCTCCATCCATCTACTGTCATTCACCTATCTATCCATCTACTGATCCATTCATCCATCCATCAATCCATTCATCAATATATTCATCTATCCATCCACTTCTTCCCTCATCCCTCCCTACATACATCCAGTTCATCCATTTACCCACCCACTCCATATATTTATTCACTCATCCATCTACTCATGCATGCTTTCATGCATCTATCCATCCATTCATCAATCCACTTCATTCTTCATCCATCTCTCCTTCATCCCCCATCCATCCATCCATCCATTCCATCCATTTATCCAGCCATCCATTTACACATGCATCATCCATCCATCTATCCATCCATCTACTACATCTATTCATCCAGCTTTTATTAATCAATCTATCCATTCATCCCTTCATCATCTCCTCCTCTATCTATCCATTTGCTCCATCTACCACATATTCATCCATCCATTTGGTCATTCACATACTCCTTAATTCACCATCCATCTATTGACACATCTATCCACACATACATCCATTCATCCACCAATCTTTGTATTCCATCCCTTATGTACCCATTCACACACTTACCCATCTGTCTATGCATCCATTCATCCAATCATTCAAAAACTTATTTATCTGGCATCTACAACATGCCAGACTGTTCGTGGGGCTTTCAATACAGTAGTGTGGTCAAGCACCTGATATTCTAGTAGCAAAAAGCAGACGATAAATAAATATATATATAACTTCAGGTGATAGGTGTCATTTAAAAAAGCAAGTGGATTGAAAATGATGGAGGAGTTCAATTTTAAATAGGGTAGTCAGTTAAGGCCTCTCAAAGAGAGAAGATTTGAGCAGAGATCTGAATTAAGTGAGGGTGAAAGCCATATAAAATCTGGGAGAAGAATATTCTAGACAGAGGGAATAGCAAAACAAAAGCCCTGAAGCAAGATAGTTTTGAGAATTAATAGCTAGTGCTTATATGACACTAAGTGCTAGGCCCTGTTTTAAAAAGTTTATATGCATTTACTTATTTAATTCTTAAAACAACCCTATAACATATTATTATTAGTACCATCCTCCAAGCTCAGAGAGGTTAAAAAACTTTCTCATGGTCACAGAGCAAGTGAGTGACGGATGCAGCTAGAGAGTGCAAGCTTTTAATCACAGTGCTTTCAGTAAGGAGGCCAAGGTGGCTGGAGCCATAGGAGATAATCAGGCAGGAGAAGCAGGCAGGGGCCAGATCACATGGAACTTTTTAGGTCATGAAGATAATAATGAATTTCATCCTCAGTGGATGGAGGCAGTCTTTGAAGGCTTGAGCTGGGAAGAGAGAGCAGTTACCAGCACATGTGGTTCCTGAGCACTTAAAATATGGCTAAAGTGACTAATGAACTGAATTTTTCAATTTTATTTAATTTTCACTAATTTAAATGTAAAAATAGCCACATGTGGCTAGCAGCCAGCCACCATACTGGCAGTGCACTTACAGGTTACTCTTAATTCACATACTTACACTTAGATATTTCTAGAAGCATCTGGAGTAACCTAGCAGTATCATACCCACACCCACCCTGGACCTGACAAGAATATTCATAATAATACAGTCAGATTCACTGAGTGTTTTCTCTGAAGTAGGCACTGCTTTGGGCACTTAAATGCAGTAACACATTTGACTTAATATAACTTCATGTGGTGGGCTTTTGAATTATTTATGAATGAACAAACTGACCATCAGAGGGGAAGTGACTTGTCTAAGGTCAAAAGTAGTCAGTAGCTAAGCCCAGACTCAAAGCTGGGCAGTCTGACTCCACAATCCACACCCTTAACCACTCCATTACAAACCCTTGGCATGTTATGATTTTGCGCTGTTCTCTCCTACCTCTACCTTTCCGCATCTCTGTTAGGCAATTCTTGTGTGGGAGGTGTGGGGGGTAGGGGGTGGAGTGGAGTTTCACGGGTGGAAAGCTCAGCTCCCAATTCTGCTCACCCTTCTCCCTCCCACCCTGCCTCTGGGAAATCACCGCCTCCCTTTCCCTGGCTGGTCCATGAACCTCCTGTTCATGACCATCAACGAGCACCCTAGGAAGATGACAGTACCAAGGTCCTGCCCTGTCTTCACCTCCCTTTGCCCCATCTCCCTTGGTTCCTGGAGCCTACTGCCAGAAGGGAAGGTACTTCCAGGCCATGTGAGGCAATCAAGTGAAAACAGAATTTGTTTGCCATTTCCTCAGTTCTCTGGAGCTGAAAGGGAACCCAGCCAAGGAGCTCAGAGGCCAAGCTGACTGTCCACAGGTCTCGTTGGAAAATGCATCGGGGGGACGCCTGGGTGGCTCAGCAGTTGAGCATCTGCCTTTGGCTCAGGGCATGATCCTGGATTCCTGGGATCGAGTCCCACATCGGGCTCCTTGCATGGAGCCTGTTTCTCCCTCTGCCTGTGTCTCTCATGAATACATAAAATAAAATATTAAAAAAAAAAAGGAAAATGCATCGGGGCAGCTTTGGGTTACAGTGGTTTAAGAGCAGAACAGCAAAAATAATAGTGAAATAATATAGTAATGATAACAGGTGTCATTTATTGAGTAGCTCCCCTATGTAAAGACTTCAGTGCCTTCTCTCAACCCATCTTTGTAACAACCCCTAGATGGTATAGCTACAGTTATCCCCATTTTAGAGATGGGGAAAGTAAGGCTCAGAGTGTTCCCACAGCTGGGAGGAAACAGGATCAGGACTCCAACGTTGATCCATCTGACTCCCAAACCCATATACTTAAGAGCTTTGCCGAATGGACTTCAAGTAAGAAGGACAATCAAAGGTAGGTGGGGTGTAAGAGAAGCAGCAGTACAGCGTCAGGGGTGGTGGGGGGAGACAGATGCGATAGCTCTCAGGAAAACCCAGTCACAGAGCACTGCAAACCAACAGTGCCCCAAGGAACTAGGAAGGACAGCCCCCAGGGAGTCAGGGCCATTGGATAGACTAGGGAAGCACATCCCCTTCCTTAAGCCATGGCTCCCATCCTCTGCTCTAGTAAGTCCTAACTCCTTAGCTGGTGGCCCCCAGCCAAACTCCTCAGTCATACCATTCCCCAGCTCTGTCCCCACTTCCCCTCCTGCCTCCCACAAGCCCAGTGCACACTTGTTCCCAGCACAACCATCCACTTTCATGCCCCTCTGCTCTCCCTGCATCACCTGGGTCCCCACTCATCCTTCTCAGGCCCCGCTCGTGGTCACCTCTCCAAAGGGCTTTGAGTTGTATGTGTCTGCTGTTTGGCATCCCCCCTCTCTGTTGGGGTGCTGCCCTTCCCTGTGCTTTGTCTCTCAGTCTCCTGGTTTGGGTAGAAATGACTCCCCTCCCCTCACCCCACCTCCCCGGCCTGGCTCCAGGGCATCCATGACCCAGATCTGAACAACCAGCAGGTTCCCAGGCCCTGGGCAGCAATGAACATGTGCTGACCCTGGGCTGGGCCACTGTGTTTACTCACTAAAAATGCAAAGCTGGTAGTGTACATGTCTGGAGCAGCTGGGGGCCATCTTCCCCTTTGGAGGGGGTGTCCCCGACAACACTGCCTGAGCCCCAGCTCCTGAAGCCATGAATGTCTTAGTGACTAAGAAATAGCTTTTTTCTTTTTCTCTTCTTCCTACTTTTTCCCTTCCCTTTCCCCTTCCCTTTCCCCTGCCTTTTCCCCTCCCCTCCTCTCCCCTCCCCTCCCCTCCCCTCCCCTCTCCTCTCCTTTCCTTTCCTTTCTTCTTAAGGTAATTCAGGGGAGGCCCTGGCTAATTCCTGTACATCTTCCTCCACTTTCCAAGCCACATTTTTTTTTTCAAGCCACATTTTTCACTTCCCACCACCTCTGCATTGCCCTGTCCCTTGCTGACACCATCTCAGGTTTGTGGGTGCGGCTTCCTTGTTAAACTGAGCAGGGCAGGGATCCCTGGGTGGCGCAGCGGTTTAGCGCCTGCCTTTGGCCCAGGGTGTGATCCTGGAGACCCGGGATTGAGTCCCACATCGGGCTCCCGGTGCATGGAGCCTGCTTCTCCCTCTGCCTGTGTCTCTGCCTCTCTCTCTCTCTCTCTGTGTGACTATCATAAATAAATAAAAAAAAAATTTAAATAAATAAATAAATAAATAAATAAACTGAGCAGGGCAGCAATGGAGACTTACTGTCTGTGCCTCCTGAGCCCCAGTCCCCGACCTGACACCCCAGAGGGGCTCCTTCTGTCAAATAAGCCAATGACTGAGTTGGAGACTAGGGAGGCGTCACCACTTGGCATTGCAAGGACTGCCTCAGGCACATGTGAACGTCACAGGATGCTACATGACAGCCAGGGGCCTCCTGGGACAGCCTAAGTCATTCTGCTCAGAGCCCTCAAGAGCTGAAGTCCTTACAGTGGCCTTCAATGCTCTGCTGGATCTGCCTGTGCTCGCTCGCTCTCTCTCTCTCTCTCTCAGCTCGGCCATGCCAGCTTCCTTGCTGTTCCTCCTCATTCCTGTTTGACTCAACCCAAGGCTTTTTACCAGCTGTCCCCTCTGCTAGGAGAGCCCTCTCCCTCCATCCCTCCCCTCTCGCCCAATGGTCTGTACTTAAACACGGCCTTCTCCTGAGGCCTTCTCCACCCAGCTCCCCATCACATCACTTCCCATGCTCTTCCCTGCTTGCTCTCCATAGTCCTTCTCACCATCTGAAAAAGCTATGTATTTTACATATTTATCCTTCAGAGTGCCAGTCCCAAAAGGAACAGGAATCGTTTGTCCTTAGCCACTCCCTGACGCTGATGACAGTTCCTGGAGCTCAGGAATAATTGTTGAATAAACAGATGATTGACTGAAGGGACTCTGGGGGCTTTGGGAATCCAGAGAGGAAGGGTCTTGGCTCTTGAGGGAGACGTTTCTTTGGAGAGGTCTAAGGTCTGAAAGGGACCACACTCCACAGGAAGTAAGAGTAAATTCTGGCCCCCAAAGGAGGGCCCAGCCTGGGTTTGGGAACTGGTCTCCCTTTCTATGAATTATCTGTCTAAGTGCACCCGGGGGTGCTCAGTCGGCTAAACGTCCCTCTCTTGATTTCAGCTTAGGTCATTATAGGTCGTGAGACTGAGCCTCATAACGGGCTCTCTGCTGAGTGTGGAGCCTGCTTAAGATTCTCTCTCTCCCCCTCTCTCTGTCCCTCCCTTTAACTGTATACACACACACTCTCTCTCCTTCCCTCTCTCTAAAAAAAAAAAAAAAAAAAAAAAAGTTGTATGTGAAGCTGTCTCACACTGGAGGAAATGCCCTAATCCCCTAAGCCCCTTACTGTGGAGGTCAGAGCTTCCCAGGGAGAGAATCAAGGATCAGGGGAAGGGGAAAGAAGTCAGGTTTCAGATGCATGTATCACCAGCTAGTTGCAAGTCCCAGGGAGCCTCCTGTTGGTGACACCAGAATAGCATTTCAACCAGAAGTCACAACACACTGGGTCCCTCCCCCGCCAGAGATCTGCCATGGCTTTCCCTGAAATTCCAGGGAGAAACCAGAGCTAAACTGAACTATGCAAATATCCTCACCCAGAGGGCTGGCTTCCAAACATCCTAACACAGCTAATATGTACAGAGCACTCCCCACAGCCAGCCGCACCTCCCCTTCTGGAAGCCGTATCTGCATCAGGTGACTTAACCCTTACAGCAAACCTATGCCACAGGCTCAGCTGTCATTCCCATTTTACAGATGAAATGACTGAGGCACAGAGAGGTGAAGGCATTGCCCGAGGTGACAGTGTGTAAGTGACAAGAGCAGAGTCCCAACACTGGGTGGGGTAAAAAAAAAAAAAAGCAAAGCTCACATTGACAGATCATTTACCACGTGTAGGTGGTGTAGGTGGTGAGCCGAGCCCCTTTCATTCATTTGCTCATGTCGTTCTCAAGGCCGCCTTGTGAGAAGCATCTTATGGGGGTCATTTCATAGGTGAGAATGCTGAGCGTCAGAAAGGTAGACTAGGTGATGCACCCCAGAAGCAGGAGAACGGGGGCTGGAATCCAGGTCTACACCCCGGGGCCCAATCCCTGAGACAGGGAGCCCGGGAAAGCAGCCTGGGATCTCTGTGGAGGACAGAGCTAGCCCAGGTAGCTTGCACTTCCCCTCCTTCCCTACTTCCACCCAGGCCCAGCTCTGCCCTTGGGAGACGCTCAATCAATAGCTGTGAATTAACGTAGGAGGCAGCAAAGGGCTAGGAGGGGCAGATGCAAGGGACCAGGGTCAAGCTGAATGTTGTTGGGAGAACCTCTCTGGGTCTCTGTTTTCCCTCAGGTTCTGGGGCAGGGTGCCTTGAGGATTAAGAGCATGGATTCTGGAGTCAGAGCTGGAGTTGGTGACCATTCCTGCCATGACTCTGTGCATGAGAGGCTGGATGGTACAGTGGTTGGAATGCAGACTGAAGCCAGAATGCTGGGGTTCTATCCCAGCTCTTCTACTCCATAGCTGTGTGGCCTCAGGCAGCTCGCTTAACCTCTCTGAGCTTCCCCATCTACCAGTGTGGATAATAGCAGTATCCACCTTGTAGCGTGGCTACCTTATAGCCACTGTTGGCTATTATGTTGCTCCACAGAATAATCCAGAGCAAGTTTTTAAAACACAATTCAGGTCATGTCCCACTCCAGCTTAAACTTCTTCTCCAGTTTCCCATGCCATTTGGAATAAAACCCAAACTTCTCACCACGGCCTACAAAGTTCTACACAGTCTAGCCCCTGTCTAACTCTCTGACCTCCCTCTCACCCTTTTCCCCTTTCCCACTGTGCTTCAGCCACACTGGTCTGACCACACCAGCCCACTCATGCCTCAGGGCCTTTGCACATGCTATCCCTGCCCTCTTGTAGTTTTTTCCAGATCTTCGTACACATACTTCATCTGAGCGATGTCTCAGCACCAGCGCCTCCTACCCTGGGAGGCCTTGGCTACCTACCTACCTACCTACCTACCTACCTAACAAAGCTGCTTCCCTCAACATTTTCCCATTTTATGTGTTCCACAGCATCTTATCGCTCTTGGAAATCATTTTATTCATTTACTCCCTTCCAGCTTCTCAACTGGAATGTCAGCTCCATGGAAGAGAGGGCTGCTGTCTGCTTTGCTCACCACTGAGTCCCCAGCCCCTGCCGCATAGTAGAGGGATGAATGACTGAGAGACAGGGTGAGGCTCTGGATCCACAGAGAAATGGAAATCCTAGTTCCCTGCAGCAACAAAGCAATTCCCTATTCTCCTCCCCCCCCCCCAACCCCACCCCTCCCAGTTCCAGATTCTAATCCATCTCCCCTCATCGAATACCTCCAAAGCGGAGGTTTTGTCTGTGTTGCTCCTGGCAGCATCCTGAGGCCTGGCCACACTCAGAAGTGGTCAGCAAACAGTCCTGCAGTTGCTCCTTTCGGGGCCTCTGTTTCTTTGCCGAATAGGAGCAGTTTCCCTTGCCCGGGGTGGTTGTAAGGCTTGAGGCGGTCAGGACGGGGCCTGCCCCGAGTGCGCACTTGGTATCAAGTAAAGAGCACTTTTTGGGAGGCAGAAAGGAGCAGGGAAGGCAGTGTGCCCGCGTCCCCTCCCAGCGCGCAGCCGGGGCCTGCTGTCCCCACCCGACTGGGTGCCACGGGGGCGGGCTGGGGCCCCGCGGAGAGGCCGCAGGGGCTCCCGGCGCAGCGCCCGCTCACGACTTACCCATGGCGAGCACGAGTCCCCTGCGAGCTGGGGGCACCGGGACCGGCCCGCACCCCCGCCCGAGTCCCCGCCTCGCCGCCGCCGCCGCCCGACAAACTTTCCGGCCCGCCTCCCGCCTGCGTCCCTCCTCCCCGCCCGCCACGTCCGCCAGCCCTGCGCCCCCGCGCCTGGAGGCGGGACCGAGGGGCGCAGGGACCGCCCCGGGCCTGGCTGGGGGCCCCCCAGCTATCCTGCTCTGGGCCCCCCGCCCCTGTTATCCCCGCTGGGGGGGGGGAACCCCGCACGCTTCCCTCTCCCGTGCGCCCCGCAGGAAGGAGCATCCTCAATCACTGCAGTCCACACTCCTAGTCCGGCCTCTCCAGCGTGTGTGTACACTCATGCGTCTACACTGGCCAACCCGGACACTCACATGCCCGACTCAGCCACTCACTCTCCCCTGGATTACTGTCCATTTGGTGGACGATTGGGTTGGGGCAACTCCCAAGTACCCACCACAGGCACAGGGCTAGGCCTTGGCGATGGGCTGGAAGAACGGGATAGATTCTTTGCTGATCTTGTGGGGCTTGCTTTCCAGTGGGGGAAGAGGAGAAATACGTGCCTGCAGGAGCGGGAGACCCCGCTGCAGTGGTAAAGGCCAAGCGGAGAAGTAAACCAGGACACTGGGGCGTACAGGTGCAGGTGGCCGCAGGGAAGCAGCAGGGAAGGCTGCTCTCTAGAGGGATATCTGAGCCGAGACCTGAGGTTCCAGGGGAAAGAAAGCAGAGGCAAGGCCGGGAAGTGGTGGAAGGAGGTCGTGGAATATAAAGAAGAACCGACGTGAAGTCGTGGTGTCTGGAGCCCAGGGCTTGGTGGGGACAGTGGAGGGAGATGGAGTCCGAGGGAGGGGTCAGCAAGGGCCAGATCATTTAAGTCCTTGGGAGGCAAGCGTAGGGAATGTGGATCTTATTCCCAAGGACACAAGAAATAATCAGAGAGTTTTAGTAGGTTATAGGGAACATGGGCAGAAACGGGGTGACCCAAGTGGAGGAGGCTGTCAGGAGGTGAGAGGGAGGTTGATCTGGACTCAAGGGATAGCAGTTGGGACAGAGGAAAGTAGGCTGATGGCAGATAAACTCAGAAAGGACTTGCCCACTGGGATGGGAGTGGCTTGGGGCAGAGCTCTGTTCTGGCTGTGTGACGGCTAGGGTCTCATTAGGCATCCATGTGGTGGGCCATTCCATATATGAGCTCTAGAAAGGAACCGGGCTGCGGACACCCCCACAAATCTCCCTCTCAGGCAAAAATGCACGTATGAGGTCAGCGCATGGCCACAGGCTTGTCCAGTCTCTCATGGCGTGTTCACACAGACGCACTCATTCAGGGGCATCGGTCACCACGGTCTCACCCCGCGGGGATCGTGTGTCACAGACACACATGGCCCTCTGGGCAAAGAAGAAGGACCTTCTGAGCCAGGGGACCCTTGTACAGTTCTGACAGCAACAATAACTAGGGCAGCCTGAAAACAGAGCTCCAAAATTATTTGTTCCCTCCCCTGAAATCTAAATGGGCTTGTGACTGCTTCAACCAGTAGGTGGCACAGAGTGGCCCTGCAGACTCCTGAGGCTGGGTCACTGAGACACTGGCATCTCAAGCCCTAAAGAGTCCAACTACCCCAATGCTGCCATGCTGTGGAGAAGCCCAAGGCACACAGGCCACATGTGGACACGTCGGCCAGCACTGTTTCCAGAACACTCCTTCAAATGATTCCAACTCCTAGCTGTCACATCTTTCCAGCTGAGGCTCCCGACACAGTGGAGCAGAGACAAGCCATCCCTTCTGTTTCCAGTCTGGATTCTTGACCCACAAATTCCACGAGGGTAATAAATGGATGTTTTTAAGGTAAAAAGTTCCAAAGCACACTGTTAATGCAGCAATAATAATAGGAACAATAAACTACTGAATGATAATTATACACTTTAAGTACTTTGGGTGCATTAGCTCACTACTGGCCCTCACAACTGTTCGATGAGATAGTAACTTTATGACAATTTACTCCCGTTTTATAAATGAGGAAACTGAGACAAAGGGAGATAAAATAAGTGGCTTGCATAATAAATAAGTAAGACAGGTAGTGCTCAAGGACACACAATAGTATAGAACTGAGCAGGAAGTCAAGGCCACTCCTGGGGAAATCAGGCTCTTGGCCATCACACTCTACTGCCTTTCTGGGATAGAGAAGAGCCCAAGAATGGCCTGATGACTGTTGTCACATGACAATGACAATTCCTCCTCTAGAATTGTCACTTGGATGTCAGCAAGTCCTCTTGCTCAACTACAGACCCCAACGGTTAAAGCCAGATATAGACAAGACCCCTTAACTCATGCTCTGAAACCCATTGTTCTTATTTCCTATTGCCCTTTCTGCACTGACGAAGATGTTTTGCAATGATTGGAACAGGCCAGAAAAGCCCTGAGAGCAAAGGAATGCCTAAAAGACCACATCCCCTTCTCTGCCCGTGATCACGTGCTGAGCACATACCAACCCCCACTCATGATCACACGCTCTCTGCTAGGTCTCTTGTGGTACCCCCTTGAACCTCTCCTTACCTAGGTCTTACCCTAGGTGTTTATCTTGGGGAGGGAGAGGGTAGTTGTTAACGTTTGAGCCTACCACCTCCCTCGGCTGCCCACACCCCAAACAAATTTCTTCCTTTCTCTTATCCAATTCCTTGTCTCTTGAGTTATTGGCTTCTCTTGCAGTGAGTTAACCTGTTTGTTCGGCAGCAGTGTTGGCAGACCCATCCAAGAGCTATGCTTCTGATCTGTCCATGTCCCACAGGGATGTAATGGTTGGCTGTGGCAGTGCTCACTCCTCAGTCTCCTGAGTTAGTGGTTATGATAGATTGATGACACGAGGACCTCATAAGCAAGGTCTGGACCACTCCATTCCTATGTGATCACCTATAGAAGTTGTATGATAGAAAGAGCATGACGTCCCTAGATCTCTGTGGCTCATATTAAAGTCATGACGATGTGTGTAGGATCGCTGTCTCTCCTAGATAATACGGAATCCTTCTTCATTTGTTGGCCCCAAAAGAGAAAGGAAATGATTTAATTGGTCCTTTTGGTAAGCATCTTCAAAAATGGTATCCCTTGAAGGTGGGCAGGACCAACTAACTCATTTCTAATACAGCAAAAGTGATGGATGTCATCTCAGAGATTAGATTATAAAAGACGGTGATTTCCACCTTGCTCGTCCTCTCCAGATCTCTCACTCACCCTCTCTGATGGAGTCACCTGCCAGCTTGTCAGCTGCGTGATGGAGAGGCCCAAGTGGCAAGAGCTGAGGGTGGCCTCCAAGCAACAACCAGTGAGAAATTAAATCCTGCCATGACTTAAATCGCCACAAAAACAAACAAAAAAGGAAAGTCTGTGACGATGCCAAAAAGGGATGTCAGAACTGATCAAAGTTGGGTTTTCTCTCCCCTAAGAAGTGAGGAAGGACATTTGAGGAAGTGACATTTGAGCTGAGCATGGAAAGGTATCTGGATGGGTCTAGGCAACAAAGGGAGGGAAGAGCACTTCTGGCATGGGAAACAGCAGGTGCAAAGTCCCTCTCACAAGAGAGAGGCTGCAAGAATTGAGAGACTGATAGAAGGCAAATGTGTTTGGGTATCAGACAGCAAATGGGAGCTTGGCAGAGACGAGATTTGAAGAGGGACGGAAGGGTCCCACGCAGGACCTCGTGGATCTTTAATCTTAAGTATAATGCAGAGGCATTGAAAGGTTTTAAACTAGGTTTTCCTACCATAGAAGCCAGAACCAGTCTGACCATAGCAACTGGGACTTGTAAATATGTTTGCACAGTGGATTTTCCAAAGGAGGGGTTCAGACAGATTTGGTTACCATGGAGATGGCTATGTGGCCACTAACAATGATGATAATGAAGCCACAAACTTGGGAAACTGGGCTTCGTAAATAGAATTGGTTCTGGGTGAGCTTTGAGTAGTCTGGGCTGATGAAAGGTGCTGGAAACCACATTGTGCCAACACAAAGGGTCTGATGCCTGAAAAGGTGGCTTGCCCTGTGTATGAATGGAATGCAGGGACTGCAGAGCTGAGGCTTGGTGTCATAGCAACCCTTGGACGAAAGGGTCTTTCTTTGGTATTTCAAACAGGGTCCCAATGATGGGGGAAGGAAAATGAGCAAACGGTGTCTGCCATCCCCCAGGCAACCCTCACGCGCAACATCTTATTTAATCTTAATAAGCAATTGTCACAGTCAAACTAATTATCCTCATTCTGAGGATGATGAATCTGAATCTCAAAGAAATGGTGCTTGTGGCTGCATCACACAGTGTACCAGGCATTTGTGGCTGCCTCCCCAGTGGCTATGCCTAGCTCCCTTCCTCCTTGCTTCTAGAGCAGGTCTCCATCTGCACAGGCCAAAAATGCCAGATTCTCACTTTTCCATCTTCCTCAGGAGCTAAAGCAAAGATGCGTGGCCCTATTGTGGCCAATGTCCCATAGAGGAAGGCTGGTGGGAGAGGAGGGACTTCTAGCAAAGGGTTTTCTCCCAAAGAGTGGTGCATAGGATGTAGCACCTCTCTTCTTTAGCCAGATGTTTTTGTAACTTCATATCATGTGTGGAATTTTGGTGGCCGTCTTGTGACCATAAGATGACAAGTGTAAGGACCAAAGCTAAGGCTGGTAAAGGGTATGAATACAGACATGAAGGTAGAAAAATGGGAAGACCATGGGTTCTTAAAATCATGAAGTAACTGAAGGATACCTGGGACCCATGACTTCTTAAAATTTTATTCTGTTGGATAATAAATGAACGTATTGTTTATCCTAAGTAAGCTATTTAGTTGACAAATCTCTGCTCCTTGCAGCTTAAAATACCAAAACTGTGGCAGCCTACTGATTTTCTCCTGTTATAATTCCTCCCCTACTTCCTTTTAGTAATACTCTCCCAAAGTTTTAGCTGAGTTCATGGCTGCCCTGCCTAGAGAATAGGTTTTTCCAGCTTCCTTTTTAGCTTCAGGGTCCATGTGACTCAGTTCTGGCCAAGAGGATGTGAGTGGAAGCGATGTGTGGAACTTTGGATCAAATTCTTAGCTGCCTATCCTCACTCTAATTCCTCTTCTTGCCAACTGGAGTAGGGGTACAACTGGAATAGACTCAGTTGAGGATGCCAGAGCTATGCCCCTACATAAGAAAGAAAGATCTCTCATAATAAGCCACTATTTTTGGGTCACTTTGTTATAGCAGCTTATCCTGTACCCTAACTAATACAATCACTAAAACACACAGCCATCCCCAGGTGGTACAAGTCAGGGCTCTTGCAGCAAGCCACACTAACCCTTTGCTCCTGTGACTGAGCACTGGCAGCTAAGACATGGGGTAACGGGGGTCATCTACAATGCAATGTGGCTCTGATATCACACTATGGGGAGGCCCATCCCCCTGAATAGTGTTGGATGCTGGGAGTCTTTTTATAATAGCTATTGTATTAAGCCCTCCATAAATAATATTAGCTTTCACCTCCATAGATGATATGCTTATCATGTGCCTGGCATGGTACTATGGGTTTTATTTCTAGTTACTCATTTAATCCTCACAAAGCCTCCATGATGGATATTACTTATAATCTTATACATAGATGAGAAACTAAAGCACAGAGAGGTTAAAAAACTTGCTCTTCCCCAAACATGCAAAGCATACTTCTCCCCCAGGGCCTTTGCACTTGCCATTCCCTATGCCCAGAATGCTCATCTCGCAGGCATCCATTCACAGGGCTCAAACATTACCTGTTCAAAGAAGCCTTCTTAATTACCTTATTTGAAATTGTACCACTACCCATCCCCTGCCACCACTCTACGACCCATAGGGTGACCATATAATTTATCATCCAAACTAGCACGCTTTTAAGAATAAAGAGGGGACAGGCAGCGGTTTAGCACCGCCTTGGGCCCGGGGCGTGGTCCTGGGGATCCGGAATCGAGTCCCGCGTTGGGCTCCCCGCGTGGAGCCTGCTTCTCCCTCTCCCTGTGTCTCTCCTTTCTCGCTCTCTGTGTCTCTCATGAATAAATAAATAAATTCTTAAAAAAAGAAAGAAGAAAAAAGGAAAGAAAGAAAGAAAGAAAGAAAGAAAGAAAGAAAGAAGAAAGAAAGAAAAGAAAGAAGGAAAGAAAGAAGGAAGGAAAGAAAGAAAGAAAGAAAGAAAGAAAGAAAGAAAGAAAGAAAGAAAGAAGAAAGAAAGAAAAGAAAGAAAGAAAGAAAAAGAAGAAAGAAAGAAAAAGAAGAAAGAAAGAAAAGAAAGAAAGAAAGAAAGAAAGAAAAAAGAAAGAAAAGAAAGAAAGAAAGAAACAAGAAAGAAAGAAAGAAAGAAAGAAAGAAAGAAAGAAAGAAAGAAAGAAAGAAAGAAAGAAGGCAGCCCCGGTGGCACAATGGTTTAGCGCCGCCTGCAGCCCGGGGGGTGACCCTGGAGACCCAGGATCGAGTCCCACGTTGGGCTCCCTGCATGGAGCCTGCTTCTCCTTCTGCCCGTGTCTCTGCCTCTCTCTCTCTCTGTCTCTATGAATGAATAAATAAAATCTTAAAAAAAAAAAAAAAGAGTGAAGAGGGGATACAATCAATAAACGATTTCCGCAAAGGGCCCAAGAACTGGGAGGCGTGGGCACCAAGGCCGACCAAGAAACCCGGCACTTCAGGAGAGAGCCCAGGACGGCCGAGAGTTGCCGAGGGTTGCCGAGGGCGCACGGAGATAGCCGAAGATGTGGGAGGCGGGGCCACTGCCACAGGCGGAAGCGTCGGCCTCGGAGTGGCCGAAGAGGCCCGAAGACTCACGGGGCGAGCCGAACATCGCCGGCAGTTTCCGGAGAGAGCCGACGGGCTCCGAGAGGCGGCGCCGAGGCGCAGTCATGGCGGCCCCCGACGCCGCTGCCGGCGCCGAGAGCGAGGAGCCGCCGCGGGAGGCCGAGGCGCTGGCCGCGGCCCGGGAGCGGAACGGCCGCTTCTTGAGCGGCCTGGAACTGGTGAAGCAGGGCGCCGAGGCGCGCGTGTTCCGCGGCCGCTTCCAGGGCCGCGCGGCGGTGGTGAAGCACCGCTTCCCCAAGGGCTACCGGCACCCGGCGCTGGAGGCGCGGCTCGGCCGGCGGCGGACGGTGCAGGAGGCCCGGGCGCTGCTCCGCTGCCGCCGCGCAGGTGAGGCGGGCGGGCCGGGCGCGGGGCGGGGCGGCCGGGGGCGGGGCGGGGGTCTCCGTGAGAGAGAGGTCTCCCCCCCCGCGCCGTGCACCTCCTGCCTGAACTTCTGCCCTCCGCTCTCGCTCTCCGTTTCATCCCTTCTCCGGGAGCCGCGTTTCTTAGCAGCTGGTTCTAGCGGCCGCGAGCATGTGTCCTGGAGCCGTTGCTCTACCGCTGGTACTCCACGCGACGCCGAGCGCCCCGGGCCTCAGTTTCCCCATTTCTACCGTCTCCGTGCCCGTGCATTCTCTCTTCATTTCCTTCCTTTTAATTAAGGAGCAGGTGGAATTACAAATGCTTGCCGTGGAGCCAGGCTCTCTGGGTTCAAATGCCGACACCCCCCCCCCCGCCCCCCACCGCTTCCTATGCAAAGCTTGCAACAAACGGCTTAGGCGTCCTCCCCTGTGAAGGGAATTCACAGTACGTTGGAATGTATGGCTGGTCCACAGCACTCAGTCCATTTTAGATTTCATTGAATCCTTTCTTGCTTTTTCGTTAAGGGACGCCCGGGTGGCTCAGTGGTTGAGCATTTATTTGCCTGTGGCTCAGGTCACGATCCCAGGGTCCTGGGATCGAGTCCTGGCATCGGGCTCACGGCTACACTGAGCCAAGGTGCTTCTCCCTCCACCTGTGTCTCTGCCTCTGCCTCTGTCTCTCTCACGAATAAGTAAATAAAATATTTTAAAATAAATCAATAAAACACCATTGTACACCACCAGGGTATGCCTTGTCCTCAGATGAGAAACTGAGGCTCAGGTAACTTGTTCAAGGTTGCACAGTTAGTGACCCAGCCAGGCTCTCAGCCCATTACTCTGACTCAAACACTGGCCTTTGACTTTTACATGTCCTTTCTTTTATTGATATTCTTTTTTAAAAATAATATTTTAAAAGATTTTATTTATTTATTCATGAGAGACACACAGAGAGAGAGGCTGAGACACAGGCAGAGGGAGAAGCAGGCTCCATGCAGGAAGCCCAATGTGGGACTGGATCCCGGAACTCCAGGATCACACCCTGGGCTGAAGGCAGGCACTAAACGGCTGAGCCACCCAGGCTGCCCTATTAATATTCTTTAGGCGCTTGCTTTACACCAGGACATTGTTAGGTGATGGGAGAGCTGGAGAAATTTTGTAGCCAGCAAGCAGACATCTGCCCTTGCATGGATTTAATGGGGTTATTTGTGTGCTCCTGTTCTCTATTTTCACTCTCTCTAGGACGTAATTTCCATTAAGTAGGGATCATAGCTGCTTTGTTTCCTGCTGTATCCTCAACTGAGATGGCTCCAGTATGTAGAAAAGCGTGCTGGGCCTGATTGTCATTCAGTCTTTGAATGCAATGAATTCTTGAATGATTCATATTCTATAAACAGAAGCAGAGGCTTGGAGAATTGATTTGGCTTTTAGGTCAAACAACTAATAAGGAAGGGAGCCAGGATTTGAATCCACCCTTTCTGACTGTAAAGGTGAATATTTCAGGCAACACGTTGTTTGGCCCATCTGAATCCTTCTGAGGATACAAGAACCTACTCTGACTATGCTTACCCTTCTGGCTCTTGCTGTTGTTGTTTAGGAAGAAGTATGACACATGAAATCCAGTCATAAAGAGTGGAAAGGAGGAGGGCGCTTTGGCACTCCTAAACCTAGCTGTGGGGTAGCTTAAGGCACAGTCCTGCAGGGCATGAACAGGGAAAGAAACTTCCAGATGAGTTAAGTTGTACTGTTCTGCAGCATTCCTAAATCTCTTTTCCTAGAAGAAGCAGATGTGCACTGTAAAAGTCTGGCTCAGTCTTTGAAAATCAAACTTAACATTAGGAAAGAATTGAATCCAATAACCATTTATATCTTGATTGCAGGGATATCTGCTCCAGTTGTCTTTTTTGTAGACTATGCATCCAACTGCTTATACATGGAAGAAATCGAAGGCTCAGTGACTGTTCGAGATTATATTCAGTCTACCATGGAGACTGAAAAAACTCCTCAAAGTCTCCTCAGCCTAGCCAAGACAGTTGGGCAGGTTTTGGCTCGAATGCACGATGAAGACCTCATTCATGGTGATCTCACCACCTCGAACATGCTCCTGAAACCCCCCGTGGAACAGCTGAACATTGTGCTCATAGACTTTGGGCTGAGTTTCATTTCAGCACTTCCAGAAGATAAGGGAGTTGACCTCTACGTGCTAGAGAAAGCCTTCCTCAGTACCCACCCCAAAACTGAGACTGTGTTTGAAGCCTTCCTGAAAAGCTACTCCACCTTCTCCAAAAAGTCCAGGCCAGTGTTAAAAAAATTAGATGAAGTTCGCCTAAGAGGAAGAAAGAGGTCCATGGTTGGGTAGAAGGGTCTGTTTGATGCGTACAGGCATTTAGGCCATTTATGTCAAAAGGAACGTGAAGGAGTGCTCCAAATACGAGATTAGACCTAAATAAAGGTGTTGAGACATTTTAAGTGCTGTCTGTGATCATGCTTGTTAAGTATCATTATTGTCCACAGTTCTCAACACATTCTAAGCAGAATTGTGTATCTAAAAGAAATCTAGGACAGGCTTTCTCCCGCTGTGCCATATATACGTTGGGTACGTGGACATGGCATTGCAGAACATTGAACCACATAATGAGGATGTTATTTGCCTTTCAGTCCTTTGGGTGAGACAAAGACAAAGTCTAGTTGGTGACGGATGTCTCTATCAGCCTGCTAATCCAGCATTTTTTTGTTGTGTGCATGGCCTAGTCCTTTGGAAACCAATATATGGGATATCACCAGCATTTTAAAACTGAAGTAGTATCATAGACTAGGAAATCAGAGTGCATGACATGTAAGTACTGTTTTAGAAAACTTGTTTCAAAGGTGTATGTAGACAAGGGTATATACCGGGTTTTGATATAAAGTATACTTCTTTTTGAGGGTCATAGTCAAGAAAGGAAAAATGCTGCTTTACTCCAATTAGTCTTGTAAAAAAAAAAAAAAAAAAAAAAGCAGGCTCATAGCAGCCAGGCAGCTGAAATGTACATAATTTTATAGAGAATTGTTTTTGTTTTTCTTGCTCTGTCAAAAAGTTGACTGATAGAAAGTTCCTTTTAGTTTATGTAGATGAGTCCATTTTGGTCACAGGTAGTAAGTATATAGAACAAAAGAGGTGAAGTGGCCTCGAAAGGACTAGAATTTGATAAAGCCTGATTTGAGGGAAGGGGCAGGAAAACTGAGCTAAGGTGCAAGATGCCACAAATTAACTTACACTTAAATCCCTGCCCGTCCTCAGTTTCTCCCCTAGAGGTGTGTGGCTGTGGGGAGGTATAATAAAGTACCTTTCCTCCTTGCCAGCTCCGGTTAGCAAATAAATATTTTGAGTGCCTTATATGTAGCTGGTATCATATTGGATCCTGGGGTGTGCATGGGGAGTGAGCATTCCTGGGAGTCTGGGGCTGTGTCTCCTTCACCATAGTCAACTCTGCCTGTGGCAGATGCCCAGGGATGAACAAAAACTTCCCTTCCTGGGTAGTGATGACCAGTAGAGAGGAGTGTTAATATCGTTGCCTATTTACTGCTTGTTGGATACTGTGCCAGGAGTGTTTATACCGTATTTAAAACAACTCTAAGGTTTTCTCCCCAGTTTGTGGATGGAGAAATGGGCTCCAAGAGGGGTGACCTTGCCCAAGATGTCACAGGTAGCAAGGGATACTTCTACATGATTCCCAAGCCCACATGCTCTTCATGATTCTTTAAGAAATGAGATGCTGGTTATGATTATATTATTATTTGTAATATTATTTTATATATATTGTCATATTATACTTAGTATTTATATAGTTATAATTTTATCTTTATATTATTATAGTATGTATTGGCATTCTATAACATTTTCAAAAAACTTCAGGGGCCCTAGGAGCTGGCAATAATTTTTTCAATGACTATTTTCAGCATGACTGAGAGGGCTCATTTCCTCACATGTACTATAAGGCTAATAAGGCTGTTATCTGCCTTGTGGGGAGAGTGAGTGGTTCACATGCACATGCAGGCAGTAAGTTAGCAAATACCTGGTGCTCGCTGTGTGCCCAGGCACTGGAGTTACAGAGGAGACACGAGGCTGTCCTTACTCTTACAAGGAAACAAACTGACACTGGAAATGCTGTGTGCAGAAGTGGGAAGCGGGGAGCATGGTCCAGGCACAGGGACAAAGTTGGCAAAGGCGGAGCATCCTTGGGCAGTGAGGCCAGGGTGGCGGGTTTGCAGGGAGCAGAGTGGAGGAGGAGCAGGGAATGATATGGGGGAAGAGGGAAGGACCAGATCACACAGGGTCTTGTAACCAGCCTGGGTTTTGTTCTCACTGCATCTCAGTCTTTTAAACAGGGAGACATTTACATTGGTAGAAAAGGGGCTCAGAGAGGGCAATCAGAGACGCGAGAAACCAGGGGGAAGGCTGCTCCACTAGCCAGGTCAGTGATGGTGGTGGCCTTGGAGCGGAGGACTTGGCGCATGTGCTGTGAACCGCTTGGCCCTGTTGGTGTGTGTGGCACTGTGGCCAGCGGCAGTGGAGAAGTTAAAATGATCTTTGTAAGCATTGAGGGAGAGGGCAATACTGGAGAAACCCCAAATGTTCCCTGGAGGAGAACTGTCCCTTTGTATGCTCAGCCTGTAGCCCATGACGGGAAGTAATGGATTAAAGCATTCCTAGACGAGCCGTGAATTCCACCCCTGGTTCCGTATCTCACAAAGGGCTGAGCAACCCACCGCAATTCCAGTTTCCTCAAAGTCCTCGTGGGGACAGCTGGTACTTTGCAGCTGTGAGCCAGTGGCACTAGCAGCTCCGTGTGAATTCCAATGGGAACCTTCCCAGGCAGGAGTTATAAACCTCATTTTACAGATGGGGAAATATGCTCAGCAATGCAAAATATCATGTCCTTAGGGTCACATAAATGACAGAGCTGGGATTCAATCCTACATTTTTAAGCCTAGCAGTTCACCATTGAGCAGTTACTAAGTTCTTTGCATGCATTAACCTATTTGACAGAGGAGGCAATTGAAGCACAGGGGAATGGAGCCTTGCTTGGCTGAGGTCACACAGATAGTGAGTGGCATAGCCAGGAAAATATGATGTGACATTGTGATATGTCCAACACTGCCAAGGACACAATGCCCACATCTTTCTAGAACATTTAGAAGAGCTCTTGTGGCTGGCCTATGGACCACGGAGTAGAGTTACCCAAACTGGGCACAGTGAGTGCCCTGTCCAGCAGGCACATTCTTGTTTGGTAAATTGACCACACTCACGGCATGTGCTTGCCACGAGGATCTGGCAACCCCTGCACCGTTGAGGGGACCTGTGTCTCATCTCTGCTGGGATGGGTCCTGGTTCCGATAACAACTTATTTACAAAGCCAGGCAGCCAACTTGTGGGCCATAGTCAGCCAAGTTGATTTTTTAAAATACCACATTAAGATACTTGTCTTGATTTATTGAGTTTTTCGGTGCTCCCTTAAACGTGTGCCTGCAGGAGAGCCTCCCTTGCCTCATCCTGGTCCTGACCCTGCTGCCACTGGCCGCTAGAACCCCTGGCGGTGAGAACCCAGCTGACAGGGCACTGGGACGGACTTTCCTCTAGTGCCCTGAATTCACAGTGCTGCCACTCCAAACGACCCAACCACCCTTTCTGGGGCCCAGAGGAGTGGCTCTGTTTGCCAGCAGAGGTCGCCATTTACTGTCCTTGTCAGTGTGAAGAAGCTTCCCTCCCATTCCGTCTTCCTCCTCCCCCACTTCTCTCGTCCCCTCCCTCCTCTGCCCCTCCTTCTTCCTCTCCTTCCCTCCTTTCCATCTCTCTCCCTACTTGGAACTTGGTTCATTTATCCACTCAGCACCTCAGCTGAGCATCCCTCTCTGGCAGGCCCTGTGCTAATCACTCGGGCTGCGTGGGGCTGTCTAGTTCTCTCCTGATTTAATTTTGTCATTCACTCCCTCACCTCTTCACTCATTCATTCACTGGGTATTTGTTGAGCACCTTGGCTGTGTCTGGCTCTGTGCTGGACCCTGAAGAAGCTACAGGGATGACGGAGCCCAGCTCCACCCTGGAGCCCCTTCCCCCCCTTTCGACACTGCTGCAATCCACGGTGTCCCCATTGTTCCCCCTGCTTCTGACCTGCCTTCCATACTCTCCCCTGTTCAACAACCAGAGGCACCCTTGTAAAGCCAATCTATGCTGCTACTCTAATCAGAAACTTGATGGCTTCTCATCTCATGTCTCCTTGCTTACCAGTTGTGTGACGTGGGACCCACTCATCGCACCTCTTGGAGCCTCAGTGTCCCCATCTGTAAGATGGATTGATGATGGTGCCTACCTCGTGGAGCTGCCGTGAGCGTTGTCATGGGTCAGAATCCCAGGAAGCAGACTGTGAGCTGCAGTGAAGGTGGGATGTTTACTAAAGTGTGCCTTTGAGGGTCATCCCTCACAGAAGGGAAGGAAAAAGGGAAGAGAAGGGCAAGAGAGGGCAGGGGGAGAAGTACGATCAGAAAACAGACCCAGCAATGGCCTCAGCTGACCCCATGGGGAGGTTTTGGCTACAGTGGCCCTGCAGTGATGTCCCAAGTTGGGCTGAGATGAACAGGCCCTCATAATCCCCCATCACACAGTCACTGGTGGGCCACCCCTGGAAGGACATGAACATGGGTGAGGCCATTCTCTGCAGAGACACCATCCTTGAAGGGCTGACAGCTGGTGGCTGTCTCCTGACCATACTTCCTACATTTGGGGCAAGCAGGCTTGTCTTGGGGACCTGGGCTGCAGGTTGATGCCCAGCACAAGCATCAGTGAAATAATGCATGTAGAGTGCTACCACAGTGTCTGGCACATTGTAACGACTAGCAACTGTTATTATCATATGACCTATTAATACAATTTTTACAAACAACAAATAGGCAATTATAATAAAGCATCATTTGCTCCACTTAGAAGCCAAAGATACACAGGTACACTTCCCCACACTGCTGGCCCCAACTCCAGTGTTTCCGAATCCAAAGTTCTGGGCCTGAGCTGAGAATTTGCATTTTAACAAGTTCCCAAGTGATGCTGTTCTGAGAACCACTGCCCTAAAGAAAATCCAAGTGTTCCTGAGAAGGACAGCAGGTAGATGCTAAGAAGGCAGAAACAGCAGTTATTTACTGTACCCATTTTAAGGATGAGGAAGCCAAGTCTCAGAGATGCTAAGTGACTTGCCCAGTCATCAGCTTATAAATGATAGAGCTTATGCCAGGCACTGTCATTTGCCAACCAAAAGCCACCCTCTTGATTCCTTTTGGACAGAGCCTCTATTTGTTCAGGTATTTAGTAGGTGAAAATGGCTTCATCTCAGGGAATGTCGGCCTGGTCCCTGATATACAGATGAGCATGTGACTTTTTTCTGGCCAATAAGACACAAAGCAAATCTGCAGAAGTTGCTTCTGGGGCAGAGAAGTTAGGAAAGGTGTGAGAATTCTCTTTATGCCCTGATTCCAACACACCCCCAATCAGCAATTCCTCCCTTTAAGTGCAGTGGTGATAACTGGAGGTTCAGCAGCCGTCTAGGGACCAGAGGCTGCCCTTTGGGTAAAGCATCAGTGAGAGGAAGACAAGGGAATAAAGAATGGGCAGAAATGTGAGTCCATCCTTAGTGATGTCACACCTCAGACCTCTTTTCCCTGACTTATGACTTGTATAAGTAAGCATCTTTGAAGCTGAAAGTGCTTTAGCCAGGTTTCCTATCACTTGAAGCCAAAATAATTCCTAACCAAAACACAGATACCCGTCCCCTAAAGTCATACTTCTTCATTGGCATCTTGCTGCCTTCCTGGGTCAGCTTGGCATATTGGGCAGCACAGGCCTGTCTACTGAGATCAAAGTGAAGAAGCATTATAGGCAGACTCCAGCCCCTTCCCTTCATGGGCTGGAAGGTGAGACCCCTAGACTGAGATTCAGCCTCTGGAAGACCTGGCCGATCTCTGCCAGCAGCTTCCTCTGTGTGTTTGGCCCCTTCTGTTCCTCTGCCTCTACTTGGTCACCCCGTTCTTCCAACAGACAGTCCTGCTGCTATTTCAGGGACTTTGTACTTGCTGTTCCCTTTGCCTGCAACACTGTTCCTTATGGATCTTGATGTGGCTGCCTCCCTCACTTCCTGTAGGTCTCTGCCAAATGCCACTTTGAGAGGTCTCCAGTGAGCACCCTATATAAAAGTGACACCCCCTCCCAGCCCTCCCTAGCCTTTCTTTTACTTATTTTTTTTTTAATTTTATTTATTTACTCATGAGAAACGCAGAGAGAGAGAGAGAGGCAGAGACACAGGCAGAGGGAGAAGCAGGCTCCACGCAGGGAGCTGACATGGGACTCCATCCCGGGATTCCGGGATCACGCTCTGGGCCGAAGGTGGCGCTAAACCGCAGAGCCACCCAGGCTTCCCCCCCAGCCTGACTTTCATCCCATTCCTGAGCACCTGTTGCTGTCTTTCACATTCATCTGCTTGATTGCTTCATGTTTACCCTGTGGGCAGGGGCCTGGTTTGTCCCCTACTCCAGCTACGGTTTCTACAATAGTGCCTAGAAGGTAGTAGGTGCTCTGTAAAATTTGCTGAGCTGAATTCCCTCATGCCAGTACAGCCTGCTTGTGGAAAAGAAAATCATGGAGCCACATGAGGCTTCCTCCCACTACCCCAAACACACACACACACACACACACACACGCATGCACACGCACACACACACATGCACACACACGCACACACCACCTACCCACAGTCTTCCCTGCTGGAGGCAAAACAGAGGATGGTCCTGGCCTGCAGCTTGGAACAAAAAACATTCAGAACCCTGGGGGTTTGGTGCCGATCAAGATCAAAGGCCTTCTCGTATTTGTAAACCTTCCTCTCCTGCCCGGGACACAGAAGGTTAGGGGATGGCCCAGAACCCAGAGTTAGATGAGCCCACTGGCTGGGGTGGGGGAGGGGGACGGGGGGGGGGGGTAACTCTGGGCCTACCCCCTCCCCCATAGAGAGGAAAGGCCCTGCACGGCTGAACCTCTTGCTCCCTCCCCTCAAACCCAGCCAGAGAGCTAAAAGGGGTAACTAATCTCAACCCCAGCCTGAGGCCCACCTGCTGGGACTGGATTCAAAGCCAATATTGCTCTTGGAGCTATAGAGGCCTGACCAAAATGACCCACTGAAAAATGCTGACAGCGGTGCGTGACTTAGTGAGGGGGGCAGGAGGGGGGCACTGAGTCCTCCCCTTCTGTGGAGGGGGAGTGGAAAGCTGGTACTAATACTCCCCGAGCACTCTCCCCTCTCCCAGCTTTATTTTTCTCCAGAGCAGTGAGCACTATGGGAGAAGTGACACATTTCATTCATTCATCTTATTAAAGAGCTAATAAAATGAAAGCTCCATGAGACCAGAGATTTTAATCTTGTTTGTCCACTGCTATAGCCCCAGCACCAAGAATGATACCCAGTATATAGTAGATGCTCAGTTAACACTTGTGAATGAATGAGAGTCATGCTTTTGGTTGATGTTCATAATAATAAAGTACAATGACTTAAGGCATTTTCAATTTTTCAGGACTTACTGGACCTCTGCTACGTTCCAGGTACTGTCCCAGGTGCTGGGAATGTGGCAGGGAGTAATTTGGACTCTTTGTTCTCATGGAGTTTAATCTAGTGGAGAATACTTCAAACGATGACTCACATAGTGAAGGAAAGAACTCCGGGGATTTTATAGAGTGTATGACGCGAAGTTGAGGAGTTGAGGAAGGTTATGTTCCAGTAGATGGGGGGGGGGGGGGGTGCTCTGAAGAGGTAACATTTGAGTTGAGACTTGAGAGAAGGAAGCAACCGTTGAGATGGGATGGTGGGAGGGGGCGCAGGGGGACATCCAGGCAGAGGGAGCTGTCATGCCAAGTACTCTGCATGTTCAAGGAGTAGGAGGAAGGTTGCAAAGAGGGAGGCATTCAGCGATCAAGGAGAAGGCAGGTCATCAGGCATGGCATGGTCATTCATGTAAGTGCTCAGCACAGTGCTTGACCCACAGCAAGCCCTTAAAACCTGGGCTGGTGACTATAATCAATATGTATGCGCGCTCCTATTAAATGGGGGGAGGGGCGCCTGGGTGGCTCAGTCAGTTAAGCATCTGACTCTTTGTTTCGACCAGGTCATGATCTCAGGGTCATGAGATTGATCCCACATTGGGCTCCACACTCAGCAAGGAGTCTGCGTGAGGGGTCCTCTCCCCCTCTCCTCCCCCTGCTCACATACTCCTCTCTATAATAAATAAATAAAATCTTCTAAAAAATAATAATTCTAAAAATGTGGTAGGGGAGTGGTGGTGTGTATCACAGGAATTTCAGCTCTATCATGCCCTAGCTGTGTGACCTTGGGCAAATGTCTTAATCTCTCTGAGCCTCAGTTTCCTCATCTGTCTAACTGACAAGCCTAGCAGGGAATGAAAATAAATGGTAGTCAAACTATCCATCAACTGTGGAAATTCTTTAAGAACTCCCTCCCACATTCTACTTCTTTCTCAGTGTAAAGGGGGGAAAACAAAGAAAGGGAGTGAGTGGATCCAGCCTGGGAGCCACCTTTTCTCCTGTAGGGTGCTAAAGTCCAAGTCATCCAACGAGGGGCCTCATGTTGTGTGGATTCTGCTTCCTGTAAGAAGCTCTTCTTAGAGGATTCAGCCTCTGCAAGTTCTGGGTGATCTCTGCCACCAACTTCCTCTGTGAGTTTGATCCCTTCTTCTGTTACTCTGCCCCCACTTGCTCACTCTGGGTGAGAAAAGTAATACCGATACTAATAGTTACCTATTGCTATGTAACAAATTGCTCCAAAACTCAATGACATGAAACAACTATTTGTTATGCTCATGGATCATGTGGCTCAGAAATTTGGAGAGGGCAGCGTGGGGGTGTCTGGTTTCTGTTCCACCATGTCTGGGACATTAGCTGAAAGACTTGAAGGCTAGGAGCTGAAATTATCTGTAGGCTCGTTTGCTCATATGCCAGTTAGTTGTTGCTGGCTGCTCGTTTAGAGCCTTGCTTTCTCTCTGTGGCTTTTGTGCCTAGTTTAGTCTGACATTCAGATATGGTAGCTGGGTTTCAAGGACAGGAATCCCAGGACTGAGCGAACCAAGCAGAAGCTGTACCCTCCTTATGGCTCAGCCTTGGAGATCCCATAGCATCAGTTCTGCCGTGTTCTATTGGTTGGCGTGGCACAAGCCTCCACCCACTTTCAACAGGTGGGAACATGGACCTCCAGCTCTCAGTGGGAAGAGTGTCAATCACGTTTTAAGAGGAGCATATGGGAAGCCCATGGAGGATGGAAGATAGATGTTGGTGCCATCCTGGGAAAATAAAATCTGCCACAAGCAGAATGATCATAATTGTTGTCAATTGTTGAATGCTTACTCTGTGTAAGTACCATGTTACAGCCTTGCTTATTAATTCTTCCAACATCCCTGTGAGCCACATACTCTTGTTTCCATTTCAGATAAGGAAACAGGCCCACTGGGGTTAAAGCCTTTGTCTAGGGTTACATAAGAAGTCAAGTGGGACAGCCAGAAGTTGAATGTAGCTTTGTCTAATGCAGGGTGACAGATTCAGAAGGGTAATGCACACAGATTATTGTACAGATTAAATGAGTTAAAACATGTAAAGTTCTGAAAACAGTGCCTGGCACATAGTGAGTGCAGTATATGTGCTTGCTATTTATTATTATTCCATTTGAGCCACTAGACTGAAACCTCTGCCGTAATACTAAATACTGTCCTCTTTATCTCTTAGCTCCTTCCAGAACAAGGAAGCCAGTCCAGGGACCCTGGGTGCAATATATCCTGGTCCCAACTACCTCCACTCAGGCTTTGGGGAATGGGCCACAGTTTCTATGATGTCAGCTGGCCCAAATCTCCAGGAATAGTTTCTCTGGTTTGGAGAACTATCCTCCCACACCCAGGCTTCGAATGTCCAAAGTGCTCCCTGCAGGGCCTCACCCTCCATCCGAGGTCGTCTGCCACTAACCTGGCTGGAACCTTTGATGAAGCCGGTGATTGGGCTGGCTCAAGGTCAGGTGCCCAATTTGAAAGGACACTGGAGAAAGTTTCATCACAGCCTGCAAAGGGTCCATTGGGAAATAACTTGCCCTAGGGGTTTATGGGAATCATGGCAGTGTGACCCACATGGGAAATAATAAAAAAGAACAGAGGAGCCTCCACTTCTGAGAAGACAGAGTAGACATAATTTTCTTTACTTGCTGCTGAATACAACTGAAAAACCCTGTACAATACACATAAAACAAGAAGACTCTGCAAAGTAGAGAGATAAAGGCAGTACCTTGGGACCCAAGGAACAATCCGGTGATAAAGTCTATTGGGTTTTATTTTTGCCTCCTCTATCTTAGACTTGGAAGAAGCAGGCTACCCAGAAATGCCCACAGAAGCTCCCAGAAAGCCCCGACAAGAACCTGCACTCTATAGCCAAAGCACCGGGAAAGATCAGCCTAGCCAGACCTCTATCAGACAATCCGACTTTACTCCAGCTGAACACCACGGAAAAAACTGTGACCTCACCCCCACCAACATAGGCTGCCCGAGGAGCCTTGACTTCCAACCTCACCAGGCTGTCACAGTGTGTCCCAGCTTCCTTCCCAGGGCTGTGTCAGAGGAAGTGGAGGAGGGGGCTGGGACTTTCGTCCTTCCTGGCCTAGTAAGGATCTTCATCTCCTGCCACCCCCTTACCATGTTTGCTCTGTGAAATGCTTTGTTGAAGAGATGAAAAGACAAACTGGGGGTGGGGGGAGGAATATTTGCAAACCACATATGTAAGAATATATAAATTACTCTCAAAACTCAGTAGCTTAAAACAAACAGTCCAACTGGCAAGCAAACAGCAGGAAAAGATGATTCTCGGAAGAGGATATGCAGATGGCAAAGAAGCCACATGAAAAAATGTTTAATATCCTCAGTCACTAGGAAATTAAATATTAAAGCCACAGTGAGATGTTGCCACACCTCTATCAGAATGGCTAAAATCAAAAATAGGGACAACACCAAATGCTGACAAAGACATGGACAAACTAGATCATTGACTCGCTGCGGATGGAAATGGAAAGTGGTGCAAACACTCTGGAGAAAGTTTGGCAGTTTCTTTGAAAACTAAGGACGCAATTACCACATCACTCAGCAGCTGTGCTCCTTCCTGGGCATTTATCCAGGAGGAAGGAAAAGATGCCTCCAGGCTCCTACCTACAGGTGACTCAACCGACCCCAGGGAGGAAGTAAGAACAAAACGAACAGCCGTGGAGATTCCCAGTGAGCGCTCGCTCGGTGCCAGGCGCCGTGCATCATCCCATTTAAACTGCCCAACAGACCTCTGGTCTGGTAGAGGCCATTATCATCAGCCCCACTTTGCAGATGAATAAACTGAGGCTCCAGGGCCATCGCTCAAGGCCACGCAGCTAGACCGTGCAGAGTCAGGACTGGAACCCGATGCTAACAAGTGCTTTGATCCTCGCATCGTCTTTACCGCCCCTTCCACGGGCGGGCAAGGGGGGCCAGGGAAGGTTCCGCAGGTGTCCGCAGGTTAAACACGAGGCCACGCTGCCTTGAGGGCTGGAGTCCATTCCTTGTTCCCGTGACTAAAGTTCCCTAACTATCCCGACAGTCCACGCCCCCCCCCACCCCCGTCCCCTGCCCCCCGCCCGAGTCCCAGGGGCGCAGGCCCCACCCTCTTCCTCCGGGAGGGGCAGGGAGGGGGCGGGTCCCGAGCGCAGTCCCCTCCCCGGGCCCTCCCCGGACCCTCCCCCAGGCTTTAAGCCGGCGCCGGGGCCCAGGCGCGGGCAGTCCGGGCGATCGCGCGATGGCAGCGCTGGCGACAGTGGCCAAGAAGGTGTGGAGCGCGCGGCGGCTGCTCGTGCTGCTGTTGGCGCCGCTCGCGCTGCTGCCGGTGGTCTTCGCCCTCCCGCCCAAGGTAACGCCTCCTCCTCCCGGGCGCCCCCGGCCCTCCCCCCTGTACCCTGCCCCTCTAACCCTTTCCCCGCTGCGCCTGGAGCCGCGTCCCACGCAGCCGCCGGGATGTCCTCACTGGCCCGGGAGTGAGTCTCTCCTCTGATGAGCTCTGAGGATGCGCTGAGCGCGCGGTGTTCAACGTTTCACCCGACAGTCACCACGGTCCCCTGAAGGAGTGCCACGCTGTAGGGTCCGGGGCAAGTCCCTGAACCTCTCTGAACGTCATTTAACTCCCATGTGAAAAGGGAGGAAATGAGACCGTCGACCCATAGGGTTGTGCAGACGAGGCAATCTATGTAAATCTCTTAGAACTGGTGCCCAGCAAGTGCCCACGACAGGCACGCGGGCTGGCTTTACTCCAGGCCCCTTTCCTGATGGGAAGAGCCAGGGTTTGAGGAACCCTCACGGGGAGCCTGGCAGTGAAGCTTTGCCTTGCGGGGCATCGTTTTGTTTCAGCCTTTCCGTGCCCTGCAGGGGGGGAGGGTTATTTAGCTCAATTTTCCAGAGAAGAAAAAATGAGGCTCAGAGAGATGAAGTGACTTGCCCAGAATCACACAGCACGTGCCTGAGTGGGGATCCAGCCCCTGGCTTGCCGGAACCCAGAACTTGAGCACTTTCTGCACTCTCAGAGAAAGTAAATCCCTCCACCAAAGGCTGCAGATTGAGGTCAGGAATGTCACGATGTAAGTCAACAGCAGTGGGGCCTGGGAGAAGATGGCCTCACCTGCCCGGATCGGGTCCCTCAACGGTGCCTGGCCCATCTGGGGCATTATGGGAGGGCACGGACAAGGCTTCTACCACCAGGCGGTTGCTTCACTACCTCTCAATGCGTTATTAAATGTTCATAAAAAAGAAAAGCAGGTAGAGGGTGGAATTTAGTGGTACATTACCCAGCACCATGAGCAGAGACCAGGGGAGCTGGGCGAGGTGTTCAGAGAGGGCTGCATGGAGGAGGGAGCCCACCTTGGGCACAGGGAATAAGAAGGTGATACCAGCTGGTGCCAAAGAGATCCAGGTCTAATGTACAAACAAGCTTTCTGGTGTGGAATGATCCAGGCTCTTGGACTTCTTTGACATTGAAGAGAGAAACGACAAATGCCGGAATAAGATGAGGTCACTTTTTAAAAACCATCCCATTCCGGGGCAGCTGCTGACCTCAGGACCTTGGACCAACTTCCTTTCTTCTTTGGGTCTCGCTTTCCTTGTCTGCAAAGTGGGGCCGTCATGGCGCTGGCTTCTGAGAATTGATGTGAAGGGCTGGGTGAGGAAGTTGCCTCACTTTGTAGAGCATCACCGGTGGAAGGATGGGTGGGCCTGTGAGGTCCCAGGTGGAGCCCCAGGGAAGAAAAGAGAGCACGCAGCATCCTTCTCCCCAGCAGGGGCTTCTGCAGGCTTCTCTCTGCTCTGGCCTCTAGCAAGATCTCTGAACCCAGGGGCAGAGCCAAGTGTTACGGGGCCTGAAGTATATAGTATTGGAAGGGTGCTTTGTAAGAAAAAGTACACGGAGGGCTTGGGAGGGGCTCTGAATTTTTTTTTAATTTATTTTTTATTGGTGTTCAATTTACTAACATACAGAATAACCCCCAGTGCCCGTCACCCATTCACTCCCACCCCCCGCCCTCCTCCCCTTCTACCACCCCTAGTTCGTTTCCCAGAGTTAGCAGTCTTTACGTTCTGTCACCCTTTCTGATATTTCCCACGCATTTTTTCTCCCTTCCCTTATGTTCCCTTTCACTATTATTTATATTCCCCAAATGAATGAGAACATATAATGTTTGTCCTTCTCTGACTGACTTACTTCACTCAGCATAATACCCTCCAGTTCCATCCACGTTGAAGCTCTGAATCTTAAGCGTCATTAGCTTCACAGTGAATCCACTTCACTGGGTTGGGTGAGATGATACAAGTTCGAGTGGGGTTCCACTTGAACCCCAAGTGCCCCAGTAACATGCCAGTAGCCTTCTGCGATGGTGGTGGGGCTGATGAGTCAGGATTTGTGGGACGCTTCACTCTTACTATGTGCCAGGCGCCACGTGAAGAGCTTCTCAGGCATCGTCCTAGGTAACGTGCACAGAGCTGGGGAGACAGCTGCTCTCTGAGCATCCCGACTGACCAGGTGAGGAAATGGACGTTAGCAAGATTAGGTGACTTGCCCAAGATCACATACCCTGGACAGAGCCAGAAGGCAGGGAGTGTGCTTCTAACCATTGCACTTGATACTCTTTCCTCCGTTATCATTGAATAAGAACCTCTCCTGGTTCCCTACAGATGCTGGGGGCGGGAGAATCCTGCGTGTGGCCCTCTTTAAGTGGCTGATCAGTGAGGGCTTGCTCCCAGGAGACAGGTCTGGCTTCTTGGGGGATCTTAGCCTCCCTCAAAAATCTCTTCTCAGTATCCTCAAAGCCTCACCCCATATAATATGTATGTAATTATCATTATTTCATTCTTGGCTCATAATCACTGATGTTTCTCAATCTGATGTACAATGTGAGTCACGGCATCTTTAGAGAACATTGAACAGAGAACATTGCTGTTTTTATTGATCGGGGACATACGTTTAAAGCAAAGAGTGGGTGTGCTATGCAAACACAGGTTCCGGACAATTTCGGTGGTAATCTTATCCAATTTCAACCCTGTGATAACCTCACCAAACAAGGGCTGGGGGGCTAACAAAAACTTTATGTTTGCTGTGCAAATGTAGTTTCAAGGCAAGCATCCATAGTGTCAACTCCCACCCCCATTGTCACTTCTAAGCCTCTCTCATACAGAAATTCTAGAAAAACCCCCAATGTCACTTCTAAGCCTCTCTCATACAGAAATTCTAGAACCACCCATGCATGTGATATTGTACGTATGGGTTCCCAAAAACTTTGCAGGTGTCAGATCAGGAAAAACAGTGGAGAAGCCTGGGCATTTGCCATTTGCCCTATCTTGGGTCCTGGTTGTCCAGCTTGATGATGCCTCCAAACCACTGCTGCTCTGATGTCCTAGGAGTCTGTGTGGTTGACAGCGTTGGCCCTTGTGCACCTGTCCCCTGGAGACTGGTGAGCCAGTCTGCGGGGAGGTCAGAGTTAATCTGATGAGCAGATGGAAGTGGAGGGATGGGGGCAGGGAACAATTCTTACATTATGTCCTCCTGGCTTGGAACAGAACAGGAATGAAAAGGAGTGGGGTGTACTTCTGGAATGCAGTGATTGCAATTTCCAGTGCCACTGGAGGTTCCAGCTCTTGCTACAAGAGTGCTGGAAACATAGGAAGTCGGATGCTGCTGGAAGGATCACCTCAACATTTTCCAAGAATGGCCACCCTGGGAGATGGAAGTTTGGGAACTGGCCTTGGGCAGCTAGTGGGGATAGGTGAGACTGTTAAAGCAGCTTGCAAGTGAGCACTAGCTCCATACATGTGTTTGCAGGGGAATCTTGCCGCCTTTCCCATCTTGCACCCATACCCACAGAATGCAGATGTAGCCAGACTAACAATGTGGCCAAGATGAGTTCTTGCAATGGGTACTCACATGTGACTCTAAGGATGCTTCGAAGAAGAAGTACTGGGGAGATATTCTAGGCAGGACTGCTACAGGGTGTTGCACAGGCTGTGCACTGCACAAGGGACCTTGAGTTGGCAAAAAGAGACTGGACCTTCCTGCACTCCACCTGCCCAACTGTGTATCCTGGTGCAGGTGCATTTTGCCTGGTGCAGTGCTGGATCTACCTGAGGAAAAAAAGGAAAGCCTCCTTTCCTAATGTGCTGCTAGCAGCCAACTTGTTCTGGGGTGGTGGATCTTTTTAGAGGATGGTAGTACACCTGTAAGGTCAGAGGCCCACTTTTTTGCATTTGCCTAATTCTTAGGTGGGTGGGATTTAAGTGGATGATGAGGAAAATGGTCATTTCATTCCCAATCTTGACTCTTTAGAATCAGAACTGGATTCTCATTCCACATACTTGCTCTGTGACCTTGGGCTCAAGTTTCTTTACTTGATAACATGGCCACAAGATCACCTCGCTCCCTGGTTATTTTTTGGGTCCCGTGAAATCATATATAGTACCTGTGCCATAACTTCCTGCTTTTAAGTTCAGTGCTCAAGGTTTGTTTCACCTCTCCTGAGCCGTACCTGGGCAACAGAGACCCAGAGAAGTCAAAGGATGGATAGAGCATGGGCCATAGCACTGAGAAGGCCTGCATTTGGGTCTTGGCTCTGAAACTCAGATGGGCAGCTCTGCATTTCTGAGCCTCTGTTCCCTCATTTGCGAAGCGAGGACTCACACGTTTCCCCAAGGGCTTTATGAGCCTTAATTAAGAAATTGGAAATTGTCCTGTGCTGTGCTGAATGTAGTGTGAGTTTATAATAATAACTGTAAAAAAATTTTCCCCATTTATCCTATACTGTTTTATATACCTTTCAAATTTTGTTTATTTACTCTTCACGTCAGCCTTAAGAAGAGAGAATAAGGATGATCCCCATTTTTACAGATGAGGAGAGCAAAGCACAGAGAAGTTAGGTAATGTTCCTGAAGTCACACAGTTCCTCAACATTACTTTGTTCACTTCTCTTGGTCCTGGGTTTTGAAATGAAGACAGCATGGCCAGGGTTCTTAGAGACCTTGAGTCTTTCCTTAACAGGGACTTCCCAGAAAAACCCCATAGATCCAGCCCTGTGGATCCAGTACCTTCCTAGTGCTTTAAACTTGTATTATCTCACTGAACCCAGAGAGCTCAGACAGGGAACCCCCAAAATGGACTAGGATCCGATTTTGTTTCCATCATCCAAATCATTGCCCACAACATTTTTGCCAGGTCCCCTTCCCCTGCTCAGTATTACTTACTTAATTATATTCCTATCATGCCTACCCCCCATTTTTTACATTATTGCTGCCTTACTACCTGCCTCTCCTTTCCTTTTTTCTTTTTTAAAGATTTTTTAAAATTTATTCATGAGAGACACAAAGAGAGAGAGAGAGAGACATGGGCAGAGGGAGAAGCAGGCTCCCCTACGGGGAGAGCCTGATGTGGGACTTGATCTCAGGACCCCAAGCATCACACCCTGAGCCGAAGGTAGACGCTCAACCACTGAGCCACTCAGGCGTCCCTTCACCCCTCCTTTTCAAAAAACTTAAATCCAGTGACTTAAAAGGAAAATTTAATATCAAGACCACGTATGGGAACCAGGATCACGAATGACCAATAGAAGAAATGCAGCAAATATCCAGTGTTGGTCGATTGTGGCTACACGCGCTGCCCGCTTGAAGCTGAGGGCCTGAGACCTATCCTTTCTGTGTTGCCCAGGGAGGCAAACGCTCAGGAGAGGCGTTGAAGACAAGTTTAGTACCAAACTGAGACTTGGCTTTGGAAGAAATGAGAAGGAGCAAAGAATCCGAGTAGTAAAGAATCTGCAGAAAACCTTCACGAAGCTCTCTGACTCTCTGACTCTGACGCAGTCCCCGGTCTGATAAGAGGATTTCTTCATAGTCCTTTCCTTGCAGGGGTTTTGTGATCAAAGATAGGTTTATTTGCAAACACTCCATCTCAGATGCTCATACATTTTGTTTCTTTTGAGGTCTATCCTGTACATGCCCCCCCTCCCCCATGGAGAGATCTTTGATGCTGACTGTGGGGGAAGGAGAGACGCTTGTGGTGTTTGGTGGAATGAGCTAGTTGACATGGTCAGTCCTGAGCCTCAGTTTATTCGTATGGAGATGGGGTCTAATCCTACTGAAATGCGTTCATGCTTGAGTGCTGGCTTGTAGTAAGCTCTCGGTAAATGTCAGCTGCTGCTATTACAGCCCCTGTCACTGCGGTTCAGAATTTGGGGCTCATACTAGCTCAACTGCCACCAAGAGGTAACTGCGGTCCAGAGAAGCAAGTGGGTTGCCTGAGGCGTCACAGTGAAGGAGTGGCAGGGTGGAGGGGGAGCACCTTCCGCCCTGTCTTTGTCCACTGATCCCCATCTTAGGCTTCTGGCTATCATGTGTTAACTAGCAATATTTAATCTCTGAGCCTAACTTCTAGGTGAGGGGTGAGGGGAATCCAGGTCAAGCTCCCTTACTTCTGTGCAGATCACAGTTGGCCCTCATCAGAGAATATAAACAGCAAATATTCGTTGATCACTTACTAGGAGCTCTGGCCTCTTTGCTCCCTCTGCTACCACATTAACCTTGCCTCTTTCTTACATATCTCAAAATTGTCCTCACCCCCAGGGCCTTTGCACTTGCAAGTTGCCTCTGTCTGAACTGCTCTTTCCCCAGATGTCTGCAAGGCTTGCTTTCTCACTTCATCTCCGCTCAAAGATGACCCTCCTCAAAGGCTTTCCCTGACCAACAACAACAACAAAAAATCCTCCATTCTCTTCCCTGCCTTACCTTATCACTATCTGGCAGTTTATTATGCATTTAAGGAATGGGCAAGTCAGGGTAAGCAGCTGAGGATTGGCTGGTGCAAATCACTTCAATGGGCTCTGGGGCGCAGGCTGTCCCCTAGGTGTCTGGTACCTGACCCTCAGTGATTAAGGCCGGTGGGTGGATCATGGCCTGGAGACAGAGAGAGCCAAATAAGAGAGGTGGTTGCGGGTGTGGGCTTTGGATTGGGCAGGTTTGCATCTGAAAAACACCTGAGTTATTTACTATCACGAGGAACTAGCTAGCCCTGGGAGGGGCTGACCTTTCAGAGTTATCAAGGTCCCAAGATATCAGAGCGTCAAATTCAGAAACTAGAACACACACTTGATTCGGTCTTCCATAGTCTTCTCTTCTCGCACTGTGATCTAGCCTCGTAGGCCTTCTTTTGGTTCTTCAAACCCACCAAGCTTGTTCCTGCCTCGGGGCCTTTGCACTTGCTGTTTTCTCTGCCTGGGTTGCTCTTGCTGCTGATCTGCCACAGTTGGATCTTTCTGGTCATTCAAGTCTTAGCCCTAACAAGCACCTCTTCTGAGGAGTCCTCCCGGATTACCCCTCCTCAAGAATACTTGTCCTCCTTACCCCACCGGTCACTCTCTACACCCTCCTGTTTTATTTCCTTCGTGGAATTCATCACAGTCTGAATTATGGTCATTATTTGCTCACTGTCTGCCTTCAAAAGTAGGCAGTGGGCAATGGAAGGGCACAGCTTGTTTTGTTCCCCACAGCATCCCCCGTGCCTGGGACAGCACCAGACATGTAGTAGGTACTCAGGAGACCAGTGAATGATTTAACTTGGATTTGAACCCAGGTGGCCTTGATTTCAGAAGACATGAATTTTCAGAAACTCCAGACTGTGGCATTTGTGGAAGACCTGAGCTAGAGGCAGCATTCTGGCTCTCCTTTCTAAAGTTGGAAAGACCGAGGCCCAGAGAGGGCCTGAGGGACCTTCCCAGCTGCTCCCAGCCAGGTGGTCCCAGAACCCTCATCCCTGCCCCTGCACGCTCTCCGGCAGGGTCTGACCCTTTGCCCACATGGCCCCCTTGGCCTCGGAGCTGCTCCTCTGAGGCCCGGCCAACTTTCCACTTTCCTGGAGCTCCTGCCAGGTGTGTAAACAGGCCGATGTGATTCCTGGGGATGCAGCAGGGAGCAAGATCGTTTCCCGACCAGACGCAACAGGACAGTGCCCTCTGGACTGATGAGCAGGACTTTCTGCCCTCCCTCCCTTTCCCCTCCCCCCCCTCACCCTTGCCCAACCTTGAAGACAGAATCAACACCTTAGCAGAGCCAGACCTGACAGGGGCCTGGAACAAGTCACACCCGTGTTCCTGAGCTGTTCTTTCCCGCTGAGATGCATCAGGGGAGAGACACACCAGGACACAGTTCAAAGCACCTCCTGCCAGGTTACTTCCCTCCTCTGAGCCTCAATTTTCTCATCTGCAAAGTGGGCATATCAAAGCCTACTTGCTGGGAAGACTTCAAAACATCTGACACAGAGTAGGTGCTCAGGAAAGGAGCCTGGCTGTTGCTATTTATCTGCATTATGGGGGTACCAGGCTCTTGGCTCTGCTCCTTGTCCCTGAAACCTACAGGGCGAGAGGCAACCAATGGGGATGAGCCTGTGTTGTTGGGTAGAGGGAAGCACCAACACACAGAACGGAACAGTGATCCCCAGCTGATAAAGAAGTGGGAAGAGGGCTGAGGGGACCACAGGCCCCTGCTGGCCAGCCCGGGGGCTCTCTTGGCCCGCCTGTCCCTTTGCTCTACTCTCCTGCGTAGGTCCTTATCAGCAGTCTGGGCCAAGATGGGGATTTGATTTCAACCGTATAAGCTCTGTTACAGGAATGTGCTGGGGTCCCTGGGAGGCTGCAGGAAGTGAATTCAAGCTTGTTGATGGCCTGGGCCACATGCCTTATCCGTGCCCCAGGAGGCTCCTAAGAGTCGTAGCCAGCACCTCTCCAGTACTTATTAAGTGCCAGGCCCAATTCAAAGCACTCAGCATATGCTTGCTAGCTCATTATGCTCACCACGGCTCTGTGGGGCAAGTGCTGCTCTTGCCCACATTCACAGATGGGAGAACTGAGGCACAGAATGATTTAGCCACTTGTCTACACTCCCAAGGCTTGGAAGCTGCAGACCCTGGCATTCTAGCTCTGGAATCTGTGCTCTTAGCCACGACCTGTGATGCAGGGGTGATGGACACATTTTATAGATGGAAAGGTCAAGGCTGAGAAGTGAGGCCACTTGCCCAGCACCTCACAGTCACTGAATGAGTAGTGGGGCTGGCATTTGACCCTTGGCCTACCTTGTTGAAGGCCCACACTCTTGCCTGGTTGGGTGGAGGCAAAGGGGAAAGGAAGTGATTGTGCCGCCTGCTGTCAGGGACATCAGGAAGAGTTTTCCAGAAGACAGAGATGTCATCCTGGCCCGAGTAGGAGTTTGGAAGTCTCAGGATGCTCTCTGAAGACAGGAACTAACATGGGGTGGTCATACATGATGGATGGGAGCTTGGATTTGGCTGCTTGGGTTCAAATCCTGGCTTTTTAATATGCTGTGTAACCTTAGGCCAGTTACTTAACCTCTCTGTGCCTCACCTATAACCTGATAGTGTCATAACCAATAATGTTTGTAAAGGTCTCAACAAATTTGACCTGATTTCATGGGCAAACCACCTACTACGTTCCAGGTTCTGGGAACTGCTTTAAATCAGTGAGTCTCAAGCATTTTGCTCCACAGGAGACAATTGGCAGAGTCTGGAGACATTACTGGTTGTCACGACATGATGGAGGTGTGACTGGCATTGAGTGGGTAGAGGCCAGGCATGGGGCTAAACATCCCACAGCACGGGACGCCCCTGCTACAGCGACCTCAGGCCCCGAACTTCCGTGGTGTGGTGCTCCAGAAGCTCGCCTTCTGTGTGTTCATTGTTTTGATCCCCCAGCCGGCCTGTGAGGCAGGCACAGTCAAATCCCATTTTCTGTCCAGTACTCAGGCCGAGGGTGCCTGGGTGGCTCAGTGGTTGAGCGGCTGCCTTCGGCTCAGGTCATGATCCCAGGGACTTGGGATCGAGTCCTGCATGGGGCTCCCCGCTGCTTCTCCCTCTGCCTCTCTCCTGACTTGCTCTCTCTCTCTCTCTTTCTCTCTCAAATACATAAATAAAATAAAATTAAAAAAAAAAAAAACAAAAGAAAAAGGAAGCAGGCCTTGGGGGTCTGTGCTTGCCTGTGGGCCACAGCCTGGCTGCAGAGGCCTCACTGGTGGGGAGGATTTGGAAATACCCCTGCCGCCCAGCCTGCTCCTGGCTGTGCTGGGTGGAGCTGACCCCTCGTCCCCTCTGCCCCAGGGCTCTCAGCGGGCGACACACTGGTCCGTTGGGAGAAACAAGAGAGGCCCTTGTTCTCTGCCACTCACAGCTACTTGTCCCCATACTTTCGCACTTGCACCTTCCTCTCCTGACACACTGCTCTCCCCGCCGCCTCTGTGGCCCCTTCTCTTTGAAAGGCCTGGAACTTAGCAAAACCTCGGTGAGGGGTGTGTGTGTGTGTGTGGGTGCTGAGCAGGGCGTTTTACAGCTGAACCCCAAACCTAGACGTGTTGGCACTTGGCTGGCAAGTGTATCTGAGGGGCGCTGACATCTGGGCCGAGAACATGGGGTGTCCAGGCCAGGGAGCCCGGCAGAGGCCTGGGGCTGCACCCTGCTCCAGGGTCATCTCCCTCCTCTTGCTGGGGGACCAGGGGCTTGAGACCTGTTCTGAAGGCACTTCTCACCTCTGCTAACCTGACGCCCACCTAGGGGGCCTGTTTCCATTTCCTGCTCCCCACCTTTTTTCTTCTGGGGACCTAGATTCCTCCAGACCTTGGCTTTTTTCCTTTAGGAGAGGGGTCTGCCTGGAATCCCTGGGCTGGCGTGTCCTTCCCAGAACCACTTTCTGGGGGAGAGGGGCAGTGTCGTGAAAGTGTGAACACTGACATGACACCAAACTTCCGGGAGTCCTCTTGCTCCCTCTCTTCCTGGCTGTATGACCGTGGGCAAGCGACTTAGCCTCTCTGTGCCTCAGTTCCCCCTCTGTAAAATGAGGACTGATAGGACCTACCTCGTAAGGGTGTTGGCTCATATACCTTGAATACTTGGGGCTGTGCCTGGCCCATAAGAGGTACTAGGTCAATAGTTGCTATTAGTGTTATTTTACTACTAGTGGTAGTAATATTTGCATTACAAATGAGCTTGGGGATCCAGGCTCTGGAAGTGCTTTACAGAGTATGAGGCTTACTCCTGGGTCCTCTTGGCCTCCTCCCCGCACTCACTGTGTGGGTTCTTGGGTCTTCTGAGCCTCTGTTTCCTCCCTTATAAAACAGAATAAGCTTTTCCTAGGGGCTGCAGAGATTCAATGAGATAGAGCTTATCAGAGAGAAACCTCTTTTTCTTAGTCTGAAGTCTGGAACCCCAGAAGCCTGAGAAGGGAGGGATTGTGGGCAACAGAGGGTCGTTGTCAAAAGGGGCTTGGAAACTCCATAGGTCAGGCCTCTGCAGCAGGGGCCAGCTTCCTCCAACTCCCCATGTGTGCCACTGGGGCTCCCAGGATGCCTGGAGCAGGGCCTGCCTGACCAGAGTATGAGTGGAATGATGGGAAATAGTAGAGAATTGAAAGTGTTAGGAGCAGGACAGACTCCTAGTGCAAAGTAGTGGGCGCACAGGATATGGCCTCAGCTGACCCGGGTTGCCCGCTGGTGTGGCCAAGAACTTGCTCCACGAGTGACCAAAGCATGTGCCAGACTCAGTTTCCTCATCTGTCTAATGGGCCTGCCTACCTCATGTGGCCATCGTGAGGATCCAGGAAAGCTAAGATTTTGTTAACAGTAAAGTGCCTCAGGGCCCCTGGGTGGCTTAGTTGGTTAGGTGGCTGCCTTTGGCTCAGGTTGTGATCTCAGGGTCCTGGGATGGAGCCCCTCATTGGGTTCCCTGCTCAGTGAGGAATGTGCTTCTCCCTCTCCCTTTCACCCTTACTCATTCTCTCTCTCTCTCTCTGCACTCTCTCTCTCAGACAAATAAAATATATATTTTAAAGAAAACAGTAAAGTGCTCTGCAAATAGTAAATTACAAGCAGGGATCCCGTCTACCTTGTTCATTCACCAATGTACCTTCCAACAAACACCTGGCGCACAGTAGGTGCTTAATAAATATGTCCAGAAGGAATGTGGAATAAAATGACTATTTCCTGTATGCCAGGCACTGTCCCCAAGTGATTAATACATTCGGTCAAAAACTATTAATTGAGCACCTACTCAGTGCCAGCTACTATTCCAGAGGAACATGGCAGTGAACCATATAGTTGCAAGTCTTTGTACTTATGGAACTGACATTCTAGGGAGGGAGACATTGAAAAAAAGAAACCAGAAAAATAAGATCTATGGTATGGCAGATGGTGATAAGAATAAAATCAGGGAAGGGGAGCGGGGAGTTGACAATGGAGGTAGTGCAATTGTAGAGTCAGGAAGGTTTCATTGAGGAGGGAATATTTGAACAAATACTGATGGAGATGATATTTGAACAAAGCTGAGCACATATAAAGGAAGAGCAAGGGACGGAGGTGCAAGGGCACTGAGGTAAGAGCATGACAGGTGTTCATCAAATGATCTTCCTGGGCCTCAAGACAACCCTTCCCAGGAGACAGGCCCTTGGCCCCCTGAACATGGAGACACTAAGTACCAGGGCATAGCTGGGATTTAGAGTCACATCCTCCTCTTGCCTTCAAGCCAGATTTCACTTTTGGCCAGAGAAAGGGCTCCTGTTAGTACAGGCCTCCAAAGACGTGGGGAGGGGCTCTTGAGAAGCAGGGCGGGTAGGGAAGCCCTGAGGGGGGCTTTAAGTGTACCCCTACCCCACGTTGGGAACTGAAGGGCCCTCTGGACAGATGGGGACACTGAGGCCCAGAGAGGGGAAGGAACTGCCCAAGGTCACACTGTGGGTGGCTTTCTTTTTTCAGAACAATGTGCTCTATCCCCCTTGGGCTGAGCCCGGCCGCTGGGGCCTCCCGAGTCCCATGGGGCTCCCCCCCCCCCACTAATAAATGATTAGTGAAGCTTGGACAGCCGTAATGTGTGAGCTGCCCCAGGAACACTTTTAATGAATGTCTTCAAGAACTTGAACTTGTTAGAACATCTGCTAATGAGTCCAGGGGTCTAACCAATCCAGTCCAGAGGAATGGTAGGAGGGTGAGGGGGCTGGCCTCGGAGGTCTCCCGAGGCGAGTCCCCCCACACACACTTTTTCCTCTTTCCCCCCTTGAGTTTTGGGCCCAGATGGACACAGGTGGGTCTTAACTGCTTCCTCGGCTGTTTTCAGGCACAGGAGAGGAGAGCCCTGGTGGGAAACCAGACCAGACTTCTGGGCTGCCGCCACTGTTTCCTTCTGGATCACCCTGGGCTTGTTTCCGGCTTAACCTTCTAAGCCTCAGTCTCCTCCTGGAAAATGGGCACACTAACCTCAGCTCTGCGTATCCTCAAGGCTGAACAGACCCAGAGAGGATGAGACAGGGCTTATAAAGTACTTTTCTGTTGAGTGTCCTTTTGTTTTCTTTAATACCAGAATGTGTATGGAACAAAAGTCACAATACATGTAAAGGAGCTCAGCCCAGCACCCGCGCAGAGTAAGCGCTGGCTGTTACTGTCACTGCTATTTTCCTTGCTGGGCCTGGTCCAGGGCCCTGGGCTCAGACCACATGGAGGGAGTCCCACTCCATCTCTGCCTAGAAGCGCACCCATGAATCAAAAAGTGGGGGTACCTCTCGGTGCCTATTTTCTCATTTCCAAACGGGCTCGTGTGCTGAGCAAGTGAGTTAATGCATGGCAAGGGCGTGCTCGGCAGCTGCCAGGAGAAGCCCTCAGTAGATGGTAGCTTTATAGTCCTCATCTAGGGCTCATACTGAGGCAGTGTGACCTTGGGCCAGTCACCCAAGCTCTCTGAGCCACGGCAGGCTGGGGACGGCAGTTGTAGCTGCCTCATGGGGCTGTGTGTAGGATTGAACAAGGGAATCCCTGGGAACCTCCCTGGCCCGGTAACAGTGCTCCATGCCACAGCTGTGGTATCGCTCTGAGCCAATGAGCGAGAGTCGCTGGAGAGACTGGGTGGGGAGTGGAAGGGAGAAGAGAGGAGAGAGGGGACGTGCCCCCAGTCTGTGGGGCTTTCACAGAAGGGCCACGGCCACACTCCCTTTGATCTCTCTCCCAGTTTTCTGAGGATGGCGTAACATGCCTCCTGATGTACTGATGAGGACCCAGAGGCCCAGAAGGGACACCTTTCTGTCCAGAGCTTGCAGCTGGTTGAGTGCTAGACCAGGCTTCACCCCCAGAACTATGCGATTCCTGGCAGCCTTGCACCCCTGGGCCTCGCCTGCTTTGGTTAACTCCCCCTTTGCAAGTGGAGGCCACAGGCCTAGATGCAACTCTGTTTCTTGGGTTCTCTCTTGTTTTGCTTGACCAGGCCCTTTCCCTTTCCCTGGGGGGCCAGTGGTGTGTGTGTGCTCCAAACTCTCTTCCCTTTGGGATCCATGTCTGTGTGTCACCCAGAATCACTGCCTTCATCCTTACTTGGCAGACCTGAAGTACCTCGCAGATCCTTGGGAGGAAATTTCTAGTTTCCAAGGGTAGGAAAGTAACAGAAAAGCAACAGGGGCAAGAAATGAGCTCAGGGAAACAGAGCTTGTCAGCAGTGGTTCACATTTTGTGAAGCGTTGACTTGGTGCCAGGTGTGGCTCCCAGCACGTTATCTACATTAACTTACTCAATCCCTGTAACAATAACTCCGGGAGTTGAAATTCTTATCATTATCATCATCCCCATTTTACAGATGAGGGGACTGAGGCATAGAGCTATGTCACCTACTCCAGGAGGCAGTCAAGGCAGGATGTGAACCCAGGCACTCTGGCTCGGGATGCCAAGAGCATGACTCCTAGGGTCCTCTGCTTTTTGGGGCCAGGCCCAGATTTCCACCACTGTGTCCTAACTCCCTGTGTGCTGCTGCTTCTGCTGATCCCAACCGTTCCTGCCTCTTGGGGGCTGGTCATCCTCCAGGTGCCGGACCACCCTGGTGACTGTGATGCCATTGCTCTCATGTTATCTGTGTGCACACTGAGGCTCTGAGTGGGGAGGTGGCCTGCTTGAGGTCACTCACACCAGTAGCTAGTGTCTGAGCTACGAAGCTTCTAGCCCCCAGTGGCTGCAAGGGTTCTGTTCACTGCACAGGCACTGAGCTGGGGGTCATGAGAGAATACTGAGCGGTTTAAGGCATCGCTTCTGCCTTTCTAGAGTTTGGGGCTTCCCACAGTCCGCCCTGCGCCCCCCTAGGGAATGGGCCTTTAGCTGGAGGGCACCACCGGGGGCTGCTGGCCTCAGTCCTACTCCCTGATGGGCTGGCCAAGCCGCTCTCTGCCTGGCAGGGAGCCACCTCTGGTGCCCGCTGGGAGCCTGGCCATGGCTCAGTGTCCTGACAAAAACGCCTGCCGCAGTTCAGTAGGGAGATGGGGCACAGGAGGGATGGTGGTGGCGGGGGGGTGGTTTCTGCACCGCTCCTGCCCTGGCCTCAGAGAACATTTGCCGGGGCAAGCGGGAGGGCAAGCTTGGGGGCAATGGAAAAAAATGGCCTTGTGTCTGCCTGGAAAATCATTCCCCAGCTCAAAAATTAACCACCTGACATGGCATTTTTTTCTTTCTCCCCCACTTCATCTCTTCGTATTTTGTCTGCAGACTTTAATCCCTGTAGTAATGGATTGGCTAAACCCAAGAAGCTGAGATTTCCTTGGTGGGGGGATTATAAGGCTTCCTGTAAGAAATGCCGAGGCTAGCTTGGCATGACGAGGTCAGGGTCAGGGACTGTCCTGACCAACCCTGTGGCCCCCGTTCTTGCTCCCACCCAGGGCAGGGACCAGCGTAAGCCTGGTGAGGCACCCAGGGAGCAACGTTTAAGCTGGGCTTGCTGTCAGATGGGGCACTTGCCTCACCCCTTCCAGCCCTGCTCCCAAATCCCCTGCCTGGTAAAGCTCAAGGCAGCAGTCTTTCAATGAAACAAGGTAAGGTAAGTCCTTCCCTTGTACTCGCTGTGTGACCTCAGGCAAGACACTCTCCTTCTCTGGATGATCATTGTACTGGGGGAAGTGTAGACCAGGGCGTGTCAACCCTGACACTAATGACATTGACAGTACTGAAAACAAAAACAAATAATCCTCTCTTGGGGGGCTGTGCTATGCATTGGCCGGTGTTTAGCAGCATCCAAGCCTCTACCCACTAGACACCAGAAGCACCCTCCCCATCATGACAACCCTAAATGTCCCCAGACAAATGTCCTCCAGAGGACAAAATTACTCCCTGTTGAGAACCACTGAATTAAATGATCTCAGGCCCATTCTCTGATATTTTAAGATTTTTTTTTTTTTTAAGAATTAAGAACAGCATTTCCGAAGCCTAATTGCAAGGAATTAAATTTGTGTTATTAAGAATGTAGTAACACCATGACTCCATGATTACTAAGAACAAAGAAAACATAACAACAGCTCATATTTATTGAGTGCTTTCGCATAACTTTCACTGGGTCAGTGGTTATCTTATTCTCTCCAGGTGTAAATAGAAATCACTCTCCAAAGTAGGTGCTATTATTACGTGCCTACAGCAGATAAGGAAACTGAGGCTGAGGCCAGTTGAATACCCGGATCACACAGCCAGAGTATGGAAGTACTGCAGTTCTAACTCAGGCTTGCCTGATTCCAGAGCCTGTGCTACTTCTCCTGCGCGTATAAATATAAATAAGCAAAAAGGCAGGACAACCCTTTCTGATGACCAAAGCCCTAGGTGGAAGGCACTTTTGGTTCAAGTTGCTGGGATCCAGACTTTTCTGTTCCATTCACCTTTTTGAAGCAGTCTGAAAGCAGCAACAGAGCAGCAGAGAGAGAGGAACCCGCCATCCTGAGGAAAGACGCCAGATCGCAGTGCCATCCCCAGGGTGTGAAGACAGGCGGACGCTGGCGGTGGGGTTTGGGCCACATTGCAGGAGGCCGGGAGTGACTCGAGCCTCAGCAGTTCCTGGGCAGCGTCCAGACTTCTGAAGTATTTTTCAAACCTTCTGAGCCCTTTATGAATGCTGGCAAAGCCTGAGGCATGCACAGTGGGGAAGGCAGTGTCCCCAAGACACATGTGACAATACAGAGTTCAGATGAACTGGATGAGGAGGCTTGAAGATCCTGGGCACAAAGCGGGATGTTCAGGTGGCAGGCGGAAGAGAAAGGATCGATAGCGCCCCACTGTGTGGCTGCAGTGGTTCTCACTTTCTTAGTCAAAGAGTTGTAAAGCTCAGGACGCCTGGTGGCTCAGTGGTTGAGGGTCTGCCTTTGACTCAGGTCCTGATCCCAGGGTCCTGGGATAGAGCCTGCTTCTCCTCTGCCTATGTCTCTGCGTCTATCTCTGTGTGTCTCATGAATAAATAAAATCTTTTTTTTTTTTTTTTAAGTGATGTAAAGCTCAAAGAGACACCAAAGAACTATGATATTCTTGCTTAGAGTGGAGACATATTTCAGGCAGTGCTGGTGAGACAGGGTTCTGGGAAGATCAGCGCTGCCAATGCATAGACCCCCTGCTGCCTCAGCTTTCCCTCCAGCCCCTCTCCTCACACTCACCTTTCACAAAGAACTCACCTGAGAAGAATGGCCCCCTGCCCTGTTCTGTGATGAGGAGCCAGCATGGGACCTGCAGGAAGGCAGTATGAGAAATAAGATAACAGAGAATATCAAATACAAAGTAAAGAATGAATACTGGAAGAGCTGCATTATCAAGGAGGAGAAACTGTGGAACAGACACTTCTCTGTGAAATATGAAAAAAAATTAAAGAAATCATGGCCTTCCTCATATAAATCTCAAGACGTGAAATAAAAGGGTCAAAGGAGAGGCAGTGAAAAATAGAAGGACGTGAAGAAAGCAGGGTTCTGGAAGGAGAGGAAGAGAAAATACAGCTGCTCTTTTATAAAAGCCATATTAGAAACAGCAAGATGGAGACAGGTTAAACACATAGTCAGAAAAAAAATACAAAATATAAAATAAAAACATACTCAGGGACATGATATGCAGGCTGAAGAAGATAGAGCAAGATGAAGTGGGGAAAAAAAAGTAAGAAAGGAGGAGAGGAAATGACCAGTGTGGTATACAAAGGAAATCCAACTAATGCATAATTGGCATTGCTCGAAATAAAGAAATAGAACAGAAAACAGTGCAGCTCTTCTTCCACTTCCAGCAGGGTTACATCCCGACAAACTGATTGTAAGTTGGAAATATCGCAGGTCACCAATGCATTTGCTACACCTAAACTACCGAACATCCCAGCCCAGCCTCTTCTGCCCTAAACAGTGCTTGGAACACTACGTTAGCCTATAGTTGGGCAGAGTCATGTAATGCTGAGTGTTGAAATGGAAAGCAGAATGGTTGCATGGGTGCATGATGGTGGCAGGTGCATGGGTGGTTGCCCTTTGGGATTGCGTGCCCGTGGCTGCTGCCCAGCATCTGTTAAGAGCATGAGAGGGCATCACTGATTATTGCTGGCCAGAGAAAAGATCAAAATTCAAAGTATGGTTTCTGCCGTGTGTGTGTTGCTTTGCATGCCATCCTCACGCAGAAAAAACAGAAGTTGAACCGTCGAAAGTTGGGGACCATCTGTATTAGAATCTTTAATAGCGGAAAACTTCCCTAAGACGAAAGTAAAACATATGCGGATTTTCTGTGTCCCAGAAAAAAAAACTTCTAGAGTCTCATCAACACTGATATATATAGTTTATTTATTTATTTCATGGTGCATTAATGGACTGGCGGGTTTAAATAAAAAATCTTATGGATATCAAGGCAAAAACTTCAGGTGAGCTATACGGAGGAAGAAATCAGGCTGGCCTCAAATTTCCACTAACAATGAAATATCTAGTAATCCTCGGAGAAAGAAAGTGCAACCCCAGAGTTTTACAGATATATTACTGGTGTATTCAGAGAATGTCTTCTCTAAGAAAATACCATATTTGTGGTTGAAATTTGGAAAGTAAGGCATATAATGAAGAAATAGAAGTGTATTCGTAATCTCACTCCTAAGACCAGCAGCCTGCCGGTCAAGTACATATTGCAAGTGCTCTCGCGCACACTCAGTCTAATGGGGTCCCCTGGGATGTACCATATTCTTCTCGGTCGGCAAGTGAAGGAACTCACGCTTAGGGGGTTCAGTGGCCTTCGGATTCTGTAGCAGAACCACCACACCCAGACTTCCTGGGCCTCAGGCCAAATGAGCAACTCTGTCCACCAGAATTTTCTGATGATGGAAATGTTCTTATCTGCTCTATTCAGAGTGGTGGATGCTAGTCTCAAGTAGCTACTGAGCTACTGAGCTACTGTGGCTCCCGGGACCGAGAAACTGGAATCCCAAATTTCATTCAATTTTAATGAATTCAAACATCTATAGCCAGGTGTGGGCAGAAGCTCTGTGTGTGGACGGCCCAGCTCTGGAGATTTCCTTGGCATTCTTTTCCCTTCCATTTCAGCATCCCCCAACCCCCTCCACATCAGGTTCATCCAAAATCTGGCTGCTGTGTCGACCTTGATAATCAGGATCGGCAAGAGCTGCCGGCACCTGTCTCCCCAGGCTGCGGCCTGCTTCAGGCTCATCCACTCCTGGAGGATTCAGCCGAGCGGTGCCAGCTTCTAAAGGCACAGGGGAGGGGCCGGGTCGCCAAGAGCTATTTCACTAGAAGCCATGATTCCATCTATCCTGGGCCACCTCAGCAAGATTCCATCTCCTGAAGCGGAGCCTCTGGGCAGAGCAAAGCGGCAAAGGGGCAAATTGCTGACTTGGAGATGACCCAGAAAATGAATTTCTGCAGGATCAGACACCTGCCCCAACCTCAACTCCAGAAGTTAAAATTCAAAGGAACAAGGCCCTGGGATCATGTGACTCGATGCTTCTACCGTAATCTGCCTTTGAGGGATCAAAGGAAGTCTCTGTTTGCAGGCCGAACTTCCATGCGTCCAAGTGGCTGGTCTGAGTTCATGAAAGGGGAGGAGGGGGTGGTGGAGGTGAAGAGGCAGAGCGGGCACAGAGGTGCTGTGGGCTGGAGTAAAATCGTGGATCTGCCTGGACCCCATTCCCTGGCCCACCATTTAAGTGGTAACCAGGCCTGGGTGCGGTGACCTCTGCTCTGGTGCTCTGCATGGTCCTCAAGAGATCACTGCTCCTCACCAGACCTGAGTTTCTATGCATATAAGATAGGAATTTTAAAGTGGAGCAGAGATTTTTTAATATAGCCTCCCATAATCCCTCTTGTTCTGTGAACAACTTGACATTAGATTCGGAATTGTGTGTGTGTGAGCACTTTACTGGAATGTTATACCAATTAAAACCATTTAGACCGGAGATCAAAACGCGGTGACCATGGGTTTGATACTGCTTGCAGATGTGGGTTTTGTTTTTGTTTTTGTTTTTTTTGCCTGTACTTTCCTCTTAAGAAGCAAATCTTTTTAAAACTCTGAGATTTCACATAAAAGCATGGTTTCTAGCTTTTTTTGAAGAATCAGGAGATCTGGCATCATGGGGTTCCTGTTCTCATGACAACAACCAGAAGCTGGGCAGCAGTGGTTATTCTTCGAGGAACCTATACCCACCCCCATTTGCCACAGTCCCCACTCCTCCCTATTGCACTCCTGACGCTGAGGCCTAGTGCCAGCTGTGATTTACTGTCAAGTGAGAGCCGTCTCCCTGCTACTAAAACAGCGGCACTGCCAGAGGTGCAAATCAGACTCAAGAAAACGATGGGATTTTTTTTTTCTTCTGCCAACCCACTTCACTCCTTAAGCTGTCCCCTGCCCTTGTGTTTGTGCTGCCTGATTTAGATCATGTATTCATTCATCCCGCCAATATCCATTGAGGCCCCGGAGACAGAGGTGAACAAATAAAGACAAGGGTCATGTTTGTATGGAGCTCATGGTCTGGTGGATGAAAGGGGGGAATAAGGCAACAAAAGAGAAGTACTTCAGCGATTGGGAAGTGCTTGACAAGAACAAGGCCAGACAATGGAAAGCTGACCACAATCGATAGTGTGGCCAGAGAGGGGCTCCCTGAAGAGGTGACCTTTGAGATGAGGGCCAGACAACCAGCAGGAGCCAGCTGGACGGAGATGGGGGTGGAGGGGCCCCGGCAGAGGGGACGACAGCAGCTGCAAAGACCTGGAGGTGGGAACTGGTTCGGCCTGCCCGATCTCTGAGAGCCCACCACTCAGTGTGTATGGGCGCCCGCTCTCCAGGCCTTGCCCCCAAGACTCCTGGGAGATTTTTGCTCTCAGAGTCAGTGCTGTCCTCCAAGCCTGACAGGGATGGGGGCGGGGGGTGTGGGGAGCAGGGGTATGTATTAATTCCCCACCAGATGTCTGGCATCCAACTGGCAATTCTGAATCCATTTGCCCACAGGAAGCCCAGCTAGGGCAGGGAAGTTATTTGGGGTCACCTCGGCCCTGCTCCAAGCCCTAACTAACCTGCGAGGTAATGAAACACACTCTTGACCCACTTACTGGCAAAGCCCCCATTCTGGCCAAGGATCAACTTCCCAATTCCTGCCACTCTCCTTGGGTCACCTCCCCAGCCGACATGTGCTGTTATCTGTTCCTCCGCAAAGGACTGGTGTTGACATCTTGGTGAGAGCACCAAGGGAGGGAGGAGTGGGAGTGGGAGTGAGTAGAGATAAGAGAGAGTGAAACAGAGAGAGAGCGGGAGGGAAGAAGAGGAAGGGGGAGAAAACAGGCCTGGGACTCGGAGCCTTTGAAAGGCAACCCCTTAGAGCCAGAATTTATCAGTAACCCCTCACTCCTGCCCCCATTACATAATGTGTCATATATGTACCCTGAACAAAAGGATGCATAGGATGTCACCCCCAAAGCAGATGCATTTGTATGTCCACAGCAGCTTTACTCATATTGCTCCAAACTGGAAACAATCCAAATGTCCATCAGCAGAAGGAGGTACAAACCAACGGTGGTATAGTCACACAGTGGAATACTACCCAACAGTAACAAAGAATGGACCGCTGATACCCACAACCACGTGGATGAATCTCGTAGACTTTGTACCGAGCAAAAAGTACAAAAGTACATCCTGTGCGATTCCATTTAAGTCCAGGGACAGGCAATACCAGCTTCCAGCTTCCAGTGATGGAAATTACAGGGCAGACTGGGTGGCCCAGTGGTTTAGTGCCACCTTCGGCCCAGGGCCTAATCCTGGAGACCCGGGATTGAGTCCCACGTTGGGCTCCCTGCATGGAGCCTGCTTCTCCTTTTGCCTGTGTCTCTGCCTCTCTGTCTCTCTGTGTCTCTTGTGAATAAATAAATCTTAAAAAAAAAAAAAAATCAGCAGTGTTTTCAAAGGGGCATGAGGATTGACCGAGAAAGGGCAAAAGGAAACTTTGTAGGGTAACAAAAACATTCCCTATCTTGATTGGGATGGGTTGTGGGTATGTACACTTGTTAAACCTCAAACTGGATACTTAGCAATGGATATACTTGATTGTATGTGAATTATCGCTCTAAAGCAAGTTTTTGAAAAGTCACATTTATTTTTCTCTCCTGCAGTTGCTCTAAAGTGTTTTTAGTAGGGGACGATCTTCCCCTATAATGTGGATGAAGTAGAGGATAGTATTAGTACCCATCATTGAATGAGTTAATACATGAAAATGTTGGTGTTTTTGGTTGTCATCGTCTCCATAATTCTTTTGCATGGTGATGAGAGGCAGGAGAGACAAGGAAACTGGTTTCCCAGATGGCTTTGCAAGTCCCATCATGCTCAAGCATTACTCTTTTCAATGCCCTCGTCAGGGTAAGAGAGTAGCAGGGTTACCCTGACCTCATAAAATGAATTGTATCTCGTTTCTCTATTCTTTGGAAGAGCTTATGTAAGATGTGTATTTTTTTTAAGATTTTATTTATTTATTCATTAAAGACACAGAGGAGAGAGAGGCAGAGACACAGGCAGAGGAAGAAGCACGCTCTATGCAGGGAGCCTGATGTGGGACTCGATCCAGGGTCTCCAGGATCACACCCTAGGCCGCAGGTGGCGTTAAACCGCTGCGCCACTGGGGCTGCCCAGATGTGTATTTTTTTATTCCTTAAATGTTTGGTAGAATTACCACTGAAGCCAGCAGGCCTTTTTTTGAAGGTTTTTTTTTTTTTTTTTTTTTAGGAAGGTTTTTGATGCTTGATTTTGCCCCTTTAATAGATACTGAAACATTTGGCTTTTTCGTTTTCTAATAGTTGAATAAGTTATATTTTTCGAAGTTTTTCTATTTCTTCTAGGTTATCAAAGTTAATGGTAGAAAGTCATTCATATAACCCCTATATTGTCCTTTTGAAACTATAAGATTAGATCAGTTTATGAGAATGGGACCCTGTAATGGGATTATAGCCTTTGGAGAAAGAGAGCTTTCTGTGTGCACACACCAAGTAAGGACCAGGTGAGGACATAATAAGGAGATGGGATCTATAAGCCTGGAAGAGAGCTGTCACCAGAACCCAAATGTGCTGACACCTTGATCTTAGATTTTCCAGCTTCCAGGACCATAAGAAGTAAATGTCTGTTGTTTCAGCCACTAAGCCCATGGGATTTGGTTATAGAAGCCTGAGCTAAGGTAGACATATGTCTTCTAAGCCAGGATACCTGTCGGTCTGTCAGGTGGTATATAAAAAATAAGATAGCTGTGGCATGTCTTCCTGAGCCAGCAGTAAGACTTGACAGAAAATAGTAGTTTATTTTTAAAAAAATAGTTGCATTATGGAACATGATACCAAGCATGGGTTGAAGAATGTCCAGTTTGCAACAGAACGTGACTCAGATTTCTTGGTAGCGATTTGCACAGATGTTCTGCTTGAAAGCCTGCAACAGTGTCCTGGAGCATGTGTCCTAGCTCTCAGATCTGATTGTCAAGTTTTCATAAATTTTGCTAGCCAGTCGTGAACATAGATATTTAAAATGAAATCATACAAACTTGTGATTCAATATATTAACACAAAGGTAATAGATACTCAAAGCTCACCATTTCCTGATTATTTTACTAGTATCTAAGATCTTGAGAGTATCTGTATCTGCGTTATTTATCTCAGTATGGATGGAGGAAGTACTATGTAGTGGTGTGATTCTGCCTATCTCATTCAGTGCTCACTTGATAGCTTGAAATCAACCACGTGGAGGTATTTATACCATAGAAGTTGGCAAACACTGCAAATAGGGCTTAGTTTATTGTTGCTTGTCTAGACTTTTATTTATTTATTTTTTTGAGGGGGGGGGGCAAGGGAGAGCAGAGGGAGAGAGAGAATTTTAAGCAGCCTCCATGCCCACCGCCAGCCCAATGTGGGGCTCAATCTCACAACCCTGAGATCATGACCTGAGCAAAAATCAAGAGTCAGACACTTAACCAACTGAGCCACCCAGGAGCCCTTTGCTTGTCTAGATTTAAGAAAGTGATGGAAAATGTTACTAGTGCAGATTAAACTTAAAATATGTTGCGTCAACAGTGGACACATTATGCACACACCCCCCAAAATGAAGAAGTATCTGCCAGTATTTGAAAACTATCATTTGATTCAGTACAGAAGTCACTCCCATCATTGGTGAACAAGTGAATTTCTGACATACTTCATTGTTTCCTTCTTGTCTTAATCACTAGCATAAATAAAAAGATAAACTGACATTCGTAGTAGAACTGAATTCATGGGTCAATGACATGAGTGACTTCCTAACCACGCTGAATAGTAATCAAAAATTTCTACACACACACACATATACACACATACAGAGCTTTTCAGAGAGCCAGCTGTTAAACACTTAGCAGCAAACCTCTGCTTGAGGGAGACTTGGTAGACTGAGTCTGCGAGGATCACTCAAGTTTGAGAACAACTAGCCACCGAGAATCGTTCTATAATTGGCATGGTCAGATTTGCTGGCTCAAGGGAGTCTCTATGTCTCACTCATTTTCCTGGTCTCAACTCCAGCCAGGTTCTTGAGAAAACAGGATGCATTTTCTCAAGGTATGCAAATGGGTATGGATGTATCCCACAGTCTTCCCTGCTTCGTAAGTGACTACATCCTTCTTCCCCCTGCTGAGGCCAACAACTAGAATTCCTCCTGGTTGCCCTCTCTCCCTTACACAACCCAGCAGATCCTCAGCAAAGCTGTCAGGCTTTTGGAAGCCTGTATTTTGGAAATACACCCTGAATTTGACCACTTCTCACTACCTCTACCACTCTCCCAGACCCTAGGCACTGGTAATCTTTGCTTGGATTGCTGCCAAAGCCGTCAGTTCCTCGGATCCTGCCCTTGCCCATCTGGTAAATGGATTAACTAGTCCTAGTGTCTGCATGTAGCCGATGCCATGTTCTGTTAGGATGGAATTCAGTTCAATTTCTTGTGGACACTGAATAAAGTCAACCAAACCTACTGTGAGTAAGAAGTAAGAAGCATAAAATGGTACCAGACAGCATCAAATTCAAGAAATAGTCTGTGTTTCCTGGAACATGCAAGGTCATTGCCTTGAAAGACCATAAGAAAGCAAGGTCAGGACAGTAAGAAATTTTATTCAAATAGTGACCATGTGAATAACCATAAGACACTATTGACGATGGATCTTATGAGACGCTGATGTTTCAGAAGTGAAGGCATTGTCATTACGACACTCTTGTTTCTAGAACATTTCCATCACCCTAAAATGTTTCTTTGAACTCCTTTGCAGCCCCCCTTCCCCAATACATGCACCTCCTGCCCAACCCCTGGCAACCACTGAGCTATTTTGTTCTGAATCTTCAATGTTGCCCTTCAAATTGTCATAGGTTCTAGTATTGAGCTAATAACAGTTGGGGGGTACTTGATTAAGAGCGATGGCTCTGGATGCAGATTGACATGTTCTGCACAATCATTGTCTTGCTAGTGACCTCCTTGCATCTTAGCTTTCTGCTACATAAAATGGGGGTACTTACTCCTCTGGGATTTTGTGAGGATTAAACAGTTCCCAGTACTTTAGAGCCCCACAAATATTGCTTATTATTATTACTGTTAACAGAGTGTGAGCTCTGTGTTGGGCATTGTGTAAGTGCTGTGCATGGATGTGGTAACTGCTACTGGTGCTCTCTCCACGTCTCCATTGGCACTCACCATTCTGCACGTGCCAGGGGCCTCCTACTGAACCTGAGATGCTCTGTACTGGTGTGTTCTCTCACTCTATGCAGGGCAGGCAAGAATTTTGGGGGAATTAATGCTCTCAGGAGCAGCCTTCAACCAGTGATGGCCAGGAGTTGGCAGGTAAAAAGCCACCTCCCTTGTCTCCCGGAAGGACAACCCTGAAGCATGATCTACACTCTCTCTCAGGGGCCCCCATCAGGATTGAGCCCCAACTGGCCACAGGGGTGTTCTTCTCATTAATACACTGTCTGTATTGGCTTCCTTCTGTTTCACTTCTCTGTTGTCGTCCTTCCAGAACTTTCTGGGATCCTCCCTCAAGTAAACTATTTTCACACTCATGCTCATCTTGGGGTCTACTTCTAACCCAATGGAATATTTCATTTAATCCTCAAACAGTCTTATAAAATCTACAGATATTGCCTTCCCATTGTATAGTTGCGCAAAATGAGGCTTAGATAGGTGATGCTAACTGCTCAAGGTCAAAACTTTGGGTGCTCATCCTCTCCATAGCTTCCCTGTGGAACACACCTTGATGGGTGCTACCCCAGGATCTCTTCTCCCCCTACCACTCAGGGCTCCACTGACCCTTCTGAGCTGCATCTCACCCCCACCCTCCCCGCAGGAAGGCCGCTGCCTGTTTGTCATCCTGCTCATGGCGGTGTACTGGTGCACGGAAGCCCTGCCCCTCTCGGTGACAGCCCTGCTGCCCATCATCCTCTTCCCCTTCTTGGGCATCCTGCCCTCCAACAAAGTCTGCCCCCAGTACTTCCTGGACACCAACTTCCTCTTCCTCAGTGGGCTGATCATGGCCAGTGCCATTGAGGAGTGGAACCTGCACCGGAGAATCGCCCTCAAGATCCTAATGCTCGCTGGGGTCCAGCCAGCCAGGTAAGACCAGGTAATGGGTCCAGTCCAAAGGTGGGGAGGCAGAGGGACCGCATCTCTTGGAGCCCAAACTCACTCTTCCTGGTCTGGTCACCCAGGCCAACAAGCTCATCATATCCCACCTTCCATTTACTCATTCATTCCCTGGATATTTTGTGAGCCCTTTCTGTGTGCCAGACCAGTGCCAGGCTTTTAGGCTGTTCTCAAAAGCGCATAAGAATCACCTGGGGAGCCAATTGAAATACTTATCACAGGCCTTGTCCCCAGGGATTAGTGTCTAGTTGCTTTAGAGAGATCCATCTTAGCAGTGTGACTCCCAGACTGCTGGGTCTGAAACCCACCTTTCCTGCTCTGGGAAACGACTTAACTTCTCTCTCTTTGCCTCTAAAATGAAAGTATAATAACTTAGACCTGTAAAGTGCAATAAATCCTGGCCATTATCATCCCATTTTGCTGTTTAATAGCCCAAGCAGGTGGGGAGTAGGAGGCAAGATGGCCCGGAGAGATAGGGAGGCAGGGGCCATTCCTGCAGGGCCTCCGCTTCCTGGCTAGGATTTGAACTTTTATTCTAAGAAGATTAAATGGCCTTTAAAATCGGGTTTCACTGTTCCTTTGGTGGTTTTTTTTTTCCTTTACAATTTGTTGCAACCTAAGGATCCGTTACTAGAATAATGTTTTTAAATGTATAAAGCACATAACACACAGGATTTAAAACAACAGCCACAACAAAATGCAGTTATCCAAATAAAATTTTAAAAACAGATAAATTTGTGATATAGTACCATTTGTACTCCTTTACAGTAAATGGTAAGATCCAGTGACTAGATTCAGTGCCTAATAACAGCCACAGTTTTAAGACTGTTTTGAGTGTCAGTGAAATTCTAAGATATTTGCATCTATTATAAAATGATCTGAAAATATCTGTGATCTTAATTGCAACGGAGTCCCAGGCACTTCTTTTTTTTTTATTTTTTATTTTTTATTTTTTATTTTTTTAGTCCCAGGCACTTCTAATACTATTGAACTTTGTTGCCTTTGTTTATCACCAAAGGAAATGCTTAATTTCCCTTAGAGGTTAAGTAAAATAAAGATGCATTTTTCTCCTCATTTCCATCCTGAATCACATCCACATCCTTGCTGGTTATGAATCTGTGCATTTAAAGGTTCTAAGTTGGGGAATGACATGACCAGATTTGCATTAAAAAAAAAAAAAATTCCTCTAGGCTGCTAGGTGGAGAGCAGATTAGGAGTGACACACCCAATACAGCCTGGTTAGGAGACTGTTCTGGGTGTCCAGACAAGCAATGGTGACAGCCTGGACTTGAACGGTGGGAGTGGAGATGAACAGGATAAATAGCTTTGAGAGTTCTTGGGTTGATAAAATCGATGATAGTAGTGATTAGGGAGAAGAAGGTTCTAGATAACTCCTAAGTGTCTAGTATCTGCTCTATGTCAAGCCCTTTGCTAGGTTCTGTAGCTGTGTTTCCTCATGGAGGGACTGTGAGTCCTGTGGGAGAGACACTATCCATAGAACTGATTCCAATGCAAAGCGGAATTCCAACCTTAGGGGCACATGTGATGTGGGAGCACACAGGAGAGGTAAGGGGTAGACTACTTCATGGAGCAGGTTATGTTTGACCTTGAAGACTGGGCGGGGCTGTTATTCAAACATATGATAAAGTTAGAACAATGAAAACAGCATGACACTAGTCCAGAAATAGATTTTTAAATGCTGGATACATATTCTGGAAGAAATCTAAATTCATGGGAAAGGAAAGGATTATTCAGTAAATGGTGAGGGTTGGAATAATTGGCTTATTCTTTGAAAAAGATAATCTACTTAGATCTTACTTCATCTTATCCATTTAGATAAATTCCAGGTAGGTTAACAATTCAATGTAAAGGAAAAAGATCATGGAATTTGGATTCTTGCTGCTAGGAGGAGCCAAGCAATGGCAGGCAGGCAAGAGATTGGGGCCTATTGGGGTGTGTTGGTGAGATCAGGGGAGTCTAAGAAGGTGCCTGGTAGGAGTGGGAGGGGAAGTGGGAGAAGAGGCTGGGAAGATGGTTTGGAGGGATATGGTGGACTGTCTTGGTGCCAAACCAAGGCAACTTTATTCTGTAATGGAAGCCATCAAGGACTGGGGGGTCAAGGGAGAGAAAATTTCAGGGTTGGCGTGTCTTTGGATTCTTTTACCTTGGGTGCTTGTGGCCAGCTCACTTAAATGTGTGGAATCAGTTTCCTTAGACCTGAAATAAGGCTGGTAAGTGAATCTGGTCCCTACTTGGTCACTGGCTTGTCTTCTCTGGTCCTTAACTTTCCATCTGTAAAACTAGTGGGCTGGATTCCTCAGGGTCGGCAAAATAGAACCAGAGAATCTCTTGGGCCCCCGTTCTGGGTGTGCCTTTAATGCCCTCTGTTCCCAGGCTCATCCTGGGGATGATGGTGACCACCTCCTTCCTGTCCATGTGGCTGAGCAATACTGCCTCCACCGCCATGATGCTGCCCATCGCCAGTGCCATCCTGAAAAGTCTCTTCAGCCAGAAGGAGGCTCAGAAAGACCTCAGCTGGCAGAGTGACGAGAACACAGGTGAGGCTGTGGAAAGGGACTGGGGCGGCCCCACCAATGTGGAGGAGTTGGAGCAGGACATCCAAAGGGTGCAGAGGAGGGTGAAGCGAATGCACTTATTGAGCATCTACTATGTGCCAAGTGTTTAAATAATAATAAAAACTGAGAATTAGCTAAGTCAAAACTTGATACCTTGGTTTTTAAAAGATTTTCATTTATTGAGTGCTTACTGTGCACTGAGTAATGAGGTCAACGCTTTGCCTACAGTATCTCTTCTACTTCTCAAAACCATCTATCTAGGGCAGCCCGGGTTGCTCAGCAGTTTAGTGCTGCCTTCAGCCTGGGGTATGATCCTGGAGGCCCAGGATTGAGTCCCATGTCAGGCTCCCTGCATGGAGCCTGATTCTCCCTCTGCCTGTGTCTCTGTGTCTTTCTCTCTGTGTGTCTCTCTCTCATGAATAAATAAATAAAATCTTTTAAAAAATCTATGAAGTAGATACAATACTTAAACCTGGCTTTAGAGCATTTGAAGAGTTGCTCAAAACCATTAATACCTAGAGAAATGCAAATTGAAATGCAATGTGATTTACTTCAGTGAGATCAGCAAAGATACGAAAGCTGGATAATGCCCCGTGTTGGCAAGAATGGGGCCATGGGAACCCTTGTGTTCTTCCAGAGAACGTGTGTACTAGGTCAGCCTTTCTTAAGGGAATTCTGCAGATATTCAATCGAATTAAATGTGCACATACCCTTAAAAAAAGTGCAGATACCCTGTCACCTAGCAGTTTGGCTCCTGGATACAAATGCCAAAGGAGTTCTGACAGAGGTCCACGAGGAGACAGGTGTGACAGTGTTCACTGCAGCATTCTCTGTGGTGTGATGAGTTAAGTAGCCACATGAGCATGACCACCAGTAGAGGGGAAAGGTCAAGTGTGTTCCATTGAGCACCATGCAGCTGTAGGAGCAAAGAATCAGAGGAACGTAGTTATAGAAATGGATCTCACAAAACATAGTCATGATTGGAAAAAGAAACCAGGGTGAGATCTAGAAGACAATACCATTATGTAAATTAAAAATTCACACAAGTGACCATTTTGCAAGAACACCAGCAAATGAAAAGCTATGGTTAAACCCATCTGCATGGTTGCTCTGGGAAGGTTGGGAGTGGGAAATGGGAATCCAAGAGATGGAAGAAAGAAAGAAAGAAAGAAAGAAAGAAAGAAAGAAAGAAAGAAAGAAAGAAAGAAAGGAAGGAAGGAAGGAAGGAAGGAAGGAAGGAAGGAAGGAAGGAAGGAAGGAAGGAAGAAAAAGAAAGGAAGGAAGGAAGGAAGGAAGGAAGGAAGGAAGGAAGGAAGGAAGGAAGGAAGGAAGGAAGAAAGAAAGAAAAGAAAAGAAAAGAAAAGAAAAAGAAAAGAAAAGAAAGAACAAAAAAGGGGCGTCCTACAACAAAGAGTGAGAACGTGCCACCTACTGAAGGATTTTTCACTTGAACCTCAGAAACTGTTCTAAACAAAACAAAATATAAGTAGCCGCTGCATTCTTAGATGACTGAGCAAGGGCTCAGAGAGGGGAAGTCACTTCCCCAAGTCACACAGCACATCAATAACTGAGCTCAATTTTGCACCCGGGCAGTCTGGCTCCAGAGTGTGCCCTCTTACCCGTGGAACCAGCTGTGTTGGTGGGAATGCAGGCAGAAGAAGGTCTGTCTGCAGGTGGCTTGAAAGATAAGGGTTCGTTTTCCTCACACATCAAGAAGTCAGAGAAAGGCAATTTCAGGATTGATTCAGAGGCACGAAGATATCAGAACTTTTCACTGGCATCTCTGTGATTCCCTTGGTCTTTCCCTCATGGTGGCAGTGGCTGCCACATGGTCTGCTTTAAAAAAGTCTTTCTTTTTATTTACATAAATGTATATTATTTATATATGTATGTTTGAGAGAGAGAGCACCAGTGTGCAGGCATGGGGAGGGGCAGAGGGAGAGAGAGAATCCCAAGCAGGCTCTATGTTCAACGTGGAGCCTGGGCAGGGCTCGATCTCACAACCCTGAGATCACGACCTGAACTGAAACCAAGAGTTGGACGCTTAACCAACTTCAGCCACCCAGACACCCCTATTTACATAAATGTATTTTAAAAGGAAGCTTTAAATTGATTCAAACGTGGGCAGAAATTTCTAGTTTATCCCCAGTATTGAGTGGGAACAGTCCATGCAGCTCCTGGGTCCCGCCTTTCCTGCCCTTTACTCCTGCTGCCTGGAACATGCATATGATGTGAGGACCAGGCACAGGTTGTAGGATAGATGGCAGATCAGCCCAGGAACTCTGGATCATTTATCCCAAATAACACAACAAGCATGATTCATGAAACCGTGGGCTTTGAGTGCTAGTTATGGGGTTTTTTTTTTTTTTTTTGAATGCGTGTTAGAATTAATATATATGTTAAAAATCTAAATATTGATCCATGTACCATCTAAGTTCATCTCATTCACTGCGGTATGGGTATTTGCCTATCAGGCAGTAAGGGGTCTTGCTTGTCTTATTTTCACATCAGCCCTGCAAGTTAGAAATGATCATTATAAGTACTTGACTGGTGAGGTTCAGAGAGGTAAAGTGTATGAACAGAATTAATCACATTGTTGGTAAAGTAACAGAGCCTCTGAAGGTCAAAGCCTTCCACATGGAAGGGAAGAGATGTTCTATACCAGGGGTCAGAAAACTTTTTCTGTAAGTGACCAGACTGTAAAATATTTTAGGTTTTGCTGGCCACACCATCACCACTGCTCCAACTGTGCCCTTGCAGAGAAAAGGCAGCCCCAGGCAAGATCGAAATAAGTGGGCATGGCTGGGTGCCCATGAAAGTTTATTTATGGGTGCTGAAATTAAAATGTTATGTAATTTTTACATCATGAGGGGCACCTGGGTGGCTCAGTGGTTGAGCATCCGCCTTCAGCTCAGGTCATGGTCCTGGGGTCCCAGGATCGAGTCCCACATCGGGCTTCCCACAGGGAGCCTGCTTCTCCCCCTGCCTGTGTCTCTGCCTCTCTCTGTGTGTCTCTCATGAATAAATAAATAAAATCTTAATTTTTTTTTTTTTTACATCATGAAGTATTTGCTTCTACTGGCTTTCTCCAGCCATTTAAAAATGTAAAAACCATTCTGAGTCAGTAGGCTGTGGGCCAGATTCAGCCCATAGGCCAGAATTTGCTTCCTTCGTTTTCAGACTGTTTCCCCCCAAGTCTCAAGGCTTCCAGAGAACTGTGTCATCATCACCCTGAGTGGTGACAGGTGGTGAAGACTTTGGTCCTTCTCCCATTTCTACCCCAGCTTCTCCACTTTACCTAGTTTAAACCCTGGGCTTCCAGGGAAACAATTACAGATGTTTACTGAGCCTTGGGGCTCTTCGCAGCGCTTTATGTCTACAGGAGGTGAAGCCTGCATTGACCTCATTTAGAAGATTGGAAACTGGGGAAGAAATTTAAAAAAAAAAAAAGGAGGATAAAGTAGCCTCCAAGGTCACAGTTTCAAAACAGTGGCTCCGGTATTTTGCTTTTTGTGTGTTTTCTTTTTTCTTTTTTTTTTTTTTTAAAGATTTTATTTATTTACTTGAGACAGAGAGAGAGAATGCCTCCTGGGGGGCTCAGTGGTTGAGCATCTGCCTTTGGCTCAGGGCGTGATCCTGGGGTCCTGGGATCGAGTCCCACATTGGGCTCCCTGCATGGAGCCTGCTTCTCCCTCTGCCTGTGTCTCTGCCTCTCTGTGTGTGTGTGTCTCTCATGAATAAATAAAGTAAAGAGAGAGAGAGAGGCAGAGAGAGCGCACAAGCATGAGCAGGGGAGAGAGGCATTCAAAATACCTGGGTGGCTCCATGGCTATGGGATTTTGAATCCAAGGTGACTTAATCTCTGCCATTCTGCCTCATTTTCAAGAGTTGTTTTTGTTTTGTTTTGTTTTGCTCTGTTCTTTATTTTCAAAAAGTCTAGGGGCCAAAAAAGAAAAAAAGGTTTGAAAGCCATGTCCCTCGTTATAAAGATGGAAAATCTGAGACCCAGGAAGAGGAAAGGACTTGCCTAGGGTCACACACAGTGTTGGGTGCAAATTGAAATCCAGAGTCTTCTCCCAAATGCTGCAAGATGTCAGGAGGTTAAGAGAGCCTGGGAAGCTGGGGCAGACACCTGCTTTCGCAAGCGGTGGGATCAGAGAGCACGGACTGATTAATGATCAGCCCTAAGACCTAAAACAAGGCTAATTCCAGGGCAAAGAGATGTGCCCTTTCACACAGTATGTGTGCTCTGTCGTGACGGCAGGACGTGAAGACCCGTGGAGGGGGGTAGAGACTGTCAGTGGGCCAGGCCAGGGCTGGGGAGGCTCCTGGGGGCTCTAGGTCCACGAGGGACACCCACAGCAACAACAGTGATGACAGCGTGAGCTCTCAGTCCCTGAAGACCCTTCATACGCCAGACGTGTGCTATATTTTTCATACCCATTGGCTCATTTCATCTTCATAATGAAATGTGCTAGGAAGTAGGTAAATGATCCCCATTTTACAGATGAGGACACTGAGACTTGGGGAGGCAAAATTATTTCCCCGAGGCAGTGGAGTTAGTTGCTGATCTCTGCCTGGATCTAGAACCTGTGCTTGTAAGCATCACGTCAGAACGGGACAGAGCCTGGGGCAGGGCAAAACTTGCTGGACAAGACCCGGGGAGGGAGAGGGGTGCATCCTTAATCTTGGAGGGCAGCCCTGATGTTTCCATTCAGTTTCTCTTCCCAGCTTGGCTCCCCATCCTGCCTGAGGGACTGAGGGGTCATGGAGGTGGTGGCTTCTCCAGCACCCTACGTGCATTCTCATTAGACCCCCTACCACAGCCCTGCAGGGGTGGCCCTGTCATCATGCCCATGTTACAGAGGAGGAAACTGGTGCTCAAATGGGTGGAGTACTTGCCCAGTGTCCCTCAGCCAGGGGGTCCGTCTGATTTTTGAATCTAAACTCCATCACCATCTCCGTCCTTTTCTCTGCCCAAAGAAGGCCAACTTGCCACCTTTCAAGACAGCATCATTCCCAAAGCCATCTTTTAGGCTGGATTAAGCATTGCCCTCCTGCTTCACTCTTCACTCACGAGGCCAGAAGCAGTTTGGCAAAGGGCGGTCTCTTTCTGAGACGCTTTCCTCATCTGTGAAATGAGAACAACACTCCCCACTTCGTACATATTGCTGTGAAGCTTCCATGAGACAGGAGAGCCTGACACACAGGATGTAGTTAATATGTGGCAGTTGTATAAAAGCCATTGTAAGCTTTCTGGGATTAGGGAGGAGCTGGTGATAAGATCCTATACCTTGGAGCACCTTTATGTTTCCTTCAAGGCCTGGTCAAGAGGGATTTATTTGTATGTAACCTGTCTCCTCCGTGGACTCTGAGCTCCATGGGGACTTGTGTCAAGTCTTCTCATTGCCATGAACAACCTCCACTGGTGGAGTCTTGTTCACCCAGAACACTGTTTGGCACATAGTAGGTGTTCAATAAATGTGTGAAACTAATGAATAAATGAATGAATGGATTAGGAATGCTGTTCTAAAGCTCAGCATCTTCCGATATAAAATGGTGGGGTGGGGGTGTGGAGGGTAGAGGGCACCTGGATGACTCAGTTGATTGAGCCTCTGACTCTTGGTTTCAGTTCAGGTCATGATCTCATGGGTGTGAGATCTAGCCCCAAGTTGTTCGGCTCTGCACTCAGCGGGGAGTCTGCTTGAGTTTCTCTCCCTCTGCCCGCCACCCCTCTCCCCTGGCTCCTGTGAACCTGGCCACACATTCTCTCTCTCTCTCTCTCTCTCTCTCAAATAAATAAATCTTAAAAAATAATAATAAAATGAGGTCTCACTACTTCCTGTCCAGGTTGTTCTAAGTTCTGAATGAGTTCATGGATGTCAACCTTCCCTACCTTTGGGGGGGTGCTTTGACCTTCCCTGGGTGCTCTTTACCCTAATTAGATACAAGAACTATTTCCTGAGTGTCCTGAACTTCAAGAACATGTCATTCACCCCGGGGAGGCTGGACTAGAGTTAGCAGGGCCAGGTCAGACCCGCTGAGAGCCAGGTAGGAGCCCTGGGAGGTGGAGGGAGATTCAAGAGGTGCAGGATCAGTAGTCCTGGGAATAAGCCTGACTTTGCCGCTGACCCACTGGGTCATCTTGATCCAGACTGTAGCCCCCTCTCTGGGCCTCAGTTTCCCCAGATGTAAAGAAGAAGGTAGTAACCCCAGCCTAGCTCTCCCAGGCTGTCGGGAGGCAACTGCCAGATTACAAGCGTGAAAGTCCTCAGTGCCCCTCAGGGACTCGTATTATCTCAGCAAGACCTCCCGTAAGCTCCCAGCTCCTAACCAGCCAGCCGTCTTGGAGACTTTGCCCCACTGGCCCATTTCTTCTGCGTGATCACTTGGGTCACTGCGGTCACAGGGAGCCGAGGGGCAGATCCTGGGTAAATGGTTAAGAACATTCAGTGTCTCGGTTTTCCTGTTTTTTCAACTTTATCTTCATTGGGTTTACTATCATCATAATTATTAGAAAAATGATTCCTGGCATAAAATCTTTCCGTCTTACTCGTATAAAGACGCAAAACTCCTCCTTCCGGATGGTGTATGCTACTGATGACTGCGGTTTGCTGTTGTGCACGCACAGCTCTCCTCTGCCCGGGCCATAGTGCGGACAGCCTCATGTTGGGGCTCTCCAGCTCGGGTGCTGGTGGCAACCAGACCCCATGGATGAGTGACAGGGGCCAGGTGGGGACTGTCTGTGGCAAACTGGCCCCTCTTGCAGGGGCAGCCTCTGGAGGCTGCAGCTGCCCACCTATCACGTGACATGAGGGTTTTCAACCCTGGCTGAAAAAACCATCAATTGCAGAGCTTTTCAAAAATACCAAGGCCCAAGCTCCACTCTCAAGCCACTAAGCCAGAATTCCTAGGGTGAGGCCAGGAGGGACACTTCTAGAATATTCTCCCATTCATCCAAGGATGCCCAGAGCCACCTTGGGTTTAATGCCTGAGATGCCGGCAAGCTCTACTGAGGTCTGATGCTGTGTGACGGCTGTGGTCCCAACCTGAGTGGGAAGGGTGCAGAGGTGGCTGGAGGTGAGTTGGGACTGGGGGTGATTGGGTCCAGGTTCTTCCTGTTTGGCCTTCCCTGGAGAGCGACTTTGCCCACCAGCCCCAGTGTCTCATTAATAGCTGCTCTCACTTCCTGCTTCACTGCCCTGGCCTCTGGCCTCATGCATTGGATGTGGACATTTGTTCCCATGATGAGAGGCCTGGGGCCCTAGTCCCCCTGACCCCGGGTGAGCTGATCCGCCGTTAGCCTTCAGACCTCTCTGCAGGTGGTCAGCAGGACCAGCCTCAGTAAGATGGCAATGGGCCACCATGGCTCCTGCTCCCTCTGGGTACCAACCGACGGGGAAGGAGAAGCCCAGAGTGGAGAGGGGAGGGGACGGCCTCCTCAAGCCACCTGCTGTGACAGGAAAGAGCTGAGCCTGGAGTCCAGACCCTCCGTCCCAAGCAAACACCTGCCGTTGAACAGGTGGGCCGTGAGAGAGAGCACATGCCCCCAGCAGCCAGGATCACTCAGTCAGAGATGCTAGAAAGGACCTCTCATGGGCTTTGGACTTTGGCTGAGACATTTGTGGGGGTCTAAGGAACCTTGCTCAAGATTGAACGATGTCAGAAATCACAGGTGATTCTATGAGTGGAGAAGTAACGGCCATTCAATTGGCAAGAAAAGGGGGATGTTTGGCATTTTGTGGGTGTCCAGTGGCTCTGGGCTAAGGCAAGATTATGAAATGCCTTTGCTCTGTCTCCCTTTGTCAGTGTCAGAGAGCAACTCTGGCCGATGTTGGGGATGTCTAAGATTATTTAGGTCCAACACGAGGACAACACAGCGTATACCTGGGTCAGACCACTTCCGGACGTCAAGGACTGCTTTCTTCTTTCTCAAGAGTAACCCACATCCACTAAATCCTTGCTAGTGTTCAGATTCCTGTTAAATTTGTTCAGTTGTCATCTGGCAAACTTTGGCCCACCGAATCTAGTCTGCTGCCTGTTGTTTGTGCGACCTGTGAGCTAAACATAGTTTTTATATTTTTAAATGGTTGAATAAGTCAAAAGAAGATTTTGTGACATGTGAAAATTATATGAAATTCAAATTGCAGTGTCCAAAAATAAAGGTGTAGCCACATGTATTCATTTATGTATGGTCTATGGCAGCTTTCACGGCAGAGTTGAATATGACAGAGACCATATGACCCCCAAAGACTAGGATATTTACTATCTGGTCTTTTACAGGAGAAATTTGCCACCCCCTGCTTTTTTTATATATATATATAAATTTATTTTTTATTGGTGTTCAATTTACCAACATACAGAATAACACCCAGTGCTCATCTCATCAAGTGCCCCCCTCAGTGCCCGTCACCCAGTCACCCCCACCTCCCCTTCTACCACCCCTTGTTCATTTCCCAGAGTTAGGAGTCTCTCATGTTCTGTCTCCCTTTCTGATATTTCCCACTTATTTTTTCTCCTTTCCCCTTTATTCCCTTTCACTATTTTTTATATTCCCCAAATGAATGAGACCATATAATGTTGGTCCTTCTCTGATTGACTTATTTCGCTCAGCATAATACCCTCCATTTCCATCCATGTCGAAGCAAATAGTGGGTATTTGTCGTTTCTAATGGCTGAGGAATATTCCATTGTATACATAAACCACGTCTTCTTTATCCATTCATCTTTCGATGGACACCGAGGCTCCTTCCACAGTTTGGCTATTGTGGACATTGCTGCTAGAAACATCGGGGTGCAGGTGTCCCGGCGTTTCACTGCATCTGTATCTTTGGGGTAAATCCCCAGCAGTGCAATTGCTGGGTCATAGGGCAGGTCTATTTTTAACTCTTTGAGGAACCTCCACACAGTTTTCCAGAGTCAGCCCCTGCTTTAAAGGGTGTCTTAGTCCAGTCTGCTATAACGAAAATGCCATAGATTGGACATTTATTTTTCATAGTTCTGGAGGCTGGGAAGTCCAAGATCCAGGTGCCAGCAAATTTGTTGTCTGGTGAGGGACTGTTTCTCATTTCATGAGTGGCCATCTTCTCACTGTGTCTACACATAGTGGAAGGGGTAAGGCTACACTGTGGGGCATCTTTTATAAGGGGATGAATCCCATTCATGAGGGGTCTTCACTTCTGACATAATCACCTCCCAAAGTCCACACCTCACAACACTGTTACATTGGGGATTAGGTTTCAACATATGAATTTTGGGTGGGTGGGGATGCAAGTATTCAGCGTATAGCAAATGGATCAACTCTTTAATCCTCTTGACAACCCTAGGAGAATTATCACTTCCATTTTATGGATTAAAGAACTGAGGTACAGTGAGATTAAGGGATTTATCTAAACCCAGTTTGCTCAACTCCAGCACTATGACATTTTGGGTGGTATGATTCTTTGCTGTGGGGGCTGACTTGTGCATAGTAGGATGTTTAGCAACATTCCTGGCCTCTTCCCACTGAATGCCAGTAACAGACTCCCACCTCCACCCCACCTTCCAGTTATGACAACCCAAAATGACTCCAGACATCACCCAGTGTCTCTTGGAGGCAGAATTGGCCCCAGCTGGGAACCACTGATGTAAGGTTACATAGTAAGTGATGGATTCATGATTTGAACCCAGAACCCATGTGTTCAGCTATGAGTCACACTCTCAATGCTCAGGGATCGGATTTTTTGTTCTGATGGTTTCAGCTGCAAAAAAATTTTAGTCCTCTCAATCTTTCTTGTCTCCAAAATGTTATTGATGGCTTTTGGGGAAACTGACCTATCAGGCAAGGGATATTTTTAAAAGGAAGTCAGATTCTGTCCTGACTCTATTCTCCTCTGTTCAAACACTCCCCTGGCTCTGCTCACATCTGATTTGGAGTAGAAGCCAAAGTCCTTACTATGAGCCCCAAGACCTCTGCATGACTGAGCCTACCTCTTGGCCTCCTCATCTCTCCCCCTTCCCTCATCTCACCCTACCTCCTGCCATCTGCTCTTTCCTCATGCCCCTCTAGCCCTATGGCTCTCCCTTCTACTCAACACCAGATATACTCTCACCCTGGGGCCTTTGCACTTGCTGCTCCTGTTGCCAAAACCCTCTTCCTACAGCTCACAGACTGGCTTCTTCTTGAGACCTTGAGGTCTCAGATCAGCTGCTATCAGCTCATGGTGTCTTCTCAGTTGACCTGACTGAGCCCACCTGCTCCCCTCCCCACTCTGCGATCACTCTCCATCACATCACCCACTTTCCTCTCCTCCATCACTACCTGAGATGTCTATCCTTTATTCACTTATTGCCTGTCTCCCCTTCTAGAATATAGCCTTCATGGGAGCAGGGAACTTGTTCTATATTATTCACTGTGTACTGCAAACTCATAGCCAATAGCACATAGTAGGTGCTCAACAAATACTGAATGAATGAATGAATGAATGAATGAATGACAGCGGGGTCACCCAGCCCATTGTTGATCTATTATTTATAGCTAATCTTTCCCAAATATCCCTTTGGCAATTGCAGCTCAGGTGAGTTTAGTCCAGAGGACTTGCCACTTAATCCCTGCCCACTGGCCTAGGCCATCTCCAAATAGAGATTCATGAGACAAGAGGATGGAATTTTGAGTGCCTTTAAAAAAAACAACTAATAGTATAGGAGAGAAACCTGAGAAGCCCTTCCCGTTCGCTACAGGAGAATAGGAGCACTCCTATCCATTCATTACGTTACTAAAGACATCATGCTCTTTCCCTAGCTGCTGTGCGGAGGAATGGCCTACACCCCGTGCCCACGGAGATGCAGTTTCTTGCCAGCACAGAAGAGTGAGTTCCTGGTACAATTGATGGAGGAGCCAGTGCTTGGTTCAAGGAGATGATGAACAAGAATTTAATGCTACAAGCAATCCTCCCCCCATCCCCAGATTTTTCTCCAAATGACCTAATGCCCAGGTTTCTACCATCCATCCCTTTGGCTGAGGCATGGACACACCCAACGTCCTTACAAAATGCAGATATGGATAGAAAGGGCAGGATAGCACATTAAGTCCTTCTGATGAGGTGGAGCATCTGAAAGGAGGGTCCAGAGGAGTAGGAGCACAAAGACTGCCTGACAGTCAAGGAGGAGAGGGATGCAGACAGGCATCAAGAGGCTCTCAAGACAAAAGTGTCCTAAGAGACAATCACAGTCCTTCACATTTGCGTGACTTAGGAAGCATCTTCACATTGATGGCACACATAGTGGCTGGTGTCCTTTGCATTTGGCAGCGTGGTTAAGATCTTGAGGTCGGGAGCCCTGCAGACCTGACTTTGAACCTGGCTCTGCTGCTTACCGGCTGTGTGATTTGGACAGGACACTTAACCTCTCTGAGCCTCTGTTAGTTTCACCCACTGGACATGATAGTGGAACCCACCTTAGAGAGTTATTTTGAGATTAAATGAGACAATGTTGATCAAGCATCGATCATGCTGGCCCTTACATGCATGGATGGCAATGCTTGTTATTCAGGGCATCGTTATCTTGGGTCATTGATGAAACAGCAGGAAGTAAAGTCACTTGCTCAAGGCATCGCTGGACATCAGTCAGGTCTGTTTAATTCACTCAGCAAATATAGATACCTTACCATGAGCCAGGAACTGCCAGGGATGCAGCAACAGACAAAAATCCAGCCCTTGTGGAGTTTACGTCCCAGCAACAAGAAACAAACACATAAGTAAAAGTCACAGTATGTCAGATGGTCCTGAGAGCTTTGCAGGAGAACAAAGCAAGAAAGAAAGCTAGGGAGGGTGCCTGTGGGGTGTGAAAAGGCAGTGTTAAAATGAGTATTCAGGAAAGGCCTCTCTAAGAAGGTTCCGCTTAAGCAAACACCTGTAGGAGGTGAGGAGCTAGGGGATGATCTGTGGGAAGAGTGTTCTCAGCACAGGGGACAGCAGGTGCAAAGGTCTTGAGAGTCCAAAGCAGCCAGGAAACCAGTACGGCTGGAGTTGGGTGAGTGGATGGTAGGAATCAGGGTCAGAGATACTGCTTCTGTGCTGAGGGGTGTTGGTAGAGGGACAGAGCGTGAGGGACCTCATTGTCCAATGACGTAGCCTTGATTTTCAATGACGGGGGAGCCAGTGGAGGCTTTTAGCAGAGGAGGGACATGATCTTATGTCTGATGGTCTTATTCCATGGTCTCTGCTCCTTCCTGGCACTATACCTGGGGGCTTTGAGTCCAGCTTTGAGATATGGTTTCTGTGATTGGCCCAGCCACTCCCTACCACTCAACCTAGGAATCTCTTTGGACCATCTGCCCACACAGAGCTTGTGCTGAGTCTATTGGAAAAGGCCCACTTCTCATTCTCTAGAACTCCATGTCCACTGAATGAAAACCTTATCCATTGGATGGAGACTCTATATTCATTGGAATAAAAGTCCTCTCTCTGGGCCTCAGTTTCCCCAACTGAACAAAGAGAGACTTGCACTAGAGGAGCCCTAGGGTCCCTTCTGCTCTCCCATTCTCACCATGAGGCTCAGTCTGGTTGGGTGCCCAGGTCTGGGGGAGCCCACAGTTCCTGCCAGAATCTTCACCCTGAGAAGTCGGGCTGTAATATTAGTCTCCAGTCCTTGTCATCCTTTTAGACCCCAAATCATATCCCAATTGCCTTCCTGATAAGGGGCCTCTCATGTAGTAATTACAGCCAGAAAATATTTGAAGTATCTTTAATTCTTTTTAAAAAATGATTTGTTGTACAGGAACAATTCTTGATTTCATTCACTTACAAAAATTTTATAATTGAACAATTTAGAAGAATACTTTTAAGCAAAAAGAAAAATGTACCTTACATCTCACTCTCAAAGACTGATTAAAAACAGTTAAGTGAATACTATTCTAGACTATTTCTCGATACCTCTCTATGTACCTAAGTGCATTTTTAAAATAAAAACATTCATCATGTTGTATCTGGTCTTCTCAAACCTGCTGTCTCACTTAATGGAATGTACTTTTCACCTCAATAAATTTACAGCAACATTAATATCTTTTAATTATATAATTAACAATTTTTAATTTCCTTCTTTCCCCATACTCTTTTCACCGCACCAGAAAATACAAAGAAAGAAAAAAAAGGGGGGGGGGGGAATCCACTATTTCCACCCCCTAAAAAGGTACCAAAAAACTCTATTCTGAATTTTTCTTAATACTCATATATTCAAAAAATGTGAATTTTTAAAAGATTTTATTTATTTATTTATTTATTTATTTATTTGAGAAAAAGCGAGAGGGAGAGAGAACAAGTGGTGGAAGGGGCAGAGGGAGAAGCAGACTCCCCACTGAACGGAGAGCCCAGTGCAGGGCTCAATCTAGGACCCTGGGATCATGACCTGAGCAAAAGACAGATGTTTAACCGACTGAGCCACCCAGGCGCCCCAATATGTGAAAATTTTAAAAATAAAAAAATTAAGTGGTGCAGTCACTGACCCTTTTCCCCTTTACATAATAGACATCTTTCATCTTAATAAACATCCACCTAGATCTTGTTTTTTAATAACTATGCTGACATCCCATTCCGAAAGACAATCATTTTTATTGAGCCAATCCCTTCTGGATGGAGATGTAGGTTGTTCTAGTATAGTTAGTGCCACTTACAAAAATTTTATAATTGCACAATTTAAAAGAATACTTTTAAGCAAAAATAAAAATATACCCCACATCTCACTCTCAAAGATAGATTAAAACAATTAAGTGAATACTATTCTAGACTATTTCTGGATAGTCTCTTATACCCACACCTGAGGCACCTGCCCAGTTACTTCTTTAGGATAAATTCTTAGACTACCTGAGCTGAAAGTTTGCACATCTTTAGAGGCTTTTGATGCCCTGCTGACCTGCCTTCAAGGAAGACCACTTCTTTTTCCCAACCCGACTGGTTTGTTTCCCCAGGAGGCCAGGAATTCTGATTGTGTTCTGAATGGCTTCTCTTTGGGTTTGTTTAAAGCAAAGACTGTCCTGAGGCTGAGGCTCCATTGGACCTTCTGGCAGACTGCAAGAAGGAGGAGGAATACCGCAGGAACATCTGGAAGGGCTTCCTCATCTCCATCCCCTACTCGGCCAGCATTGGGGGCACTGCGACCCTCACGGGCACGGCCCCCAACCTCATCCTGCTTGGCCAGCTCAAAAGGTAAAGGCAAGTGTGCCCTGGCTGGCACTCGAGTTCTTGCTCCTCCCGCCTCTCTCCCTCTCCATCTCAACATTGGGGAAATCCTTACTGAATGCCTTCTATTGGCCAGACTTCTGGGGACCCAGCAGTGGACAGACTCAGCAAAGTCCCAGCCCTAGGGAAGTTCCATTTGGGTGGGAGAGACAAGCAATAAAGGAAATGGGAAATGGATATATAATATGTCGGTGCAATAAGCTATGAAATAAAATAAAGTGGGGATGAGGGTGTGGAAGGGACAGGAGTGGGTGCTGTTTTATATAGACTGGTCAGGAATGTGCCACCTCTCTAACAGGGTGACATCTGAGACCTAGGAGCTATGTGAGCATAGGAGGGAAGAGCATTCCAGACAGGGACTAGCCTGTTCAAAGGTGAGGCACACAAAACCGATGAGGCTGGGGTTCAAGAGGCAAAGGGAATTGTGGGAGGAGATAAGGTAAGTTGTTAGGACCCCAGCTTTTCCTGACAGTGAGATTGGGGCATCAGTGGAAAGCTGGCAGCAAAGAAACGACATGATGTGGCTGTAAGGTCCCAGAAGAAGCTTCGCAACCAGGTGCACAGGCCAGGAGCTATGTTTCCCCAGCACTGAAGCGGTTCAAATAGTAGCTGGATGGCTGGCTGTCAGGGCAGGAGAATAAAAGAGAAGGATTCTCAGATGGCATGAGTCATCAACTCTATTATCCCAAGCCTCTTCATTTGCAGATGTAAACAATTCCAGTATTTCAAGATTCTGTTCCTAACAGAACATGAGAGACTCCTAACTCTGGGAAATGAACTAGGGGTGGTGGAAGGGGAGGTGGGCGGGGGGTGGGGGGGGTGTGTGACTGACTGGGTGATGGGCACTGAGGGGGGCACTTGATGGGATGAGCACTGGGTGTTATTCTATATGTTGGCAAATTGAACACCAATAAAAAATAAATTTATTTAAAAAAAAAAAGATTCTGTTCCTAAGATTTTCAGATTCCAGGATTTTGAGAAGTGGGGATTCTAAGATTCCCCTGCAGTGGAGATGCATCATGTGTTCACTTAATCCACATGAATATAAACGTAAGCATTTGGCAAACAAACACAACAGAAGTATTTAATATGCAACATGGCCCCAGGCTCTGGCCAACTTCTTTATCCCGGTAATCAACCAAAGAATCAAGGACTTCCTAGGATGATGAGGGAAGGCTGGACTTCCTGAAAGCAGGTTCGTTATCACTTTTAATCAAGTGATTTTCATGAGAAATTCTAAGTACACCCATGTGGTACCTCCTGAGCCAATTTTAAAACCTTAATTTTCCACCATATTCTCACGTTCTAAAATCTTTTTGATTTTCAGACTTGATGATAGAAGCCAGTGATTCTCAGCCAGGGGTGCATATTAGAGTTAGCCTGGAGGGTGAAAAAAATATGCCTGGGCCTCAGTTGCAGAGATTCTGATTCAGGAGGTGTGGATGGGGGCCAGGCATCACTATTGCCCCGATTGACTTAAGCCCACAGCACACCTTTGGTGTCTTTTCATCTTTGAGCAAGGTCTGGCTGTGCTTTGTGTTTTTTGCTTAAGGATTGAAAAACCGGAAGCCAAGATGGGCCTCCTGCTTGAGACGTGGAGACAATCTGGGTTGGCTTTTTAGTGTCCTCAGTGAGAAGTGCCAGCAAAGGGCCATTCGGCCTAGAGGACAAAGCTGGAGCACATCCCCAGGGTTGGTCAGGAAAGATGTGGGCTCTGGGGCCTCCTGGGGCAGATACCGAGTTGGGACATAGGAAGGAATGGACAGAGCAGGGGAGCAGTTGCTGCCAGAGGGTTTTCAGGTTGCCTGCCCACCCTGATGTGAGCAGAACTTTGTTCCAGCTTGAAAAGAAATTAAGGAAAAAATGCTGGAGGTATAAGTAAAAATATCAAATGTGAAGGATTTTGAACAAATCACATGCAAATCACATGTGAATCACATGCAACATTTAATTGCATAAGCTTGGACCTTCTGGTCTAGAAGGGGGGGGATTTAAAATGAATGCCAAGTAACAGGGGGTTCTGATTCTCTAGCCAGGAGCGTGGGGAGGTGGGAAAAGAGCTACCCTGGGCAACCCCCTTGGCCTTTGCTCCCCAAATACATTTTGTTACTTTACTCTGATTATATAGGTACGTTACAGAACACTCAGAAAATGTCAGGAAAAAAATTGAAATACCTTCAATCCACTGTTAATATTAAGCATATTCTAGTTTCTATATATAAACTTCGGTGTTCTAGCTCGGAAATAGCCACCTGTATGTATGCGCTATACATCGGCCTGGCTGGCCTGGGCTGGCTCTCATCGCTCCCCTTTCCCCAGTTTCTTCCCACAGTGCGATGTGGTGAATTTCGGCTCCTGGTTCATTTTCGCCTTCCCCCTCATGGTGCTGTTCCTGTTGGTGGGCTGGCTGTGGATCTCCTTCCTGTATGGAGGAATGACCCTGAGGTACCCTTCAAGCTTACTTCAAGCGCTGAGCCCAGCTGGAGTTCCAGGTTCCTTCTCGTTGGGTAGAGAGTGGTCTTCTCAAGTCGAGTTTCCTCCTACGGAAATGGAGGATCGTCACTGCAATTTAATGTTCCCTTATTTTTTTTTAAGATTTTATTTATTTATTTATTCATGAGAGAGGCAGAGACATAGGCAGAGGGAGAAGCAGGCTCCTTGCAGGGAGTCTGATGTGGCACTTGATCCCAGGACCCAGGGATCACGCCTGAGCCAAAGGCAGGTGCTCAACCACTAAGCCACCCAGGCACCCTCATGTTCTTTTCTTATGTGGTGACTATAGTAGACCTCACCTCCCAGGGATGTGAGGATTGTGGGTGATGTGACCTGCCTGCTACACCCAGACCACCCATCATTGGTAATTACAGACAGCCCTGTCCTTTAAGTATGATAAACACTCTTATGGGAGGAGAAAGAGGAGCACTCTCTCCCATTTTATGGGGCCCTGATACAGGAGATAATTTGGGGTGGCGTGAGGACAAGGTATTAAATAACATCAGCTCGTATTGTGAGAAAAAGAATCCTTTATCAACTCTCATAGAATGGAACGAGTCTCAGTTGGGTGGTGGGGAAACTGTAATACCTCTCTAACATTTCCAAATCAGCTTTTCAAACAAAGAGCAAGCGTCAGTTCCAGAGACCTAAGCCAGCAATGGTGTCTAGGCAGAGTGTAATAATCGCTTTGCTATCATGTATTTATTTTTACGATTACTTTTTTTTTATGACAAATGATTCTTGTTTTCCATTTATGGGAGCGATAGAAAGTTTTCTGGTTACATACATTTCGTTCATTAAAATGAAGAATCTAAAATGATGAATCTATTTGGAGGAAAATATTAAGCAAATGTGAGCCCAGGTGGTATGTGGTTATGGGAACATTTGTGAAGGCAGGCTACGGATGCCTGGAGTTTGGGGCATCCTAATGTAGGAATTACACAGTTCAGGGCTGAGGGTAGCAGGTATGTCGTGGAGTCATTCTCCGACTCCATCCCCTCATCTCTCTGGGCCTTCATTTGTCCATCTGTTAAATGGAACCAGTAGATGCTACTCTAGATCAAAGGGATGTGAAGATGTTTGAGAATAGGAAGGCTCTGATCACGGTGTTCTTTGACTCAGATGCCTTCCAGAAATCCTCAGAGCAGAAACTCGGGATTCAAGACCCAAGTTAGCTCAGAGAAGCAAGTTCTGACCTTGGACTCAGATGGATCAGAATTCAAATCACGCTTCCATGTGACCTCGAGCAATTTGGTAACCCCCCCGAGGTTTAATGTCTTCACTTTAGATTGGGGCTAAAAGTTAGCTTCAGCTAAAGTCAAGTCTGAATGAGGGAGGACGTACAAAGTGTCCAGGAGCGAGCCAGAAATAGAGCCTGTTTGTCCAGTCTACCTGTTTCAATCTAGCAGGCATCTGCAGAACTCAGCCACGAGAGGATGGACGAAACGCAGGTAGAGGGAAGTTCAGTGGCAGACGTGTTTCTGGGTGACAGAGAAGTTTCAGGCCAATGTCATGACACCATCTTCACTCAGCAAATATCTACTGAGCACCTCCTGTGTGCCTACCACTGTTCCGGGTGTCGAGCATGTAGCAGTGGGCGAGGCAGAAACATCCCTGCCCTTGGGGAGCTTGCACTCAACGTGGGGAAGACAGACAGGGAACAGCCAAGTGTAGCAGGAATGCCAGTCGGAAGTGCCGTGAAGGAAAAGACAGTGAGAGGTGAAGATATGCCCTGGAGGACTCTCTCCTCACTGGGAGGTCAGGAGAGCTTCTTTGGGGAAGGGACATGAAGAATGAATAGACCTAATTCGGTAAAGGAAGGAAAGGATATGTGGGCATGAGGAAGAACATTCCAAGCAGACAGAACAGTGAGTGCAAAGGCCCTGAGGCTGCAGGTAGTGAGGGATGTTTTGGAACTGAAAGGTTAAAGTGACTGAGTTGAGGGGGTGAGGGAGACCTGTGGGAGATGAGGTCAGGGAACAAGGCAGAAGTTTTCACCTGGAAATGAACCCCAAACCCCCACCCCAAACTCCTTCACCAAGGGACATTCGGCAGTATCTACCGACATTTTGGTTGTCACTGCTAAGGAAGTACTACTGGCGTCTAGTGAGTAGACATTCTGCAATTCTACAGGATCTACAAAACACAAGTCAGCCTCCTGCAGCAAGGAATCATCCCACCCCACAACAAAGAAAGATCCCGCCCCAATATATTAATTAGTTCCAAGGTGGAGAAACCCTGGGCTGGATCATTGAGAGGCTTGTGGAGGTTTGATCTTCATACAAAAGAGCCATAGTGAGGATTTTTTAAAAATACATTCATTTGTTGTTGTTGTTTTAATTTGGATAAGCAACACATACACATGGTTCAAAAATCAAAACGATGCATAGAGATAGGCAGTGAGAATTCTTCTTCCCAACCATGTCTTCATTTACCCATTCACCCAATACTTCCCCCAAAACAGGCAGCTACTTTTATTGGTTTCTTGGGTAATCCTCCAGAGTTTCTGTAAATAAATAGAAGCAGATGTAGTATATTTTCTGGTGACTAGTCTCCCAATACAGATACGATTTTGTATATTAGCGCGTATTTTTCTAAAGTAAATTTCCATAGGTGAGACTTTGGAGTCTCATTATAAACACATCTTCCTTTTAATAGATATTATCAAGTCATTATCCATAGAATTTGGAGAATTTGTTCTCCTATTTATGATGGATGGTTCTCCTACGAATTTGTACAAATATGAATTTGTTCTCCTGTTTATGATGGATGAGAGTATCTGCTTCCATGCAGCAGTGGATTTTTGCCAATCTGATAAGAGAAAAACAATTTGCATTCATTTTATTAAGAGTCACTTGAGTAACTTTTCTTTTCTTTTCTTTTTTTTTTTTTTTTTTGAGTAACTTTTCATATTGGAGGGCAACATGAAAAGTTTTCCAATCTTCATTAGGGCCACTGGTATTTTCTTTCTTGTGGCTTATTAAACTGTGTGTTTATATCCTCTGTATATTTTTTCAAATGGATTATTGGTCCTGATCTTCTTGATTTCTAGCACTCTTTATATATTGAAATATTAGTGTTTATTCTGCAACATAAGTTGCAAATATTTTTTCCTGATTTGTTTTTTACTTTGCTTATGGTGCTTTTTCCATGAAGAATTTCTTAGAAAAAAAAAATTTTAAGGGACATCTGAGTGCCTCAGCGGTTGAGTATCTCCCTTTGGCTCAGGGCATGATCCTGGGGTCTGGGGATCTAGTCCCACATCCGACTCCCTACAAGGATCTGCTTCTCCCTCTGCCTATGTCTCTGCCTCTATCTCTGTGTCTCTAATGAATACGAAAATCTCTCAAAAAAAGAAAAAAAAACTTTTTTTAAAGATTTTGTTTATTTGAGAGAGAGAGAGAGAGTGAGTGTGAGAGAGAGCAAGAATGCACAAGCCAGGAAAGAGGCAGAAGGAGAAAGAGAAGCAGACTCCCTGCTGAGCAGGGAGCCTGATGCAAGGCTCAATTCCAGAACCCTGAGATCATGACCTGAACAGAAGGCAGACACCCAACCAACTGAAGCACCCAGGTGTCCCTAGAAAATTTTTATAGCTGAATTTCTCAATCTTTCTCATTGTGACTTCTGAATTTTCAGTACCAGATTTTCCCATTACAGGAGTTGTAAAAAAATAATCTCATGTTTTAATCTAGTTTTTTGCTTGCTTTTTGATTTTTACACTGAAATCTTTTACCTGTTTAGAGTTTATCCTTTAAAAAAAAACACATTTTATTTATTTATTCATAGAGACACAGAGAGAGAGAGAGGCAGAGACACAGGCAGAGGGAGAAGCAGGCTTCATGTAGGGAGCCTGACGTGGGACTCGATCCCGGGTCTCCGGGATCACGCCCTGTGCTGGAGGTGGTGCCAAACCCACTGAGCCACCAGGGCTGCCCTGTTTAGAGTTTATCCTTAGGGTGCAATGTGAGGTTTGGATCCAACTTCATTTCTTTGTTTCAGGTGGCCACCCAGTTTTCCAGTGCTATTTATTGTCACACAAAAGTTTTAAAATTTGACAAAGTCCAATTTATCTACTTTGGTTGCTTGAGCTTTTAGCATTATTATATCAAGAAATGTTGCCTAATCCAGAACCAGAAAAATTTAGCCCCATATCTTCTTCTAAGAATTTTATATAAAAAAAGAAAAAGAAAAAAAATTTTTATACATCGAGCCCTTATATTTAGGTCTTATCCATTTTGAGTTTAAAACTTTTTTATATGGCTTGAGGTGGGGGTCCACGTTCATCCTTTTGCACGTAGCTATCCAGTTGCCCTAGCATCATATGTGAAAAGACTTTTCTTGCCTGGTTGAATGGTCTTGGTACTCTTACCAAAACCCAGTTGAGCATGGAAGTATGGGTTTATATGTGGACTCCCAATTCCATCCCATTGATCTGTATGTCACCACCACTGACCATCTTTTCCACACCAGTCTGAGATACCAACTTGACCATAGACTAAATCCCCAGCCTATTTCTGGACTTCTGACTTTGTTCCGTTGGTTTTATTCACGTGTCCTTTTGACTCCCTGAAGAACTGTAAGCCTGGGAGTCCTATGAGCAGATCCACATTTTTACAAGGGCAATGAGGCTATCAGTGGGGAGAACAGACTTTAGAAAGGGAAGACACAGGGAGGGAGGCCACTCAGCAGCAGGCTGTTCATCTCCAGAACAGAGAAAATGAGGCTTGGCCAGGGAGTGGTGGGGAGTCGAGGGGTTATTCACATTTGCAGTGGCTGCTCCTAATCTCCCTACTCCATTTCAGGGGCTGGAGGAAGAAGAAATCTGAGATCAAAAGTGTTGCAGAAGACAGGGCTCGAGCTGTGATTCGGGAGGAATTCCAGAACCTGGGGCCCATCAAGTGCGTGGTACCGGGGTTCCTGGTAGTGGGGGGGAGCCCAGCGTAGACTTTCAGGAGAGCCACCTCCCACCCCGACCTCTGGATCCCTGGGGGCTGAGTTCCAGGGGAATCAAGACGATGGCCTGGCAGCCTGAAGATGGAGGGTAAGAGGGTGGCTTAGCCAGTCAGCCTCTTGTCCTGGCCCAGGAAGCCCCTCAGGGTGTACCTGGGGTGGGGACCTGCCACCTGTCCAGCTTGGGCGCTGTTTCCCTCCTGGCACGCAGGATCCCCAACACAACCTCCTGGGACCTTTCTCAGAGCACATTTTCCATTCAGTGAGAATACCTAGGAGTTAGGAGGTCTGCGCCCAGGAGCTGGCCCTGCCACGAACTGCTGTGTAGCCTCGGGCAAAGCACTAACCTTCTCTGGGCCCTGCTCCCCAGTCCGTGGAATGGCCACTTTGGGTAGATGTTTACTCCGACTTTTGAAGATTGTCTGTGTCTGCCCTCTGCACATCCATCATCTTCCTCTGCACATCCATCTTCCCCTGCATGTATGACTGTTCCTCTCTCTTTCGCCTCCCTCTGTTTCTATTTCCTTTTTTTCTGACTCTGCCTCTACTTTGCTTTTCCTTTCTCTCTAGTGATTCTCCTTAGGACCTTGGGAAATTCCTGGTGGGAATGATATAAATAACCTGGGGGGAAGGTGGTGACTGATGCTCAGGTAGGAGCTTGGGGGAGTGTGGGAGCCCCTTGCAGGAATCCCCTTACACCCCAGGATACCCTTCCCCTCACTCTGGGGAGTGGATTACTTCTCAGGATACCCTTCCCCTCACTCTGAGGAGTAGATTACTTCTCGCAGCTTCTCAGAGGCAGGGCCAGGGGCCAGGTCACAGCCAGCAGGCACCTGCCTCAGACCTCCCCACGCGGTGGTCCGCCCAAAGCCTGCCATCAGCATAGCGCCTGCCTTATCTGTGCCACAGGTTTGCCGAACAGGCTGTGTTCACCCTTTTCTGCATGTTCGCCATCCTCCTCTTCTCCCGGGATCCGAAGTTCATCCCTGGCTGGGCCAGTTTCTTCACCCCTGGGTGAGACTTGGGGAACTTGAGGGTGGAGCCCCAACAGGGAAGATTCTGGGATGGGCCACCAAGAGCTGGAGAGACAGTGTAGCTGGGGGTGAGGGGAAAGGGCTGGGCTAGGCGTATATCCTTGGTCCCCTGTGACTATAAACTTTTACCCTCTAAAAAATTTAGGTTCTGATGATAAAACATTTTGGGTTCTCATGTGTCAGGAGCTTTGCCTTTGGAGTCAGGCAAAACTAAGTTCAAATGCCAGCTCTGCAGCTTGTAAATGGTGGTACCCTGAGCACATCATTCATTCATTGACTCATGAGTTTGTTCAATCAGTCAGCATTTATGGAGCACCTGTTGTGTGCTACATATTGTGCTAGATGCTGGGGATGCAGACAAAAGCAAATAGTTCAACAGCAAACCCCTGCAGATTGCAATGAGCACAAAGAAAGAAAGAGCAAGAGGACTATATTATAAAGGAATGAGGCGTGGGCATTGACTGTGGCTAGTTCTGGGAGGAAGCAAAGTTCCCAGTAGAAATAAGCACTGGAGGCATGTTGGGAATGTCTACTGAGAGCCAGAGGGCAGGAACTTAATTTGAGGAACTGAAGGAAGCCCCATGTGACCAAGGCTCGGTGGGAAGGGAGGAAAATCAGCAAGACATCACAGAAAGGGCAGGCAAGAGCCAGGTCCTGGAGAGTCTTCTTGGATGAGGAAAACTTTTCTTTTTTGGGGGGGGGGAAACTTTTCTGTGAGGGAGGCTCTGTGCCTCTGTTTTCTTATCTGTAAAGTGGAATTATCAAAGTACAATTCTTATTGGATTGTTCCAAGGATCAATGAGGTAGCTCATGTCAAGTGATTAGAATGGCACAAGGAATGAACTCAATAAAGGATTAGCTCTACTTGCTAGGGGATGGATAGGGGAAAAGAGGTAAGAGCTTTAACACCATCTAGATGACCCTCTGTCATCTAGGACAGGGCTGGCAAACTAAGGCTCATGGGCCAACTCTGGCCCACCACTTGTATTCGGATGGCTTTTCCATTTTTAAATGGGTAAAAATCAAAAGACAAATATTCACGATGCATAGAAATTATATGAAAGTCAAAGGTCAGTGTCTATGAATAAAGTTTCATTGGAACTCAGCCACACCAGCTCATTTAGGTATTGCTCACAGCTGCTTTCATATTGCAACATTAAAGTGGAGTCAGGACAAAGACCACATGGCCTGCAAAGTCAAGAGTGTGCCCCTTTACTGTGCGTGCCTTACTGTGCGCCCCTTTACAGAAGATGCTCACTGGGTCTTGCCGGCATGATAAAAATGGTAGCACTGGACAGGCAACCATCAAGATCTGTTTGGAAGTTAGAAATGATAGCTCTTGCTGCCCAATAGGATTTGGGGACGTGAGGGAAGGAGCACCTGCATGGGTGGTGGTTAGTTGGAGAAGAACCTTCTTTAGGAGACAGTGGGCAGCTTATCAACAATTTGATTTTGGACTTGGGTTAGACTTGTCAAGTCAAATATGTCTTTCAAATACTGCAACCGGCAGCTGGAACCACAAGCCCGGAGCTCAAAGGAGGTATTGAGTTGCAGGTATAAATCCAGGAGTCATCCCATAAATTTGAAATTTAAATCCATAGGAACTAATGGGATCAGCTAGGGAAGAGTAAAGGGAGAGTGTAGAAGACTCTGAGGACCCCCAACATTTAGGGGCTGGGTAGAGGAGAGACCTGGAAGAAGCAGGCAGTGAGGTAAGTAGAAAACCCCGTGCAACAAATGAGCAAAGGCTAAGATTGGGAAGCATTTTTAGATGAGTGAGTGAGCCACCACATCAGATTCTGGTGTGTCAGAACAGAATTAGATAGGACATATGTCCTCTGGTTTCAGTGAGATCTGATGATTTCCATCAGCACCATCTGATAGAAATATAATGTCAGCCACATACATAATTTCCCAGTTTTAGTGGCCACATTTAAAAAGTCAAAAGAAACAATGAGCTTAATTTTAGTAATATATTTCATTTAACCCAATATATTATTTCAACATGGAATCTATATAAAGAATTATCAAGATATTTTATTTTTGTTCATACTAAATCTTCAAAGTCTGGTGTGTGTTTTTATAAGGTAACACATCTAAGTTTGGTCATGCCAGAATTCAAGTGTCTACTAGCCACATGTGGCCACTGGCTGCCCTATTGGATAGAGCAGTTCTACACAGGGGACTCTTGGAGCCTCAAACAACCCCAGGTAAATGGGTGAATAAGGTTCTGATCTCATGTGAGTTATTATGAGGAAGAAGCAATGTCATTTCACAGAGCCAAGAGAAGTGGCTCTTACTACTATTGTCTTATTTTCCAAAATGTAGATACTGTATTTTTTTTTCAAATGAAAAGTAGGTGTTGTAAACATTCCAACAATACAAAGAAAGCAAAAGTCACCTAGAAACTCAGTCTCCAATTCTGAGTTAAAAATGCCTATCCAGGAACTGTTCTATATCTTAATCCCATTGGTGGTTGGTTACAGGACAGTATACATTAGCCAAAATTTAAGCTATGTCCTTTAAATGGGTGCATTTTATTACATGTTAAATATATTTCAATAAAGCTAATTGTAAAAATACATGCAAACTAGTTAAAAAGAAACCTATCTAAACAGAAGATTTTTTTTAAAGAAATGTGATTACTGTAGACATTTTATTTGTGATCTGCCATTTTCTTTTTTGTTCAACTATATGTTATGCACACTCCTTATAAAAAATTCAAACAATGCTGAATTGAAAAAGTAAAAGTAAATGAAGAAATTATCAAATTAAGAGTTTGGTGTCTAACATATAGGATATACACACACAGACATGTGTACACATGTTACAAAAAACTAGCAAGTACAAATACATCATCACAAGCAACTTGCTATTTCTGACCTACTTCACTCTTTTTAAACCCTCCATAGTAAAAAAATAAAAATAAAAAAATAAAAAACAAAAAACAAAATAAATAAAAATAAATAAACCCTCCATAGTATTCTATAGAATGAGAGTATCTTAATCTATTTAAACAATTCCTTTTGGATCGTGTCTAATACTGCAAATAAAACTGTCTTTTTATTTACAAAATATCTTGGTTGTACTTTTAGGTCAATGCGTAAAGATTGATCTATCTTTAAAAAAAACAGATGCAGGGTATTTCATTATAGATACACTGTTACATATACATTATCATACACAATTTATTTACACATGTCTGTACTAAAAATCTTCCATTATTTTCCCCTTTTATCCATAATGAATATCCCTGCACCTAATCTGTATATCGGAGGCCAGTTCTCCTGAGGATCAATTCCTAGAAGTATAACACCTGGATCAAGGGGTATTCACATGTAAAATATTGAAATATGTTGCCAGCTGCCCTCCAGCAGGTTAAATCAGTTTATTTTCACACCACCAGTGTATGTTTTCCAACCTGTCCATTAGGTATTATCGTTACCCTTTCAACTTTTGCCTGTTGTTAGCAGACGAGTGATGCTCCATTAGCAGTGGGCTTCTATTTCTCTGATACAGTGATGTTGACTATCTTTTCCAGTTTCTTGGTGATTGGAATACTCTTCTTCTCAAATGTGTGGGCTGAAAGGGCTTTTGTTGACATGGGGCTCTATGCTTCATTGGGCCTGGAGCCAGACAAATCTGGGTTCAATGGCGGTCTCCTGCATGGACCATGGTGTGGCCTTGAGCAAGTTGCTTCTGCGAGCTAAGCCTCAGATTTCTCATCTGAGATCAAAGCTGCCTGCCCCAGAGGGATGTTTCTGGGACTTCTGTGAGCTTAATGTCTCCATAAGATGCGCAGTGGATCCTTCAAAGGCAGTAATTAGATTTTGTGGGGCCGTGAGCCTGCTTCCATCTTCATTCTGCTGGTGTGAAGGGGCTGCATCTGTGGACTAGGCTGCCCATCCCAGGAGGGATGCAATCAGAAGCTGAGCAAATCCGTACAAGCTCTTAGAGAAGCCCTGGTTATGGTGATTGGCAGGAGTTCCATAGATCCCATATTTGGAGATGCCTAGATTCTTCCCTCTTTGGTCAAGTCTCTCTTCCTAGGAGGATGAGCCTTTGTTTGTCACAGGCAGCCTCAAAGCACCTCAGGGAGTCTGGATAGAGAGAGGGCTCCAGCATCCCAGGGGGCTGTTGTATCAGTGCTGAGTGGCCCCCAACAATGCCCCCTTCCCACAAATCCTCATTTGCAAATCTGCCAAACTGGCAGCCTGCTGAGATGCCCGAGGGTCACATGCTTTGGGGCCTTGTCATTGTAGGTTTCTTTCTGATGCTGTCACCGGAGTGGCCATTGTCACCATCTTGTTCTTCTTCCCATCCCAAAGGCCCTCTTTCAAGTGGTGGTTTGACTTAAAAGGTAAGGTGTCAAGGCTGGGGTCTCAGTGGGCTCAGCGAGAACTGTGACTGAACATGGTAATCAGTGACCTCGAGGCGGGGCCCCTGCCGGGGACCTGAACCCCACTGTACTAACTATGTGGTCCCACTTCTTCCCTCTTCTCTGTCCAAGGCGTTAGCTAGTCTGGGCGCTTGGGGCTGCCAGAGGTGACAGGCCAGGGTAGGAGTTAGCTACAGTTGGCCAATCCAGATGGCTGCTTTGTACAGCCTGTGAGGAAAGACTAGCTTTTACATTTTTTAATAGTTGAAAAGAATCAGAAGAAAAATATTTCATGACATGAACATTACACGAAATTCAGATTTCAGTGTCCACAAATAAAGTTTATTTCTTCAGTAAGAAATTTGTGGACATTTATTTTCTTCAGTGACATAAGAATCTACACAAAAGCCTCGATTTTGCCTCTTGGCTCACAAAACCCATACAAAAAAATACTTACTTTCTGACTCTTTTACAGAAAACCCACACCACACCAGGGCCCAAGGCAGGAGTTGGGACTCTGACTCCGTCGCCTAAGGGACCAGACGTACAAATCTCAAGCTAGATATAGGAAGTGGTGGGGACTGAGGCACAACAGCCTAGCAGCGTTCCAGGTCAGTTTAAAAGGACCACTGAGCCCCCCAAACCAAAACCTCTGCAAGCTGGCCTTCAGATGGCCAGCCTGTGCCCCCACTGAGTCCCCAGCAGGTGTGTCTGCCAGACAAGGTGCTGTCACCTACCACCTGTGACAGTGGCTGCTCCATCTGGGGCAGTGGGATGAGCTCTGCACCCAGAGTCAGAAATAGGTTCATCATCTAGAGTCTAGGGCAGGTTAGCTCCAGCTTCAGAGGAGGAGGAGGAGGTCTGGGCGTGGGGATCAGTAGGTAGATGATTTCGCAGGGCCCCGGAAATAGTTATTGCAGCCGAGGGAACACTGGGTCCAGGGAGCCTCGGGCTGTGGGTAAAGATTGGGCAACCGGGCAGGCTTCGTCTCTGCTCCTCCGTCTTCCTCCCAGCTGGCTTCATCATGCTCCCCGAAGACCACGTCCTGGCCTCTCCCCGGTTTCTACTGCTTCTGGGTCTCTTTATAGCTTCTGCTTCTGTATAGTTCCTGCTTTTTTTAGAACCTGGGTTCCCTTCCCATGTCTCGTCTGTCACGATGCCCACGTTCTCCTGGCATCCACTTGCTCATCCCCCCCTCCCCCGTAGCACAAGGCCTCCCTTTCTCTCTGTCCTTTCACTTTTATTTTTTTTAATGTCCTTTCACTTTTAGCTTCACTTCTGTGCACCTGCTGTCGCTCCACTTGCCATGCATACCTCTGAGAGTAAGAATCTGCTTGGTCGGCCTTGTTTTTATTTGGCCAGCTCTCCCACCAGGCCGCCTCGTAGCCCTCATGTGGACTGGCTGCCCTGGTCAGGTCCCATCCGCGGCTCTGTCACCTGTGGGTGGGCTCAGAAGGCTCAGAGCTCCTCCTCAGCCGAGGCTGCGGTGAGGGCCTGTGACGAGGACGTCTGGTGCCCAGCCCTGGTACTAAGTTGCTGGGTGGCCCTGAGTAAGTTCCTTGGTTGTCTGGGCCTTGTCTTCCCACTTAGAGGACGAACATGTCCCTTGGACACTCTTCACCTCTTGCTTTAGTGGTTTGATAGAACAAAGCTTGCAAACTCAGATGCCCACAGGGAGGTAATGGCTTTGGGTGCAGCGACTGGGGGCAGGAAGATGTGCTTCATGACACCCACCACCTGCACTGCCTCGCCCCCACCCAGCTTTCCTTTAGAGTTTTTGAAACAGAGAAGAGCGTCAATATGAGGAAAAGAGCAGCAAAGGCTGCTCGTGTGTGGCAAGACCCTTCACTTCAGGGTCAGGGTGCTGTGGGGTCCGTGGAGAACTGGCAAGACAATGCCCTTTAAATAAAAGGGCGGCTGTGACTCAGTTTCCACCGAGTGTCACCATGCGGGACAGCAGGACTAATCTTGCCAGGTTTCCTGATTTATCAAGACAAGCAAAACACTTTATGCAATCTCCCTGATTTTAAACATTGGCAACTAACTCGAATTGAAAACACGGTGTGGACCCAGAACAGGAGCGTTAAAGCCCATCCAGGAGTTGGGTCTGGCCCGTCTGTGGGGCACAGCATGCCACTTCGGCAGAAGGTTCTTCGGGCTGGAGTTTCAGGTGTTGCCTCCAGTGGAAGGAGAGAGGGGGCCCTCCACGAACACCGCCTGTGCTTTGGCCACCAGTGGGCTCGCACAGCCTTGAAATGATGCGCTCTAGTGCTCAGCCCTCAGGACTCACATGGAGCCTGGGAGCGGCCGGTTTCCATGGAAAGTGACTCGATCAAGGTCACACAGCTAGCTAAACAGAGACAGGGGGTAGAACCCAGGCGTCCAGGACAACCTTGATTTTCTTACTATACCCACTGTCTTCCATCCTTGCCTGGGTTGGAGTTACACTTGCATTTCTGTCCCTTTGTGGTCACTCAGCAAGTATCGACGCAGTGCCTACTATGTGCTGGGCACTGTGCCCGTGGATGATGATGATGACACTGGTGACTTCCATTTCCTCTCTGTCCTCCAAGTCTTTCCCCAGATATTGCATGGCTCACTCCCATCACTTTGCTTAGACCGTGGCCAAATGACACTTCCCCAGAGAAGCCTTCCATCCCTGACTGCACTGCCCAGAAGAGCATCCCTCCCTTGTCACTCTCCACCCCGCGACCCTATTTTCTTTCCTTCATAACACATTAAATTTCCTGACATGAGATATTTATTGGTTTCTCATCTGCCTCCCTTCCTGGAAATGTAAGTTCTCTAAGGGGAGGGATTTTCTCTGTCTTGGCCACTTCTGAATCCCCAAGTGCCTAGAGGAGTGCTTAATACATGGTAGGTCCTCAATATATATTTGTGAAATGAATGACCAAGGACTTGCTCTGGGCCACACCCAGAGCTGAATCCTTTGCTCACATGGACCCGTTTCTTCTCCCCAGTGGGTCTTCAAGGAGGCATGATTGCTCCCTTTTGCAGATGGGGACACTGAGGCTCAGAGAGTCAGCAGCTCAAATCACACAGCCAAAGGGCAGAGCTGGGGTTCAAATCTAGTTCAGCTTCAGAGCCTGTGCCTTCGGCCACTGCTCCAGACAGCTCACTCGAATACAGTGGGGCTGGAAGTGTGAGATTCACATAGTTAGAGGCTGTGCTTTTAAGAAACAGCAGCGAGGGCATGGTTGGATGGGAACATAGTGAAAACAATCAGAGCGAAGGTGGAGTGCCTCTCGTGGGACAGGTGGCCTCACGAGTGCTTTCCATGTCCCTCATTCAATCTGCGTGATGACAGGGCCTCTCCCACCCTCTCTGACCCTTACCTCCTAGGTGGGGCAAGTCCCTTTGCTTTTTCAGGCCTTGTCTGCCTCTTTAATGAAATAATACTTCATTGCCTAAAGGCAGCAGACCGAGCCACCCAACATCTCCAGCTTTGATTTTAGAATTCGAAATTTGGAAAAAGCTGGAGAAACAAAACATCAACAGTTATGTGACCAGGAATTGTCGGGCAGCCCAGGTGGCTCAGCGGTTTAGCACTGCCTTTGGCCCAGGACCTGATCCTGGAGACCTGGGATCGAGTCCCGCGTCGGGCTCCCTGCAGGGAGCCTGCTTCTCCCTCTGCCTGTGTCTCTGCCTCTCTCTGTGTGTCTCTCATGAATAAATAAATAAAATCTTAAAAAAAAAAAAATTTAAGGAATTGTCCTAAGAAGTAGGGAACTGCCACCATGGGCCAGACCTGTCCTCCCCACCTCCCTGGTGGCTGCCTGCAGGGACAGTTCCATTTCAAGAGTGTTCACTCTGCACCGGACACTGGGCTATGCATATCACATCACATTAGCAGACAAGCGTTTCCGAGTGCACACCAGGTGCCAGGCAGTGACGCAGGGATTCAGATGTGAACTAGACGGGACCGTCCCTCTAGATCAGCTGCTCCGTCATTGCCTCGTCAGTGTTCACAAGGGCCCTCCAGGGACTGTTTCTGTGCCATGTGTCAGCCAAGGAAATGGAGGCTTAGGCAGGCAAGGTCACGTTCAAGGGCGTGCAGTGAGCCAACACCCCGGAGGGTCTGTCTCAAGACCTAGACTCCCGACACGGGAGTGGCCAAACACACACCCCTTTTTAAGTAGGGTTTCCTGGAAACGCCACTGCCCCGCTCACCTGTATCTTGCCTGTGGCTGCTCTGGTGGCAGCCTGGTTCAGCAGAGGCTTGCAAAGCCTGAAGTATCTGCTCCCTAACCCTTTACAGAAGTTTGCTGGTCCCCATTCTAACCACTGCATGCAGACACTGCTGCTTTTGAGGAAATAAAAATCCTCCCAGAATTCCATAAACCAAAGATACTCTTAGCTTCTCTTTTCCCCCAATTTCCTTCCACTTTTTTCCTGCACATGGTCAGTGACAAAGAGAGCCTTTTCTCTTGTAAATGAGGATGAAGGCAGCACTGCCCCAAAAGGGGTTTTGGGAAATTGAAAGGAGGTCCTGTACGGACATGTGGGGGTCCAGGTTCTAGGAGGTTCTCACGCTGTGGGAACCATGACAATTATTTTCGTTCTGCAGAGAACAGAGGCCCCTCATGATGCTCGTGGGGCTTTTTCCCTTAAAGCTCCAAAATCAAAAACTGGAGCCAGATTGTGGCTTCCTGGAGACTCCCTCCTATCAAGTGTCCCCGCAAAGATGGGGCTGCGGGGGCCAGTGACCCTTCCTTTTTTTTTTTTTTTAAGATTTCATTTATTTATTCATGAGAGACACAGATTGAGAGGCAGAGACACAGGCAGAGGGAGAAGCAAGCTCCACGCAGGGAGCCTGACGTGGGACTTGATCCCGGGACTCCAGGATCACGCCCTGGGCCGAAGGTGGCACTAAACCGCTGAGCCACCCAGGGATCCCCCGGTGACCCTTCCACAGGCTGAGTGTCCCGAGTGTGTGTCACAGGGGACCCATGTCCCGTCTTCAGGCTAAGCGTCTTTTCTCCACTCAGCTTCCAACGCAGAGACAGAGCCCTTGCTGACGTGGAAAAAGGCCCAGGACACCGTGCCCTGGAACGTCATCCTCCTCCTGGGCGGGGGCTTTGCCATGGCCAAAGGCTGTGAGGTAAGAGCAGCGAGCGGGCTGCAGGCCTGGGGGTGGGCGCAGGGCCCTGGCCCAGCTGCTCCGGGTCAGAGCGCACAGGCTACACCGGCACATTCCTCCTTTGCCAGATCGGGATAATCTTGGCTCCTGTGTCACGGCCCCATACCCAGGGCCTGGTGCTGCGGAGAAAAAAAGAGGAGTGAGGCCTGATCCCGACTCTCAAGGAGCTCAAGATGAGCTCGGGGCTTCTATCCATCCTACTATCCTGGCTCCTACTAGCCTGGCTCCAGGGGTTCCGTTGAGCACAGAGGAATCCCACCACATGGTGCTCCCCCTGGGCCGGGCACCATGCCTCACGCTTTACACACATGAACCCACTTAAACTTCCCAACCAGCTATGGAAGAGGTGCCATTACAATCCCCATTCTACAGATTGAGAAACTGAGGCACAGAGAAGTAAAGTGAGTTGCCCAAGGTCAGTGCTGTGGATTCAGGATTAGAATCCAGCGAGTTTGGTGCTGCGGCCCATGCTCTTAACCACTATGATGTAAGTGTTAGAGATTCCTAATGTTAATTGGCTAGTGTTATTATGAATGTTGTTCTAGAGGGCTCTGTGGGCTCAGAGGCAGGGCTGTGGCTAGAGCGAGGGGAGGGGAGCACAGACTCTCAGGAAACACTGGCTCCCATTGCTGTGCAGGTGCGGAGTCAGCCGGCCTTGCTCAGAGGAGGTGCGGCCTCCGGGTTATCTCTTCAAACTCTCAGGCTGACCCTAGGGGCTGGGTAATATTTGTATTTCCATTTTATGGGTGGGGAAACCGAGGCATAGAGAAGTTAAGCAACTCTCTTGAGGTCACATAATGGAACTCTGCTCAGGAGCTGGGGTTCCAAACTCCAGCCAGTCTGCTTTCAGAGTCCAGCCTCCTAACAGCTCCTTTCCTTTTCTTTTCTTTTCTTTTCTTTTCTTTTCTTTTCTTTTCTTTTCTTTTCTTTTCTTTTCTTTTCTTTTCTTTTCTTTCTTTTCTTTTCTTTCTTTTCTTTTCTTTTCTTTTCTTTCTTTTTTTCTTTTCTTTTCTTTTCTTTTCTTTTTTATTTCTTTTATTTTCTTTTATTTTCTTTTCTCCTTTCCTTTCCTTTCCTTTCCTTTCTTTTCCTTTCCTTTCCTTTCCTTTCCTTTCCTTTCCTTTCCTTTCCTTTCCTTTCCTTTCCTTTCCTTTCCTTTCCTTTCTTTCCTCTCCTTTCCTCTCGTTTCCTCTCCTCTCCTCTCCTCTCCTCTCCTCTCCTCTCCTCTCCTCTCCTCTCCTTTCCTTTCCTTTCCTTTCCTTTCCTTTCCTTTCCTTTCCTTTCCTTTCCTTTCCTTTCCTCTCCTCTCCTCTCCTCTCCTCTCCTCTCCTTTCCTTTCCTTTCCTTTTTAAAAGATTGTATTTATTTATTTGAGAGAGACTGTAGAGCGAGAGAGAAAACATGAGTGGGGGGAGGGGCAGAAGGAGAAGCAGACTCCCCGCTGAGCAGGAAGCCCGATGTGGGGCTCAATCCCAGGACCCCGGGATCATGACCTGAGCCGAAGGCAGATGCTTAACAGACTGGGCCACCCAGGTGCCCCTTAATGGTTCATTTTCAAGAACTTCCCAAGTGCACGCCTTGCGTGAAGCGCTTTGCAAATAGGGACTCGGTTAGTCTTCATAAACAGCGCTGAAGTAGATGTGATTGCTGCCCCCACTTCAAAGATGAGGGAACGGAGGTAACCCGAGGCTAAATAGCGTGCATACCTCTGTGCAGCCAGGAGATTGTTGGAGCTGGGATCTGAACCTCCAGCACACGATGCTGGGCCCCACCCCACCCTAAATCTCTCCTTGCAAGCCAAGGCATTTAAGAACACAACCAATTGAGGGTCAATCTGAAATTAAGGTGAAGGAAAACTGAAACTGCTTCTCAGATAACTTTCTTTAATTCAATTTTAATTTTCAGTTCCCAACAGCGATATGGTAAAAGACATCCATAAAGTGTATACTAGTAAGAAGCTCAGGCTTGAGAATCGAGTATCAGGATTCAAATCCCTGGTCCACCACTCCTTGCTGGGGCACTTGGGGCAAGTTTCTAAACCCTTCTGGGCGCCAGTTATATCATCTATGAATTGGATCAAAGTTCCTACCCTTTGGGGGTTTTGGAAGTAATTAGAGAACACAATAGCTGGTGTGATACACAGCAAATAGGAAGCACAGAGAACTCTGTGTGCATTCTCTCTAAATCCTCATCCCGTGGCTTTTGGGGTCCCACTTCTGGGGAGCAGGCTCAGAGATGCAGAGATAAGGGAGAAGGGGTTCAACTGTGCCCGAGGCTCCCCTCTCTGGAGGGAGGGGAAGCAGGAGAGGATGAGGGTAGGGGAAGCATGACCATAAGCAGAGCCCATGACACCTCCACCAACCCCACAGGGAGCACGGAGCCCAGCTGGCCCTTCAGAGATGTCCCGATTGGTCTGAGATGTGAGATGGCCAGGCCCTACCCTGGCATCCCTGCATCAGTGTGTGTATGTGAGCTGTGCCAGGAGCGAGTGTGACCTTGGGCAGATGACTCTCAGGTCTGAGACAGGCCCTCAGGGGCTGACAGTGAAGGCTGGCTGCTGCTCGTGCTCCCTGAGCTGGGGCAAGCCAGCCTCCGGGGTCTGCTCAACCGTTATGCCGGGGCAGCCACAAGGCCTTCCCTGAAGGTGATCAAGGTGGCACATTCAAGTTCTCTACACAACGACTCCTTTTTATGACGTATATTTTTGTTTTACTCATTTTCCCCCAACAAATAACACATACAGACACAATAGTATAGACTTCAAAAGAAGCAAAAGGATGGCTGAGCAAAAGTACTCTTCTTCATCTCCATTTTAGGAATCCCGAGGTCCAGAAAGGTTGACTGATCCTAGGTAACACAGCTCATAGGTAGCAGAGCCTGGTGGGATTTGGGCTCCTGTCTGACTTTTCCAACTACTGCCTCCTACGGAGGGATGTATCAGGGAAGGCTTCCCAAAGGAAGTGCCCTGTTACCCAGGTCCTGAAGAGGCCATGCAATGCAAAGCAGAGGCTGTTGAGCCAGACTGCCTGAGCAGGAGTTGTGGGTCTTGTTCCTCTTAGCTGTGCGGTTCGGTTTCCTCATCTGTAAAATGGGAATAATAATGGTGCCGTGTCATAGACTGGTTACAATGATTAAACGAGCCGATGCATCTGGAGAACTTAGAATATAACCGACAGGGTTGGTTATTACAACTGAATGTGAGGGAAGAGGGGGAATCAGATTCAGGGGTGACACGGAGGTGCTTGCCTGAGCAACTCGGGGGCAGTGGTGCCATTTATCGGGATGGTATGAACCTGGCCTGACCCTGAGACAGGGGGTAGAGGAGATGGTCCAGTACCCCAGAGGCTTCTCGGAGAGTTCAGGATGTGGTGGGAACTCTCAGTGGGGGCTGGGCTGCAGGACCACTGAGCACGCTGGGAGGCCAGGTTGGCTTCTGGCCCAGCCCTGGGCAGCCGCTGGGGTTTTGTTCAACAAGCGCTTTGTGTCTCAGCTGCCCCCTTCCCCCACCCCTGCTGGTACCGTCCCCTGCCCAGGCCAGCACAGCCGGCCCCAGGAGGGACCAGAGCACTCATGGCACATCCTGCTTCTTGGCCCCTGCCCAGTGCCCTCACCAGGCCAGGTCCTTGGATGGGGTCCAGGGTGAGCCTGGCTGCGTGGACTCGGAAGGGCTGGAAGGAGATCCCAGTTCTTGCTCCGAGCTTGGGCAACTCACTTAAACCTGCTTAGTGTCCTCGGTACACTTTCTCTTGCTGTAAAACTGCCCCTGATGCCCCATATATTTAGACTCTAGTCTGAAGTCTTCCTTGGTCTACACACAGGGCCCAGCATGGCCTGGCCCCTGCCTGCTTCCCTGGTGTCAGCTCTTACCTCTCTCTCCTTGTTGGCTCCCTTCCAATCCCCCTGGCCCCTTAATGTCAGCCACACTAGACTTATTTGCACCCCTGGGCCTTGGCATCTGCTTTCTTTCTGCCTAATGCTCTTCCCCAAGATCTTGAGTCCTGGCCCTTCTGGTCAGTCCCACGGGGACTCAGGGGCCCTTCCTGGCAGATCTAAAGCAACCTCCCCTGCAGCCACTTTCCCTATAGCCACCCTACTATTTCCTTCCTGTTTCATTCCCCCAGATTATCCTGCTCATTTGTTTGCTTATTGATGTCTCTCTTACTGGAATGTAAGATCCACAAGGGCAAGGGTCATATTTGTCTTACTCACTGCTATTCTGGCATCTAGAAGAGTCCTGGTACATAACATGCTCTATAAATATTTGTTGGCCATGACCCATGAGATTGGCTGTTTTGAGGGTTGATGACATGAGGTGTGGAAAGTGCCCAGCACAGAGCTGATACATACCAGGTGCTAAAACCAGGACCACCTTCAACCCCCTTACTTTCGTTATTATTATAGTTTTATTATCTCATGAATTAAAAAGTTGGTCTTCTTCTGGCACCTTCATGTGTATCTCATTTAATCTCCAACAAAATAAACTTACCTACAAATACATTGGGGTTATAGGAACTTGAGAGTAAGTGAGAAGGGAGCAAATGCTGTAGCAAGTAGAAACACTTATATCCTTCCCATCCCTCATTTCCTGCTGGAGAGTCACCTCAATGAGGATGGAGGTGATGATGATGTGTGATGATGGTGATGATGGTGGTGTTGATGATGGTGGTGATGGTGGTGGCGATGATGGTGATGATGATGGTGGTGGTGATCAGTATTATCATCTTTTTGGAGAGGCAGCCTAATGAAGTAAGAGCCGGATTCTAAATTCAAGATTGCAATCCTAGGGCAAGTCATTTCACTTTTCACTTAGGTGAATCATCACTAGTTTGTGCCTCAGTTTCTTCAGCCACAAAATGGAGGTAATTATATAACCTCACAGAGTTCTTACGGGGATTAAATAAGATAATAAGGATACAGGTGATTATTTAAATACTCCTCGGTAGAGTAACTCCTGGAGAAGTCAGTAGAGAGAGCAGAGAGATAATTCACCACTGATGTGGGGGTGGAGTCTGGAGCCAGAGAGGGGACCATCTAACCTGTCCTTTCTCTGTCCTGGAGGGCTGTCAGCACCTCTGGGCATTGCCCTACATTAAGGGGGGCAAACTGCTGTGTCCAGAGGACGGTGCCCAAGTGACAGGGAACTTTGCAGGACTGTGTTTGCTTACAGAAGTACATGGCACCGGGGCGGTGCCTGGGTGGCTCAGTCAGTTAAGCGTCTGTCTTCAGTTCAGGTCACGATCCCGGAGTCCTGGGCTGGAGCCCCACAGCAGGCTCTGCACTCAGCAGGGAGTCTGCTTCTCCCTCTGCCCCTCCCCTGCCCATGCTTGCTCATCCTCTCTCAAATAAATAAATACAATCTTAAAAAAAGAAGAAGAAAAGGAAGCATGTGGCCCTGAGTGTGAAATACATCTCAAGTTATTACTTTTGGGGATTGCAGGCAAGTCAGAAAACTTTGCCAGGCTCAGTGTCTTCCTCTGTAACATAGGGAAGGCTGAGAGAGCTTGAGGAGGTAATTCATGCAAGTGCCAAGCAACCTGTAAAGCCTCAGCAATGATGATTCTTATAATACAATATTGTGTTATCATTGTAATAATCAACCTTAGCATTACTCACAAATATCTTTATTATTGATAATCATGATGATAGTGTTGTATTTAATGTATATCTGATACATGTTGTTTTGTTTTGTTTTTTAAAGATTTTATTCATTTGTTCATGAGAGACACAGAGAGAGAGAGAGGCAGAGACATAGGGAGAGGGAGAAGCAGGCTCCCTGCAGGGACCCCGATGTGGGACTCGATCCCAGGACTCTGGGATCATGCCCTGAGCCGAAAGCAGACGCTCCACCACTGAGCCACCCAGGTGCTCCTTGATATTTGTTTTACAGATGATATATAGTATATCTTGTATATATTATTATGTAATGATAAGATTAACAATGAATATTTTGTATACAAAATTGTGTTAATATTTTACAATTAATCATGATCCACAGAGGGTCCAGTTACCCTCTCCCACTCAAGTTGGAGCTTAGGGGTGCTCTTAGAGCAAATGGATTATCTGGGGATCCAGGGGTTTGGGTCCTGGGCCTACAGAGTTGGAGTAGACTGTAGTTCAACAAGCAGAGAAGCTGATGCCAGTCAGCTCAAATGTGTGGCCTTGGACCTGTCACTTACCCTCTCTGAACCCCAGTCTCCCTGTCTGTGAAGAAGCATAGTTGTCACTGCTGTCATAATGTGATCCATCCTAACCTCCTTCCTAGCCCCAGCCCTTGTGGAGCATGGCTGGCGCTGGGTGGGGGGTATGACCAGATGCCCCCCTCACCCCCATAGGAGTCGGGGCTGTCAGCCTGGATCGGTGGCCAACTGCACCCCCTGGAGAACGTGCCACCCGTGCTGGCTGTGCTGCTCATCACTGTTGTCATCGCCTTCTTCACCGAGTTTGCCAGCAACACAGCCACTATCATCATCTTCCTGCCTGTCCTGGCAGAGCTGGTGAGAGTCCTGGGGCAGGAGGTGAAGGGTACTTCAGAAATCTCTCCCCTACCCCAAGGAGCACCAGGGGCTACAGGTGCCTTTGCCCTCTTCCGAAAGGCGTGAAAGTGTCAGACCCCAATTTAAAAAAAAAAAAAAAAATACTATTTTTTTTTTCTTTATGAAAGAATGCAGAGTAAACATTTTCAAAGTGCACCAAATTTCCTTCCTTTGGAGACTTTTCTAGGAAAATATAAATTTTCAAATGCAGATTAAGACAAAGTAGAAAATTTGAGTAGACAAATAGCCACAGAAGAAATTATAATGGTGGGCAAAGTTCTAAGTTCCCTCTAAAGAAGAGTTTCTCAGCACTGTTGGCATTTTGGGACAATTGTCTGTTGTGTGGAGGGGCTGTCCTGTACATTGCAGGACAGTCATCAGCATCCCTGGCCAATATCCACTAGATGCCAGTAGCACCACCCTAATTCAAAAATGTCTGCAGACATTGCCAAATATCCCCTGGGCAGGGAGGGGGACAAAATCATCCGCAGTTGAGAACCACCACCCTAAAAATCACCAGCCAGTCCTCAGAGGGTCGGTGAGGTGAGAACTAGCAAACCTTCAAATAACAGCTAGCTCCCACCTCACTCACACGATTTCAGAGAAAGATGGAGAAAGCCATTCAATCCAGGAATAAGGTTAGCAGAACCCAGAAACCAAAAGCAAAGAAGGACAGCAAAGGGAGGGGAGAAAAAGTCACAACTCAATCTCACAGGTAAACAAAGATGCAAATAGCAAAATAAATCCAGGATCACGAATATATCACGCTCAAATAGAGGTTGTAGGAGGAATTTCAAAACAGATCAACACTGGGACCGATCAGCATTGTCCTATATTTAAATAGATTAAAGAAGACCAAGCCACATGATCATCTCAGTAGAATCCAGAATTGGTCACATTAAGCCAGTGTTGCAACTACGTGCTTTGTATGCCAACGGTGATATGGCGGGCACACTTATCTGAGCCACTTTGGTTTGGGTTTTAGCTGGCTTATTTTTGCATGAATTTGTAATGGAGATCACACTGTGTTAGCACACAGAGATGAATTTACCCTTTTCCAGGGACTAGAGGATATTGTTATGAGTGGATAGCAGTGGGTCTATTTAAGATCTCTACGAGGGACACGTAGGCTGCGTCCAGCCTTTGCTGTGATCCAGCAACGCTGCCTGCACCTTTCCGTGGCTGTGCACCTTTGATTCCATCTACATACATGCCCAGCTGAGATCCCAGAACTGAAGAGCACGTGCATTTATAATTTTGCTCCATGTAGGAAAATAGTCCTCCAAAGTGGGCACACCATTTTACATCCCCACCAGTAGTCTGGGATGGGGGGTCCCCAAACCTTGCCAACTATGATATGACTTAATCACACCCTTCTCCGGGGATCTGAGGGAGCCAACGATTGAGCAAGATGGGGTCCCTGAGGGGTGACGGGGTAGGGGAAGTGTGGACCCAGCCGGGTCTGTTGAGGCAACTCTTACTGGAGAGGACACTAGGGAATGACACAGGGTTCTAAATGTTGCTTATCACCAACACTAAAACGTTTTAGATGTAAGGGGGTGAATTTAGCACTTTCTGAGAAGATGTATATGCTTTAGGTCATAAAAATTCCCTAGAGGAGCCAAAAATATCCTATCTTAAACACACTAGTAGAGTGGAGGCCAACATGAATTGTAGATGAAGCCGTTATTTGGGAGAGGTGACGAACCCAAGGCCAACACACAGACACGTTTGATTCACGCAGTCTTAAAAATTCGGAAATGTTTATTAAGAGATGCTACCTCGAGCTCTCTGTGTCTCCAAAATCTAGTGAGACCCCAACGAAAGGTGCCCAGGGACGGGCTGTGGGGACCGTTTGGTGAGGGAAGGACCAGGAAGGTGACTTGGTTTTCGGGGCCGTGGCTCTCTGCACCAGCATCAGCTGGGAGCTTGTTAGGAAGGCGGGCTCTCGGGGCCGCCCCAGACCTGCTGGGTCAGAACCCTGGGTGAAGCGGGGCCGGCAGGCTGTGTTTTAGCAAGTCCTCCAGGTATGAAGATGCTCTCGCAGGCTGGAGAAGGTGTGTCCTAGATGAATCTCCCCGGCCCATCCTTGCAGGTGAACATGCAATGTGGCCCTGGGGAATGTCACTAACCTTGGGAATGTCTTCTCTGTGTGTCCCTTGATTTTGGTTCTCTTCTTGTCTGTCTCTGCTTTCGCCTGTGGATCTGCATGTCTCTCTGTGCCTCTAAACCTGTCTTCTGGTCGGCTGCGGTTGTTCTCCGCCCCTCTGCCAATCTCTGTCTACACGTCTCTGTCATCGCGTCTCTTTCTGTCTCTGTCTGTTGTTGTGGCCTGCAACCACCTCCATCTGTCACTGTGGCCTCTCTCTGTTTCCCTGTCGTGGCGTCCGGACCAGGCCATCCGCCTGAGAGTGCACCCGCTCTACTTAATGGTTCCTGGCACAGTCGGCTGCTCCTACGCCTTCATGCTCCCGGTCTCGACGCCCCCCAACTCCATTGCCTTCGCCTCTGGACACTTGCTGGTGAAAGACATGGTGAGTGGGGGCACGTCCTAGCAGAGGCCATGGGTGGGGTGGACGGCAGGTGCTGGGCCAGACATCTGGGCAGGACCCCTGCTCCTGCTTCACCAGCCCCCCACCCAGTTTCTAACTAAATCAATTGGAGGGGCACCTGGGTGGCTTCGTGGCTGACTGTCTGCCTTTGGCTCAGGTCATGATCCTGGGGTCCTGGGATCAAGTCCCACATCAGGCTCCCCATAGGGAGTCTGCTTATCCATCTGCCTATATCTCTACCTCTCTCTGTGTCCCTCATGAATAAATAAATTTTAAAAAATCTTAAAAGAGAGAGAGAATTGGAATGGGACCAGGAATATCCATTTTAGTTTTAGTAAATACTCTGGGACGATTCTTATGCTCAGACAATTTCAGGAAACACTGCCTTAGTGATGACTTTCCAGAGTCTGCCTCAGGGAACAGGGACTTCCTCCTCTCTCCGGGCACTGCTTTCTTTTTCTTACTGGGTCAGCCAACTGCTCCGTGCCTGGAATCTTCAGGAGAGGCAGGCAGCAGGCTGCACCCTGGGGGCGAGGCAGAAACCAGGGTGGCAGCGGCAGCGGGGGGAGACCCACCAGTGTCTTCTCTCTCCCCTCCATCCCCTGCTGAACCCACCTCTCCCTCCCTCCTCCTGCCTCGCTGCCACTTCCCCTCCACTGGCTGCCCGGGGCACTCAGGGAATGCAAATCCTAAGCTGGCATCACAGAGGAGGAGGATGTGCTTAAACCAATTCCTGGTCCAGAATCTCCAGGTGCAGAGACTCCGGCCAGGATAAACTGGGAAGGGAAGGCGGGGTTTACATTGGAAAAGGGAACGTCCGTGTTCCTTTAGCAATCCACGGCAGGGTCCGTTCAAAGGAGTCAGGTGAACACTAGATGCTCTTGCATAAATCACTGAAGGTGGGGGGACTGATGCCAGCGTCAGCCGGGGTTCATTCGAAGCCGATGTCCTGGAACATGTTAGGATCTGGCTCATCTTAGGGGTGGTCAGGTGTTTGGGGCTGAGGACAGAACTCTGAGAATGATTAACTTCATGCTTCCCCCTTGAAGTGGGAACATCTTGGGCTTATTCAGAGGCAAAGTAGGGAACATGAGTAAATGGGGCAGAGCAGAAAAACAGCAGAGGCGGGGTGGATTGGATTGTTGGGGGCTGGTGGTGGGTGTGGGGCAGGGTGGCCGCTTAGGGAGGAAGCAAGAGGCCGGAGATGCAGACATAACGCCTGTCCTGAGAACAGGAGGAAGCTGGAGGTCACGGGGCAGGGGGGCGGGCGGGGAGCAGGGGCAGGTGTTTCAGAGTCGCCCGCTGCCAGCCAGTCCGGAGCCCGCGTGCCCACCTGCGGGCCCGCTCCTGAGAGCGATGACATTGGTAACTGAAGTGACCAATGTGGGACTCACCAGGCATTCGGAGCCAGGCCCCCGGGAGCCCAGCCCTCCTCCCAGCCACCCCAAAGATTTGGCCAGTCCCCTTCCAATCCTCCAAAGCTACCAGGGCTTGGAGAACCCCCATCCCCACCCCAGAGCAGAGGCAGGACGGCATGCTCCCTTCCACGACTGATGCCCTTTCCATGAGCCATCCGTGGCCATTTGGACTTAACAATTTTCCTACATCTACTGACATTTTAAAAGTACTTAAATAAGAGTATTTAAAGAGATGAGTTTCTGACGTATCTGTACAAGGAAAACTGGTATTGTACGCCATAGGAGGTAAGTCGAAAAATTAATGCAAAGACCAAAAAAAAAAAGGCAAAATGATTACCTTCGCCCTGATAACGGTGGCCTGGAGAAGGTTCTGGACCCCTGTTCAAGAGGTTCAGAGGGCAATCGGCAAGGAAGAGAGAGAAGTGTTAAGGGCATGATAGCACCTAAGGGAGACTGTCTCTGTGAGTGATCCAAAAAAGGGATTGAAAAGAGAGTGACTTTTCTCACTGTGCAGTTTGCGATGCTAAAGTAGACCAATGGGGAAACCCAGATGCAAAACTGGGATTTTCAGCCCAAGGTTGGACTGAATGGCACAATTGGTTAGCCGGAGAGGGGGGCGGGGGGGGCAGGAAGCAAACGGACAGACCTATTCTAGCTACTTAAAAAGGTTGAAATTTCCATGAGACCAATTCTCACAACAAATACATATAACCTTAAGTAGACAAGTAGCGTGGATAGGTGTGTGTATGAGCGTGTGTGTGAGTGTGAGCGTGCATGTGTGTTATGGATCAAACCAGATTATGTTCAAGCTGTGTGATGGGGGTAAGCAACTTCTCTGAGCCTCGTTTTCATCTTCCGTAAAGTGGAAGTAAGTAATAATGACCCTTCGAGGGTGTCCTAGGGATGGGTTGAATGACACATCCCCATGACAACTCCATGGCACAGACCCTGGCACCTAGAAACCACCTGGTGGACAGGGTTGGGAGCGAGCGGAGAGGCATTTGCAGGTCTTTGAGAGGCAGCCTAGGGTAGTGTAAAGATGGAAGGGTCTTGAGCCTCCGCCAGCCTGGATTCGTGTCCTGGCACGGAGATCTTGAATGAATGCTTTCCTGACTCTGGGCATGCGTTTTCCCATCTGTAGGATGGGCCCTGAGCTGACCCCTCCCTTCGTCTGGGCTCCCTTTCAGGTGCGGACAGGCCTCCCAATGAACCTGATGGGCGTCCTGCTGCTCAGCTTAGCCATGAACACTTGGGCACAGAGCATCTTCCAGCTGGGCACCTTCCCGGACTGGGCCGACATCCACTCAGCCAACATCACAGCTCTGCCATCCGCCTTGGCCAACAACACCTTTCGGACCCTTTGAGTCCCACTCCCGGGACTCTCTTTGGGCTGGGCCCTCCCAGAAGGCTTTTGCCATCACCTGCTGCTAGGACTCTATGGGACGATCAAGCAGTTCTTTTCTGTGATCCAGTATGCAGGAAGCAAGGGTGACCTCCCGTGGTCCACTTGGGCCCACAGGCTCATCATCTAGGACATCCTCTCCTTCTCTTTCATGGAGGTCAGGGCCCAGATATCTCCCAGATCTGCTGCCAGGGAAACAAGCTCCTTTGTCTCTGAGCTGTTTTATGGCTAGGATGCAAGAGAACCCAATTTCATCAATAGGAAGCTAATCCAGAATGGCATTTGTCTTAAACGGTTGGAATGGGGGGGCTATCAATTCCTTTGGACACAGCTAACATCCCCCATGGCCTACTTGAGGTTACACTCTGGAGAGATCATCGTGCCCTTAGATACCACCTTCCTCAGAGAGGCTTTTGGGGCTGCAATGTTCCAGTATGGTTTTTCCAGCTGTTCACAGCCAGTGTAGGTTTTGCTTGGTTGATGCCCATTCTGTGCCCGTTGTTTGAATATTACCCCTGCTGATACCCAGCAGCCAGGGTTATTTTCAATCCCTGGAAACAGGGAAGGGATCGATGACTTCCTGAGGACATGGAGGCTGTGCAAATCCTCCTTGCTGCTCTTCTGGGTGCTGAGCACACCAGGGGAGTTCTAGAAACCCCAGCCAACATCTCTACCCGAGCCCTTTAAGATTTTCCTGTTTAATCTGATTTAGTTTGACCATAATTCTGGGGTCAGGCCAAGCCCCGGCCCCACTGTCTTACAAGTGACCCAAGGTCCCAACAGGGAGGACTCTCCTACATGTGGCCCACAGGGGCCGTTGTGGCTGCCAGCTGCTACCTGTTCCAGAAGCCAGTCTTTACCTCCCTACCCATCCCCACGGGGTAAGCATGTTTAATTAGCAAAGGCCACCATTTTTCAGGAATAAGGGGAAAAAAAAGTCGGAAGATAAATTGGGGCCTCATAAAAGGCCAGGATAAAATTTCTCAGGCAGGGAAAATATCATAGCCACCTTCTACAGAGGGGGCCAACTGAGACTTCCCCTGAGCTAGTGGCTGGTAGGGGGCTGTGCTAGAAGATTTGATCCCTCCCTGTTTTCAGCAGAAGCAGCTGGGCAGCCCCAGTGAACAGCACAGTATGAGGCCCAGCGGGCACTCCCAGAAGTGCAATGAACGGCCCACCATTAGCCTGGCACCAGAAAAGGTGCCAGCAGGAGGTCCGGAAGCCTCCTGTCGCCCCACCCCCTTCCTACATCTCTGAGGGATGAAGTTCCCCGAGCAGCATGGGCTGGGACGGTGGCACCCAGAGACTGAACTCATCCTTGGTCCCCGGTACGGCACAAGTGAGTCATGGATGCTTCCCTGGGAGCAGCAGGGAAGAGACAGGAGAGGTCCCCCGAGATGGAGGCTGGGCTCCACCTCTTCCCATATGACTACCTTAGTATTCAGTCACAGTTACAGCCCGTGGGGGTTGGGAGTTGTCCTTCTGGAAAACAGGGGACAAAGAAGTCCATTCACAGAGAAACCTGAGGGACTTGTAACCAGATGAATCGTGATTTCAAATCCTTCTGATTGAAAACACTATAAAATAAAGAATGGTAATCAACACTGGGCCTACAGCTTATTTGCTTTCTGAACATAAGAGAACTTTAAAGCCCTGAATGCCTGAGCTAGAGATTCCATGGAATTGACTTCCCCGACTTCACTTCCTTACCGCTCTCTCCTCTCCGCTCTAGCCACGTGCCTATACTGTCCTGCCTCTGGGCCTTTGCACATGCTGTTCCCATTGGCAAGAATACTTCACTTCCAAATATGTGCTTGTTTCCTCACTTTATTCAGGTCTCTGCTCAGATGTTACCTCCCCAGAGAAGCTTCCCGGACCATGTGGTGTAAAATCTTGCCCTCCTCACTCTCCATCTACTCACTCTGCTGTATTTTTCTTCTTCTTCTTCTTTTTTTTTTTTTTTAAGATTTATTTATTTATTTATGATAGACAGAGAGAGAGAGAGAGAGAGAGGCAGAGACACTGGAGGAGGGAGAAGCAGGCTCCATGCAGGAGCCTGACGTGGGACTCGATCCCGGGTCTCCAGGATCAGGCCCTGGGCTGCAGATGGCGCTAAACAGCTGCACCACCGGGGCTGCCCTGTATTTTTCTTCTTAGTATTTAGTCAGGCCACTGTATTATGTATTTTCTTGTTTATTAACTTTGTCTCCCTCTAGAATACCAACTTACCAGAACACGAACTTTATTTTGTCGAGGGCCCTAACTCTGGTACCTGGAATGGTTTCTGATACATAGCAGGTGCTCGGTAAATATTTGACCAGTGGATCTATACCAGAATTTATGAGAAAGTAATGTTGCCCTCTGATCTGGGGTCTGTCCTATTAATTTCTTTGCTCATGCCTTCTTCCACTTATTCAGTCAACAACATTTACTTAAAACCTGGTTATGTGCCCATTCACTGTCTCCATCCACGTGGAACTTACCTTCTAGCTGAGGAGACAGGCAGTGAGCCGGTAAACTAATCAATAAATGACTCTGGGTCAGGATATGGGCTAAGAAGAAGATGAAACTGGACAATGAAACTGACTCAGCAGAGACTTCAGCCAGGGTGGTCAGGGAGGACTTTTCTGAGGAGGTGGCACTGGACTGAGACCCAGAGGAGTCAGCCATGTGCTTATGGCAGCATGGGAGAGAGGTGGGTGGCAGGGGTGGCACAGGATCATTGGAAACATACGTGAGACTCATCTCTGGAATACAAGAGGAACATCCAGAAGTCAGAAAGAACAAACACAAGGCAAAATACCTATTTCAGTCTGTGGCTACATAACAAACCACCCCAAAAGGCCCTAGAACACAGCAACTTATTGGCTTTAGTTTCTGCCTTTTTTTTTTTTTTTTTTTTTTTTTTTGAGAGAGAGACTATGAGCTGGAGGGGGAGGGGTGCAGAGGGAGAGGGAGAGAGAGAGTCTGAAGCAGACTCCACATCCAGCGCAGAGCCCAACACGGATCTCCATCTCATGACCTTGAGATCATGACCTGAGCTGAAATCAGACATTTTATCCACTGAACCATCCAGGCATCCCATGTTTCTGCATATAGACCGGGCTCTGCAGGGATGGTTTTGTCTCTGCTCTACGTGATGTGGCCAGGGCCACGCAGCTGGGAGCTTAGCTGGAGCTTGAATGAACACGATGACTGTGAAGCCTCTGAGGAGTCTAGGCCAGACTTCTGAACCTGACAGTGGGCTTCTCAGAAGGCAAAAGCAAAAGCTATGTGGCCCCTTAAGGACTGGCCTTGGGAGTCTGGGAATTCAACTCCGCCACATTCTATTGGTCAACTCAAGTCCAAAGTTGGCCTGGTTCAAGGGAACTCAGCTAAACGCAAGTTCCACCAACAACACGCTGATCTGACCAGCAGCAGTGAGGCAAGAGGACAATAAGTGATGGTGGAACGGGAGAGAACTGACCCCCTCCTGTACTCCTGGGGAGACTACGACCTTCTACAGCCAGGCTGGCAAGCAGCATGGAAGTAATTAGGGGAATTTATAACCTGCATGCCCGGTGGCCCACTTTTCCAACTTCTGGGTTCACATCCCAGCAAAATTGTCCCACGGTCACTATGGAGACGATGTAGGAAGATATTCAGGCCACTGTTGCCAGGGGTACCCAGGAGCTGGATGCCATCTAGGTGACCTCCAGGGGGGGTGGCATTTAAGTGAAACACGGGAACACACTCTGGAAAACACCACAATACACAGAAGTGATGAGCAACAGGTCGGTGGAAGGTTCGGACACACACATACATATTCTGGCGCATATATCAAAGTACAGGCAGGTGGACAGGAATGGAACCAGTGATGGTAAATGAAAACCAAGATGAATAAAAGCCACTGAGTGGGGGTTCAGTGGCCACTTGGGACTCCTGGTCTTCCCATGCCGTGTGACGTTAAGCAGGTCCTTTATGTTTTGGACTTTGGTTTCTTGATCTGAGAGGTAAGATGTCATAGGCACGGTCTCCAAAGGAAATAGTAAGCACAGGGACTAACTAATTTGAGGACAGCCTAGTAACGAAGCTTGGAACCTAGTTCCAAGGTGTGGGCAGAGGGTGAGGAAAACCAGGAGGGAAAGTGAAAGTCCTCAATAGTGGGAGGGTGAACCTCCCAGCAAAAGTTCTGAGGGACAGAGGCCTAAGTGGGGCTGGCACCTCTATTCCTGGGACACATTCAACACTTGATGACTCTGAAAGGGGGGCGCTGCCCTGGATATTTCTCTACACCTTCCCTCTGCAGGCCTGCTGGCACTCCCCACGACCAAACCCAACTGTATGGGTCAGGGTTCTCCAGAGAAACAGAACCAACAGGATAGAGAATATATGTATTCCCAGGAAAGAGTCCAAAGGCAATCTGTTAGCAGAGCTCCCTCTTGCTCAGGGGAAGTCAGTCTTTTGGTCTATTCAGACCTTCACCTGATTGGATGAGGCCCACCACATTATGAGGCAGCAATCTGATTTACTCAAACTCCATTAATCTAAATGTACATCTCATCCAAAGACACCTTCACAGGAACTTCCAGAATAATGTTTGACCAAAGAGCTGGATGCTGCGGCCCAGCCATGTTGACACAGAAAGCTAAGTAACCGTCGCTCCCACAGAAGCCAAAATGCAGGAGAGTCCCTTGATGCAGCCCATCCAGGTCTAACCCCTGGGCTTAGGGTGGGGAGGAGAAGAGTGGAGACTGGTCTGGAGGGGCAAACTGAGAAAACACGGCAGGGAAGGTTTAGACCAAATCAGAATTTATAATTTAGTGGTCCCCAGGTCTGCATCCAGCCCACAGTCAGGTTTTTTTGGCCGCCTTTCATGAGTTTTAAATTATTAACTGACTGCTAATATTTTTAAATTCAGAAAACCTCACCTTAAAACCTAGATTTGTGGGGCACTCGAGTGGCTCAGTGGTTGAACGTCTGCCTTCGGGTCAGATTGTAATCCCGGGGTCCTGGGATTGAGGCCCACATCAGGTTCCCCACAGGGAGCCTGCTTCTCCCTCTGCCTATGTCTCTGGCTCTCTCTGGCTCTCGTGAATAAATAAATAAAATTTTAAAAAATTAAAATAAAAGTTGAATAAAAATGTTATTAAAATAAATTTCACTTTTTTATGCGGCTACTAGAAAATGTTTAATTATACACGCGGCTCGCGCTCTGTTTCTATTGGATAGCATTGGCTATTAGGTAAGATTTTAGCCACCTGTCCGTATTCTCAGACTGAGTGGGTGGTGGCAATATTCCATGCCCACAGGTGTCCCAACAATGCAGTGACTCCAATGTTCTATGGACCTCTGATGCTGATTCTAGATCTGAAGGCTTACCACTTCCTCTTCCTATTCTGTCTTATGGTTCTGAATCCTTCACCCAGAAATTCCCCTCAACAACGCTGATTCTATTTTGGATGATTCAGAAGACCCTTCCGGATGCTGTGGGATTTGGAGCCAGGCCAGCTTTATGTAGGCAGAAGTGACTGCCTACATGTGCTGAGAGAAGTCAAAAATATCTTTTGCCCCTTCCTTCCCTCTGCCACCAAACCCCTAAGTCTTACACATTCACCGAGGCCTTCAGGAAATAACCAAAATGGTCCTTAAACAATAGCTACCTGGTGTCAGTCCAGAAACCGGGCAAATGCTGGTGTCTGCCAGGAGCACTCCCCTCTGACGGGCACAAAGCCCTGAAGTTCCCCATGCGTTGGGGACCCTGGCCAGGGATTCTGGCCCAGCGGGCATCACAAAAGCCTGTATAATCAGGTCCGAGAGACATGGGGCTCACTTAGGCAGAGCTGTCAGCCCAGGTTGGAGAAAGTAGGGCAGGAGCATTTATCTATTTACTGGGAACTCTACATACGTTACTCCATAGAATCAAACAATCCTGAGAAGTAGGTACTAGCATTCCCATGAGAGCAGAGTCCGTACAAGTTCTCAGGACAGTGTCTTGTCCAAGGTCACACAGCACAGTAAGTGACAAAGTTGGCGTTCAAATACAGATCTACTATCCCCAGCCCAGAGCCCCTGCAGTTCAGAGGGACAGCTAGACAAAGACAGCTCCCTGCACCAGCCCTTCTGAGGCTTCCTGCAGGGGTTGTTAGTAGGCGGCCCTCATGCTGGCTTTGGCCCACAGACCTGTTAAGATGGGCCTAAACAATAGTCCTTTTTTTTTTTTTTTTTTTTTTTTAATGCTGGCTTTAAAAACTTGGAGACTTTTACATAAAAATGGGAATGACTGGCATCTTTGGAAAAATTGGAAAATCTAATAATATTGGACCTCTTTTCAAAGGACTTCACCCCTCAACTGGAGCAGAGTTGAAGCTGTTCTTTCTGAAAAGGCCTATGCCCTCCCGGCAGTTCACACTGTTTCCATCTGGTCTGCTTTGCTTCTTACCTTGGCTGGCTTGCCCCTGCTGGTGCTGGGGTTTCCTGCTCCCCATCTACTTGGGGTCCTCAGTTCTCTGCAGACTTGGTACCTGGCCTGGTTTCCTGGAGGGGCTTGTGATCTGGGTAGGGGGTCAGGCCCTCCAAGGGCCACAGGTGTCCCATTCAATTGTGTGACCATGAGAATGTCACTTCCTCTAACTGGGCCATAGAATACCCTCCTTCAGGCCTGAGCAAGTGACCCAAGCAACACGTCCTTACAAGGGAAAAGGATGGGGAGTCTGGAACACCACCTAGGTGTGTCCTTCCTTACTGGCACATCCTACAGGGTGGAGACCTGGGGGCACAGAGGAAGGCTTCCCAACGAGGCAGCCTACTGGCAGTGATAGAGCACAGACATGCGGGGGGCAAGGTGTCTGCTTCCAGATGGGGGTTGGCTTTCCAACCAGCCCAGAAGTGTACCTGCCAGGCAATGACTGCACCTGAGTGCGCACGCAGGGACCTCGCACTTATTAAGTGACTACTGTTTTCAGTGCTAGATGCATCTGAAGGTAGCAGGAGTCTTGTGAACACTTCCCTCCACACCAGTAGAGCACAGTGGCTGACAGTAGACTCTGGAGCAGGACCATTGGCTATAAATGATGGCTCTACCTCTTACTAGCTGAGTGGCTTGGTTAAAGGACTTAGTTCTCTGGGTCTCGGTTTTCTGAACTGAGGAATGGAAATAACAATACCTACCACAAAGGGTTGTTGGAAATAAGGATTCAGGGGATTCATTTTTTCTTTTATTTCTTAATTTTTTTAAAGATTTATTTACTTATTCATGAGAGACAGAGAGAGACAGAGACAGAGACATAGGCAGAGGGAGAAGCAGACTCTTCGCAGGAGCCCAATGCAGGACTTAATCCCGGATCCCGGAATCACTACCTGAGCCTAAGACAGCCACCCAGCTGCTGAACCACGCAGGCTTCCCGGGAATTCTTTTTTTTTTTTTTTAAGATTTTATTTATTTATTCATGAGAGACACAGAGCGAGACAGAGACAGGCAGAGGGAGAAGCAGGCTCCCTGCAGGGAGCCCAATACAGGACCTAATCCCAAGATCCTGGGATCATGGCCTGAGCCCAAGGCAGATGCTCAACCACTGAGCCCCCCGGGGTGCCCCCAGGATTTAGGGAATTCAAATAGAACTCTTGAGAAGTGCCTGATACTTAGCCCGTGATCAATAAATGTTAATTGTTATCATCCTTCCTCTTTTATTTTATTTTTTTTCATCCTTCCTCTCTTTTAAGAGGAGGAAACTGATGGGCTCATCTGCTCAAGGTCACACAGAGAAGGAGGGACAGAGCTGTGATTAGAAGCCAGGTCCGCATCAGGCTAAAGACAGAAAGCCAGCTGGAGAGGAGACCAGAGCCACTATGCTTGAAAGAGTCTCGGCAGAGGTCCAATTGTCTCCCAGAGTAGCAGGAAAGCGGGTTCCCCCCACTCGGAGCTGGGAATCAGGCTCCTCTCCGAGCAAGGGGAAGCCCAGCCGACTTCTAGTCCTGGCACTACCACTAATGAGCCTCAGTTCCTTCCTCTGTGAAATGGGAGCAGTTTTACCTTCCTGCTATAAGGATCACAGATAACTGCTGGGAATAGGCTCCTTCCTCCCACACCTTCCACCCACCCCTGCCTCCAGGAAGAGGAGGAGGAAGCTTGCCCAACCCCCTGGGAGGTGGGCCCAAGCGACCAGGAGGGCTTAATTAAAAACCAAAAAGCAGAAGCAACAGGAGTTCCCGAGTTCTGAGTTCTAGAGAATATAATTCCTCCCGCTTCCTCTCCACCTGCTGCCACCGCCTCAGCCTTGCCTGCCCTGATCTGGACCCACGGCTATTCAGGAAGCATGAGGGCCCTCTGGGAGACAGCTGAGTACCTTGCCAGGACCGGGTAGGTCTGGGGACCCTGGACACTGGGACTACAGGTGAGGAAACAGTCAGTGCTCAGGCACGATGGGTATGAGCTTAGGTCTCAAGCTCTGGCATTCCCTGGCTGTGGGACCTTGGGTGAACTCCACCTCTTTGAGCCTCAGTTTCCATATCTGTCAAGGAGCATAGTAACAATGTCTACAGGGAGCTGAAAGAAATAAATGAGAAAATGCACGCCCAGGGCCTGCTGTCCTGCTGGGCTGGGGGGGTGGGGTGGGGCTCTGGACAGATGGCAAGTGCTTTCCTCATCATTCCCAACACTCCCTCGGGCCTTGGCCTCCAGAACGACTTAGAGCTGGCTTCCCTTCCCATACCATCTGCATTATTCGCTATTTTTTCAACAGTTACCACGTTCTGAATACTCATCACACAATAGGAGGAGGCTTAGTCCTAAATTAAAATGCCCTGGCGGGAGGGGCCAGAAAGGCCATAATTCATCATCTTCCACTGGTGAGCACTGCAAGTGGGTCCTTAGTGCTGCCGGCTTGTGTAGCATTTCTCTGATTCGTTGACTCTTCCACCCTCTCTTTCCTCTTCGAGCTCCTGCTGCCTCCTCCAGCGTGCCTTCCATCAACGCTGACCTGGCTTTCCTGCCACCCTGGGCAGATAGAAGCAATCATACGACAAATATTTAGGGAGCACCGGCTCTATGCCAGACAGTATTCTAGGCCCTTGGACCAAGGGCACTTGGGTGGCTCAGTGATTGAGCCTCTGCCTTTGGCTCAGGGTGTGATCCTGGGGTCCTAGGATCGAGTCCCACATCAGGATCCAAACAGGTTATCCCTCTGCCTATGTTTCCCCCCCCCTCTGTGTCTCTCACAAATAAATAATCTAAAAAGAAGAAGAAGGAGGAAGAAGAAGAAGAAGAAGAAGAAGAAGAAGAAGAAGAAGAAGAGGAGGAGGAGGAGGAGGAGGAGGAGAAGGAAGGAGGAGGAGGAGGAGGAGGAGGAGGAGGAGGAGGAGGAGGAGGAGGAGAAAAGAAACTCAACCAAAGTCACACGGATGGTGGTGGATGGTGAAGTGGGGATTTGAACCCAGGCCCTTAACCACTGCTCTGTTGTGTGTCAGAGGAACTGAGAGATCGGCGCCCATCCTCTACCTGTCACCCGTCCCAGCCTTTGTGCTGTCAACCTTACCCAGGGCTGTCCCCACCACCATCACTGCAGAAAAGATCGCTCCAGAGGGCCTCCGCTTCATCCACACCCCCCTCTTGATTGGCTCGGCCATCTGCAAACCTGTTAGAGTCTCTCACATCTTGGTCCCATTCCCACCATCAGCTTTGGCACCTTTCTGCACACCTTTCCTGCAAACAGGCCTCGGCGTGCTCGTGTCTCACGTCCTACTTCTTCTGGTCTCTTCTGGGCTCCCTCTAGTTAGTCAGGTTTTGGCCCAAGATGCCACCAAGCTACTACCCTTTTGGGCACTCACCAGGGACCTCCACGTGGCTAAATCCAAAGGCCATTGCTCAGTGCTCAGCCTTACTGACTGATCCGCAGCACTTGACATATGTGGTCACTCCCCTCTTCTTGGAACACTTGACTCGCTTGGTTCCCCAGCACCACATCACCTAGTTCCTCAGCCTCTTTCTTGACCCCCCAGCTGCCAACACATGCTCCTGAGGAGTCTCCTCCTGCCACATGGCTTTAAGTATCATGTGTAAATCAATGACTTTACAGGTCACTTATTTCCCATCTTGGACGACACCTGGGTGTTCTCAGTTCCTCAGGCACCAAACCCCATTGTCATCCCTAACCTCCCTCTTCCTCTCACTCCCACAGCCAATCAGACTGCCAGTTGTGTTGGCTTCTCCAATAGAACATACCCAGAACCCAACCTCTTCTCACTAATTCCTCTGCCATCATTCTTTAATACAGGCTCTAGGAGGGCAGGGACTCTTGTCTGTTCCATTCATCCCTGTTTCTCCAGTGCTGAGCCTAAAGTGGTTGTTTCATAAATACAAGGATAACAGAGTAGAAAAGCTACTGAATAGTAGAAGAGACCCCGAAGGAATGTCCAAGAGTTGTCCTTGGTTGGTCCAAGCTAACCAAGATGGTGAATTCAAGTGAAACTGTATCTCTCTCTCTCTCCCCATTTTTGTCTCTTTCTTCTTCTCTCTCATCTGTGCTTCTCTCTCCACGACTCTTTCATTCCCCAGGGCGAGGTGTCCCGGCAAAACTGGAAGTATGGACGCAGGCAGCCCAGGCATCCATCCTCACATCCCCAGGATCTGGACTCTTCCCCGACAAGTCCAGTGAGGATAATCCTAGGGCAGCTCTGACTAGGGGTCAGCTGGGGTCCTGTGGGTTTGGGGTGAGTTGCTGGAATTGGCCCACAGGGGAAGACTGCCCAACACTGTGGCCAAAGGGGGGGAGCCTGTCAGCAATGGAAGGTTTCAAGGATCAGGGGCATTGGGTTGACATCCAACCCCTCATCCTCCTGAGAGTGCCCCCCTCCCCTGTGTCCTTGGTGCAGGTGGAGTTTCTGGCAGCTAGGGCTCTCCAAGGCCCTTGGCCCACTGCAAGCTGCCTGGGTCGCCTTCTCTCAGCCTGTCCCAACCAGCTGCAGCCAGCTGCTGACCCAGCTCCTCCTGTGCGGTTCCCTGGCTGTCGCCGCTGCCGGTCTGACGCGCCACTGGCTGGTGTCCTCGCTGCTTTATCCCCCGGGACCCTCAGCCACGGTGGCCACTGTGTGTGGCCTCCTGGTCTTCCTGGTGCTGGGCTCGGTGCCCCCCGCCCGCTGTCTGTTCGCACTCAGCGTCCCCAGCCTGGGCACGGAGCAGGGCCGCCGCCTGCTCCTGTCCTGGAGTGCTGCCACCCTGGGTGCCGCCGTGGTGCCCAACGTCTTGGCCAACGTGGGCGCGGCCGGGCAGGTGCTGAGATGTGTCACAGAGGGCTCCCTGGAAAGTCTGCTCAACACCACTCAGCAGCTGCACGCGGCGTCCAGGGCCCTGGGCCCCACCGGCCAAGCGGGCAGCCGGGCCTTGACGCTGCAGGCCCCGGGCAACGGTTCTGCGTTCCGGCTCCACGTGCTCAGGGCCACTCAGCAGGTGCTGGAGGACTTCTCTGGCCTGGAGTCCCTGGCCCAGGGGGCAGTGCTCGGGGCCCAGCAGGTGGTCACAGGGCTCTTTACGCTGGGCCTCCTGGTGGACTCGGGCCGGTACCTCCATCGCTACCTGACTGACCTGCAGTTTGACAATATCTACGCCACACGGCAGCTGCTTTGGCAGCTGCAAGAGGCCCAGGCCATGCACCTGGTGGCCTCCCCGCCAGCCTGGCTGCTCTGGGCAGCCCGGCCGAAGCTGTCCCCGGGGGAGCTGCTGTGTTGTCTCCTGAGGCTGGGGCTGCTCACCCTGCTCCTGATGGCCACAGCTGTGACGGTGGCCACAGACCACGTGGCCTTTCTCCTGGCTCAGGCCGCCGTGGACTGGGCCCAGAAGCTGCCCACAGTGCCCATCACGCTCACGGTCAAGTACGATGTAAGTGCGGTGACGGGAAGAGGGGACTGGAGTGGCTTCCTGGTAGGAAGAGGCGGGGTGTGTTAACCACTTGATTTGCAATTGAATTTCATTAGCCTTCAGGTCCCAGCCCTTAGAAAAGCTATGGGACCCTGGGGCATTTGCAGAGAGACTCCTTTGATTTCCACCCCAGCCCAAAACAGTGGGTTCAATCCTCACTCCTGGGGCAGATGAGGATATAGATACCCAACGACTTGAAAATAATTGGACCCCCTCCCCCCCCCCCCGCAAGTTACTCTTTTCCTGAGTGGCAAGGTGTCCAAGCTTCATTTTCCTCACTTGTACAAGCTGGATCAATCCTCCTCACCCTGCTTGGTTATTGTGAGTCTTAACATGTGGTCATCTGTATAAGTACCTGGTGAATTATTCTGATGTTAAAAGAGAATAAGGGGATCCCTGGGTGGCTTAGCGATTTAGCGCCTGCCTTCGGCCCAGGGCCTGATCCTGGAGTCTCCGGATCAAGTCCCACGTCGGGCTCCCTGCATGGAGCCTGCTTCTCCCTCTGCCTTTGTCTCTGCCTCTCTCTCTCTCTGTGTGTCTCTCATGAATAAATCAATAAAATCTTAAAAAAAAAAAAAAAGAGAGAGAGAGAATGAGAATAAAATACCTCCGTTAGCCCCCTGCACTGAGCCCAGCAGAGAAGTCAGCCCTGGGCAGAACCAGGATCCAATTCAAAAAGTCTGACTCCAGAGTCAAATGGTTAACCTCTGACCTCACTGCCTTCCTACACCTGCTCCAACATACCGCAAGGGAAATGTAGAGCCTAATTCTTAGGATGTTGGGACCCGCCTTGGCTGGGACTGACCCCCTGGGTTGGCAACCTCATTATGTGACCTCAGGCTTCCCATCTCTTCAGAGAGGCTCATTCTGGACTCAACCTCATAGGATCATGAGTATTTGTTGGAAAAGACATCTAAAGTATTCACGAAGGGCTTAGCAAAGAATAAATGCCCATAGTACCCATTTGTTTTCTCTAAAGCATTCCGTTCAGAACCTAGTAATAAAGATAGCATTTGTACAGCGCTTTTTGTTGGTCAGAAAGCCTGCTTCAGACTCCTGATCTCATCATCTGATGCTCCTCAGTCCCCAGGCAGGAGGCTGTGTTACTTCTGGGCCCATCTTGCAGAGGAGGGCAAGCCGCCGCCAAGTGGTGGGTGTCCAGGAATGGCTGGGTGTCTGTTGATGCGCTTTTTATTCCTCTTTGAAGGCCATGTACACGGTCCTGGGCTTCGTCCCCTTCCTCTTCAACCAGCCCCCTCCGGAGAGCCCCTTCCTCTCCACTCACAACTCCTTGCAGTGGGAGCTCCGCTTCACCTCCCCGGGCTGCCCGCTGCTGCCCGCCCGGCGCCCCCGCACCGCCGCCCCCCTGGTGGCCGGGGCCCTGCAGCTGGCGGCTTGTGCCACGGTCCTGCTGGAGACCTACGCCCGGCGCCTGCGGCACACCATCGCCGCTTCCTTCTTCTCGGCCCAGGAGGCCAGGAGGGTCCGCCACCTTCATGCCCGGCTCCAGCGCAGATACGACGGGCACGGAGGCCAGCGGCCGCCCCCGGGGCCCCCCTCCTGCTCCCGACCCCCGGGCCTGCCAGGCCTGCCAGCACCCACCCAGCACGGATAGCCAGGCCTACGCGTGCTGGATGCTGCGAAGAACAGAGGGTGCGAGGGCCGAGGGGAGGCGCCTGGGAGCCGCACAGACCTTGGTCCTCCTGCTGCCCTGCTGTGTGACCTTGGGTAGATTGCTTCACCTCTCTGAGCCTCAGTTTCCACGACTGCATAATAATAACCCATGTGACCTACTTTCCACCTGGGGATGTGGGAGAGAAGGAATTCGATATTGGGCATAAAAGACTTCAAGAAGCAGTAAAACCCTCTGCACAGTGAAGACCAGAAAGTGTGGAGACAGCTCGAGGTTCCTCCCAGCCAGTTGGGGGGTCAACCAAGGCTCTCCTCTGTATCCACTGCTTTCCCTGGTAGACGGAAACTTCACATGGCGAATGCCTCTAAACGCTCCTACAACTTATTTATATGTCCCCCGAATCCTCCTTAGATTTAGCGATCTAAAATTTTCTTGATTTTATAAACAAGGTATTTATTAAATCCTAAATTAAGGTATGTTAACACTTTTTGTTTCAAATTCCTTTGGGGATTTCATCCGGGGTTGCCAGGGTTGAGCAAATATAAATACACGACACCCGGTTCCATTTGAATTTCAGATAAATAACAAATATGGCTTTAGTATAAGTACCTTCTTGGGGCATTCTTATTCCTAAACATACTGATACCAAACCTGTATTTGTAGCTTATCTGAAATTCAAATGGGACTGAGTAACCCATATTTTATCTGGCAACTGCATCCTCATTGAAATTCTAGGAAAAGGGGGATCCCTGGGTGGCTAAGTGGTTTAGTGCCTCCCTTTGGTCCAGGGCGTGATCCTGGAGTCCTGGGATCGACAGGCACGGAGGCCAGCGGCTGCCCCCGGGGACTCCTTCCTGCTCCCAACGCCTGGGCCTGCCAGCCTGGGTAAGAGGTAAGGACCCTGGTAAGAGGGTCCTGGGACCCCCTTTCATCGGGCTCCCTGCAAGGTGCCTGCTTCTCCCTCTGCCTGTGTCTCTACCTCTCTCTCTGTGTCTCTCATGAATAAATAAATAAAATCTTAAAAAAAAAAAAATTCTAGGAAAACCCCAGTTCTCTCCTCTGTGGGCTTGGTATTCTCTGTTCCCTCTAGATCATTCTCTGCCCTTTTCTATTCCAGAAATTTGTACCTCCGTGCATTGAATCACCCTGGCCCCTCTGGCCGATGACTTCTAATTGGGCTTGGCCAGTGGGAGATGCTAGCAGGTGATCCAAAGCAGGAGAGGAGAGAGATGTTGGGTTTGGTGTTCCTGCGGCCCTCTGGGCTACTTGGCAGATGCCAGATTCCATCACTGGCAGCCACAGCTCCTCTCTGGCTGGGCGGCCCCTCATGGTGGCATAGATGCCCCTGGGTTCTGGAAGGGTACGGCTTCCACAGGTGCTGGTCTCTGAGAGCCTCACCATCCTTCCTTTTACCAAGTTCCCACCTCTGTCCCTTCATTAAACTCTCTTTCCTTTCCCATTTAAGACTATCATCTCTTTCCTGCCAGGACCCTGACTGATGATGTGGCCTGGGTCACAAAGCCCTGCTCAAGCCAACCTCTCCCTCTCTTACTCTACCCGGCTGCATGGGCTCAAACTCCTCAGACACACTAGGGTGGTTTGCACCTCGGGGCAATGCGCTTGCTGTTCCCACATCCTGGAACACACTTCCTTCAAGTCTTGGCATGGAGAAGCTTCTTTGCATCCTTCGGGGATTAGCTCAAACGTCACCTTCTCAGAGAAGCCTTCCCTGACCACTCCACCTAATATTGTCCCATCCCAGCCAGTTTCACTCCATCACAGGAGTGGACAAGCTACAATCTGTGAGCCAAATCTGGCCTGCTGGCTGGTTTTGTGAACAGGATTGTACTGGAACACTGCCACACCCATTAGTTTAAGTATTGTTTCTGGCTGCTTCTGTTCTCATGGCAGATTTGAGTAGTGGAGACAGGGACTGCGTGGCCCACAAAAATCTGAAATATTGACCTTCTGGATCTTTAACTAAAATGTTTGCTGACCCCTGATCTATCATATCAAATTGTTTTCTCACCTCTATAAACACCCTTATCAGTATCCTTTATTTGATATTAGCTTGCGTATGTATTCATAGATTTAGCTCTTTGTTACCTGCCGTGTGTTTCATATCATCCTCGCAAGAATGTAAACTCCAGACTATGTGTCTGGTCCTCCCTGCTATTTCCAGTTCCTGAGGCAGTGCCTGGTACAGAATAAACACTCAGTAAAAATCAGTTCAATGGCCAGGTATCTGGAGGTAGGATTGTGCGCTCTCCTTTCTCTGCTCCTTCCTGAAGATTTGGGGCTTGCAGAAAGGAATGGTTAGGTACTGGAAGCAGCTTGCTTTGGGCCAAATAAGTGGCCAAAGGGAAAGATACAAAGCAGGAAGAGATATATTCCCAGTCAAGTGTTTCAACTTACACAGCCAGTGCAGTGTGAGTCACCAGCTGCTCAGACCTGAGCCACACTCCAGGCACTTCACCCCCTCCTCGAAGGTGTTTGTGCTCATCCCTGAGGGCCATCTTTGACCTCACCCGAAACCCAGTTCCATCCCAGCTTCCTTTCCCACAAAGCTGCCTTGTGGGTTGTATAGGCAGTGACTCACCCACACGTTTTTTTAAATTGCACAAGTAACACGTGAATCCTTGTCCTTATGAAAATTAGAGCAGTACAGATAATAATAGCTGGTGTTTGTTGGGTGCTTATGATGCACTGGGGGTGTGCTGGGAGTGGGACTGAGATGCCCACAATTGGTCTCGGGAGCTGGTGGGGGCTGGCTCTAGCACACCATTAGATATGTCCAAAACTCTGTAAAAAGCTTTATGTATACCATCTTAAAACTAAATAGATGGTGGTATTATTCTTCTCCTTTTAGAGGCGAATAAATTGAGGTTCAGAGAGGTTAAGTGTTTTGCCCAAAGTCATACAGCTAATAAGCTACAGAGTCAGAACTTTAATCCAGGTGGTCTGGCTTTCAGAACCTATGACCTTAACAAATAAGAGTGATGACGTCTCCTTTGACCACCACACACATTTCTGTCTCCCTACCCCACAGGCACAACCGCCATTACCAGTTGGGTGGGTACCATTCGGATATTTTTCTACACGTGTAGGTATATGCAGATAGAACATAGGAATGCATACCGTTGTGTGTCGTTCTCGATGGCACGATGTGATATGTGTAGTTCTACAGCCTGTCTTTACACTCAGCAGTACATCTCCGCTCTACCTCATTCTTTCTAATTATTGGATGGCATTGATATGTCATGAGTTGTTTAGCATTTCCCTTTGGTTGATGTTTAGGTAGTTTCCAACTTTTGTTATTGTAAACAACGCTGCAATGGACATCCTTGGCTGTCCCTCCTTGTGTACATCAGAGAGCTTCCTTGACTAGATGTAGAACTTTCCAAATTACATGGGAACTTACTTATTAACTTATCTATGAGGTTGTAGCTTTTTAGGTGCATGTTAGCTGGTATGACAGACAGACATCCAAGATGGTCCCCCAATGACCTCACATTGTGGAATTCATACCCTTGTGTGATTCTTCCCCTTGAACTTGCTTCCAGCTAAGAGAATATGGTACAAATGGTGGGGTATCATTTCTGTGATCAGGTTTCCCAAGACTGCGACATCCATCTTGCTAGTGGGCTCACTATCTTGCCATCTTCTCGGCTTGCATGCTTTGATAAAGCAAGCTGCCATGCTGGAGAGGCCCACAGAGAAGGATCTGAAGGTCCCCTCTGGCAATAGCCAGCTTGGAACTGAGGTCTTCAGCCCAAGGGCCTCAATTCTGACAACAGCCTTCTAAGTGAGAAGAGCCTTGGGTCTTCAGGTGAGGCTACAGCCACGGCCCATACCTTGACCGCAGCCCTGAACTTCAGAGACACTGAAGCAGAGGACCCAGAGGCTCCATATCCAGACTCCTGCTCCACAAAAACTGTGAGATAAGAAATGTGTGTTGTTTTAAGCCACTTCATTTGTGGCAATTTGTTACACAGCAATCCTGCTGGGAAGAAGCCAAGCCTGAGATAAGGTTTTAAGTATGATTTACTTGGGAGGTGATCCTAGGGAGCACCAGTAGGGATGTGGAGAAGCTAGAGAAGACAGGGAAAGAAGCTGATTCGGGTGCATCAGTAAACAGATTATCGTTGCTGTGGAACTTCTGGAAGTTGGTGAAGAACGTGCCTCAGAGTCCCCTCCACCCTCACCCTGAGGAAGTCTGGGTATTTATCCTCTGCTGTCAGCTCTCACGGGCTGAGGGCTGCTCCTTGCCTCGGCGCCTCCAGCCTGCCTTATTCTTGGGCTGAGGGGAAACTCCTTCAGGAACTGTCACAGGTGTTCACAGTGAGACACCAGCCACCTGTATGGGAAGTCCTAGTGTGGAGGGGATACAAGTGGGGGGGACAGCATCTTCTCCTCCAGATATACTGGAAAGAACAGACAACTGGAGGTCAGGAAAATCTAGGTTTCCATTCTGATTCCACCACTTTGTAGCTGTGTGACACTAAACAAATCACTAAGCCTCCCTCAACCTCATTTTTCTTTGCCTTTCAATGGGGATAACAGAACTTTCCATGTGAGAGAAGCATGGTAAGAAGCATCTAGCTCCATTTTTACACGTACTTGGTTTTCAACATTTCATTCACGTACTCAACCAGTATTTATTGAGCACGTACTACATGCCAAGCCCTGTGCTAGGCTCTGGTCTGTACAGTGGTGAAAGGGACATATGAGCTGCTCATGGAGCTGACATTCTAAAAATGAGTTAATGAATAAACAAGATAATTTCATGTAGAGATGGGGTGGTCACGGGAGATCTCTCTGAGGAGATGTGATTTGATTTGAGACCTGAAGGATGAGCAGGAGCCAAGCATACAAAGAGAAAGAGAAGGAACATTCCAGGCCAGAGAAATTACAAGTGCAAAGGCACTGAGGAAGGGACAAATTTGATATTTTTGAGGGACAGAAAAGAGGATGGAGAGGTCGTTAGACCATTTCTCTGAGGCCGTGGCTCTTTTCTGGAATCCATCACCAGATTACCTGTTGGGTGCCAGGTCTAAAAGGACAGAAAAAACTGAAGATTAATTCCAGCCCTGTTGACAATCCCACATTTGGCCTTGGGATCCTTTTACTCTTTGGTCTAGAGATTGAAAAACACATGGCTGGAACCTCTGTGTGGTGGTGCTGCTCCCCCCTTCTATCCCAAGAGCTCTCTGAGGCAGGCAAAAGGATCATTATTATGGCCATTTTACAGATGAGAAACCTGAAGTTCAGAGAGGATTATCGGATTTTCCCTGAGTCATAAATATTAATGTTGGCCTTTCTCCTACCCAAGGAAGATTCCACAACTTCAAAGAAGAGAGATGGGGAAAGAGGAGTGCTAACTTCCCTTGACCCCGGGGTCAGGGCTGTCAAAGGCCTTGGAAACTTGGCGGTATCGAACGCCCTCTGCTGGCTGCCACAGGCCCAGCCTGGGGGATGAGCGCCGGAAGAGGAAGCTTCCAAGTATGGAAAAGGCCACATTCCCTGCTGCCCACCTGGAAATGCCAATATGACCCTGGAAAGGAGTTCAAGTCCTGAGTTCCAATCCCCACTCTAGCACTTGCTGGCTCCAAAACAAAATATGTCTAAATTGCAAGACGAGAGTCCCTGAGTTCTAATCTCTTCTATTACACTCACCTTGTTGTAGGGTGGGTGTTCTTGATTATCTATTGCTGGGGAGGAAACCGCCCCCAAATTTAGGGACCGGAAACAAAGATTTACTACTATCTCACACAGTTCTGTGAGTTGACTGGGCTCAGCCGGGTGGTTCTTGCATGCAGTCTCTTGTACTGGTACAGGTGGAGAGGGACGGGCTGGGGTCGTTTGAAGGCTTGACTGGCCCCTCCACTCAGTGTCTGTGGCCACAGTGCTCATTATGTGGTTTGGACAGAACAGCCCATCTTACCAGCACCTTGGGATTCTGAGAGGTGGGAAGCAGAAGCTGCCAGGACAGTTAGGGGCTGTCCCTGGAACTGGGCAGCATCACTTCCACCAAAAGAATCACAGAACCCACCCAGACTCAAGGGAGCCCACCTCTTGACTGGGAGTGGCAAGGTCTTTCTTTCTTTCTTTCTTTCTTTCTTTCTTTCTTTCTTTCTTTCTTTCTTTCTTTCTCTTTTAAGGTCATGTTTCCAAAGATCACTTGGGACATATCCCTGGAATACCCTTGGAAAACACAATCTGCTGCTGTGAAGCAGGAGAAGCCAGGTGAAGCCTTTGACTTTCAAAGAGCAAGAGACATTCTGACTTCAGCTGGGAAGAACCTTGTAGAAGACGCTGTCTATACACTTGCATTCTCCAGATGCTACTCCAGGAAGAAGGGGAAGGAGAAATGGGAATAATCTCTATAGCATGCCAATGTTACTTTGAGCCATCCAGAGCTGCATTCAAATCTCAGCTCTCTCACTGAGGACTGGGTGGCTTGGTGGCACCTCTTATCACCTCTCTGAGACTTGGTCTCTTCACTCTCCATCTGAAGGAAGTCAAGGGGGTGGAAGCCGTCTGTGAAACTGAATGCCCATGGACCCATGGCCAGTCCTCAGGGGGGCTTCCTCATGCAGTGAGAACCAGGAGAGGGAAAGAGTGTCCTCCTGGGGACAGCATTGCTACCATCTGGCTACAGAGGGCTTCGGTGTACCCCTGAATGACACCTCAGGAGGCAGCTATGGAGGTGGGCATCCAGCACCAGGTCCCAGGCACCTGGGGCCCAAGTCACCCAACCTGCTCCCTCTGGAGCTTCACCTGAGGTGTGGGGAGCAGACTTCACCTGGAAGCCCTTCCCTGAGAGTGGCATGGATCTGTGCTCCCCACCTCTTCCACCCTAGGTCGCGGGGCAGATGAGGCAAGAAAGCAGCTAGAGCACAAACTTTCAGGAGGCACTCATTCAGGGTCATGTGCATGTAGGATCTCTCTGTCTCTTTCCCTCTCTTCCTCTCCCTCTAGGACTGGTTATATAAGAATATAACCTTCCCAGAAGCCCCCCGGCAACAGCCATTCATGACTCATTAACTAGAATTAGTCACTTGCCTATTCCAGCCATATCACGGGTAAAGGGGTTGGGATTGTGAATGCTGGGCAAGATGTTTTTCAAACGGTGGGTCACCACTGTAGATCAGGAACCAAATTAACAGATTGTAACCAGTATTTCTTTAAAAACAAAAAACAAAAAAACAATAGAATAGAGAAAAAAAACCAGCATACATTCGCTCTTAGTGAGCATAAGCATAATTTTGTAGACCTTGTTTTGGCTGTGTGTGTGTCCAGGGGTGCTATCTGAAATGTATTTTTTGTGGGTACTGGGCAAAAAAGAAAACTGGTAGCTTAAGTCAATTGTTTGGGAATTCATAATGAGCCAACAGGATGACCATTCCAGCAGCTCTGCTGACATATCACTTTCTTGGGGAGGCATCCCCTGAATTCTCTACCCCGCCCTCACCGCAGACGACGTACGGCTCTCCAATACACACTGCTGTAACACCTCCAAAACTCTTACGGCACGTATAATGATCTATTTGTTCGCTGCCCTTACTGGACCGTAAGTGCTGGGAGGCGAGGCACCAAGTCTTCTGTGTTCACAGCTGCCTCCTAGCTGAAATGCCTTCCATGGGACAGGGTCTGGCGGAGGGCTTAGTACTGCACAGATATGGTTCCCATGCCTACTTTATCCCTTGCTGTCCATGGGGCACCGTAGATCACTTCAGCTCTCTTTGTCACTCTACCTCAGTTTATTCACCTGTCAAATGGGAATCGTCATGCTCCCTCTGCCTAATTCACAGACCTGGCTATTCATTCTGACGACCCAAATCAGTCCCTACAACAAAATCGGTGAACATGGGTTAAATTATTGAATGGGTTTCGCTTCCCACTTTGATAGACTTTGCTTCCTGACAATTGCTGACAGTCTGATTCACATGAGTCCGCTATTATCTATTGTTATGTAATGACTACCCTGAACTTGGTGACATAAAGCAACAACCCATGTCTTAATGCTCATGGATTGTGTTAGGACGTTGAATGGGACAGTGGAGATGGCTTGCCTTCCTCTGTGATGTCTTGGGATTCCAGCTGGGAGTGATTCAAATGATTGGGGGCTGGAATCTGGGAGCTTCCTCACTGCCCCGTGTGATGTCTGAGCTGGGACATCGCATCTGGACTGTTGATCGAAGTGCCTCTATGTGGCTGCTTATGTGGCTTGGACTTCTTGTAGTGTCTGGTACCGAGAAGAAGCATCCCCAAAACAAGCATCCAAGAACGAATGTTTCAGGAATCACATGCCCACAATTGGGGTCACCTGGGCTGGGCACTGAGATAAGGAAATTGTGTACAAAGTACAAAGGCTCCAAAGCAGGCAGGTGCTTGCCATGTGCAATAGCTTTACACAAGTTTATTCTCTCACAGTTTCTGGAGGCTGGAAGTTTACAGCCTACGTGTCAGCAAGGCCATGCTCTTCTGAGGCTCAAGGGAAGGCTCAAGGCCTCGCCTCTCCCAACTTCTTCATTGGCTTATAACTGTAGCATTCCAACCTCTGCCTCTGTCTTTGCATGGCTTTTTCCACGTGAATGTCTCCTCTGTCTGAATCTCCCTCTCCTTTCTCTTATGAAGACACCAGACATTGAATTTTCGGCCACTCTAATCCAGGATGACCTCATCTTAATTAATTATACATGCGAAGACCCTATTTCCAAATAAGGTCACTTTCTGGGGTTTGGGGTAGATGTGAACTCTGGGGGGACACTATCCAACCATCGCACCGTGTAAGCCAGATAGATGGAGGCTCTGGCTGAGGCATCATGAGTAAGAGGGAGAGGTGGGGAGGGGCCACATCATGCAGGGCATTCTAGGGAATGCCCTTGTGGAAAGGGTTTGGATTCCTTTTAAGTGCAAAAGGATGCCATTGAGTGGCTTACTTTTTTAAAAGAGATTACTTGGTACTGCATGAAGAATGAGCTGTTGAGTTAGGAGCAAGAACATAGCTAAAGACCCACTGGGAAACAATCACAGTTGTCCTATCAAGAGGATCTGGATGGAGGAAAGTGCTAGTTCAGGACATGGTGGTGAAAGGTGCATTAATTTGATGTATATTTTGGAGGTAGAATTGAGGGACTTCCTTAAGTATTGGATGTCAGCAGTGAGGGAGAGATAAATAATTCCCAAATGTTTGGTTTTAACAACAGGGTGGAGGTTTTAGCAACCAGTGCCATTACTAAGATGTCTTTGCTAAATGAGGAAGACGAGATGAGTGAGGGCCTGGGAAAATAGAGAATGCCACTTGAGATGTACTTAGCTCATTGCCAAGTACTGCCCTTTGCTGCTGGCAACTGAACAGCTCAATTAGGCAGGAGAGAGAGCTGAGCCGGCAAGCTTAGAGGGAAAGAAGCCCAAGGAGCCACTTGCATTTAATATGGCTAAAAGGATTGCTCTGGACCACACTCAGGGAGGACTGCCACCCTCTGGACTGGGGAGGAGGAACCCTGGGCTTAACTGGCATTTGATACCTTGGAAAGAGCTGAGTAAGGGATGGCTGGGGTTGGGGTGGGGACACAGAGAGTGTTGGGGTTCTGCTTCCTGCCTGGCCCCTGACTCATGACATTGGAAATCATTCCTCTCTGGACCTCCGTTTCCTCACCTATAAAATGGGACTGACAGTACCTGCCTCGCCAGGGCTGGGGGAAATAAAGATAATAAACACAGCATGGTGTTTGGCTCTGAGTAGGATGCTTTGCTATTGTTATTGCTGAAGATCCCAGAGAAGAGTATAGGGCAGAGAAGTAGCATAGTATGTGTGTGTGGGGTATACGAATGAGGACTCCATGGACACAATACTGAGCTAAAATGCTAGTAGTCCCCCTCCCCACCCTACTAACCCATGTATCTTTGAGCGAGAAATTTAACTGCTCTAGACCTCAGTTTCTTTGTCTGTAAAGTGGGGGATCTGGAAATAACTTCCCCTTTGGATGTTGTGAGCACAGAATGAATAAATACATGTAAAGCACTCAGAATATCACCAGGCAATAGCAGGTGCTTCATATACGCTGTCATCATTCATTACAAAGGCTGACAACGGGGGATGTCCTGAACCCTGGCTGTGCCCCCAAGATACTACCCTACCAAGTTCCCCATCATGCATTTCTTATCCATTTATCAGAGTTTGGGGTCATACATGAGGGGAGGGAGGGATAAACATTAACCCCTTGCCAAGGCCGAGCATAGCTAAGCACTTTGCATGGATTTTTCCTATGTCCCTCGTGTAAGCCTTCCAAGGACACTCCGAGATGAGTTCCATCATTATTATCCCATCTCACAGATGAAGAAATAATTTTTAGAGAGCATAACTGACCGCAAGCAGCAAACGATTGTACAGCTTCTACTCTATGCAGGTACAGAGTTGGAGTCCCTGGAAAGCAGCCTTTATGCTTTTTATGAAGCTCAGTGGGTCCCACCTTCAGGAAGCTTTCTCTAAGTGGAGAAAAAAGTTTTTTCCTTTCTTCAACTACCATGATGCGTCTTCTCCTTCTCCGAGGCAAACACAAAGCTAAAGATGCCTAACTGGCTTGTGCCCTGTGAACGGCAGGGTCTTTGAGATGGGAGAGATCCTTCTGGAGGCGGGGCACACCTGCCAAGAATTTCCAGATCTTCTGCAGGAGGAAGAAAGGAAAACTGGGAAAGGTTAGCAGGAGAAAAGGAAAAAGTAACAAGGAGGTGCGAGTTTAGGAGACAGGACCGACCCAAGTCTAGATGGGCAAATACCCTCCCTTTCTCCGCAGCTCTGGGCCTCGCCAACAGCAGGGCTGAGGTTTCTGCCAGTAAAACAAGATAGGATTTCTGGATTGAGTCCAGGAGCCTGCGAGGGGCCGACTCCTCCCCCACGGCCCCGCGGAGCCGCCCCCATAGACTGGGGAAAGAGGCCTGCGAGCAGGGCGCCCCATACCACGGCCGCCCTTGGCATGCGTTCCCCCCACCCCGCACCCTGCATCCCCCACTCGACCCCAAGGGCCCGGGGTGCGGTGCCAGGAGCCCGTGGCAAAGAACGCGCGCTGCACCGGGTCAACCAGAATCAGCCAAGCGGTATCAGAGGAGAGACCACGCGAACTCCGGCCGAGGAAACGAACTCTGGTCGCGGAAAGCGGAGCAAGGAGACTAGCGAGGCGGAGACCCGGCCCCACGCCCCGTGCCTCCTGCAGCGGACACCCCAGATCGGAGTCCCGAGCGCCCCGAGCCTACGGAGCGGAGGTAAGACCTGACGCCGGCTCCAGCAGCAGGTCTGTCGGGGGCGGCCTCTGGGCGCCCAGTGCGCTCCGGGAGCGCCCCGCCAGCAGCCCGCAACGCGCCCCTGCGGGGAACCGCGGCCCCGGGAAGATTGCGCGCTTCAGAGGCGTCTTGGAAACCGGCTCCTGGTCCCGATTCCTGGGAGTCCCCAGCGCCCTGCGGGGGACAGTGGGACCCTGCCCGGAGCTGGAGAAACCTGTTCCGCAGGAGGCAGCGGCCGGCACCCCACCTCCCGCCCCGAGAGCGAGAGCGAGCGTCTCCAGACCCCCGAGGGCACTGGTGCGGCCGCCCGGCCGGGTAATCGCCCCAGCTCGCCCCAGCTCGCCCCAGCTCGCCTTCGCCGTGCAGTGCGGCCCCGAGCGCATGGAGAACCACACCGAGCACCCCCAGCGCGCCAACGCGTCGGGCCTGGGCACCATGCCGCGGTCCCCGCTGGCTGTACAAGCGGTGACCTTGACCCTCGTGCCCTTCGTCTGCGCCATGGGCGTGGCGGGCAACGCCATGGTGGTGCTGGTGGTGCTCCGGAGCCGCCACATGGTCACACCCACCAACTGTTACCTGGTGAGCCTGGCCGCCGCGGACCTGCTGGTGCTCCTGGCGGCCGGAGTCCCCACCGTGGCCGAGGCGGCGTCCGCCCGGGTTTGGGTCTTCGGCCACGCGGGCTGCCTGGGCATCACCTACCTGCAGTACGTGGGCATCAACGCGTCCACGGGCTCCATCACCGCGTTCACGGTGGAGCGCTACCTCGCCATCTGCCACCCGCTGCGCGCCCAAACTCTGTGCACCGTGGCGCGGGCCAAGCGCATCGCGGCATCCGTGTGGCTGGGCACCGGCGCCTACTGCGTGCTCTGGCTCTTCCTGGTGGACACACGCGAGACCGCGTACGCCGACGGCGTGCAGGTGCAGTGCGGCTACCGCGTGTCGCGCTCCCTCTACCTGCCCATCTATTTCCTGGACTTCGCGCTCTTCTATGCGCTGCCCCTGGGCCTGGCCACCGTGTTCTACGTGCTCATAGCGCGCGTCCTCTTTGTGGGGCCGCTGTCTCCTGAGGACCCAGGGCACTCCGGCTCTGCGCCCCAGGGCCACCTTGCTGGCCACCAGCGCTTCTCCTCCAGAGGCAAGAGAGGTGCCCTCAGCTCCCGGAAGCAGGTGGGGACCTCGGTCTTCCTTGGGATCCCTGTGCAGAGCCAGCAGATGGATGGATGGAAGCTTGGGCCCTTTTGGAGTCAAACTCCTCAGTGTCAAGCCCTGTCGTGCCATTTAGTAGGCTTGATTTTGGAGCTATCACTTCTGTCTTTCTGAGCCTCAGTTTCCTCTTCTGTCATATGGGATAATGACAGCACCTTCCACATTGGAGTGTCCTGAGAAATGGGATTACCCATGGGAAGCCTTTAGCCCATGTGAAGCATGTCACAAACTAAATATTCAATTAAGATTGGTTATTTTTTAAAGATTATTTATTTATTAATGAGAGACACAGAGAGAGAGGGAGAGAGAGAGAGAGAGACATAGGCAGAGGGAGAAGCAGGTTCCCTGTAGGGAGCCTGATGCAGAACTCCATCCCAGGATCCCAGGATCACCACCTGTAGAAGGGAGGTGCTCAACCACTGAGCCATCCAGGTCCCCTAAGATTGGTTATTATTAAACTTTCCCAACCAGTGCTACACCCATGGTGGTATTCTCCTAATGATGGGGAGACTAAGACCCAGAGAGGAGAAGTGACTTTCTCAAGTCCTTACCACATCTGACACTAAAGCTGCCAGCATGGACTCCAGAGCCAGTCAGCCTAGGGGGGGATGGGTTGTGGTGAGGTCAGGAGAGACCCAGCACTTACAGAGCACTTACTGTGTGCCTGACATTCCTGACATTACTCTTTTGGGAGGTTGAACACCTATTTTCATGGATAAAGAAATAGGCTCAGAGTGGACAAAGGGAGTGAGAAGGTGACACATGGAGGGAAGTGGGACGAGAACCCAAGTGTCCAGACTCCTTATATCCTCCACCCACACTCCAGCAGGCAGTGTGGCTTCCCAAGGGTATTCAAGGAATACAGGTGGGAGGAGAGCTCCCCAAACCCAACTGGTCTTTATCTTCAGCCTTCCACCCACACCCTCAGCTGGCGGGGGAGGGGGGAGGACACCTAGCCCCTGCTGAGTCACTCCTGAGCCCTGGGCGTGAGGACCATCTGTGCCATCTCCCTGCCTCCCGGGGTGGGTGCACTGTTGGGGGGCCCTTCCAGCCGCCTCAAACAGCCCCTGCTTGCAGGCATGTTAGCTCAAGAATGGTTCTTAGAGGAAAGGGGGCAGGACGTAGGCTGAGCAGGTGCGGAGCATTAACTCTGGCTGTAGGCCCCACACCACCTTAGGCTCCAGACAAATGTCCCTCCTTCCCAACCACTACTTATTTACTTCTCTGTTTACCACTTTCCTGCTCAGTCTAAAAGGGCTGGGTTCAAGCTCCCACCTGGCCTATGTTTTGGGTGCAACTTCTGCTGGTGAAAATTGTATTCCAGACCTGGATCTATCCAGCCTCCAGCTTTGTTAATGTCTTGCTGTGTGGCCTTGGGTAGGTCACCTCACCTCTCTGAACCTTGATTTTCAACTCAGTAAAGTCATTATAACTATAGTGCCCTCTACCTCAGTGGATGATAGTGAATATTATGAATCTGGCACATAGTAAGTGTTCAGTATAGGGTACCTATTATTACTGTTTTGTTGGAGCATCAGTGTCTTTTTGACAGTGGGCAGTCTAAGGACTAAGCATTCTTTGATGTCCAAGAGAGCCCTTGCAGAATGCCGTGTACAACAGCAACAGGGAAGAGGCATTGAATGAAAGCCGCATGTCTAGGAGAGCAAGGTAGAGAATATTACTGCTACTAATAATAGTTAACAATTATTGGGGATTTTCTATGTGCCAGGCACTGGCCCAAGTCTTTTACAAAAGTTAGCATATTGAGTTTTTCTAATAACTCCGTGATCTATGTACTGCTACCATCTCTGTTTGACAGATGAGGAAACTGAGTCACAGAGGGGCTACCCCAGGTTACAGGACTGGTAAGAGCAGAGCCAAGATTTGAACCCAGGCAAACTGGCTCCACAGCCCACACACTGGTATCCAGTATTTATCACCCAAAGTTACTTAAAATGGAGTAGAATTAAATCTGAATTTGATAAAATCAGGAGTCAAGACTGACTAGGGAATTCCTGAGATTTCTGGTGCCTGGAGAATATTACAGCACTGAAGTTTATTGATGTAGTCAGGGTCAGGCCTCTTTGGAGAGATCACTTCTAGCACTAAAGTCCTGGACTCAAAAAAAAAAAAATAAAATAAAAAAAATAAAGTCCTGGACTCTGGGAAGCAATCTTACACAGGAACATTCCAGGCTAGCTTCCTCCTTGATGGGCAAGTTGTCTCAATGCAAGCTCTAGCAAGTGCACTTTTGCCACCCTAGATCTGGTCTCCAAAGGAGTCACCCAGGACTCCAGCAGCCTGAGTGTGCTGCTGTCCTCCGTATTAGTGATGTCTCTGTCTCCCATTGACCGATGCCCCTTGTGGGCTTTTCATTCTGGAACTTAAAAACGAAGCATCTTTTGAAACACCTTCCAGTGTGTACCACCTCTAGGAGGCTTTAGTCTTAGCCGTTAGGGAAGTGCTGGCCTAGGATGAAGTGGGAGGAGGGGAGGGATGGGAGGGAAGGGGGCTGGGGCAAGACTGGCTGTCCAGAGAAGACGGGAGGAAGAGTCTGGAGATCGAATTGGGGGTGGGGTGCAATGACAGCAGCACAGGTGAGCAAGTGGGTGGCCAGGGATGTTGGGGGAGAAGTTGAGAGGTGCATCCAAGCTAAACAGCTGGTTAGTGGTGCAACCAGGATCCTAACCCCGTTGTGCCTGGCTCTGAGCTCCGAGCACTTGCAGTAGTAGTCGCAGAGGTCCTGTTAGCGGCAGCCCATGTGGGGCATTTAGGGCCGGCTTGGCACTGTTCTGCGTTCCTCACCATCATTCACTGCTTCAATCCTCAAGTCTTCCTGTGATGAGGCAGTGGATTCGTGAATTTGCTGCCAGCAAGAATGATGGCCTGTCCAAGGGCTTTGGAGGTGGCTGGGGGGTGGGTGGGGGTAGGAGGTGGGATGGGGGTGTCCCTCCCTCTGTACCCCGGGAAAATGAGTTGAGCAAGGCCTGGGAGGATGCACAGCAGCTTTCTAGCTGGGAATGGGGTTGAAGGGGAGCGGGGACATGCTTGAGGGCACCTTTGGCGAAGGCCTGTGCTCTGTTGGCTTCCTCCTCTTGCAAGCCCACAGAGAGGCCCGGACCTCGGATTCTCCCTCTGCATTCGGCACCCACGCGTCCCCTTTTTCCTGTCTTACCTGGCAGGTCACCAAGATGCTGGCTGTGGTGGTGCTGGTTTTTGCTCTGCTCTGGCTGCCCTACCGCACCCTAGTGGTGGTGAATTCCTTTCTGAGCCCGCCTTACCTCAACCTTGGCTTCCTTCTCTTCTGCCGCCTTTGCGTCTACCTGAACAGCGCGGTCAACCCGGTCATCTACGCCCTGATGTCCCAGCGCTTCCGGGAGGCCTTCCACGGACTATTTCAGTGTCGGCGGGCCCCACCCCAGCTCCCGCCTCAGGAGGCCGCCTCTGTGTACTACAGTGTCATCAAAGACTCCTCCCAGATCAGATTGAGCTCCTAGAAGCAACCAGGGAGCATGATGTCCAGACAGGAAGGAGATCCTGGCACCTGAGGGCAAGACTCACTACTTCATCTCTACTGAGGGGGGAGTGGTGGAGGAGGGAGTAGTGCCCAGGACTGTTTGGTACAGGTGCACAGGTTGTGCACTGCACACAGCCCTAGGGGGGTCACCATTCACATCACAGTCGAGATTTGTATATTTAGTAAAACAATTTCCAGATTTAATAAGTATACAATCTGAGAGGGAGGCACCTCTTTATAATTTACACAAAAGCACTCTATGGCCTAATGGCAGCCTGGTGGATGAACATTTGCAGATTGAGTAGGGTAGGAGCTAGCATCAGGGTCTCTTGGGAATCTGTGCACACTCTTCATGAAAATTCAGGGAACCTTTTATTTTAAATCCTGCAGAATAAACATCAAATGCTGCCTCCCTCTGCATAGTGACATATGACTTTATTGAGATGCTGCTACATACAGGGCAAGCCTGCTGGGCAGTACAGATACTACAGAGATGATGCCAACTGGGCTCCTGTTCTTAGGAGCTCCCAGTCTAATAGGGGAGGGAAGTGAGAACACGTCCAGCATGGCACTGGAATCCTGGCTGATGTGCCTGGGGAGGCAGCCAGGTGGGTGCTGGAGACACCTGCCTTGTCTAAACAGGGCCTGAGCCCTCTGGACCTGTCGCCTGAATCCAGGTTTCTAGGACCACCAAACCTCATAGTGCAGGGAAGGAGGAATATAAAATGACTGCTGGAACCAGCCTTACCTAGAGGCAGGGTCTCCATGTTTTCATTGAAGGGAATCTGAAACATCCCCCTCCTAAAAAAAATCCCCCCACCCACCCTCTGTTGGTGTTTATTTGAAGTTTGTTAAGCATTGTCTTTCCTGGATATGCACATTTCCTTGGGAGAAGGAGTTAACTGAGTCCCTGAAACTTCAATGTGGATGGCAAGTTCTTAAAAGCTTTCCCTCTAAAAAGGATTTAAGGTACCAAAGGATCTAGAACAAGGTAGCATTGACAGGTAGGGAGACAGGGCAGAGAGAGAAATGAGGTGGGACAGACAGGGGGTTTTCTGGGTAGCCCCACCCACCCTAGGATCTTGGCAAAGCATTGTTAGGGCAAGAGACCACTGTTAGGGAGACCCCTGTGGGGTCTCCACTTGTTGGGCTCAGTAGAAATTCAGAGACATTCTCATGGAACAGGTTAAGGTAAGATTTATTGTGTAGGTAGTAAAGTTCTTTGAGGGTCGGAGAGAAAAGAAAATGTGCAGGTTCCCCATCCCACCATTTTCCCACGGAAAGGAATGAGGGCACAGGTGATTTACTGGACTCATAGTGTAGGCTGTGTTCCAGGGGAGGGTTCCCACACCTACTACTCTCCCTTCTTATGGGGATCATGTGAAAGCAGCCTCATCAATGAAGGGAAGCAACAAACTGCCTGGATACCAAGCAGAAGGGATTGGGGGTGACCATGGTTCTCAGGAGTCGTCTGGGGACTGAACCTACCTTTAGGGACACTGGGAACCATGGAAAGGTACAGTCTCTTGTGCTGAGGAAAGGGCCCCTGATCTCATGGAAACTAAGAAGGAGACACTTCCCCTTCATAACCCAGCTGGCTTAATGCCCAGGCAACCCTTGAGAACTTTGGGAGGGCCACTTTTGGACAACTCTGTACATTGCAGGACTTTTCTTTGAGCATCATATATACAATGGCCTAGGTGCATATGACAGCTGCAGAAGTTGTATTAGACATTTTATTATCATTCATTCATTTTGGTTCCTTGACTTCTGAACATCCTTTCTACACATGGGACATCACCCATGTGTAAATCTTCTAGAAGGCAGGTTACCTTCTCCCACCAAGGACACCTGAAAAGCCAGACACTTGCTTTCCTTTCCCCTGGCACCTGGGGCGTAGGCCATGTGACTTGGGTTCAGCTAATCAGATGCCCAGGATTTGAATCTTCAGCAACTGATACAAATGTATGAGGCGGGGAGAGGGGAGAGGGGAGTATTTTATTCACGCTAGTGATAGCAACGGTGGTATCCATTTTTCACTGGCAGTGGGAGCAACCACAGCAGCATGACCTCCGCTGTCTGGGGGCAGTGGTGGCAGTGGCATCCCCACAGGATGTATTTGATTCCTGCTACCCAGTCTGCTCCAATTCCCACCTATATTCTACCTTGGTTGCAGGAGTCTCCCAACCTCATTAAAAAAACCCATTTTCGCTTATGCTAGTCTGGGTCAATGTCTGTTGATTGCAACCAGAAAGCCTGGCTGATCTGAGGCTTTAATCTCAAGCTCATCTCTGGTCTCTAACAAGCTAAGCCACAAAGATTCCCTAATGCTGCGATTCCCCTCCAGTTGTGTACTAGCATTTCTACCTGGATGATAAACCCACTGTGGCCAATCTGAATCATCATCCTCCCTCCCCACCCCAGATAACTTCCACTCCATTCCTCAGCCAAAACTCTTGAGTCATCCCACTTTTGCCCCCTTCTTCCTTCATATCTAAATAGTTATTGATGACTGAAAGCCTCCTTTCATCTCCACTCCCATCTCTTGCTGGACCATTGCCTCCACCTCTTGCTGACCTGCCTTCAGCATCTCCTGCTTGCCTCCATTTCTCCACAGACTGTTCACATTCGAGGACGCCCATGGAGTGGTCACTGTGTACGTGAGCTTTGGGATCAAACTAGATCTGGAGTCAATATTCACCCCACCACTACCCTAAGTGTGACCTAAGCCTAGTTATTTATTAGAATGACAATTTGTCTGTGTTTGCCCAGGACTGCCCCAGTTTTAGTATTTCAAGTCCCGGGTCCTGGCAAAAACCCTATTTATATTTATAAATTATTAATAATACTACCTTTCTTTGTAATGTAAGTTTTGTTTTTCGAATCTGTAAAATGGGATGTACAGTCGGATTTAGGCTGCAGCATTGTTCTGCTCATCGTTAGGAGCCATAAAAAGTGTTTGCACTTAGTAAGCCTAGAAAAAATACTATCTACTTAAAAATATCTTCCACATAGCATTCCATTCTTTGCCCTCACAGAGCTCTTTACAATTTGGAATTCTATGCTATTTGAAATGCTATAGCTAGTTGTAGCTAATAAATACTGTGGTCTTCCTCACCAGATTCTGAAAGGCAGATCCCATGAAGGCAGGGACCGTGTCTGGCTTTTTCACTCTTGTTTCCCAGAGCCTAGAACAGTGCCTGGCACATAGCAGGTATCCAGAAATAATTGTTGGGTAGAATAAAGGATGGATAATGAATAAAGACTAACTTTAATTTAAGTACTCAAGACCATTTGCTGCGATTTGGCTTCCAGTTTGAGAAAGGCTTGAGGTGGGGATTGTGACTTATTGGGGTTCTATGTTGGCAACACAAAGTGTCTCTCAATAGCTACATTAAAAAGGAATTTGAGTAGCCTCGCCACGGCTGCCAAGAGTTTCTCTGGCCAGTGTTGCTTCCACCAGCCTACAGCATGGGAAATACCTTTGCAAACCTCTTCAAGGGCCTTTTTGGCAAAAAAGAAATGCACATTCTCATGGTGGGCTTGGATGCTGTGGGGAAGACCACCATCCTGTACAAACTAAAGCTGGGTGAGATCATGACCACCATTCAACGTGGAGACCGTGGCTTCAACGTGGAGACCGTGGAGTACAAGAACATCAGCCTCACCGGGTGGGACGTGGGCAGCCAGGGCAAGATCCAGCCTCTGTGGCGCCACTACTTCCAGAATACACAAGGTCTCATCTGTGGTTGAAGCAATGACCGAGAGCCTGTGAACGAGGCCTGTGAGGAGCTCATGAGGATGCTGGCGGAGAATGAGCTCAGGGATGCCGTCCTGCTGGTGTTTGCCAACAAGCAGGACCTCCCGAACGCCACAAATGCTGCTCAGATCACAGACAAGCTGGGGCTGCACTCCCTGCGCCACAGGAACTGGTACATTCAGGCCACCTGTGCCACCAGCGGGGTTGGGCTCTGTGAGGGACTGGACTGGCTGTCTAATCAGCTCTGGAACCAGAAGTGAGCCGCGCCCCCCTCCCCTCATTCCCTCCTTCCACCCTACTTTGCTCTCATGTGGTGTGAGTGCCAGAAGCTGTCTCCATGGTCGGTCACAGTGTGCTTCACCACGCTGTAAATGTGCAGGTGCAGCCTGCAGCCGGGTTTTTATTTAATGTAAATAGTTTGTGTTCCCAACGAGGCAGTTTCTGGTACTCCTATGCAATATTATTCAGCTTTTTTTTTTTTTTTATTGTACAAAGAGAATTAACCCACTGTTCAATACTGAGAAGGGATTTAGGCACATGGGGCCTCCAGGAGTTGCTGTGTCAGACCAGCCTGGCATGCCTCCTCTGGGCATTAAATCTATGTTGAGATCCATTTTGGTGGTTGGTTTTTAACCCAAACTCAGTGCATTTTTAAAATCATTACCAATACAAGAAAAGGAGAACACTTGAACACACAGAAGGGAGAAACATGCCTAGTGTAGGTTCTGCAGTGGTGGCCAGAGTCCAGTCCACCAGTGGGTCATTTCTCGTCGGGAACGTGAGACGGGCCAGAACCAGCCACAGTCCATTCTGCATGGTCACGATAGGGTCCCTGTGATCGCTCTGTCTCGGGTCATCCTGCATCCCCTAGCGTTTGTGCTTGTGCTTACACGGCTGCCCAGGAGATGGGCTGGGGGCTGCATCTCGGCTCGTGGGCCCCTTGGAGGGACTCCGGCCTCCCTGGGGGTGGTGGGGGGCACTCTGGCTTGCTCTGGGCCGCCTGGGGTCTCACCAGCAGGAGTGCAGGCAGGCAGGCCAGTCATCCCAGCGCCTCAGCCCCCGGAGCCCTGGGAGCCCCTGTCTACATATGCTTTCACTCCCTCAGCCTGCAAGGGTCAGATTTGCCACCGAAACGATGACCTCTACTGTTTTCTTTTGTATTTTGATAAACACTGACGAAGCTGGAGCTGTTCAACTTTATCTTGGGAAGTCCTCAGAACTGGTTCATTTGGTGTCGTGGACCCTCTTACTGCTTTCAATACACGATTAGTAATCAACTGTTTTGTATACTTGTTTTCAGTTTTCATTTCGACAAACGAGCACTGTAATTATAGCTACTAGAATAAAATCTCTTAACTATTAATAATAAATAAATAAATAAATAAATAAATAAATAAATAAATGGAATTTGTTGGAGTTGGTAAGAACCAGAACCAGGGGCACCTGGGTGGCTCAGTTGGCTGAACATCCACCTTCAGCCCAGGTCATGATCCCAGAATCCCAGGATTGAGCCCCATGCCTGGCTCCCTGCTCAGTGGGGAGTCTACTTCTCCCTCTCTCCCTCTCCCTGCTCCTTCTCTTTCACACTCACACTCTCGCTCTCAAATAAATAAAATCTTTAAAATAAATAAAATAATTAAATTAAATTAAGTTAGAGAACCAGACCAGGATAACTCCAGAGATCTACATGACAGGAATCAACTCAGTTGCTTCAAGGCATCTATATCAAAATGACTCAGCTCCACCTAGGCCAGGTGTGGGACAGGCAACTTACTGGACCATCATTCAATGGCTGCCATTGACAGTTGCATAGGTTGGGCACTGCAGGTACTTCTCAGCCATCTAAACGGATGAATCCTCTGGAGTTGTGCAGTGTGCCTATGTATGTGTATGTGGCAGGCCTTAATAGAAGTGTGGTAGTTCCCCGAGGGAAATTGAAGTGATGTTATCAGAAAAAGGTTGTATGGATGTGAGGAGGACCGAGAAAACCAACAGATGTCTACCATGGATGAGATGACCAGGGGAACAACAGCAAGGAGCCTGTGTCCGGACAAAAGTTCATCCTGGTGGTCAAGGACAGCTGATCGTGCTAATACTGTCACCTGGTGGCCATAGAGGAAACTGCATTATCCAATATCTGCCTTGCTGGCCTCCTTTTTGACTTACTTTCTTCCTCTTTCTTCCCTAGCCTCCCTCCCTCCATCACACTTTCTTCCTCCCCCCTTCACTACCCTCCCAATCTCTCAGCTTTCCCCCCCCACCCCTTGGCTCCCTTTTCCTTCTCCACTCCTCCTCCCCCTCAACTATCTTGACTAATTCATCATCTCTGGAGACCAGTCCCTGAGCTCTGTGCTGGCCAGACTGAGCTTCAGAGTTGGGGACCTGAGAAGCTGTAGAACTCAGACCGTATTCCCCTCTCATCACTTTCCCTGTTTTCCTCCTCCTTCTTGCAATATTTACAATCCCCCCTCTTTTAAAAAAGATTTTCTTTATTTATTCATGAGAAACACAGAGAGAGAGGCAGAGACATAGGCAGAGGGAGAAGCAGGCTCCCCACGGGGAGTCCGATGTAGGGCTCGATCCCAGGACCCGGATCACAACGTGAGCCCTGAGCCAAAGGCAGACAGTTAACCACTGATCCACCCAGGCATCCCTTAAGGAAGTTTTTTTTTTTTTTTTTTTTTTTATTTATTTATGATAGTCACACACACACACAGAGAGAGAGAGAGAGAGAGAGAGGCAGAGACATAGGCAGAGGGAGAAGCAGGCTCCATGCACCGGGAGCCCGACGTGGGATTCGATCCTGGGTCTCCAGGATCGCGCCCTGGGCCAAAGGCAGGCGCCAAACCGCTGCGCCACCCAGGGATCCCTTAAGGAAGTTTTTAAAAAGAGAACATCAAAAATAAAAATTCCCTATATGTTAAAAAAAATTCCCTACATGTGATGAACATTTAATATTTTCAAATATCAAAAATAAAAACATCAAAAATAAAACATCAAAAATAAATCAAAATCAAAACATCAAAAATCAAAATAAAATAAAAATTCCCTTTATGTGATGAGCATTTAATATTTTCAAGTTCAGCGCTTATCTCAGTGAGGATCTATTTGTATGCCTATGTGTATTCTATTGCCTCTCTTTACCCTCACACACACATTTGACAGACAAATTAATAGGCCAAGAATGCCTTCATATTTCCCTTTCATTTTGTATATCTTTCATACACAAAATGGAAAAATCATCCATTTTACGTATTCATAGAAAAATTATATACACGCACAAGGGAAAGTCCCTCTTCCTCCTAAATAATCCCATATCCCATGGATTAACATTCTTAATTTTGGAGCACACGTTCCTAAATCTTATCTAAATTAATATCTATTTAGAGATACCTGGGTGGCTCAGTGGTTGAGTGTCTGCCTTTGGCTCAGGGCATGATCCTGGGGTCCTGGGATTGAGCCCCACATCAAGCCCCACATCGGGCTCCACAGGGAGCCTACTTCTCCTTCTGCCTATGTCTCTGCCTCTCTCTATGTGTTTCTCATGAATAAATAAATATTTAAATTAATATCTACTTAAATGAAAAAATATCTACTTAAATGTGCATAACTTGATCCAAGCATGTGTATGTAAAAGATAAAATTATGCTTTATATATTTGTTTGTGTATTGTTTTATTTAAAAGAGTACATCATGCTTTTTTAAAATTACTACACTTCCCACTGATAGATTTTCTTTTGGCGTGAATTCTTGAATAGTTAAAGTTTGAATGCCTCACAATGCTTTCACACATTCAACATGTTTAGATGGACCCACCAAAACAGGTGGAGGCTTTACTGTATTGGTTACAATCTTCTGAATGCTCCCCCCTATGAGATCTTAGATATAAAGAAGGCTTTCTCACATTTAGAACGTTCACAGGGTTATTCCCCAGTGTGTTTTCTGAAGCTCAATGGGGAAAAACAGTAGAAAGAGCAAAATAAACTTCTTCTTCTTCTTCTTCTTCTTCTTCTTCTTCTTCTTCTTCTTCTTCTGAAAAACAGTAGAAAGAACAAGATAAACTTCTTTTCTTCTTCTTTTCTTCTTCTCTTCTTTTCTTCTTCTTCTTCTTCTTCTTCTTTTCTTCTTCTTCTTCGGAAAAACAGTAGAAAGAACATGATAAACTTCTTCTTTTCTTCTTCTTCCTCTTCTTCTTTTCTTCTTCTTCTTGGGAAAAACAGTAGAAAAAACAAGATAAACTTCTTTTCTTCTTCTTCTTCTTCTTCTTCTTCTTCTTCTTCTTCTTCTTGATAAACTTATTCTTATGGTGTTCATAAGAGAAGTTTAGGAGCAAGATAAAGAGTTTGGAATCATTAACATTTGGGTGGAAATCTCATAATCTGTCATCTTCGCTTCTCAGCTCTAGTCTTCGATGAAGTTAGCAGGCAACTCCTCTTCTTATATTAATGATTCATAGCAATCCATCAAACCGTGCAATCCATGCAGACATTCCTCGAAGAATTCCTCAGCAGGAGGTGGGGGCCGCGGGGCCTTATGGGGAATGTAGTTCGGAAAGGCGCGGACCGCCCCTTGGGGAGCCCAGGGAAGGCCGCTTCTGCGCATGCGCTCTTCCCGGTGCTCTATCGTTGCGCTCGAGTTGCTCCGTGCTCACCTGTACTTGGTGCAAAGTGGAAGCGAAGCCGGTGTTAGAGGAAGGACTGGCGAGTTAGAGAACGACTGGCCGGGGGTGTAGGGGGGGGCTCCGGGCCCTCGGGGCGTCGGAGGGAAGGGCGGGGCGGACCTGGCCGGGGTCCGCGGAGGATGGACACGCGCGCTCCCCGCATCCCTCGGGAGGGAGGCCCCAAGCGCGTTTCCGCTGGTCCAGGGGAAGGGTAGCGAGAGCCCGGCCGGCCCCTGAGCCGCAGGCCTCAGGGCGGGCACTCTCTGCAGCCCCGTGTGCCTGAAGAAGGTGCTTTGAGAGGGTGAGAGATTTGCGCATCCACATGGCCAGGTATCGTTCCGGAAGTTTCGCTGATGCACTTGGATCCGCAGCCTACCGGGCCAGGTTGAGAAGTGCTAGAGGGCAGCAGGGAAGGGAACAAATACTCTTTATGAGGAATCCATACCACTATGTTATGTTAGCTGTTTTACACTAAGTATTTGGTAGGAGAAAGATGCGAGCTGCAGTTGAAGGGAATGGCCAGGGTGCAGAACTGCCCGGACAAGACACTTCAGTGAGGGACTGGAGGGTCAGAGCGGAGGTGGTGGCAGCGTTGCGTTAGGTTTTAAGAGCGTGACGTTTGGGTTCCGATCAGGTCCTGTCACCAAAACAGCACTGCATCCCTGGGCATGTTACTTAGACTGATCCTGTTTCCTCACCTGTAAAATAAGCATAAAGACCATATTTGCCTCACAAAGGTTATTCCGAAGTAAAATGATCCAAAGATCAAGCAGAAAATATAGTATGTCCTGGATAAGTATCCCCTGCTATCATTGTTACAAAGATTTTTAGACGTTTCAGCTCAATCCTTCTAACCAGGCTGTGGGGTCTGCATTGCTCCCCCTGTTGGAGCACATTTAAAGACCTCGTTTGCAGAATGCTAAGGCGAATGAATTTTTATTTATTTATTTTTTTTTTGAATTGAGTTTTAAAACTAGGTCTATTTTACTCCTGGTCTCATGACCTTTGCAATGTGGTTCCCTCTACCTACACCCATAGGGCTTTCTCTGGCGCGATGACTTGTCCCGTGTGTGCCTCTGGAAGCAATTATGCTATATATTTTGATAGACTCATTTTCCTTATGTCACAAGGCATGATTGAGGCTTCTAGGCTCTTCCTGCTGCTGCAGCATTGTCTCACTTTTCAGCAGCCCTCGTTAGATTTTAGAAAAGGTCCGGCTCACCAGGCACTTGACCCTGGGGACTCCCAAGTGCAGGTTCCAGCTAATGGAAATGTGGCTCCAAGGCCCAGGTTGAAACGAAACCATTCCACTGAAGTAAAAAAGCAGCAGTCCTCACACCTGGAAGAAGATACTCCCGAATCGAAACTTCTTCCTAGAATTTGATTGGGGAAGCAGAAGAATCCTTGAAAGGAACATATTCAAGTTATTGGTCAAAGTTTTCCTCTCCACTGTGAGCAATGTCTGAGTGATAACACCATGGTCAGAGACCGTTGATTATTGTAGCTCAGGAAAACTGTAGGTCAACTTTCAGAAGAACCATGTGAGGTGCAACTGAAGGGAATGGGCAAGGTGCAAATGTGACAGGAAAAGACGCTTCCCTGAAGGATTTGTGGGGGTGTGGGTTGGAGGGAAGGAGGGCCAGCGGTAGCAAAGGAAATAATATCTCATCACTTTCCAAGCACATATGTGTCATTCCCTGTGGTCTCCGCTCTTTCTGTTTCTTCTGAGCTGCTCAAACCATGTCCGCCAGCACACCTGGGATTCATTGAATGTCCCCTTCATAGAATCACATAGTGGAGGTAAAGAGAAAGTTTTTAAAACCATGTAACTTTCCTTATTTTAAAATTAGGTAACTAGGGATCCCTGGGTGGCGCAGCGGTTTAGCGCCTGCCTTTGGCCCAGGGCGTGATCCTGGAGACCCGGGATCGAATCCCACATCGGGCTCCCGGTGCATGGAGTCTGCTTCTCCCTCTGCCTTTGTCTCTGCCTCTCTCTCTCTCTCTCTGTGACTATCATACATAAATAAATAAATATTTTTTAAAAAATAAATAAATAAATAAATAAATAAAATTAGGTAACTATCTTATCCAGTTACACAGTTTGCTAGCGATAACCAAGAACTGAATTCACATTTCGGTTTCCAGGTCAGGGCTTTGTCCTCTACCACAAGTTAAAACAGGTTTCTTAGCAAAAGATCCTCTTGGGAAACTGCATCTGAGGGAAGCCAGACAAAAAGGCAAACATTTTAAAGCACTTGCACTCCTTTCTGAGCTTCTCCTGGATTCTCTGCTCTCAAGTGGCTAAAAAATATTAGTAGGAATATAGGTAAAGGACATAATTTTCAACATTTCCCATGCCAATAAGTATTGTAATCTTAGTATTATTTTTAATACTGGAATGGTGTTCCAAACTTTGTATATACTGAATTTTATTGATCCAATCTATTATTGCAATCAGGTCATCTTTAATTTTTTTCCAAGGCCCAAGTTGACAGTAATTCCATAAGAAAACAACTGTTTATATTCACTCAGTAAGAAAAGCTCTCTGTGATCATTTCAGAATTATAAATGGACAAGTGAATATTACCTTACCAGATTGAGCAAGGATCATTTTATTGATAGGTTATCCTAATACCCGCTAAGTTAGCCAGACTTCTCATGATTTATTCCTCTTCTTACTCAGCTCTGGTATCACGATTCCTGGTCCTTTCTCAAGAGCATCCGAAAATGAACAAATCCCAGGTAAGCTGTTTAGGGATTTACTTTCCACGTTTTACAGTGGATTTCAAAAAGGTTTATAGTAATTTGTACATTCAAATTAAATAGTAGAAACATAAAATAAAGCATCAGAGAGGGATCCCTCGGTGGCTCAGTGGTTTAGCACCTGCCTTTGGCCCAGAGCATGATCCTGGAGTCCCAGGATCAAGTCCCACATTGGGTTCTCTGCATGGAGCCTGCTTCTCTCTCTGCCTGTGTCTCTGCCGATCTCTCTCTCTCTGTGTGTGTCTCTCATGAATAAATAAATAAAATCTTTTTTTTTAAAAAAAAGCATCAGAGAAAAGAGTATCAGAACACTGCTGGAAAAGTTGGCATAAACATACAGAAATCATATGTTCCTATAGGCTTATCCAGAAAGACCCAAACAGTATGAGATAGGTCTTACATTGGCTACTTGAATGGTTTTCCTGTCATTTATATCTAAGCATTTTCTTAGATGATCTTTGAATAAGTGACACCAGGGGCCAGTCTTACCAAGAACATCTGTGAAAGAAATGCAGTGGGTTTCCTGTGACTTTAATACCCAGGCAAAGTTCAGGGGACCAATTTATTGTCCTCTGAGTAGATAAAATTAGAGTAAATGGGATAACAACTAGAGTAAATGGATCACAATTTCCTCAAATAGTGTCCTGTAACTGTTGCTTTCAACTGTACTTTCAAAACAGGTTGTAGAGTGAACAATTGAGTGTTTTATTCTGTGGATAAAACCTCCTCACTTACTGGTCTTATTTCAACACATTTCATGCAGTCTTATATCTGGCCCACCACTCCCATGGATCTGTTCCTGTAAAAGTTAGCAGTAGCCTAGATATTTTCAAATCCAATGAGTATTTTCAGTCCATGCTTTATTAAACTCCATGTTGTGTTTGACAGTATGACTCTCCCCTCCTTTAAATACACCTCTGATAATTTCTGATGTCACCCACATGGTTCTCTTCCTGGCTCTCTTTATACCTTTTGTAGAATTTTCTTCCCTATATCATTAGCCCCATTATTCTTCCTGTTTTTTTCATCCCTTTTGTGGTTTTGACATGCATCTCTTTATGCTCTGAAGCCTTTGTCCACTTCCAAGAACCTCAGCTGAGACTTGCTGAACATCTTTATAAGGCTATTCATGACAGACCAGTTTTTTCTTCTTTTTAATTCCTACTGCTATGAACCTTTCATCCAATAGCTATATGTTGACCTATATGCCAAATGCTATGCTAGATGCTCTTGATACATCTCTTGAATAGAAGAGATCCTGTCCCTATCCTCAGGGGACTCAGAAGCTAAGGAAGGAGGTAGACATTACACAGACAACCAAACCATGGTGAGATGGTTCTCACCTCCATCAGAACCCAACATACATGTATTTTGTACACACTGTATTAGAACACAGACCTCATGTTCAACCATCTCCTTTATCTCTCCATCAATATAGTCCCCCCTTGCTGGGCTACCCCTCCTATTAGACCTGGATAAAACTACATATGAAGTGTGGTATCTGGCTTCCTGGGGGACAACATAATGGAACCAGACAATGTAACCCGGAAGCGTGGGCAAGTTAACTCACCCTGGGGATGAACCTTGACTGAAGGGAGGTGGGAAATGAGAAGAAAGTGGATAGATACCTTCTCTCTCCTTTTACTTCTCCACATACGATCCATATGGTCCTTGTGGGGAGGTCCCATGTGTTGGCTGAATGCTCCTGCTCAGAGACCTGCTGCCTGTCTGGGGCTTATACTGAAGGGAGGGGTCAGTGTAATACCACTTGTCATCCCCTCATTACTTACATCCTCCCCTCCCCTCACTGCTCTGACTGTAGTCCCCCAAATAAAAGTGCCTTAGACATCTCTGTTTCCTAGAGACCCTAGCTAAAGCCCATCTTCCCTTCATCTTATTTGAGAAATCATAGGTACTAGAAACTACTTGCATATTTTTTAAATCAATAAAATTCTCTGATATAAAGGAATAAAGGCAAAGTAATTGAAAATGAGTTAGTATATATTTTAACATGGAACATTCAGGTACAACTCTACTCAGTCAGAAAAGTAGTCTGATGTTTATACCTGTAGGTAAAATCTCGTGAATGTGACAGTTAAGAATTCACACAAATGTGGGTGCAATGTTTTGTGATTCAAGTCCCATGAGCAGGATTGCCATTAGTGATAGTTTTCAAAAGAAGTGGAAATCCCTGAAGTTCCAATCTGAACTAAATACAGTGTTCCTTCCAGGTACGCAGTATTGCATTCCAGGAAAAATTTGAGTACATAAAAAAATGTATAAAAATACTGTGTGTTCAAATGTAAAATGGAGTAAGGTAATATGTTCAGATCATTTTTTAAGATTTTATTTCTTTTCTTAAAGATTTTATTTATTTACATGAGAGAGAGAGAGAGAGTGCATAAGCAGTAGAGAAGGAAAAGCAGGCTCCTTGCCAAGCAGGGAGACTGATGCGGGGCTTGATCACAGGACTTTGGGATCATAACCTGAGCCAAAGGCAGCTGTTTAACCAGCTGAGCCACCCAAGCACCCCTAAGATTTTATTTATTGGTATAGAGAGAGAGAGCACAAGTCAGGAAAAGAGCAGAGGGGGAGAGCATCTCAAGCGGATTCCCTGCTGAGTTCAGAGCCCAACACAGGGCTCCATCTCACAACCCTGAGATTGTGACCTGAGCCAAAATCAGGAGACAGATGATTAGCTGACTGAGCCACCCAGGCACCCCTATGCTCAGATCATTATAAACAGATTTTCCATCTATATGATGGTTAGGAAAGTAGACACTTGTACAAGAGTTGGAGCATGGGCAGCCCAGGTGGCTCAGCGGTTTAGCGCCACCTTCAGCCCAGGGCGCGATCCTGGAGACCTGGGATCGAGTCCCACGTCAGGCTCCCTGCATGAAGCCTGCTTCTCCTTCTGCCTGTGTCTCTGCCTCTCTCTCTCTCTGTTTATCTCATAAATAAATAAATAAATAAATAAATAAATAAATAAATAAATAAAATCTTTAAAAAAGACAGGAAAAGAAACCTTGCTTGATTTACATGATCTATCTAGTTATTTCCATTTTTCTCTCCTTCCTTTAACTGAGAAATCGCCATTTCACTTTCCATTCTCAGCCCCACAAGGGTGAGGACTAGGGTGAGACAAAGAAAGTGCCTCAGGCACAAATTTAAGAAGACACTCACACTCAGAGTCATGCAGGTGCCTCAGAGGTCATCTTGCCTCACCCTAGACCTCGTCCCACTCAGCCCACTTTCAGAGTTCCCACATCACTGCCAAAATTTCAGATTCACCCCTGCATTTTTATTCTTTATCCTACTGTCTGTCTCTCTGAGGTCTGCATCTTGAGGTCTCACTGTCTTCTCTCTGTGCTTCCTTGACTCCTGTCTTACTTGAGACTGTCAGCCACACTCACAGTACACTTTGTGCTGGTGGTCTCTATGATTGTCTTACTAGTTCTGTGTCAAAGGAACTTTTATTCCATGCGGGCTTCCTCCTCTCTTCACCCTCTTAAATAGGGTGGTGTGAGTGGGGTTTTGGTTTTGGTTTTGGATTTTGGTTTTCCCCTATATCAACCATGTAGGAGATATTTGCACTTGAAATGTCCTTAATTCTGGGAGGCTGGGCCTAAAGTTGAATCCCCCACAGCAAGGCAGTTGTAACATTCATTTCATAGCAAATATGTAAAGGCTCACAAATTACTGTTAACTGTGCTCCTTCCTAGAAGTTGGTAATGTCTTAGAGAAAGACAAGGAAATCCAAGGCTACATTTGAGGCAAATTTTATGCCTCAACAATAAAACACTAATTACAGAAAGAAATAATGTACTTGGAAAGACATTTAATCTGGGCATGAATACTGTTACCTCAAGAAATATACCCTACGAATATGATCCCCGTGGAGCCAATTTGAAAACTAGAAGTAATTGTTGTAAAGAAAAGCTATTTTAGAGAGGTTCCTGATGAATACAGTGGGTATGGGAAGCCACTACTCTATTCTAAGCATGAGAAAAGTCATTCTATAATTAAAAAACCACAAATATAGTCCAGTTAGGAAAGCCAGAAGTCAAAATGAAGAACTTACTCTGCACCAGAATATTCAAACTTTGAAATAACCTCTCGGCTGTCCTAAATGTGGAAAAACTTTCTTCAGAAGGGCAGTCTTCATTACACAGAAGAGAGTGTGTGCAGAAAGGAAACCAAATGAAAATAGGAAAACCTCTTCTAAGAAGCCCACCCTAGTTGTGCATCAGAGAACTCATACAGAGGAGAAACCCTATGAATTCGGTCAATGTGGAAAATTTCTATGTACTGAACTGGCCCTCTTTGCATATCAGATAACTCACAGGGAGAGAAATCTTACATAAGTAATGAATGTGGGACATTTCTCTCCCACAAGTCCACCCTTACTATACATCAGAACTCACATAGGAGAAAAACATGGTGTGTTAAATAAATGTGGTGGAACATTCATTGTGAAGTCAGACCACAATGAACATAAGAGAATACACACAAAGGAGAATATCTTTGATTGTAATGAACAGGAGTGTGACATCAGCAAAAGCTACACCTTGTGGAACATCAGAATACTATGTGGAAGAGACCGTACGGATAAATCGAATGTGGGAGAACCTGTCCTCACTCACCATTAGACAACATAAAAGGAGAGAGACCAGAGGAATGTAATGAATATGGGAAAACCTGCCAAAAGTTCTCCTTCACTGAATACCAGTGAACTCATACTGGGGAGAAACTATATGGACATAACAAATGTGGGCAATCCTCCTGCCACAAGTCATCCTACAGAGTACAACAGAGTATTCACACTGGAAAGAAGCCCTGTAAATGGAGGGAACATGGAAAACCCTACTGTCAGCTGTGGACCCTCACTCAACATCAGAAAATACATGCAAGGGAGAAACTCTACAAATGTAATACATGCAAGAGAACATTTTGCCACAAGTCAGACTTTCTTTTACATCAGAAAACTCCTAAGGGATGAATTTCAAAGAAGCAATGACCAACAGAACAACAAATCATGTAATTTACAGAATGCTAAAACCCTATAAAAATGCACAGAGGAGCAAAATCTTATAAATGCAGTTAATATGAGACATTTTTCTGCCCTGTATCAGTCCTTATTACATCAGAGAACTCATACAGGAGAGAAATAGAGTGTGTTTAATCAGTGTGGTGAAACATTCAGTATGAGCTGTAAAAATGTTCAACAATTCAGACTTTATGCCAAGTATGTCTCCCTTTCAAAATAATGGAACAGGGGCACCTGGGTGGCTCAGTAGTTGAACACCTGCCTTCGGTTCAGATGATCCCAGAGTCCTGGAATCGAGTCCCATATGGGGAGCCTAAGTCCCTGTGGGGAGCCCGTTTCTCCCTCTGCCTATGTCTCTGCCTCTCTCTTTGTGTCTCTTGTGAATAAATAAATAAAATCTTTAAAAATAAAAATAAAATAAAATAATGAAACATGATTTAAGTGAAATTAGTCAAGTCTTCTCCACATTGTTCCTTGACAGTACATGTGATGAGGTGTGAAGATCTAATCTTATTTCGTTCCAAATCAGTACAATTGTTCCTACAATACTTAATTTACAATCTCTCAACTTACAGTGTTTTCAATGCTCAGATTAGACAGGTTGGTTTTGTCTTCCCAGACTCCATAGCCTTTTAGTAACAGACTCTGATTCCTCCATCTGCAGAGATGCCAACTAAGAGGACTAACTGTTGTACTCCATGCTCCAGGCCCCATAGTGGGAATGCCACAGGTAAGCATTTATTTGATAAAGCCAAGCTCATGAAAGCCCTTCTTGGGATCTTTGTGATGAGAGAAAGACATAGGACAGCTAATAGGTGATCCTGAAGCTTCCTGCAGCCACGTCAAGAAAAGAGCAATTGCAGTAGGAAAAAAAAAAAAAAAGCAGGGATAAGCAGATTTGAGTAGTAAAGAGAATGTTGATGGTGTTTTGAGTCCAGAAAGAGTTGGTCTCCCTGGTGTTGATGTTCTCTAGTACCCACTCACCCCTATTCTATCAGTGGTTTAATTATGTCAACAGACGGGGTTTTTCTTTCTTTCCTTTTACTAGTAAACATGTTCATAGAAGTGTTCTTTAGAATTTGCTTTCCAAATTCTGAGAAAAAAAGACCTCTGTAATGCACATTTAATTATATTAAATGTGTATATGCAGTGAGGGAGGTTTGCTGTTTAGTAGGAGATGTTCTTCTTTCAAATCCTCATTTCCATGAGTGGGATTTTTTTCCCCTATGCCTCTCTGCTACATTGTGCATTCTGCCCCAAGCAAGATGAAGCCAGTTTATCCAAGTGTCATATTGGCATGTGTATACACCTACATATGTATATACATGTATTACACATATGAATATTTATATATGTGTACATGTACATGTGTGTATGTGTGTGTGTGTTGCTCTTTTTTCTTGAAACTTTTCCTGTGAAACTTACTCATAGTTACTTCAAAGCCTCGGTTGCTACTGAGAATGGACTTTATTATCTTTCGCTTTAAAACTATATTCTTGGAGTGCTTGGGTGGCTCAGTTGGTTAAGCGTCTGACTCTTGATCTCAGCATGGGTCTTAATCTCAGGGTCATGAGTTTGGGCTCTATGCTGGGCATGGAGCCTACTTAACAAAACAAAACAAAAACTGTATTCTTTATTGGTGGAATTTTTTTTAATTGCACTTAAGTTGTCTATATTTTTCCCTCAGTTTTAGTACTGTTTTGCTTTCTGTGTTTCAGAAATTTTCTAAATTTCCAATGGTCTGCATATTAATTGTCCAGTTATACCTTCAGCTTGTCCACTTACTTTGGGTTCCATGGCAATGCAGGATTCTGTCCATTATTGTATTGTTTTTCTTTATTGTTTATATTTAATATTATACAGATATAAAAGCTATGTGTTGGGAAGAATGTTTTTAAAATCTGATAGAACCAGTAAATCCAGAAACCCAAGAAATTCAGTGAACCCCAAGCAGTACAGAAACAAAACCACAAGGCACATCAAAATCAAATTTCAAGACACGTAAAAATCAAAGCCAAATTCAATAAAGAGAAAATCAAAGCCAAAGGGGAAAAAAGGGGGGGGAGATATTACAAAGAGGATATATTTGTTTTCTAGGCTGCCATAACAAGTACCACAAACTGGGTGCTTTAGAACAACAGAAAATCCTGAAGGCTAGAAGTCTGGGGACAAGGGATTGGCAGTCGGTGCTCCCTTCTGAAGGGTCTCGGGAAGAATGTGTCCCAGGCCTCTCTCTTGCCTTTGGGTAGTTCTATGGCTCGTGAAAGCATCACCTGGTCTTCATATGGCATTCTCCCTATTTGCCTATCTGTGTCCAAATTTCCCTTTTGTAAAGATACTAGTCGAATTGGATGGGGGCCCACTCCCACTCTACTCCAGTATGAATTTATCTTAACTAAGCTGCAAAAACCCTTTCTTTCAAATAAATTCATATCCTGAGGTGCTGGGGGTTAGTGCTTCCACCCACAACGTACAGTAATGTATTAGTTATCTATTGCTATGTAACAAATTACCCTGAAACTTAGCAACCTAAAGACAGCAATCAACATTTACTATCTCACAGAGTTTCTATAGTTTAGAAATCTGGAAGCAACGGAGGTGGTTCTGGCTCAGGGTCTTTCATGAGTTAGCCATCAAGATGTTGATCAAGGCTGCAGTCATTTCCAGTCTTGACTGGGGCTGAAGGGTCCACTTCCACCATGGCTCCCTCGCATGGCTGTTAGCAGGAGGTCTCTGTTCTTTGTCACTTGACCTCTTCGCAGAGCTTCTTTAGTAGCCTCACCAGATGACAACTGGCAGTCCCCAGAGTGAGTAACCCCAGAGAGAGCAAGATGGAAGCCACAATTCCCCTTTAGCCTGGCTGTGGAAGTGCTATCACAATCCCCATATTGTATTGATCACACAGACCCACCTTGGTATCATGTGGGAGAGGACCACACAAGGGCAGGATACCAGGAGGTAGACATTGCTGGGACGATCTTAGAGGCTGGCTTCCATGATAACCACAGTACAAATCAAGCGGTTTCAAGAACAATGGGAGGAGACACACTGGGAGCAATACAAACAACTCTTTCAAGAAGTTGCACTAACTGGGTGTTATGCTCTATGTTGGCAAATTGAACTCCAATAAAAAGAAATAAAAAAAAAAAGTTGCACTAAAGGTGAGAGAAATGACCTGGTAGCCTGAGGAAGGAGTGTACAGGAGAAGATAGAGCAGCTGCAGGCCAGACTACTGACCCATACCAGCAAGGAGAGAAGATAAGAAACAACATACATGAGCTACAGAAGCCTTTCTGAGCATAAAAACAAAATGACAGCTGCTATGATATGAATACATTGCCCCCCACCCCCAATGTATATGCTGAATCTTCACATCCACAGGTGATTAAGAGATATGGCCTTTGGGAAGTGATGTGGGACACAGTGGGACACATAAGGACACAGTGGGAAGGCCCCAGCTATGATTCAGGAAGAGAGCCCTTACCAGAAAAGCCTTCATCTTGGACTTCTTGGCCTCCAGAACTTGGACATAAATTTCTGTGGCTTGTAAACTACCAAGTCTGTGACATTTTGTCACAGCAGCCCGAATGGACTGTGATAACTACTTTACCTCCACCCTCCAAATTCCACACAAGGCCTCACTGGAAATGTACAAGGAAAGGAATTCTGGGAATATAGCTCAGCCAAGCCATCTTGACACACTGCAAAGTCATCATACTCCCCTGTCCTCTTCGATGTAGGGACAGTGGAGGCTTCCTCCAATTATTATAGCCCTAAGTACTCCACTATCCTTGTCAGTTTCCCCCAGCCCTGCCCACACTTGTGTGTGCCACCTTAGTAGGCACCTTAGTAGGTGGCAGACTTGTAAGGAATCTCTCCATCCCGTTCTCATTCCTTTTGAGTGCACTGCTTCCCAACAGGACTGATTCCATATTTGGTGCCAGAAGTGGCCCCAGGAAACAGATTCTCAGAACAGAAATAATAGGATCCTCGAGTGATAGAGGCCAGGGTCAGCACCCTAACCCTTGGAGACACAGTGGACAGTGATCATAACATGCCTCATGCCTTAGGGTAGAGTGGGTAATCAGAGGATTTTGGCCTGCTGGTGATGGCTAATTGATCATGGAGACCCTAGAAAGGGCAGCTTTCTAAGGTATAGCTTGATCTGTAAATGAAAAATGTCTGGGTCTCTCGGACAGAAACCTAATGAGTGTAGTAGAAATTCATGGCACCGTCCTCAGTTCCCAGACCTAAGTCAAGTACTAGGCCCAAAGTAGCTTCAAGAAGAACCTTCACATAATGGCCGTGCAACAAACCCATAGGAGCACAGAGTGAGTCTTCCTCCTCCGGGCCTTCCCAGAGGGAGCTGTGGTCATTTACCACCATGACTGTGCCCTGAAGAAGGGGTAATACTCAGACCTCCAAGGGTAATTAGATATTGGCTCCAGTATAATGCTAATTTTTTGAGTTCCCAAATACCACCATGTCAGAGCATGGACTTACATAATGGTCAGGAGATAGTTGGAGTTTGGGCCTGAGTCTACCTCATGGAGGATTTAGTTCTACCGGTTAAGCCACAGGCCCATCCTGCAGTCATTTCCTCAGAATGTATATATAGTAGAGACAGGCTTAGTAGGTGGCAGATTTCCTGTCTTTGAGGGAATTATGTTGATGTTTTTGTAGCTCATGATACTGTAATCTACTTTAGTAACTCTTATATTGTTTTAGAACCTCCCCAAATCCTCTAACAAGGAGCCACTGATTTCATGCAAATATCCAACATTGTTTGTATGGTGTGCACGGATTACGGTATGCTGTGCACCTCTCCAATTTTGCATTCTATGGAAGTTGAATTGTCTTCGAAGAGATAATTTAATCTTTAATAGAGTTGAACATTCATCCAATAGCAATTATTTTGTGTTTACTCTCATGAGGACATCATTGATTGGGTTTTGACCTCATCTTGGTTATACCTGCAAAGGTTCTATTTCTAAATAAGGTCAGCTTTTCCTATAGGAGCTGCCGGGTTGAGAGGAGCATGGCCCTCTCCTCTCCCCGCGATGGCATGTGCGTGTCCGTTGATATCTGTGTACTCCAGAAAGGGGGAATCATCTGGCAAAAATGTTACTTTGCCTACTGTGTTTAAAGCTCCCATTTGACCCAATATCATGAACTTTGTTCACACCAACTTGAGCAAAAACAACAGACAGCCATATGCTGTCAGTGAATTAGCAGGTCATCAAACCAGTGCTGAGTCTTGGGGTAATGTCAGAGCCCTGGCTCGAATTCCCAGAGTTCGCGGCGGTGGGACTCACCGTTCCGGCCAGGGTGCTTTTGGAAATATGTGTCATGGAGGCTGCATGTTTGCACCAGCCAAAACCTGGCACCATTGGCACCGCAGAGTGAACACAACACAAAAGCGATATGCCGTCTGCTCTGCCCTGGCTGCCTCAGGCTTACCAGCACTGGTCATGTCTAAAGGTCATCGTATTGAGGAAGTTCCTGAACTTCCTTTGGTGGTTGAAGATAAAGTTGAAGGCTACAAAAAGACCAAGGAGGCTGTTTTGCTTCTTAAGAAACTTAAAGCCTGGAATGATATCAAAAAGGTCTATGCCTCTCAGTGAATGAAAGCTGGCAAGGGCAAAATGAGAAACCGTCATCGTATCCAGCATAGGGGACCCTGCATCATCTAAAATGAAGACAATGGTATCATCAAGGCCTTCAGAAACATCCCTGGAATTACTTTACTTAATGTAAGCAAACTGAACATTCTGAAACTTGCTCCTTGTGGGCATTTGGGACGTTTCTGCATTTAGACTGAAAGTGCTTTCTGCAAGTTAGATGATCTGTATGGCACTTGGCATAAGGCTGCCTCCCTCAAGAGTAACTACAACCTTCCCATGCATAAGATGCTTAATACAGACCTTAGGAGAATCTTGAAAAGCCCAAACATCCAAAGAGCCCTCCGAGCATCACACAAGAAGATTCATCATAGAGTCCTGAAGAAGAATCCACTGAAGAACCTAAGAATCATGTTGAAGCTAAACCCATATGCAAAGACCATGCACCAGAACACCAAGAATCACAAACTCCAGATGGATAAGGCAGCAGCGGCCTTAGAAGCCAAATCAGATGAGAGGGGGGTTCCAGGCAAGAAGCCCATGGTAGGGAAGAAAAGAAAGAAGGCTGTTGGTGTGAAAAAGCCGAAGAAAACTTTGGTAGGAAAAAAGGCTGCAGCTACCAAGAAACCAGCAGCTGACAAGAAACCTGCAGAAAAGAAACCCACCATGGAAGAGAAGAAGCCTGCTGCCTAAAAACTTATATTTGTTTATTCCATAAAAGTCAAATTATTTTGGACAGCTAATTTTAAATAAAGACCTGATCAAAGACAGTGAGAAAATAATAAATAAATAAATAAATAAATAAATAAATAAATAAATAAATAAAGTCACGTTTGCAGGTAGCAGGGTGTGAGATCATAGAAAATATTTTTTAGAAACACAGAGCAGGTGTCTCCTGCTCACGAGGGTTAAAACTTAAACCCAAGTCAACCCACAAACATAGATTATATCCTCAAATGTGTGACAGTGAAACCTCAATATAAATTTAATGATTAAAAGCAAAAAAAAAATTAGTTGTATACACTAGTGTTCAGACGACATTTTAAGTTTAAATATAAGCATTTATAACATCTCTCCCTTATCCTATCAACTCCAGTTACTTGCTTAAACGATGTAAATGTCTTATGTGGTTTTGATATTAAAATCCAGTTGGAAATAAACAGAAAGCAAATTCGTGCTGAAACTTTATGTCTAGAATGGGCTAACTTTTGCATAATGGCTAACCTTTTATTTTTTCATAAAAAATATGAGAATTATGGCTTATAATTAGTGGTGGCCCCCAGGAAACATGGCAACAGATCTAAAGAGTATAGGAGCACATGGGTGGCTCAATCGATTGGGCATCTGCCTTCAGCTCAGGTCATGATCCTGGGGCCCTGGGATTGAACCCCACATTGGGCTCCCTTCTCAGTGGGGAGTCTGCCTCTCTCTCTCCCCCTGCTTTCTCTCACTGTCTCTCAAAATTTTTTAAAAAGTTAAAAAAAGATCTAAAGAGTATATGTTAATTTTTTATTGAGATCTAGGTTTCTATTGAGTCTAGTAATGACAAATTTGGAGTACTAGACTTTTCAGAACCAGCTGTGCTAGTCTGATCTTTTAAGCTTCTTTCTTTTTTCTTGCAATACAGACTTTAGAATTAGTAATTTGACCCTGATAGGAACCATGTTGGAAATCTTAATAGATTTGAAACACATGAAATAATTCCTGTTTAATTTTAACTCTAACCTAGATCAATGGAACAGAATAGAGAACCCAGAAGTGGACCCTGAACTTTATGGTCAACTAATATTCGATAAAGGAGGAAAGACTATCCATTGGAAGAAAGACAGTCTCTTCAATAAATGGTGCTGGGAAAATTGGACATCCACATGCCGAAGAATGAAACTAGACCACTCTCTTTCACCATACACAAAGATAAATTCAAAGTGGATGAAAGATCTAAATGTGAGACAAGATTCCATCAAAATCCTAGAGGAGAACACAGGCAACACCCTTTTTGAACTCGGCCACAGTAACTTCTTGCAAGATACATCCATGAAGGCAAAAGAAACAAAAGCAAAAATGAACTATTGGGACTTCACCAGGATAAGAAGCTTTTGCACAGCAAAGGATACAGTCAACAAAACTAAAAGACAACCTACAGAATGGAAGAAGATATTTGCAAATGACATATCAGATAAAGGGCTCGTTTCCAAGATCTATAAAGAACTTATTAAACTCAACACCAAAGAAACAAACAATCCAATCATAAAATGGGCAAAAGACATGAACAGAAATCTCACAGAGGAAGACATAGACATGGCCAACATGCATATGAGAAAATGCTCTGCATCACTTGCCGTCAGGAAAATACAAATCAAAACCACAATGAGATACCACCTCACACCAGTGAGAATGGGGAAAATTAACAAGGCAGGAAACAGCAAATGTTGGAGAGGATGCGGAGAAAGGGGAACCCTCTTACACTGTTGGTGGGAATGTGAACTGGTGCAGCCACTCTGGAAAACTGAGTGGAGGTTCCTCAAAGAGTTAAAAATAGACCTGCCCTACGACCCAGCAATTGCACTGTTGGGGATTTACCCCAAAGATACAGATGCAATGAAATGCCGGGACACCTGCACCCCGATGTTTCTAGCAGCAATGTCCACAATAGCCAAACTGTGGAAGGAGCCTCGGTGTCCATCGAAAGATGAATGGATAAAGAAGATGTGGTCTATGTATACAATGGGATATTACTCAGCCATTAGAAACGACAAATACCCACCATTTGCTTCAACGTGGATGGAACCGGAGGGTATTATGCTGAGTGAAGTAAGTCAATCGGAGAAGGACAAACAGTATAGGTTCTCATTCATTTGGGGAATATAAATAATAGTGAAAGGGAATAGAAGGGAAGAGAGAAGAAATGTGTGGGAAATATCAGAAAGGGAGACAGAACATAAAGACTCCTAACTCTGGGAAACGAAATAGGGGTGGTGGAAGGGAAGGAGGGCGGGGGGTGGGGGTGAATGGGTGACGGGCACTGAGGGGGGCACTTGACGGGACGAGCAGAGCACTGGGTGTTATTCTGTATGTTGGTAAATTGAACACCAATAAAAAATAAATTTATTTAAAAAAATAAAAAAATAAAAACTTACCAGAAGTTGGGATTTGAAAAAAAAAAAAAAAAAAGTAACTCTAACCTAGAATTTTAAGAACCAAAATCAAGAGTAAGGAGTCTGGTACACAACTTTTTTCTCTTTATCCCAAATAACCATTTCTATTTCTGTAGTTGTATTTATAATGTTTCTACTGTTTTCATTTTAAAACTTAATTCAGGTGCATATAATATATATGTAACATATATATAACATATTTTCAGCTTATATATAACTTAACCTATAAAACTATAAGGGGTCTTATTTGCAATGGTCCTTTTGGTAAGCCATATATATATATATGTCATTTTCTTAGAGATTAATACATAAGGAATAAGACATGGAGGGGCCACATCTGGGGATCACAACAATTTAGCTCTGTGGCAGCTACTGTAATATCTGGTAAAGCAGAGAGAGATAAGAATGACCCCCACAGAAGAAATTGAATGTTGTTTTCCCATCACTTTCTGTGGATAGGGGCCAGACTTTAAACAAACTTATTAGACCCCGCCTATCCTACTTGGCTGAACAGGGCGAAGTTGCCACCAATGGTGGTGGGAAGATTCAAAGAAGTAGAGATTTCAGACCCAAGGCCTGAATGGATTCAACATTACACACCAGTGTTAGCATATAGTAGGAGACTTAGCATTTATTCATTAAAGCATACAGGAAATCCACATATTTCAAATAATCCTACAATAGATTCTCTGTGTCCTGAATCTAACTATAATTGGTGCAATTTGTCCATCTCCTTGTGGTTCTCTAGATACATCTAAGGATGGTGCTAACTATTCAGGGAAGCTGGATGTTCTAGAGTTCTGTCCATTCAGACTAATGGCAAAAGCCATCACCCCCCACAACCAGTAACCTTTAGACCTCTCGTGTCTACCCTCTTAACCCTATCTTTTAGCTTCTCTGATCGTGATCAGCATTTTGTTTTTCCACTGTCCATGGCAAAATTTCTTCTTTTCTGATAGTTCAATTCCAAAGAGAAGGCTTTTGCTTTCCTTATTTATGCTTGGATTAGGGTTGCATCATCTCCCTACAAAAGTTTACATCTTTAGAGAGCTGCCTCCATTGAAAATATGCTTTTTATTCATCCAGTGAAAACAGATGAACAGACAAAATGAGTGTTCTTTTCCCTCCACCTCTTAGCCTACTTCTCATGCTAGGAACAGCCTTATCCAATTTCAAGTTTCGGTTGAATACGTTTAGTCATTTTTTGCTCAAAGAATCAAGTCAATACAATATATAAAATACATTTCTAATCACATCTCCCGGTTTCTTCACTACATACATATTTCTAGTTCTCAAATGTTTCACACACAATTGGGCTTTGACTAAAAATCTTTGATCCCTTTTGCTAGAATTAGGAATTGAACCCAAAGGTAAGTGCTTTTTAAATGCCTTTCTGCATTTTTAGGGTTTATTTTTATCATGAGTTTTCTGATGTCGAATAAGTTTTGAGTTTAAGCTAAAAGCTTTTCTACACTGATTACATACAAAAGGTTTCTCTCCAGTATGGATTTTCTTGTGTTTATTAAGATTGGAGTTATTGTTAAATACCTTCTGACATTCATCACATTTATAAAGTTTCTCTTTTGTATGAATGTTTTTATGTCGATTAAGGTCTGAGCAATAGCGAAAGGTCTTTTGGCATTCATTACATGTAAAGGGCCTCTCTTCAGAATGAATTTTCTGATGTTTAGTAACATTTGAGTAATATTTAAAGGTTTTTTCACAAACATTACACTGGTATGGCCTCTCTCCAGTATGAGTTCTTCGATGTTGAGTTAGATCTGAGAAACGAACAAAGGTCTTTTTACAATTGCTGCATATGTAATGTTTCTCTCCAGTATGGATGTGTTGATGACGTTGAAGATCTATGAGCTGGGTAAAGGTCTTTTTACATTCATCACATGAAAAGGGCTTCTCTCCAGTATGAATTTTCTGATGTTTTTTAAGATTTGAACTGCTTTTGTAGGATTTATCACAATCATTACATTTGTAGGGTCTCTCTCCAGTGTGAACTCTTTGATGTAAGATAAATTTTGAGTATGGTCTGAAGTCCTTTTTACAATAATTACATGTGTAATATTTCTTTCTAACATGAATCTTTTGGTGTTGCACTTTTTCTGAGAAACTGTCAAAGGCCCTTCCACAAGACTTACAGGCAAAGAGTTTCTTTCGAGTGTGAGATTTTTGATGGAGAATCAGGTTTGGTCTCTTGCCAACATGAAATCTCTGATGTGTGTTAAAGGAAGAGAGAAACCTGAAGGTCTTCTGACACACACCACATTTGTATGGCTTCAGTCCGCTGTGCACAGTCTGGTGTTGAATAAACTTTGAAGTGCTGTTAAAGGTTTTACCACAATGGTTACACTCCAAATGTTTATCTAGAATATAAATTCTTTGGAAGACTGTAAATGATGAGCAATGCCTGAAGGCCTTTGTGTTTTGACCCTGTATGGGGGCTTTCTCTATCTTGTGAATTCCCTGATGTCTGGTAAGATGGGTGATATGGTTGAAAGCCATGCTGCAGTCCTCACATTCATAATGCTGTACAAAACTACACAATCTTTGATACCTAGCACGGTGAGAGCTTTGTCTGATGATAGTCTCAGATTCATTAAGGGCATGATAATTCACCAATGCTGGCTGACATGCTGTTAGGAAAATAGGAGGAAAATTAAATTAAATCCAGACATTACAATAAACATCAAGATCATTAGTAAGGGGGTTACAGGGTAAGAGAACATCTCAGTGATCGGGGACTTCAGAGAGGTAGGACCAGAAGTGAGGGTGGAGGAATAAAAGACACTTGTTCTCTAAGTATAAGAACTTAAGTGATCACAGGTGGCATATGAAAAATTTCTGTAAACTTGAAATACTTATATGTGACTGTAAAAACAATTAGTTAAAATTTAATTACCCAAACAGAAAAGCTTAAAGAATCTAAAAAGAGGGATGCCTGGGTGGTTCAGTGGTTGGGCATCTGCCTTGGGCTCAGGGCATGATCCTGGGGTCCCAGGATCAAGTTCCGCATCGGGCTCCTTGCATGGAGCCTGCTTCTCCCTCCACCTGTGTCTCTGCCATTCTCTCTCTCTCATAAATAAAATCTTTAAAAAAAATCTAAAAAGAATCACATGAAATTCTACACAGGGATCAAAGGTTTATTTTCATTAAGATCCCTTAAAATAGCTCTGTATAGATATAGCAATTTGTAAAAGTGATTATACTTTACATATTTTCCTTTAAACAACAAAATTGGAGGTCTTTCTATGAGTAAACATTAATCTGGTATATCAATTTTACTGATCTATATATCATATTATATACATATGATATTAATGGCACTAATTGATAATGTCATATGACAATATGACATGTCACATAATATATAACAAAATATCAGTAAAATTGATATGGGATATATATTGATATGTGTATATATATACACATCTTGTTAATTTTTTGAAATATATTCTAGGCATAGATTCTTCAAAATGAGAGGGAGTCCCAATTTTTTATATATACACACATACCACATTCAAGTTTTATACTGCAAGAGCACATCATTATTTTCTGGTATTTGGATAACTGCCACTCTGTCAAACTTAACTTTTTTGTCAAACTGTGAGGTTTTAAGTTCTAACTTTTTTTAAATAAAGAAATCTAAATGAAAATTGGTTAACTGCTAGGAAAAAATTAATTTTGAGCATTTCTATAGAACATAAGAAGTATTATATTGGTTAATAAATTCAAAATGTTTTACCATTGATAAGATGAAGAACTAGAATGTTTTTTTTTTATCTTCCTCATTCTAGATCTTGAAATGCTTTTGAAGTGATTGAAAATGTATGGAAACAGAGGAATAGTTTAAAATAGATGAATAATATTTTCCAAGATAAATGTCATTAAAAGACAGAATCAAATGGTAATTAAAAAGAGCAAAGTAGAAATAATTGGCTTGAAGATATGTTTAAATAAACAGTAGTTCACATTTATAGCAAAATTATACAGTCAAAACTAAAGTTACACAACCAAAGACAAAGCAGTAACATGGGATCCTGATTGGAGAACTCAGAGGAAAAAGGGGTGAAGAAATGAAATGTAGATCTCAAAAATTGAAACAGGAGGTTTAAAAGAGAAGTAGCACTACCCATTAATAAAAGTCCTCAAGAGGAGGAAAAAAGAAAAAAAAAAGTTTAAGAGGATTTACCAAACTTCAGATGGCTTAGTACACAGACGGCTAGAATCTCTGGGAGAAAGGAGAAGGAAATACCAGGTGGAAAAATATTATAAAGGAATAATGACCAAAAACTTTCCAAACACAATGAAAACTATAAACCCACAGATCCAAGAAGCCCCACATATCCAAACACAAGAAACATGGAGAGAATTGCACCAAGGTACATGATAATCAGACTGCTCAAAATCAGCAAAAGACAAAACTATTTTTTGAGAAAGGATAAATAGGGCATTCTGCACGTTGAACAAAGAATGACATCACATTTTCCACTAAGAACACTTCAAGCAAATAAATAATATATATACCATATATAGAACAAAAATTTTAATATCCTAAAAGGAAACAACCAAAAGCCAAAAACAAACCCTATCAACCAGAATTCTTATGCCCATTCAAAAAAATGAGGACCAAGAAAAAAAACTTCAGAAATACAAAAGCCAAAAATTCATTTCCAGCAGAACTACAAGTTAATTTAAAAGATTTAAATTTTTAAAATTTTAAAGGAAAAGGCTACCAGGTAGAAATTTAGATCTACACAAAGGGAATGAAGAACATCAGAAATTGTAACTACATGGTAAATATGTAAGGTTTTTAAAATTATTACTCAAGTCTCTCTAAAAGAGTATTGGCTGATTAAACAGAAACAGTGTACTGCGGGGCTATAACAGACATAAAAGTAAAATGTGTCACAACAGCATAAAGGCTAGGTGGAGATAAATGGACATAGAATCGTATATTAAAGATGGATACTATAAACTCAAACCTTAATGCAACTACTAACTTGAAATCATAGATACTAAGCCAAGCAAGGAGGTTTTTCTCAAAAATTTCTCAATTTAAGAAAGAGGACAAAGAGGAATAAAGAACAGATGTGACAAATAAGATATGTTCAGATGTAACCATATCAATCACATTAAATGTAAATGGCAGTCGGGGTGCATGGGTGGCTCAGTGGGTTAAGCACCCGACTCGATTTCAGCTCAGGTCATGATCTCAGGGTCAAGAGATGGAGCACCTGTGTTGGGCTCTGGGCTCAGCAGGGAGTCTCCTTGAGATATTCTTTCTCCTTCTCCTTCTCCCCCCACATGCTCCCTATCTCTCTCCCTAAAATAAATAAATAAATCTTTAAAACAACAACAACATGTAAATGGCAATAAGCCAGGTTTCTCAATCTGGGCATTACTGACAATTTATACCAGATAATTCTTGTTGTAAGGCTTCCTTGAGCATATAGGATATTTAATAGCATTTCTGGCCTCTATGCCCTAAATGCCAGAAGCATACACCCATCCTAGTTGTGACCACCAAAAATGTACCAGACATTGCCAAAAATCCTGAAGGGACAAAAATCCTCCCCTCCCCCTCATTGAGAACTATGGTATAAACATCCTAATTAAAATGGTAGAGATTATCAAGATTAGATAAGCAAAACCAAATTATATATTCTCTAAAGAAACTCATTTTAAATATTTAAAGATGCAAATAAGTTAAAAGGAAAAGAATGGAAAATATGTGCACCATGCTACTAGTCAAAAGAAAGCTTGAGTGGCTGGCTATACTAATAGAAGATAAAACAGATTGCAGGGCAGCCCTTGTGGCTCAGTGGGTTTAGCGCTGCCTCCAGCCTAGGACGTGATCCTGGAGACCTGGGATTGAGTCCCACATCAGGCTCCCTGCATGGAGCCTGCTTCTCCCTCTGCCTGTGTCTCTGCCTCTCTCTGTGTGTCTCTATGAGTAAATAAATAAAATGTTTTAAAAAAATAAAAAGTAAAACAGATTGCAGAGCAATAAAAATTTCCAGAAATAAAAATATTTCATGATAAAGTAGTCAGTGAAGAGTAAAGTAACCTTAAATATTTATGTATGTACCTACAGAGCTTCAAAATACATGATGCAAAAGGAATATCAAGAAGTAGACAAACTCACAATTATTGTTGGAGATTTCACACCCTTCTCTCAATAACGGATTAAAGAAGTAGGCAAAATTCCAGCAAATCTAGGATTGAACAACACTATCAACCAACTATACCTAATTGCTGTTTATGGAACTTTCCACTCAGCAACAGAAAACATATTCTCATCTCAAGTACATAAGGAAACATTTCCCAAATTGGACCACATTCTAGCCATTAAAAACAAGTTTCAACAAACTTAAAAGGATTCAAGTTATGCAAAGTATGTTCTTTCTCTACAATAGGATTAAATTAGAACTTAGCAAAATCCGCCAGTACTTTCAAACTAAATAATATATTTCAAACTATTCAAACAAATGAAAAGAGAAATGAACATGTATTTGAACTGAAGGAAAATGAAGACAATATATAAGAAATTGTGAGATGCCACTAACACAGTATTTGGGCAAAATTCATAGCAATAAGTGCCTGTATCAGAAGAAAGTCTCAAATCAAGACTTCAGCTTCTACCTTAAGAAAATTTTAAAAAGAACAAATTAAACCAAAGCAGAAGAAATGAAATAATAAGAATCAAAGAAGAGGGACGCCTGGGTGGCTCAGTGGTTGACCATCTGCCTTCGGCTCAGGGTGTGATCCCAGAATCCCAGCATCGAGTCCAGCATTGAGTCCCGCATCGGGCTTCCTGTGCCTAGGTCTCTGCCTCTCTGCATCTCTCATGAATAAATAAAATCTTTAAAAAAAAATAAAGAAATCAACGAAATAGAAAAATCAGAATCCAATACAGACAAAAACAAACAAACAAAAACAAAAAAACCAGTAAAACAAAAAGAAGGTACACCTGGCTGCCTCAGTCAGAGGAGTGTGCCACTCTTGATCTTGGGGTCATGAGTTCGAGCTCCACATTGAGTGTAGAGATTACTTAGATATTTTTTAAAAGAAAATTGAAAAACCTAACTAGACTGATCAAGAAAAAAAGAAAGAAAAAAACCACATTACCAATGAGGAAAAGAATGAAAGAAGTGACCTAAACTGCAGATTCTACAGCCATTAGAAGGGTAGTAAGGGAGTATAGGGAATAAAGGAATATATAGACAACTGATTTTTTGACAAAAGAGCAAAGGCAATGCAGGTTTCTCACCCTAGGCAAAAATGAATCACTAAAACAACAAGAAAGGCATCCTCCAAACAGAAATGAAAATGCTGCAGGATTTTGAATAGATGGTAAAAGTAGTAGGGGCACCTGGTGGCTCAGTGGTTGAGCGTCTGCTTTTGGCTCAGGTTGTGATCCCAAGGTCCTGAGATTGAGTTCTGCATCAGGATCCCTGAAGGGAGCCTGCTTCTCCCTCTGCCTATGTCTCTGCCTCTCTCTGCACGTCTCTCATGAATAGATAAATAAAATATTTTTTAAAAGGATGGTAAAAGTAGAAGAAAGTGAACCCTACTTAAATATACTGTAAGAAAGTAGACTTCATTTCAGTGTTTCCCTGAGTATATGCATAAAAATTTTGGAGCCAAAGACAAGGAAATCCAATTATAGCACAAGACCTGGGTATTCAATGAAAACTTTTATATAACCATAATGATGTAAATGCTGTTTATGGCTTTCATCTTTCAAGAATATGGTTATTAATATAGAATAGAATGCAAATGTTATCAGGGATGATAGTGTAAAAAATAAGCTTGATGAATGGCAATGTTGGGGGCGGGGAGAGATAAATAGAAAGGAAAGGAAGTGATGTCCTTATTTATAAAGTGGCAAGAGAAGAAATGCTATCTTTTGAGGGAAAAGTTGTTTTGTTATTTGAGGGGTGGACATAAAGCTGCTAAAAAAAATAAAATAAAATGATGTTGAAGAGGGAGAGGAGTTGAAAGAATTGCAGAAATTCAACAGAAAGTATCTCAAAGTAGAGAGTCCAGGAGAGAAGGCTCACAAAGAATTGTTAGAGCACCTGATTTATTTAATGTAACAGAGGATTTTTTAAAGCTTTTCCAGAGATTTGGGAGGTGGATTGAGGACCTGTACATAAGAACTGAAAAAAAGCTGGAGGAGTTATGAACCCCAGGAAACATTATAAGTCGTTCAAGACAACTTGCCTCAACTGTGAAAGATACTAGTCCTATAAGCCAGTCACAGTTTTATAAATACTGAATACCAACATCACAAGAAACAATTACATAGCATGTTGTGGGGATAGGAGAGAGGCATATGTATAATGGGTGGAGTCAATCAAGATCTAAACTAGATAAAAATCTATTTTTACTGTTTTTTTCTTTAAGTTCATGATAGAGAGGGGCAGAGACATAGGCAGAGGGAGAAGCAGGCTTCCTGCAGGGAACTCAATCCCAGGGACCTGGGATCATGACCTGAGCCAAAGGCAGATGCTCAACCACTGAGCCACCCGGGTGCCCCAGTAGATTATTTTTTAAAAAGGAGATCACTCTTAGCTTTTTAAAATATTTTTAAAAAGTAATCTCTATACCCAACATGGAGCTCAAACTCATTACCCCAAGATCAAGAGTCTCCTGCTTCACCAACTGAGCCAGCCAGGTGCCCCTCTCAGCTGTTTCCTCTCCCTCTCCCAAATGAATAAAATCTTTTAAAAAAAAATAATAAGGAAGAAGAATCAGCCTAAGACTATTGATTCTTTGAGTTATGCATGAAAGTTTCTTTGATCATATAATTTAAATAAAATCCATGCTTAAAAGGGTAAAAAAAAAAAAGCCATTTACAATAGCATCAGAAAGGTTAAATACTCAGGGATAAATCTGGTAAAATATGGTCAGAAAGAGTTGTAGAGACTTAGCCATTGTTAGGGAAAAAGATTCCCGAGTTAAATATGATGAATGCATACTATAAAACACTATATTGCACTACAGAAAACAGACATGTGTGTATATATATACATATATATAACTTATAAAGACCTCAGAGATAAATGGAAAGATGAGATTTTTTTCACAGCATGCCATTTAAATTGAAATGCACTTGTACACGAAACTGTGTATCTTATAACTGATAGGTGCATACTTAGCCTGGGAAATATAGCAGACTGGCTGTGGGTAAGGAGAAGAACGAGATCATGGGCTACAGAGGAAGGAAATACAAAATAATGGGAGATCTCAAATATAGCAACAGTGATCTTTGGCTATAAACTGAACAATGAAAAAATAAATAAAAATAAAAATAAACTGAACAATGTAATTGACTGAGTTCTCCACCTGACTGCCCTCCCACCACCACATTGCCAGCCATAAATGGTCTAAATCATTTTACTCAATAGGGGTGTGTGTGTGGTGTGTAGAAGTGATAAAAACAAACCAAGAAAGCAAACATTTGTTTTCTAAAACAACACAGTGGAGACAGTAGGAAATAATACTGTAGTAAGTCTAAATGGGACTACAACTTGATAGAAAAATATGCAGAATTTGGGCAGCCCGGGTGGCTCAGCGGTTTAGCGCCGCCTTCGGCCCAGGGTGTGATCCTGGAGCTCCAGGATCGAGTGCTACCATCGGGCTCCCGCATGGAGCCTACTTCTCCCTCTGCCTGTGTCTCTGCCTGTGTGTGTGTGTGTGTGTGTGTGTGTGTGTGTGTGTGTGTCTAAAGAATGAATAAATAAAATCTTAAAAAAAAAAAAAAAAAGGAAAATCTGCAGAAGTGCACAAAGAATGAAAAGATAAAGAAGAAAGACAAATACATCAGTGATCAAGGAGAGGGTTCAGAGAGGACCGCTCTGGATAGATGAACTAGTTTGGGGGTGGGAGAGGAGTTTGGGCTAGGTCATCACGTTTTTTTAAATAAGAAGGCCCACTGTTATTTGGAATTCTTGGGAAAACAAGCTTATAAAAGCTTTGAATTTGTTCCTGGGTTCTATGCTCTCTTCCCAAAATGCCAACAACAGTTTATATACATTTTGGGATTTTAGTCTACTCTTTAGATCTAATAATGTCCCAAGCCAAATCCTCATCATCTGTCTTTCAGAAGTCTGTTAGTGAGCTTCTGTATCATACCTTGAAACCCAAACATGTTTCATGCTTTAAAGCCTAAGCATGGGGCAGCCCCCTGTGGCTCAGCGGTTTAGCGCCACCTTCAGCTTGGGGTGTGATCCTGGAGACCCCGGATCGAGTCCCACAGTGGGTTCCCTGCATGGAGCCTACTTCGCTTTCTCTTTCTCTCTCTCTCTCTCTCTCTCTCTGCCATGAATAAATAAATAAAATCTTTAAATAAATAAAATCTTTAGATAAATAAAAAATCTTTAAATAAAGTCTTTAAATAAATAAATAAATAAATAAATAAATAAATAAATAAATAAATAAATAAATCCTAAGCATGCTTCTCTGAAATCCCTAAATGACCTTGCATTCTGGCAGTTTCTACTTTCTGTACTGAAAGGGGTGTCCTCACTCTCCATCAGATGGTGAATTTGATTGTTTTTCTGGTTATGATACATCTGATTACTTATTATCTTAATCTAGAGAGAGAGAAAAAAAATCCTTCTCCTGAACTCTTTCTTGGGGAAAAAAGAAAAGGCTTTTCATGACACTTTCTTGAGCTAAGCCATTCATTCATTCCAATCACTGATGAGTTACTTGACCAGTTCAGCTATTCATACTTCTGTCTCTTCATGTGGTAACTTAAACACACCATTTAGGGTCCTAAGACTGGAGGCATAACAAAAGGAGCACAGGGAGAATGATGAACGTGGAAGATGGGAGCCCGTGGGAGAACTCCTCTCCTGTCACCACCTCAGGGGTCCAGATTACTCTGACAAATTAGGGTTTTAGCTGTGCTGGCTTCCACCTGCTTGGTGCTGATTAGTTACCTGGGCATGGAGCACTCATCACCTCTTTCTCCATCATCCAGATGTCCTTCCCTTTCTTCAAAGTGGATATCACTTCTGCCTTATAAGTCCAGTGTCCTAAGATTAATAAATGACCTTGATTATGCTGTGTCTATTACAGAATTTAGACCCACACTTTTGGTGATAATCTTATTACCACATTAAAAATCTCTTAGCAACCTCCAAAGTACTATTTTTATTCTTTTTTTTTAAAGGACCATCTACATTTTTAGCAATTCCCCCGGCTGTCTCTTAGGCACACAATAGTCTAAGAAGAATGGCTTTTAAAGAAAGTGTGATGGTTTGGAAAATGGAGAATATGAAGCTTGAGTTGTCACACGATGAAAGTGTCCTTTCCTAGCATCACATGGCTCCAGTCCTTTGCTGAGGAATGTCAAGTTGAAATTCAGTCAAGCATTCTCAGGGATCAAGCATTCTCAGAGGTTTTGCAGATATTTATACAGAAGGAAAACTTCTACCACAGGCAGTTTTAAACTACCAAAGAAAGATCTCCTTACCCAAAGACACGAGATAATCACAGTTATCCAGCATCACATCCTTATACAATTGTCTTTCTTCAGGGTTCAGACAAGCCCACTGGTCCGGAGAAAAGATCACAGCCACATCTCTTAATTTCACTGACTCCTGAAATAACAATTTATACTTTATTTGTATGCATGCTTCCATGTGGCTCTGGTAGGTATCTTTCAAGTTGGGCATTGAGGGAGACAGACAGTATATGAGGATATGTAAGAATGTGTCCAAAAGCTATAATGGAAAGTGGAAACTGGAAGAAGTCTGCTTTATCCTTGTAGAGTTTGGGGAGGCAAAATTACTTATCCTCATGAAAAAGAACACTTCAAGAAATACATTTTGTGTGTGTATGCTTGGCATAGAAGTCAGCATGGTGAGGCTTCCACCCATGGGAATATGACTGAAACCTCCAAGTCAGAATCCCGCCCAGATGAACAGTGGGGATACTCCTCCTCCTGGATGTTGGGCTAGAACACTGGTCTTTGCCTGCCTTCAGACTTAAACTGAGTCTTGAGTCTCAAGCCTGCCAGATTTCAGACTGGAACTTACACCATTGTCTTTCTTGGTTTTTGAGCTTTCTTACTTGGGCTAGAACTACACCATTGGTGGTCCTGTGTCTCCAGATTGCTAACCACAGATCTGGGGACTTCTCAGCCTTCATAATCACAGGAGTCTTTATAGTAAGTCCTATAGATCTCCTCTTGGAGGACCCCAATTAATACAATCACTTCTTCAATGCATGCAGGGTGAGTTGAGAAAAATTGTGATTATATGAACTGAGGCATCAAGGAATACCTGCAAAAATGAGGTAAAGTTAAGTTATACTTTAAAGGAGAGGACACTTTTGGCTCTAGCCATGATAGAGTAGTTGCTGTGAGTTGTCCTCTCACCATCAGAGAACTAAAGGGCTAGATAAATATATAAGCCACTGTTTTTACACACTGAAAAGCAACCTATCCAAGGCTGTGACCCTTGACAGAAGAAAAGCATGTTATCCTGGCATTCTCCTTGGTGGCATTTCTAGAGCCACAGTGCAGAGACATAGAACACAAAGCAATGGTTTTGCTGGGTGGAGGGAGAGGATATCAGAGTTTGGAGCTTCCTTCCAACACAGCTAGGGTTGGGAGGGCAGGGTGCTAGAGAAGGAGCCCTAAGTACCTGTATGGGAATTTCCCTTGGATCCTTGGCTGACATTGGAAGTGTGCCTGTACAGGGCCAGATTTAGAAGAATAGCTCTTAGGATACTGAGTGAGACAGAAGCTTCAGAGGTCTCTAAGAAATCCTACTTTCTTTGGTAAAAATGTAGGATTCCAGACTATTCCAGTGCCCAGAGAGAACAGGGAGACTGAGCATTTAGTTGAGGTCACACACCTAAAGTTCCATACCCAGCAAAGATATCCCTCAAAAATAAAGGCAGGTACAAATTTATCAATTGGATTTGAAAAGTTGAATGGCCAGTAGCCACAAGACAAATAGAAACTTCTCTTCCAGAAGAAATCAGTATGATAATTTTTTATATCTGTTACAGCTTCCTAACAGTTCACCCCCAAAAAGTTACATTGAAGTCCCAATCCCCAGTACCTCCGAATGTGACCTTACTTGAAAATAGGGTTTTTACAGACATAATCAAGTTAAAAATGAGACTAGGGTGGGCCTTAATCCAATACGAGAGAGGAAATTTGGACTCAGAAGCAGACATGCATGCACAGAGGGAACTTTGGGCCAAGAGACAGATATGGGAGGAGACAAAGGGAGATCTCAATGTAAAGATAAAGACAGAGGCTGCAGGGATGTGTCTACAAGCTGAAGAATGCCCAAGATTTCCAGAATACCACCAGAAGCTAGGATTGAGGCTTGGAACAGATTCTCCCTTATAGCCCCAGGCAGCAAAATGTTTTTAGGCCCTGTAAATTCATATTTTAGGAAGGAAATCAGAAGTAAACAATTCACCTGTGATATCACCTTTAGAAACGAAAGGGCCATTTTTCTCCGTCTCCTCCTCCTCCTCTTCTCAGAAGAAAGCAGACTCCCGAGAAGTCACACCTTCAAAGTAAGAGCAGAAGTATGTGAAACCAGGCACCCCAACTTCCATCCTCACCCCAAATCACTACCACCTCAACTACGCAGAGGAAACCAGGAATACACACCAGCCTCCCAACCTTGACCTTCAGGTTCCTCTCTTCTCCTGGGCCCTACAGGGAGCCCACACGTGATGGATGCTGCAGCAGCTGGGATTTGGTGTGTATGTGGCCTCTCCCTATGTTCCAAAGTGTGTGGCTCTGCTTCCCAGATCTACCCTGAACAAAATTCCCTCTGCATCCCAGTGGAATAGAGCATGAACTCACCTTCCCAGAGAGGTTAGCCCCAGGATGGGCAGCAAGCATCTGAGCCTACTTACATAGAGCCCAGATCATTGTGCCCAGAATCTTCTCGTTTCCCAATCAAGGCCAGTAACTGCTGGCAGAGCTCTCAGCGATTTTGGTCCTAAGAATAGCTGGAACAAGGAGTAGGGAATGCAGGAGTGTCTGTCAAGATTTAGGCTGAAAACTCCCAAGTGCTCTTTATTCATGCCTCCTGTGTACCCCAATCATGATGTCATACGACAGACACCACAGAAGGGCTTGTGATGCACTTCCCACTTGAATCTTTGAGTTGAGATCTCACCTGATGCCACTCACCCACATGAAGCAGCTGCAGGGAGGAGGAGAAGCAGTTAGGTGCCTTCAGTGGGGTAATGGTATAAAAATAGCCTAGAATGTCCAGGTGGACCTGATATAATCAAAAGGGCCCTGGTGAGAAGGAGGCAGGGGCATCAGGTGATGAAGAGGGGTCAAGAGCTAAGGAAGAGTAAGGAAACAGGTCATCCCTAGAGCCTCCAGAAGGAACACAGTCTTCCCAGTACCTTGATTTTAGCCCTGTAAGACCCATCTCGGACTTCTATCCTTCAGAACCGCAAGGTAATCGATTTATGTTGTGTTAAATCATGCTCTGTGTTTGTGTAACTTAGTTACAACAGCAATGAAAACTGATGCAGGGGCCAGAGGCAAGAGGGCTGGGGTTGGGATGAGTTAGGCACAGAGTGCGCATGTCTGGACCAGAGGCCAGGAAAGAGCACGCCAGGTGTAGATACTTGCTCTCGCCCAAAGCCCAGGGTGACCACATGCTGCAGCAGGACAGATGCCCAGGCAGGGAGAGATGCCCCAGGCACCAATCAGCTGGGCCCAGCGGATGGCACCAGACACCAGTCCTACTCCCCTGCTCCTTTGCTTCTCATTTAGCCTTCATACAGGGGAACATTTGCCTCGAGGCAAAACAGAGGAACAGGGGAAAGAGCATATGTGAAATCAGAGAACTTAATTTCTCAATCGACTGATGGTTTCAGAAGACCCTGTTTTAAACATGAAGATGTGAAATTAGAGAGGTATGAATATGGGTGTTTACCATCATTTGTGGCCGAGCTAGTTGCATTATTCAGAAAGTAAAGGCACTGACATTTTTCACACACATGATGGCTGTTTTAGCAGGCTGCTGGGGGATCCTGTGAACCTGGCAGGTGCTAAGCACTTCTAAGCTCATGATCTCATTTACTGACACAGTCATCCTCTGCGGACATTATTCTGTTATTTTGGAGATGAAGAAAGGGAGGATTCTGAGAAAGAGGCAATTTGCCCCAGGCCTCCTAGTGGTGAGGGGCCCCACTGGGCATCAGCCTCCCAGCTGCCTGATGCTGAAAGACTAGGCATTCTGGCACGACCCTCCAGGGCATAATCCTGAGGATAGGATCTGCATCTGGCCCCATCTTACTTGGCAGGCTCATCAACCACCAATCCCCAAACCCATATCATTTTTCACACTCCATGCTTCTGAGTTTATTTTTTTTTATATTATTCTCTCTTTCTAGGCTTTGTTCCTAGAGCAGGGACTGTACCTTTTATGTCTTGCTACATGAAGCCTTCAGCTCTGGAGTCTGGCACTTTACCTGCCAGTGAAGAGGCATTCTTTCTTTTAAGAGTCTCCCACCACCGACCTGCTGTACTGGCATGAATGATTTTATTTCAGTATCTTGAAATCTCTTTAGTGTTAATACAATTGTTCTCATTTTAATTATTATAAAATTTAAACATTATTTTTCTAAGATCAATGGCCAGACAGTTGTGGTCCTGATGGGATATATCCCAAAGTTGTCTGAACCCAGGGCTGGAGGGCTTGACAGTTGCCACAGAATGCTCCGTTATAAATACAGAAAGGCAGAAATTGTGATTAGCTGCTTAATATTAACAAATTTTAGGGGCTTTGGTAGGTACTTAGCTTTGGTGTACCTCTGTTTTCCTTAAAATGAAGGCATTGGTCTCTTTCACATTTTTTTCTTTATCATAAGCATGGTGGAAACATATGTGTGATTCTGCAGGTATAACCTGAATCTGCAGAGAAAAAAGACTTTCAGGGCACCTGGGTGGCTCACTGGTTGAGTGTCTGCCTTTGGCTCAGGTTGTAATCCCGAGGTCCTGGGATCAAGTCCTGCACCAGATTCCCTGCTTCTCTCCCTCTGCCTGTGTGTGTGTGTCTCTCTCTCTTTCTATCTCATGAGTAAATAAATAAAATCTTTAAAAAAAAAAAAAAGAAAGAAAGAAAAATACTTTCTTTTGGATCTGACTTTTTGTTTTTTAAATAATTGACATTTTTATTAAGATCATTGTAGATTCACATGCCATTGTAAGAAACAGAGATGCCGGGATGCCCGGGTGGCTCAGCAGTTAAGCGTCTGCCTTTGGCTCAGGGCATGATCCCAGGGTCATGGGATCGAGTTCCGCATTAGGCTCCCTGCATGGAGCCTGCTTCTCCCTCTGCCTGTGTCTCTGCCTCTGTGTGTGTGTGTCTCTCATGAATAAATAAATAAAATCTTTAAAAAAAAAACTATGCAAAAAAAAGAAAGAAAGAAGAAAGAAAGAAAGAAAGAAAGAAAGAAAAGAAAGAAAGGAAAAGATGCCATGTACCCAGTTCTCCCAATGTCAGCTTCTTGCAAAATGATAGTATAGTATCAAAACCAGGATGTTAACATTGATAAAATTCTCCAATGTTACAATACATGATACACATAGTGGCTTATGTAACATATTTAAACTATTATTCCTCATTAGCAATCTGTGGTTCCATGTACTTCACAAAACTGCACTGAACGTGGGCCATTGACCTGGCATTTTCAGTAGTCCCTCTACTGTATATGGGATACATACTTCAGGTAATTTTTATTGCTGACTTTCACAAGATAACCGAAACCTTGAACATCATCCCTCAGAAGAAGTAATCAGAATCTTGGATCCGGAAAATGTACAGCCAATTCCACATAACCATATTGTTCAATTCAGTTTTGGAAATTAATCCATCCTGTTTCTCCCCACTCTGGCATAAAGGGGTAGCACATGGTCCTGTTAGGCTCACATTGAGTGACTTCCCTCTACCCTGTCAAACATAGGCATTAACTGATTATATGACATAGTCACAAGCTAAATATTCAACCACATTTCCCAACTGTCTGGCTACCCAGAAGATTTGTGATTGGTTTGTCTTCCTCACTAGAATGTATACTTCATGAGGGAGTAGAATTTTTCTGTCTTGTCCACTAATGGATATATCCTTAGCAGTTAGGAACATATACCTGATAGAAATAGGCTCTCAATTTTTTTAAAGATTTTATTTATTTATTCATGAGTGACACATAGAGAGAAAGAGAGAGAGAGAGAGAGAGAGAGAGAGGCGCAGAGACACAGGCAGAGGGAGAAGCAGGCTCCATGCAGGGAGTCTGACGTGGGATTCGATCCCGGGTCTCCAGGATCATACCCTGGGCTGAAGGCGGTGCTAAACCACTGAGCCACCCGGGTGCCCCAGGCTCTCAATTTTTAAATGCATGTTTAAAATATGGGAAGTGAGGAAGGAGAGGGATAAAGAGGAAATGCTGGAGTTGGAAGATGCTGGAGTTGGAAGCATTGAAAAATTGAAGTTGATTTTCAGAATTCTACCCAGAAATGTGGAAGGATACTTCTCTATAGCTCTTCCAAATCTCAGACTATGGTCTTGGTCCTGTTGCTTGGAAGGAAGAGCAACATTACCTGATGTTCCCCCTTTTTTTTTTTTTTAATATATAGGTAGGTGTAGGTTCCCAGTTCTTTGTAACAGAACTAGAATCTGAATCCATTCTTCCTAAAGCTCAGGTGAGCTCTTCCCACTACAGCAATTTTTTTGAAGATTTTATTTCTTTATTTGTTTATTTATTTATTTATTTATTTATTTATTAGAGAGAGACAGAGCACGAGTGGGGGGAGGGGCAGAGGGAAAGGGAGAAGCAGGGTCCCCACTGAGCCCAGAGTCAGAATCTGGTGCATCCCAGAATGCTGAGATCATGACCTGAGCCACCCAGGCACTCCCCCAAATTAGAGCAATTTTACTAGACAATAACTAATAGCTCCTCAATGTCTAATATAAAGGATTTTTTATTAGACCATGAGTGTTTGATATAAAGAATTTACAGAAAAATTAAAACTGGAAATGTGTATTATACTAATGTTCAGGTGTTCCAAGATAGATATAAAAATAAAAAATAAATAAATAAATAAAAATCACTCATAACTATGATTTTGATTATATTGAAAACACTGTGCTATTAGATGTAAGTTATTTATAAATAGTTATAAAAATAAATATTTATTTTTAAAATTTACTATTAAATAGTAAGTTATTTATAAATGGATCTATCAAAAATTGGAAAAATATAACCTAAAATGACTTCATCTGGAGTTCCTCCATCAAGATATCTTTGACTGGAATTTCATAATGGATGCTTTTTTTTTTTTTTTTTTTTTTTTTGGTCTTCTTAAGCAATTAAGTTCAAACAGTTAATTCAGAGGCTGAAACTGGCTTCCAGTTAGTTAAAGCCCTTAGCAAGTGTGGCAACATGTAGGGACAGAAGAAGATTAGTTTGGGCATTTTAAAAATGAGGGGCCTATTACTCTAATGAGTCCAGTGATGGTATGTTTGGAAGGCCAGCTTTTTAGAACAAGTTCCTTTAGTCTTCTGTTAAGTTTCTTTTTCTTTCCTATCATTTGGATTTAAGTACTGGAGTGATGGACTGGTATGAGTTATTTGGGCTAATGTTACATATAGACCATTCAGTTTGCTTTAGCTCTGGATTTTAAGGACAAAAGATGGGAAAAGGGGTTTGATGTGTGGTCATCTAAAGCCTTTCCTTTGTCTCATTAACTAAGGAATATATGAGCTACCTCAGGCCAGTGATGTCTCTATTGTCATGACTGTATTTATAATCCCATTTCCATTTTCTCAGTTATTTCTCAAATATATTTCGGTTCACTCTTTGGTCAAGTACGGTTGTATTTTTAGCTCCTCTACTTGAATCCAATCAAAGCAGAATGGGTCCTGTCTAGGTATGAGAATTTAATGTTTGTATCCACTTTAATTGGAGAAATACACATGTATTCCTTAGGATATTAGTGAACTGTGCATGCTCATGGGCTCATCTGAGAATACCCAAACTAACTTTTCTTTGGAGAAGCCTTAGTAATATCAGAGAGAGAAGAGTAGCGGACAAGAAAGAGAAATTGAGTGTCTTATTCACAAAATTATCTGTGCATTGGGATCAGGCCCATGAGACTTGTTAAACTAGAGCCTCTGCTTTAGGCTTAGCAGGGCAACTCTGTCACTAATGGTTGAAGGAATTCACCCAGCAATGTATGATAGGTCCTGACTTTGTAGGTCAGAAATCCACTAGGTAGCAGAAACTGGAAAGATTTAATGTTTATTAAGTCATTAAGAAATGTAGTTACCTTCAAGCAAAACACTACCTTAAGTAGGTTCTCCATTTTTTTAATGGAAGCCAATAGCCCTCTGTTGCAATAAGTCAATCATCATCCATCAACCATCAGCAATCACTCTTTAAGTTCTGGTTTCAAAATTAAGGAGAAAAATCAATTAAAGCTTTTTTTTTCTGTCTCTGCAGATAGGAATTTTCTTTTTTCATTTTAAAGATTTATTTATTTAAGAGAGAGAGGGAGAGAGTGTGAGCAGGAGAAGAGGCCAAGGGAGAGGAAGAGAGAGAATTTCAAGCAAACTGCCTTCTGAGCACAGAGCCCAACATGGGGCTCAATCTCATGACCCCAAGACCATGACCTGAACCAAAACCAAGAGTTGGATACTTAACCCGTTGAGCCACCCAGGCACCCCTAGGAATTTTCTTCAATAGTTTTAATCCCAGAAACTAAGTTCATATCATTTATGTCTATTTGGATTGGGTATACAGTTTTTCAGACAGAATCTTTTTATCATCTACCATATTGCCTCTATTCCTAAAAAACATTCATGGTCTAATTTATTATCTTTAATGAACACCCTCAATAAAGTATTTTTCTGATTACATTATTCTTTGCTTCCTACTCTCAATATAGAGAATATGATAAAGGCAATACCTTGGCTCATTTCAAATCCTAGGCTGGATCTTCTCATTTTTATGGTGGATATTTCAAAGAACCATGGTCAAAGGAAGATGTAAAATACATCTGTAATCATATGTTCCCGTGATGAGTACATTCCATGCTGAGTATGTTCTTAAATTTCCTCCATGAGTTTTATACTCTAGGATTTTTCATACAGTATGAACTCTGATGAACAAGAGTTGAGTATTCAGTATGGGAAACTATTTAGCTATAGATAGTTTCTCTGGATGAATTCTCTGGTGTTTAGTAAAGATATGGCACCTAGAGACCTTTGCAATATTATCACGATTTTAGAAATTCTATTTCCTATGAGCTTTCTGATGTTGAACAAGGTATGACCTTCTTTTAAAAGCTTTTTTTTACATTGAATACAAAGGGTTTCCCATCTAAATGAGTTCTCTTATGACCACTGAGATTAGATGCAGTTCTGAAGGTCTTGTCACACTGGCTACATCCATATGGCTTTTCTCCAGGATGAGTTCTTTCATGCTAGGTAAGATCATAGTTAGTCCACAAAATCATGTCCACACACTTGACAATGAAAAAGTTTCTCTCCAGCGTGAATTTTTTTAATGTCATTTGAGGACCTCTTCTTGACTAAAGATCTTTCTACACAGATTACACTTAAAGGGTTTCTCTCCAGTATGATTTCTCTGATGTCTATTAGATGGTGAGTCAAACTTAAAGCATTTTTCACATTTATCACATTTATATAGTGTTGGTTCAGTAGAACTTACCCAGTGTTCAATAAGCTTTGAAACTTTGTCCAAGGTATCTATATATTTATTGCATTCAAAGTGTTGCCCTGGGGTATGAATTCTTTTATGTCATTTCAAGGTTGCCTGTTGGCTAAAGGCCCTTCCACGTTTATCAGGTAGAAAGGGTTTTTTTCCCATGTGAACTCTCCCATGTTCAATAAGGAGGGAGTAAAATGTAAAGGCCCTGTTACATGCATCACATTTGTGTAGTTTTGGTCTTGTATGCTTTTTCTGTTGTCATATAAATTTTGAAGCTCTGGTAAAAAGTATTTCCACAATCATGACCTTCAAAGAGTTGCTTGAACGCATGGATGTTTTGGTGAGTAGAAAATGATGAACAGGGGATCCCTGGGTGGCTCAGAGGTTTAGCACCTGCCTTTGGCCCAGGGCATGATGCTGGAGTCCCGGGATCAAGTCTTACATCGGGGTCCCTGCATGGAGCCTGCTTCTCCCTCTGCCTGTGTCTCTGCCTCTCTCTCTCTCTCTCTCTCTCTCTCTGTCTCTCATGAATAAATAAATAAAAGTCTTTTTTAAAAAACAATGAACAATACCTACAAGGCCTTCATGTGCATCCTGTTTGTGTGGTTTCTGTACCATATGAATTTTCTTATGTCATGTAAAGGTGAGCTATGACTGAATGTTGTTCCACAGTCTTCACACTCACAGCTCTGCATTCCAGTGGAAAGTCTGCTGTGCTGTCAAGTGTGAGCTCTGTCTGAGGGCACCCATGGATTCATTACATTTAGGAGAAAAATCCAGAGTTGGTTGGCAGGCTGATGGGGAGACAATAAGAGAAGAAAATAAGATGAGACTCTCACATCACAATATAAATCACAATGAAGTGTGTGTGTGTGTTTATGTGTGTAGGATACAAAGAAATGGTGATTGCAAGTTGGGAAGTAGCAGTGTGTGGGGATGAGGAGTGAATGGTGCAGCTATGCATTTTGAAGGTCTCATTTATTTTTTTTTTAGTTTTTTTTTTTTTTTTTTTTTTTACACAGAGAGAGCACAAACAGGGAGCAGGGGAGGGGCAGAGGGAAAGGGAGAAGCAGACTCCCTGCTAAGTAGGGAGCCCAATGCAGTCTCCATTCCCAAGACCCTGGGATCATGAACTGAGCCAAAGGCAGACATTTAACCAACTAAGCCACCCCAGCACCCTGAAGGTCTCATTTAAAAGCAGCACTAGTATTTCTTAAACAATAAAAAGGCACAGGCATTATTCTTTAAACTGAAAGTTTTTTCTTTAAGAATTACCAATTAAAAGTTTTACACTCAAAAACCTTATTTATTATTTGAGAGAGAGAAAAATTTGAGAGAGAAAAAAAACAGGGGAGGCAGGAGGGGCAGAGGGAGAGGAAAGAAGATCCCCAAGCAGGCTCCCCACCGAGTGCAGAGCCTGATGCAGGGCTCCATCCCAGGACCGTGAGATCATGACCTGAGCCAAAATCGAGAGACAGATGCCTAACCAATTGAGCCATCCAGGTGCCCCTATACACAAAAAAAATTGTACACCTAATAAAGTGTTAATTAGGATTTTATTCTCGTTTTTCATTTAGCCACAGATTTTATAAGTTAATATGTGATTAAATATAATTATAGTACATTGATTTTAATGTTATTTCAACACTAACAATTAGAGTGCCATACTAGAATTACCCATTTATTTACTACATGGAATTCACATTGTTCATTTGTTAATATAAAAGTGATTCACTAACTTGTATTAGGTCATTGTGGAATTAATCATCAGTATACTGTATTAAAACTTCCAGAATTAGAATTTTTCAAAGAGGAAGCTCAATTATATACCTGTCGCATAATAAAACACAAAACTCAAGTTCTAATCTGTTTGCACTCTAAACTCACTACATATATTGATCATTGCTATCATGATTTCTACAACCTCAGGTTCTACCAATATTTTATATTTTTGCCAATCAGATATAAAGTTGTATCAATGATCTTTTTATGTGGATTTATTCAATAGCTAAAAAACATTTGGTTTTTGCTTCACAAAATAAAATAAATTACAAAAATACGAGGCAGTAAATATGATACTTTTCTCCACCAACAAGAAGTGTAATTAGCCTAGCGTCCTGTTACTTGCCTGCATCCAAACTGTGGGTAATGTTATTCTGGTCTCAAAATGATGGATAACGTATTGCTAATGTGAAGCGGGATCAGGAAGTAATTTAAAAAATAAAGAAGAACTCCTGGGAATGAGTACAGTAGATGGTATAAAATAGAATAATACAGACAAAGACAAAATAGTAAAATGGGAAGTCTGTGAAGCATTTAGAAAAATCCAGATCAGATTTAAATTAATTTTAAAATTAAGGTAAATGTAAAATAAAGAAATATTATTATTTACTAACTAGAAGCCTCAGAATAAGAGAAAAAAATTACATATAGGGAAGGAAAAAAATCTAGCATATCTGAATACTTTCCAGAAATAATAAGAGTCTTGGTGGACAGGTGTTTGTTTTGTTTTGTTTTATTCATGAGAGGCACACACACAGAGAGAGGCAGAGACACAGGCAGAGGGAGAAGCAGGCTCCATGCAGGGAGCCCGATGTGGGACTCGATCCAGGGTCTCCAGGATCATACCCCAGGCTGAAGGCAGGTGCTAAACTGCTGAGCCACCAGGGCTGCCCTTGGTGGACAGGTTTTTTTTTTTTATAATAAATTTATTTTTTATTGGTGTTCAATTTGCTGGTGGACAGGTTTGATCTCTTTCTTTCAGCACTTTGAAGGTATCATCCCACTGCCTCTGCCCTCCACTGTTTTTGAAAAGTCAGTTGCATTTTATACTGTTGTTCTCTTGTACAGATGGGTCATTTTTCTCTTGCTGATTTCAAGATTTTCTGTCTGTCTTTGGCTTTCAACGGTTTGATCCTGATGGATATAGTTGTAGAATGTTCTACTTTCCCTAGGTGGAGTTTGTGGACCTTCTAGGATATGTAGATTGCTGTTTTTCACCAAATGTGTGATCTTTCTGGCCAGTATTCAAATCCTTTTCTTTTTCTCTCTCTCCTCTGCTTCTAAGACTCCTACTAGGCATATATTGGTATGCTTGATGGCATTCCACGAGTCTTTGATGCTCTATTTCTTTGTATTCATTCTTGTTCTTTCTCTTCTTCAGATTGGGTAATTTCCATTGATACATCATCACCTTTGCTTTCTGCCCGATTCTCTTCTGCCAGCCCAGATCTGCTGTTGAGCCCTGCTGGTGAAATATCCGGTTCAGTTATGATACTTCTAAAATCCAGAATTTCCAGTTTTTATAAATTCTATCCCTTTAGTGATATTCTTTACTTGAATCGTCTGACCTGACATGGTTTCCTTTAGTTCTTTGAACACATACCTACAATAACTGTTTTTGAAGTCTTTGTAAGTCCAGCACCTGGGCTCCCTGCAAAATTTCTAAATTTCTGTTGGCTGTTTTTTCTCAGTATGGGCCACAATTTCAGGTTTCTTTACATGGCTTGCCTTTTTTTTTTTTTTTCCTTAAAAACAGGATAATATTGCAGTAACTTTGGAATTCTGATTTCTACCACACGAGGGCATTGTTGCTTCAGGTTTTGTTTGGTGACTTGTCTGAACTAATTCTTTGGAGTGTCTCCCCCATGGTGTACAACCACTGTTGTCTCTGCACATCATTTTATTTATTTGTTTATTTATTTATAGATTTATTTATCTATTTTGAGAGAGAGTGTGTGAGCAAGAGACAAAGGGAGAGGGAGTCTCAAGTAGACTCCCCACTGGGTGCAAAGCCTGACAGGGGGCTTGATCTCCCAAACCTGAGATCATGACCTGAGATGAAATCAAGAGTTAGACGGTTAACTGACTGAGGCACCCAGGTGCCCCTACTCATCATTTTAAACAATTATTCTTGATTTCGTTCATAAGTCTGGTTTCATTCCTGTTTCAGCATACGTTGGTAGTTAGTTAGCCAATGATTGGTCAGAGATTGTAATTAAACATCTCCAGCCAGGTGCACCTGGGTGGCTCAGTGACTGAGCATCTGCCTTCCCCTCAGGTTGTGATCCTGGGGTCCTGGGATCAAGTTTTACATCAGGCTCCCTGTAGGGAGCCTGCTTCTTCCTCTGCCTATGTCTCTGCTTCTCTGTGTTTCTCATGAATAAATAAAATCTTAAAAAAAAAAATCTCCATCCAGTAAGCCTTCTACTCCCTGCCAATGAACCTGTGTGAAGGATGGGTATTGAATTAAAAGTTCAGTCTGTTTACAAGTTGCCTCCAGATTTTCCCTGGTATGTTCTTGTTTCCTCTATACCCAAGCAAGACCTCCCATTGATCCTGGAAAGGGTAGATAGTAAAAGTCCCCTCTCTTCTCTCCTAAGCATGTGTATACCATTGCTCAGAATTCCCACCAGGAACATAGGGAACTTACCAAGGCTAACTATATCTATCTCATTTCTTAGATTCCTGATTAAAGGCTTGGCTAGGCTGCCATTTTGTTACTGGCCCCAAGAAGGAGCACAGCCTCAGGCTAAGCAGACCATTGATCTTCCTCACTCATTTGCACCGAGATCCGTACAGTTTCCAAAAGTACCTAAACACATGGGATTTTTCCTAGCTTCTAGGTTTCCAAATTAAGTGAATCCTCTCTAGCAGCAACGTGTCTAGTTTCCTAGCTTGCCGTGAGACTACTGGCCTGACAGCTGGGATAAAATGCCAAGAATCTCACTGTTCATACCCATAGTTCAGTAGTTTCCTTGGAGAATATTTCTCAATTTGTTGTGTGCACTTGGTCTACTACCAGAGAAATGGTTGCTTTATAATTTTGTTCTGTTTAACAGTGCTTTGGGGGAGAGGATTTGCTAAGCTTCTCATTCTGCCATTCTACGTGTTACCTATAAGGTAACTTAAATGCCGAAGTACTGGAAACCAGCTAAATGAATCAGGGGCATTGGTGTGTGTCTATAATAAATTAACATGGGTATGCTCTGATAATGGTTAGGTCTTAGTAAGTGTTCAGTTGGTAATTTTAAGGTAAGAACTAAAGGGTAATTCAGTTCTCACAGAGTGGTGAGATTGGGGTCATTCCTTATGTTTTCTAAAATGTAATTCCAGGAAATAGTATTTTCTTATATTTATGAGTGATCACAACTCAGGTTATGCTATCTTGAAATCAGGTTTATGCTTTGACTATTGTAAATTGAAGCTTATTAAGGTCACTTTTGTAGAGTAGTTTTTTTTTTTGTTTGTTTTTTTTTTGGTTTTGGTTTTTGGTTTTTGGTTTTGGTTTTGTTTTTTTTTTGTTTGTTTGTTTGTTTGTTTTTTTGGTGAAGTAGTTTTTAACTCAGGAAACTAAATACCTGGATGTTATTAGTGATTCCTATGAATGATTCCCAGAAATATAGATTTTAAACTTACTTCTGGGCTTCCAGTACACATTACAAACTGCTTACAGCCTATCTACATTTGATCTATTCCCTATTCTTTGAACTTCATTATGACCCAAATCAGAAATAATATTCTCCTGCCACATTCTCCCCTTAATTTTTAGGTATCAGCTAATGAACAGTGACTTCCTTCAATATTTTATTATAAAATTTAAGAATATTATATCTTACTACATCTGGACTCTGTATTGAACTTATGTTCTATGTGATTTGAAATCTTCATGATTTCAACATTGATATTTAAGATCACAGCGTCCCTGCCCAGTCAGACATAAACTTCTTGATTATTTGCAGTTTGCTTTATTTCCCAGTTTTCTTGTTGCTTTACCACAAACATTTTTAAAAAGACTCTTCCATAATCATTTGTTAAAATCTCTGTAATTGTGCTTTAAAAAAAAAGATTCTATTTATTTATTCATGAGAGACAGAGAAAGAGAGAGAGAGAGAAAGAGAGAGAGAGAGAGAGAGAGAGAGAGGCTTCGTGCATGGAGCCCGATGTGGGACTCATCCCAAATCCTGGGATCACTCCCTGAGCCAAAGGCAGGCTCTCAGCTGCTGAGCGACCCAGGCTTCCCAACAAAGACAACTTAAAAACAACAATAATCAGCTTTTAAAAAAAGAAACCAGGGCAGACCGGGTGGCTCAGCGGTTTAGCGCTGCCTTCAGCCCAGGGTGTGATCCTGGAGACCCAGGATCAAGTCCCACGTTGGGCTCCCTGCATGGAGCCTGCTTCTCACTCTGCCTGTGTCTCTGCCTCTCTCTGTCTCTCATGAGTAAATAAATAAAATCTTTTTTAAAAAATCCATATGTGAATCTGAAAGGAAAAGCTAAGCTTTGAAGGAAGGCTATAATGGCTACTGTGGACCATCATCCAGATCCCTCTTTAGGACTAAGACACTTACCCCTCCAACTATATTAAGTATTAGCTGCTTATGGCTCACAGAGAGTCACTCTTTGAACATTGCTCTTGCCTGAAGACCACGACCTTGCCCAAGGTTACACCCCTCCTGGATGCAGCCAGCACCCACATAAATCCAGGGATGCAAAGTTTCTACTCCTTTCCCTCAATTCAGAACAACCTTGCAGGACCATGTCAATTCCAAAACTCCCTGGAGGACTGGATGAACCCTTGGTTGCAACATCATTGTAGTTCAGTCTCTCCCTTGGCCCAATCCAGTTTCCCCTCACCCAGCACGGGTGTCGTTCCCAAAGCAATGTCAAAACTTGCTGCATGTAAATTTCAGATATCAGATTCTATTTCGCAGGGGTCCTGACCTACGTCAAGGTGTTTTGTTTTGGTTTTGAAAGATTTTATTTATTTATTTGACAGAGAGAGCAAGCACAAGGGGGGAGGGGGAGCTGCAGGCAGAGGGAGAGGGAGAAGGAGGCTCCCCACTAAGCAGGGGCTCAATCCCAGGACTCCAGGATCATAACCTAAGCCAAAGGCAGATGCCTAACCAACTGAGCCCCCCAGGTGCCCTTCAAAAGTGTTTTAAAAGATGTGCCTATAGACAGACAAGAGTGTCTACCTCTTTAAGAAGAGGGATGTAGCAAGAGGGAATCTAGCAGAATAATGATGGGTAAAAATATCCATTTGCGTATGCTGTTCTCCCCCGTACTAAACAAAGCCCATGCAGAGAGCTCATGTCTCATCACATCAGGGACCCAGGTTACTCTGACCAGTGGGGTGTGCGTTGTGATGGCTTTCTGTGCTCACTGTGTCAATTACCTGAGCATGGAGTGCTTGTCCCCTCTCTCACCAGCAATCTGGGGATCACTGTCTTGCTTCAAAGAAGGCCTCACTTTTGCTTTAAAGAGCCCTGCATAGAGGAAAATAAAATGCCCTTGTCAATGCTTTGAGTATCAGAGAATTAAGACCCAACATTTGACTATTAGCACAGTGACTCTGGGACCTGGTTTGCTTTAGTTACTGCAGCATCATTTGTAACATTCACTTGCACTTTTACACTCCACCTAGGATGGAGGATAAGTTATGTATTGATACTAAGCGCAGAAAGAGGAAGCCTCAGAGCAGTGTTCTTTCACAGTTCTGCCCACAAATCACCTTTTAAAAATAGTTCTCCAGCCCATTTTGGGATCCAGGATTGTGTTTGCACTGTTATCTTTGAGAAAGGCATGAAGATTTGAGGCTGGGATACATGAAGTTTGGGCGTCTGTAGCATGAATGTGCCCATCTCTTCCTTCAGAAAGCTCCCACAGATTCTTTAGGGATAGGGAGCTGAAATTTAGGTAAGCATTTTGAGAGTTCTGTATATACTTGTACAACAGGAAGAAAAATTTCAAAGTAGGCAGCTTATCAACAAATAGGAAAGATATTCTTGCCCAATGTCATCAGATGTTTATAGTTTTCCAACATCATCTTCTTATATAGCATCTATATATTCCCTTTACTCCGGAGATAAGTCAATGAACACAACTCCAAATTATATTGACTTGTGAAATAACAAAGACTTTATGACCTCCAACTGCCCATATGGTCACATAGTCCTAGAAAAATTAGTCTTGGTCATCTGGAACATAAAAAATGGGAGGTTGAATGTAAGCATAAACTTGGATAGCAAGGTTGACTAAAAAGAAAGAGAAGACACAAATTAACAATACCAGGAATGAAATAGCAGCCATTGCTGCAGATCCTCCAATGTCAAAAAAAAAAGAAAAAAGAAAAAAGAAAAAAAAAGGGTATACCATGAACAACTCTACACACATGCTTTGGCAATTTTAAGGTACCAATTCCTCAAAAAGCATAAACCCCCCCAAAAAAAAAGCATAAACCATAATAACTCAATATGAAAATAATCTCCCTAAAATTAATAAGGAAATTGAATTCATGATTTTTTTAAATAAAAATTATAGACATGGAGATCAGATTAGTGGTTGTCCAAGGTTAGGGATGGAGTGGAAATGGGCTGGGTGTGCCTACAAAGGAGTAGATGAGATTTTTTTCAATGATGAAATAGTTCTGTGTACTGAATGCCATAGTGGTTATACTAATCCACACCTATGACACAGAATGATTTACACACATTCTACCAATGTTGGTTCCCTAGTTTTTACACTGTACTATACTTACTATATAAGTTGTAACTAACGGTAGAAACTGGCTGAAGAGTGTAGAGAACCCCTCTATATTGTTTTTGTAACTCCCATAAATCTATAACTCAAAAGCTTAAAGAACATGCAGTTGGATGTGAAATCAAGATGTAAAAATCTTGGAGGAACCTTAAGTCATCCACATCAGATTACTGGGGAGCACGTATGGCACTAGTTTGTCAAGTTATGATGCCAACTGAACACTATAGGGAGCATTTTTGCCCTTGCAGAGTTTAAGGAAGATGAATTATTTATTTTCATTAAAAAATTATTGTTACACCAGGTAGAACTACATACTGTCTTACATTGGCCAAGGGATGTCAAAAAGTGGGACCACAATTTGTATAGAAGTTAGGCGAGGAGGGCAGCCCGGGTGGCTCAGCGGTTTAGCACTGTCTTCAGCCCAGGGCCTGATCCTAGAGACCCGGGATCAAGTCCCACGTCGGGCTCCCTGCATGGAGCCTGCTTGTCCCTCTGCCTATGTCTCTGCCTCTCTCTCTCTCTATGTGTGTCTCTCATGAATAAATAAAATCTTTAAAAATAAATAAATAAATAATAATAATAATTGAAAAAAAAAGTTAGGCAAGGAGATAAATTTGGATTGCGGTATACATGAAAAAGAAGCAGGATTAAACATAGAAATTCCTGGAAATGCAACCTAAGATAAATATATAATAGTTAACTCGAAATATGTCCATAGTAGTGTTTTACAATAGTGAAAAAAGTGGAAAATTGCCTGCTTTGAGGAATTGGTAAAATTATACCTATTTGTGGGATATACTACAAAGAAACCACTAAAGTCAATAGTTTATATATTATCAGTTGCATTTTGTAATTTAATGACTTGTAGAATTTGTTAAACTGATAATATATATTAAAATTTTACATGGGGTAACTTTGAAAAAAATATATAGGTTCCTGGGAAAAGTTACAAACAGTGGTGGCATTTGCTTCTATGCGGATGGAACTGGAGGGTATTATGCTGAGTGAAATAAGCCAATCGGAGAAGGACAAACATTATATGGTCTCATTCATTTGGGGAATATAAAAAATAGTGAAAGGGAATAAAGGGGAAAGGAGAAAAAAATAAGTGGGAAATATCAGAAAGGAAGACAGAACATGAGAGACTCCTAACTCTGGGAAACGAACTAGGGGTGGTGGAAGGGGAGGTGGGTGGGGGATGGGGGTGACTGGGTGATGGGCACTGAGGGGGGCACTTGATGGGATGAGCACTGGGTGTTATTCTATATGTTGGCAAATTGAACACCAATAAAAAATAAATTTATAAAAAAAACAGTGGTGGTCTAAGATGTGGCCATATAGATGCATTTTCTTTGTAATCCATATTTTCAACTTTCTCATTGAAGAGGTATGATTTTTTTAAAGTATTGCTTTAGTAGAAACAGAAAAGTTGTCCAGACTTTTGGGTTGACTAAGAATGAATGAATGAATGAATGAATGAATGAATGAATGAATCCAGTTCTTGAGCCTGGGGCAACTGACACGATTGTGTTATGGGAAGGAAGTTACCCTGGAAATACATCTCTTTGAACATTCCTTTTGGTGCAGATAAAGTATTCAGGACTCCTAACGGAACACTTAAAGTTGCCAGGCCAGAGAGATCACTAAAAGGTTAGAGGGCCCATGCAAAGGAAACAAAATAATGTGAAGAAGTCAGTGTGTATGGTAGAGCTCGTGATGATCAAGAATTGTCTTTTCCGGGATCCCTGGGTGGCGCAGCGGTTTGGCGCCTGCCTTTGGCTCAGGGCGTGATCCTGGAGACCCGGGATCGAATCCCACATCGGGCTCCTGGTGCATGGAGCCTGCTTCTCCCTCTGCCTGTGTCTCTGCCTCTCTTTCTCTCTCTGTGACTATCATAAATAAATAAAAATTAAAAAAAAAAAAAAAGAATTGTCTTTTCCCTATTAAATTTAATTTAGAAACTATAGATGGGTTTGTGCCAAAATATTCCTTTGGCATCCATTAAGTCCTACCCTGTCAGAGTCCCCTCCACCTTTCAATACCTATGTAGTGATAGAGCACAGAAAGTTAATGTCCAAATTTTCTATGTCAAAGACCCAAAGAAGAATTTTACATTGATAAATATTAGCCTGCATTAACCTTTATGCACCAACACTGTATGCTTTCTATAAGTAAAAATTTAATAGAAACAAAAAGAAGGGACGCCTGGGTGGCTCAGCAGTTGAGCGTCTGCCTTTGGCTCAGGGCATGATTCCGGAGTCACTGGAGTCCCCAGATCAAGTCCCACATTGGGCTCCCCACAGGGAGCCTGCTTCTCCCTCTGCCTATGTCTCTGCCTCTTTCTCTCTCTGTCTCTCTCATGAATGGATAATTTTTTTTTAATCTTTAAAAAAAAGAAAAAGAAACAAAAAAGCCACAGGAATTTTACATCTCTGTCTCAGAAAATAGTCTACATGGACAAATTGAGTATAGAGGCAGAAGAGTGTCACAATTAAACTTGATCTAAATGTTACAAGTTACAGGTTATGGGGCACCTGAGTGGCTCAGTTGGCTAAGCGTATGCCTTCAACTCAGGTCATGATCCTGGGTCCTGGGATCATGGATCCATGATCCCAATGGGGCCTGCTTCTCCCTCTCCCTCTGTGCTCTCTCCAACAATCAGTTAATACCCAGCCGTTTGAGTTTGATAATCTATTAGGAGCAAAGAAAATCTCCACAGATTCTAAAGGCAGAAATTCTATATCAGATTCTCTGCCTAAACTGCAGTCATGTTTATTTATTTTTTTATTTTTTTTTTATTTTTTTTTAAAGATTTTATTTATTTATTCATGATAGTCACACAGAGAGAGACAGAGAGGCAGAGACACAGGCAGAGGGAGAAGCAGGCTCCATGCACCGGGAGCCCGACGTGGGACTCGATCCCGGGTCTCCAGGATCGCGCCCTGGGCCAAAGGCAGGCGCCAAACCGCTGCGCCACCCAGGGATCCCTGCAGTCATGTTTATTAAAAAGCCAGAAAACGAAATAATGAAATCTTATCTGAAAAAATTTTAATTATCAAACACTACAGTAAAAGAGGTATTAACTCAGATTTTTTAGCTATTTAGAAATTGAAATATGTATATCAACATTTGCAGGATGTGGCCAAAGAAGTATCTGAAGAAATATATAGCTTGGGACACCTTGCTGACTCAGTTGGTAGAACATGGAACTCCTGATCTCAGGGTCATGAGATTGAGCCCTACATTAAGCTTGGAGCCTACCTGAAATAATGATAAAAAAAATAAAGATAAATAAAGAAATATATTGCCTTACCTGGAGTAACACTCTTAAATAGGTACAATGCAAGGAAAACTATTAGTGGGAACAGAACATCATGCCCAAACCAGATTGTCATCCCAGCCTCTTTCTACCATAAAGAAAAATGGTATGACTGGAAAAAAAATATATGATTCTTTAAGACCAATAGGCATTAAAAAATAATAAAAATTAAAATTTTTTAAAAACCAATAGGTATTTGTATCAAGAAAGATTACAAAAGAGATACCAAGTATAAAAAGCAAGAATAACCTACCTATAGTAATTACTATTCAGAAATGGAAAAAGGGGGCACCTGGCTGGCTCTGTGGGTTAAGTGTCTGCTTTCAGCTCAGGTTATGGTCCTGGGGTCCTAGGATTGAACCCTGTATGGGCTCTTGGCTCAGCAAGGAGCCTGCTTCTCCCTCTCCCTCTGCCTGCTGCTCCTGCTGTTTGTGCTCTCTCTGTCAAATAAATAAATAATTTTTTAAGAAATGAGAACAGTATGCATCTTTATTCTGATAAATTGGTATTTTTAGGGAAAGCAGAACAAAAGATAGGGCTACAAACAATTTTGAACTCAGAAAATACTTCTGGCCAGTGACTCCAGAGTAAACAAAATCATTCCCTTAAAAGGAATATGGCCTGAACCATTTTATGTAGAAAGCCAATCAAAATTTCCAAGAATGGGGTGTCTTCCTGGCTCAGTCATTAGAGAATATGGCTCTTGATCCTGGGTCTGCAAGTTTGAGCCCCATGCTGGAGGTAGAGTTTATTGAAAAACAATTTAATGAAAATTTCAAAGAATACATTTCCTTATTATACAATGCAGAAGAAAGAAAATAGGCATGGGAAAAGTCACCACCTTATTTGAGACAGAGACACCCCCAAAACAAATAGAGCAAACATACCACATATGTCTAGCCACAAAAGGATAAATAAACCACTTTTATTTTAAACAGATACAATTTCTAAATATAAAATAGCAAAATTATTCTGCCATATAGTTAATAAATTTTACTCCTAGGATAAACATAAAGGTTGATTATTGATTACAAAGACCTTGTTATTCAAATTTAGTACATTAATAGAGGAAAGAAATACTCCCAGTGGGTACCAAACTCTGAATTTGATAAGATTCAGCCAATTTTTAAAATAATACTGTTTGAAAAAAAAAATAAAATAAAATAAAATAATACTGTTTGCAAATAAGTCACAGAGAAGAAAAACACAGCATAGGGAATATAGTCAATAAAGTAATGTGACTACACTTATTGTGGTGAGCATTGAGTAATATATAGAATTATTGTCAAACCACTGTGTTGTACACCTGAAACTCATAACATTGTGTCAACTATACTTCAATGATAGTTTTTTTAATGCAAAAACTTAAAAAAATACTGTTCAAAATTGAGGGAGAAAGGAAAATCACTTAGAGAACAAGCATTCCTACTCAAAACCCATAGCAAATAAACAACTGAAATAATGAAACAGTAGGAACATTTTCATTATTGGAACAAAAATGTCTAGGATGCTCCCATTTGTCATTTAGCTTTCTTTTTAAAAAAAAACTGACAAAAGCAATAAGAAACACACATGCATGCCAAACTTTATAAAATATATTTTACATATATTTTATATATATATATATACATACATATATATATATATAGTATATAGTTAGAAAAAGAATTAACAAAAGCCAAGCCAAAAACCAAAAAACAATGAAAATGTAAGTAAGTTTTTAAGTCAGGAGATTTCCCATACAGGAGAAATGAGTAATTAGAGAAGGAAAAAAGCATTGCATTCTCAGTGGCAAAGCACCCCTAATATTACACCCCATTAAATACTTGATAATTCAAAAACAGCTGTGTAAAACATCTGGAGAAAGAAGAAAAATCTGGTTAAGAATCTGCCTTTGGTTTAGATCGTGATTCTGGGGTTCTAGGATTGGGGTCCTGGGACTGAACCCCCTGTTGTGTTGGGCTGCATACTCAGTGGGGAGCCTGCTTCTCCTTCTCCCTCTGCCCTTCCACCCCATTCGTGCTCACTCTCTCGAGAGCATGCTCTCTCTCTCTCTGTCTTTCTCTTTCAAATAAATAAAATCTTTTTAAAAAGAGAATAAGGGAGGGGTTCCTATAGCCACAGAATATAAAGCTATAATAATTAATCATAGAATAATAATTGGCATAGGAATGGGTGAGTAGATCAATAGTAGATCAATGGAATATAGTAACAACCCAGACATCCACATTATCAGCTATAAAATGATTCCATGAACAACAAGGAGGTAACATCGTCTAGGGGAGGAAGAAGAAGATCTCTGTTTTTGGAGTTGTCCACAGAAGTAAATCCCAGATGAGATAGCCCCTTACATGGGAAGGGTAGACCGGCATTACAATAAATTATACTTTAGAGTCACAGAGGAGAGGTCTGAAGCAAGACTTAACATTCAGGAAACTGGAAATGACTAATAAAATCAATGCCAGTATATTAAAGATAGAAAATCTACCAGAATCAAAGTGATATGCAACAGATCTGGAGACATTTGCATAGAGCATAGCTGAAATTAATATTCAGAATCTATGCACAGCTTAGTAACTAGGAAAGAAGAGCTGCTTAGTAAGTGAATGAAATTCTGTGAACAATTCATTTTTTAAATCAGCAAAGGGCCAGTAGAGGTGAAAGATGGTCAGATCCAGTCGGAATTGGAAATGCAATTAAACTACTCATGAGCTCTATTTCTTGGCAAGAAAGCCACAATACCTAAACACATAATATCCACTGTGGTCAGGCTCTGGGAACCAAGAACTCTCCAACACTGGAGATGGGTTTAAAAATTGGCCCATGTTTTTCAAAGTACGACTTGGTACTGCCTCTGAAAACAATATAGCTCATATCTTTTGATGAACTAGGTTTTAGTAGAAAAATATTTGCACATACAAAGGACATTTATAGCAGATTATTGCAAGAGTAAAATATACAGGCACTGCATGGGTATATAATTAGAGGGATAATTTATGGAATAACCAGTCTGTGGAATTGCAGGCAGAAGTTTTAAGAATTATAGAGCTCGGGATCCCTGGGTGGCGCAGCGGTTTGGCGCCTGCCTTTGGCCCAGGGCGCGATCCTGGAGACCCGGAATCGAATCCCACGTCCGGCTCCCGGTGCATGGAGCCTGCTTCTCCCTCTGCCTGTGTCTCTGCCTCTCTCTCTATCTGTGTGTGACTATCATAAATAAATAAAAGTTAAAAAAAAAAAGAATTATAGAGCTCTTCATGGATAGCCATAGAAATAGCTCTAGGATATTGTGAAATTAAAAGAGATGTTTACAAGATATGACATAGATATCCTGTTTTTATATAAAAATCTGAGAGTGTTCATTATATGTATCATTACTGTATGTATATGCAGACATGTAAATGCCTAAAGATGCACAGTCTATAAAAAGTGGAGAAAATGAGATAGGGCTAGGGATCAACGAAGAATTTCACTTTTTATCCTGCATTTTTTTCATTAATATGAGAATTTGTAAGTTATAAGTTTATAGGTTGAAAGAAGAGAAGTGATGTCCCAGGACAAATACAGAATTCAATTTAGTTTTGTCTAATTCTCGAGGTCCAGCCTAATAACCACTGCACTCTACTCAATGATGTCATGTGTATTATATTCATGAAAATTCCTGAAACATTTTAAGGAATATTTTGATCAAATTAAGTATAATTAAATGGAGTCCTATTTTCTGTGTGTGGATGTTTGGCCTGTTTCCAGTTCTTTGGCATCATACATTGACTAAGCTTTATCCTCTTATGTTAAATTGTCATAATGCAAAAATGTCACCAGACACCTAATCGTCTGGTCTACATTGATTTGTTTCTGAATGTTCACTGTCATTGTACTTAACCTCTCAACCCTAAGGCCAACTTTCCATTCCTTTTGTTGTACCTTGGTGATACTAATTAAAGAATTTGGTAGCGTGCATAATCCCTAAACTTATTTTCTTGTCAGATATATTCTGGCATTGGAACAGGTTCATTCTATTCTCTCCTAACTGACCATTTGCTTTGCTCCAGACAAATGGAGTTTCAAAGCAACAGATGCAAACTCTGGCCAGAGAATTTGCAACCCTTCGCAGGTTCTACGAATTCTAGCAAGTTCCCTGGTGATGCTAATGCTGCTGCCCCATAGCTGTGGTACTGGGACCACTCTTTGAGAGATACCAGGCATCACCTAGAAGCTGCTAGGCCCCACCTGGAGAGGGTCTGAGTCAGCAGGTTGAGGAGGGATGCGAGCATTTGCCTTTCTAATGAGTTTCCAGGTGATGCTGATGCTAGTGACCAAAACTTGCTCTCCAGCTTCATCCCCAACTCACTTGGTCTCTCCTGCACCTCCACGGTGGAATTCTTAGAAAATCCCCTGGCCCTGCTCCTAGTAGACCATCTTCTTGATGCCCTTCAGTCAGTACCTCCTTGAGATGTTTGTTGAGTGAATATGTGGCTATTGGAAGAGAACTTCCACTTTCTGACTAGTTTCATATAAAGAGATAGACTTGGAAAACACGCCACTAGACACGAGAGTATAAAAATCCCAGACACCACAGCAACTAACGTGTTAGGAACTGACTATTGGCATTTCAAAAAAAAGAAAGAAGAAGTTAACTCGCCAGGGACATGATTTTTTAAAAAAATGAAAGAATCATTTTATCCACCTCTTCTCTTCTTTGTTCCCTCGCTAGAGAAGAGCAGACTCAGAAGCCACACCTTAGAACTGAGAACAGAATCATGAGAAACCAGGAATTCCACACCCCTAACCCCCTACCCCCAGAGAGGAACAGACTGTAGGCTCTTTTCAGACTCCCCAGCTTGTGCCCTGATTCCCCACCTCACCCAGTCCTCCTGCTGGCCCCACATGGTTGTTGCTACAGCAACCAGGACCTGAGGTAGAGCATGCTGCCCCAGTGATTTGGAGTCTGAAACTACCCTCCCCAAATCTTCTCTGGAAATTGAAGCTGATTGGTGCCTGGGTGACTCAGTTGATTAAGTGTCTGCCTTCAGCTCAGGTCATGATCCCAGGGTCCTGGGATCGAGCCCCACTTCAGGCTCCCTGATGAGCAGGGAATCTGCTTCCCCCTCTCCCTCTGCCTCTCTCTGCTTGAATGCTCACTCTCTCCCTCTCTCTCTCTTTCTCTTTCTCTCCCTCAAATAAATAAAACCAAACCTTTTAAAAATTTTTAAAAATTACAAAAATAAAAAGGAACTGAAACTGCCTCTGGCATCCAGCAGACAAGGAGTGAACTCCCCTTCTCTGAGAAGGAAGTCCAGCTGCTATGACAGACCCAGCCTACATCCAAACCCACTTATATGGAGCTCAGATAAACACACCCAGGACCCGCTGGTTTCTCCTTTTGGGCTAGACACCTGCCTCCACATCTCCCAGCCCTTCAGTATGATGAGGAGAGGATGTTGAGGGCAGTGATCCCCAAACTTGAGCTTGCACCACAATCACTCAGGGAGCTTGTGAAAACATCCATTGCTAGCCACCACCCCCCTCCCAGACTCTGAATCAGTAGGTCTGGGGTGGGGCCCAAGAGTTTGCATTCCTAATAAGTTTCTGGGTGATTCTGATGCTGCTGGTTGAGGACCACAGTTTGAAAACCAGTGACCTAAGGAATAAATAAAGATTTAGGCTGAAAAATTGTGAGTGTTCGTTAGTAATGCCTACCCTGTGCCTCATTTGTGATGTCTCCAGTACATAGACCCAGCAGAGCTTGTGGCCCATTCCTCACTCTAATCTTCAAGAGGAAGGGTCTCTCCTGGTCATCCTCATCTTCACAAGGTAGCTGCAGTGGAGGAAGAGAGGTAACTTGGCACCTTTAGGCAGAGAGATGGTATAAAACTGTACCTCCTCTTCCCATGAGCCCTCATCAACAAGGTGGGTGGGGACTGGGAGGGGCAGCATGTGCTGCCTTCAACTCAAGTCATGATCCCTGGAGTCCTGGGATGGAGCCCTGGGTCAGGCTCCCTGCTCAGTGGGAGTCTGTTTCTGTCTCTCCCTCTGCTGCTTCCCCTGCTTGTATGCTCTCTCACTCTCTCTGTCTCTGAAATAAATAAAATATTAAAAAAAAAAAGAAAGAAAAGAAAAGAAATGGTTAAATATCAAGAGTTGTCCCCTGAATGGAATTAAATAGATGAGTTTTAATTTAATCTCATCAGGAATGAATTAAAGGATGCCTGCCATCCTGTCTTCTACTCCATATCTTAATGAACTTAATAGTCAAAAGGAAAGAAATAGAAATTGACACAGGGGATTAGGAATGAAACTCTATTTACAGGTGACCTGATCATGTACATAATACATCCAAAAGAATCTACAAATTATTTAAGTGAATTTGGTAGGTGCCTGGGCACAAATTAATATTTTTTAAAAATCATATTTTTCTATATGCCAACAACAAACACATAATAAATGAAAATTTTAAAATATTCACTTAGCATCAAAATCATTTAATACAGAAGTTTAAAATATTCACTTAGCATCAAAATCATTTAATACAGAGGTTTAAAATATTCACTTAGCATCAAAATCATTTAATACAGAGGAATAAATTTAGTGAAGGCGATCTCAGGCCTCAATGCTGAAAACAACAAATAATAGAGAAATTTAAGAGGGTCTGAATAAAAGGAAGAATGACCATGCTCTTAGACTTGACAACCCCGTATTATAAAATTTTTTTTTTAATTTTATTTATTTATGATAGTCACATAGAGAGAGAGAGAGAGAGAGGCAGAGACATAGGCAGAGGGAGAAGCAGGCTCCATGCACCGGGAGCCTGACGTGGGATTCGATCCGGAGTTTCCAGGATCGCGCCCTGGGCCAAAGGCAGGCGCCAAACCGCTGCGCCACCCAGGGATCCCAACCCCGTATTATAAAGATTACGATTTCCTCTAAGTGATCTATAGATTTAAGGTATTCTCTATCAAAATTCCAGCAGGTTTTACAGTGACACATGTCACGTTGATTCTAAAATATACATGAAAATGTAAAGGTCCAATAGCAGCCATAACCAAATTGAAGAAAAATGACCAAGTTGCAGGATTTCCTAACAATGAATGATCCTTCCCTTTTTCTGTAAAGAGCCCCTGTCAAGAAGAACTATCTGGTTTTGGCTTGCTGGTCTCCTTCCCTTTTTCCTTTGTGACTAGCTTGGGAGTCAATGTTTCTGAGAAGTTGCTTTAATAGCACTAAGAAAGAGAAATAAGGAGAGCCCAGCTAGCTCGGTCAGTAGAGCACATGACTAAATCTCAGTGCTGTGAGTTCAAATGCCACATTGGCATTTGATTACTTAAGTCTTTTGAAAAAGAGAAAGAGAAACAAACATCAAAATCTCACTACTTCAAGCTGAGTTAGAAGAGAAAAACATGTCTCTATTTGCACATTGTAATGATAGAGACAACTATATATGGTACATTTGGGACGTGAGTAGAGCATGTACTGATTTTTGTGTGACTACATGCAACTGTGCCAAATGTTACTATTGCATTGATAGTAACTGTGAATCTGTATTTTGTAACGAATGGAGTGTCTTTGAGTCTGCCTAGGTAAGTGCCCTGTAGGTTGCAACTGCATTTGCATCACCTATTGAGTGGGTATCTCAGTCCTTTCTTTACATATGTAGATTATGCAGAAGAATATTGCTGTGTAAGAATATGTGTATAGATTTATGACTTTCACAAGGTTAATAATGGTACATAAGCCACCAGAACTGGCTTCCACTTAATACTTCACACTCATCAACTACCAAATACTGTGCATTGGATTGCCAATGCTATTTGTCAAGTCCATTCCCCTCTGTCCTTTCCAAGATGTAGTCCTCATCCAGGTCCCTCCCTGATATGGTCCCTGGGGAAGTGAGTGCCATCAGTCCCTCAAGCTGTTCCTGCTCCTCCACTTTTTCTTGCTCTGGTCAGTAGGCGAGGGATCCCCGGTGTCCAAATGCTCCCCCTCTGCCTGTCTTTGAACAAGAAGCCTAGCTGGAGCCAGTCCTGAGCCATTCTGATTATTAGAAGTATTACTCTGATTTTCTAAGGGAAAAAAAAAAAAAAAAGGTCCTGTCTGTTCTCCTAATTATTTTCCTTTCAGATGAACTTTTAGAAATGTCTATCAAGTAAAACATCAAAGCAAAAATAAACAAATCAGATTTTGGTTGGGATTTTGTTAAACCAAAACAAGGCTTGGTGTGTGCAGTGTTCTTCATGTGGCTTCTTCACATGTGTTTTTTTCTTTCCCTCTTTACTTTTTTTTTTCTTCTTTCCAAGGAAGTCTGTGGGGAAATGTGGTAGCTGGATTGGCCCCTATGGGTTGGAGGCAAAGCTTCAAGATCACCCCATCCATGCCAGTGAAGACCCTTTGTTTTTTGTTTCTTAGCCTTTTCCAGAGTAAAGCAGACCAAGGTAGATCTCAGCCAGATCTGCTTTCCAGGGCTGGAGGAAGCTGGGGTTGGCTTCATTTGCCTTCATTTATTTCTCAATAAATGTACTCTATGCTAGTCATGACTGTGGAAATGTATAAGAACACTCTTTCTTGACATGGGTATGGTTACATTGGCTTTCCTGTCCCAGTCATTTGGTAAACTATACACTTGTTTTCCACACTTCTCCATAAGTGGTTTATATTTCACAAATTTATTTATTTTAAAGATTTTATTTATTTGAGAGAGAGGGAGAGAGAAATAGCAAGAAATAACATGAGCAGGGACAGGGGAGAGGGAGAAGCAGGCTCCCTGCTCAGCAGGGAACCTAATGCAGGCCTTGATCCCAGGATCGTGACCTGAGCCTAAGGCAGATGCTTAACCGACTGAGCCACCCAGGCACCCTGTATTTCACAAATTTAAAAAGTAAAGAAGGGATCCCTGGGTGGCTCAGCCATTTAGTGCCTGCCTTTGGCCCAGGGTGTGATCCTGGAGTCCCAGAATCGATTCCCGCGTCGGGCCCCTGCCTTGAGCCTGCTTCTCCTCCCTCTCCCTCTCTCTCTCTCTGTGTCTCTCATGGATGAATAAATACAATCTTTTAAAATAAATAAATAAATAAAAATAAAAAATAAAAATAAATAAAAAGTAAAGAAAAAATGAATTACCAGACTTGATTCCACAAAAGCAGAGTACCTGATAGTGAAGTACTTGAAGACAGTTGGAAAGATCATTGACTTGTTGTTTCAGTTTCCCTGATAAGTGATGATCTACAGTGCTTGTGTGGTTTGTGGAACTGAACATGCCAGGTTTCAAATCCCATATCTGCCACTGAGATGCTCCTCTGACCTTGAGCAAGTTATTAAATCTGTGTGATTCTGTTTCCTCTTTTGAAAAACCAAAGTGCTGTTAGGAGGATTGAATGAGATTAGGAAGGAAAAGCTGTAGCACCTTGCTACTCAAAATGTGGTGAAGACCTAGCAGCATGAGGACTGATAGGAATGCAGAATATTGTGCCCCACCCCCCATCAGCTGAATAATTTTAACAAGGTTCCCAGGTGATTCTGTGCACATCATCTAGCACCTAACAGACACATAGGCATCCATCTGATCAGTGTTGTTATTACAAGCTTCTTTACTAAAAATAGAAATGGAGGGTAACCTTCCAAACTCTTTCTATGAGGCCAGTATTACATTGATCCCAAAACCAGACAAAGACCCCACCAAAAAGGAGAATTACAGACCAATATCCCTGATGAACATGGATGCAAAAATTCTCACCAAGATACTAGCTAATAGGATCCAACTACATTAAAAGGATTATTCATTACGACTGAGTGGGATTTATTCCTGGGCTGCAAGCATGGTTCAACATCCACCAATCAATCAATATGATACACTACATTAATAAAGAAAGGATAAGAACCATATGATGTCTCTCAATAGATGCAGAAAAAACTTTTGGCAAAGTACAGCATCCTTTCTTGATTAAAACTCTTCACAGAGGGAACATACTTCAATATCATAAAACCCATATATTAAAAGCCCACAGAAATTATCATTCTCACTGGGGAAAAACTGATAGCCTTTCCCTTAAGGTCAGGAACATGGCAGAGATGTCCACTATAACCACTGCTGTTCAACATAGTACCAGAAGTCCCAGCCTCAGAAATCAGACGACAAAAAGAAATAAAAGGCATCCAAACTGGCCAAGAAGAAATCAAACTCTTACTCTGTGCAGATGACATGAGACTCTATATGGAAAACCCAAAGACTCCACCCCAAAATTGCTAGAACTCATTCAGGAATTCAGCGAAGTGTCAGGATATAAAATCAATGCACAGAAATCAGTTGCATTTCTATACACTGAGACAGAAGAAAGAGAAATTAAGGAGTCAGTTCCATTTACAATTGCACCCAAAACCATAAGATACCTAGGAATGAATCTAACCAAAATGGCAAAGGATCTGTACTCAGAAAACTATAGAACAGTCATGAAAGAAATTGAAGAAGACACAAAGAAATGGAAAAACATGCCATGCTCATGGATTGGAAGAACATATATTGTTAAAAATGTCTGTGCTACTTGAGCAATCTATACATTCAATGCAATTCCTATCAAAATGCCTTCAACTTATTTCACAGAGTTGGAACAAATAATCCTAAAAATTGTATGGATCAGAAAAGACACCAAATAGCCAAAGGAACATTGAAGAAGAAAACCAAAAATGGTGGCATCACAATCCCGGATTTCAAGCTCTATTACAAAGCTGTAATCATCAAGACACTATGGTACTGGCACAAAAACAGACACATAAATCAATGAAACAGAATAGAGAACCTAGAAATGGCCCCTCAACTCTATGGTCAACTAATCTTAACAAAGCAGGAAAGAATATCCAATGGAAAAAAGACAGTCTCTTCAACAAATGATGTTGGGAAAATTGGACAGCCACAAGCAGAAGAATAAAACTGGACCATTTCCTCACACCATACACAAAAATAGACTCAAAATGGATGAAAGACCTAAATGTGAGACAGGAATCCATCAAAATCCTAAAGGAGAACACAGGCAACAAACTCTTTGACCTCGGCCGCAGCAACTTCTTGCTAGATATGTCTCAAAAGGCAAGGAGAAAAAAGGCAAAAATGAACTATTGGGACTTCGTCAGGATATAAACACAGCAAAGGAACCAGTGGGGAAAAAAACAAAAGACAACCAACAAAATGAGAGAATACATTTGCAAATGACATATCAGATAAGGGCTAGTATCCAGAATCTATAAAGAACTTATCAAACTCAAACCCAAAGAACAAATAATCCAATCAAGAAATGGGCAGGAGACATGAACATTTCTCCAAAGAAGACATGCAAATGGCCAATAGACACGTGAAAAAATGCTCACATCACTTGACATCAGGGAAATACAAATCAAAACCACAATGAGATACCACCTCACACCAGTCAGAATGGCTAACGTGAACAAGTCAGGAAATGACAGATGTTGGCAAGGACGCAGAGAAAGGGGAACTTTCTCACACTATTGGTGGGAATGCAAACTGGTGCAGTCACTCTGGAAAACAGTATGGAGACTACCCAAAAGTTGAAAATCGAACTACCCTACGACCCTGCAATTGCGCTACTGAGCATTTATCCTAAAGATGCAAATATAGTGATCTGAAGGGGCACCTGCACGCCCCAATGTTATAGCAGGAATGTCCACAACAGCCAAACTATAGAAGGAGCCCAGATATCTATTGACAGAAGAATGGATAAAGATATGGTCTATATATACAATGGAATACTACAGAGCCATAAAAAACAATGAAATCATGCCATTTGCATAGACATGGATGGAACCGGAGTATATTATACTAAGTGAAATAAGTCAACCAGAGAAAGACAATTATCATACGATCTCATTCATATTGGAATTTAAGAAACAAAACAAGATCATAGGAAAAGGGAAGGAAAAATAAGACAAGATGAAATCAGAGAGGGAGACAAACCATAAGAACTCTTAATCATAGGAAACAAACTGAGAATTGCTAGAGGGGAAGGGGCGGGGGAATGGGGTAACTGGGTGATGGGCATTAAGGAGGGCACATGATACAATGAGCACTGGGTGTTATATAAGACTGAGGAATCACTGACCTCTACCTCTGAAACCAATAATACATATATGTTAATTAATTGAATTTAAATTTAAAAAAAAGAAATGTGCAAATGTATCTGAGGTCAAAATGAATTAATGAGCTCTATCTGAAATATCAATTATTTTATTCATAAAATAATTATTTGTTTAAAATAAAGAAATAAAATAAATGAAAATACCTAAATGAAAGATGCTGCATCTCACAAGAGAAAAAACACACAAGCCTCTTTACTTAGGTTCTTAACTATATCCACCTTCAGAATCATGAGGTTAGGGTTTAAATCCTCATTTTAATATATAAGTAAAGCAAAATTCATACAGGTGAAATGGAGGAGTTCCTTTGGGCTTCAGATATTTAACTCTAAATTTCATTATCTTTTCAATACATATTTATGCCTAAAATTAAAAGCGTATGCATCATTTTATCTTTAATATCAAAAGAATGTAAAAATATCCTTGGGGCACCTGGCTGGCTCAGCTGGTGGAGCATGGGACTCTTGGTTGTATGTTCAAACCTCAAGTTGGGTGTAGAGATATCTTAAAACTAAAATCTTTAAAATAATAAATTAATTAAATAAATAAAAATAAAAATATCCATAATAACATGTATCCCCATGCCAAATAATTATGGAGAAAATATTTAATCACTCTTACCATTCTGGCAATTGCTTTTCAAAAGGTTCAAAAGGTCTGACAGTGAGGATTGTGAGCCTCTAACCTCTCTAGTCTGGCTCCATCCTCAGTAGACCAGGTTAGAGTTTATAGCTCAGTCTGAGGTTCTAGATCAAATTCGTTTGACCCTCTCATCCAAGCTCCAGAAAAACAGGAGCTCAAGAGAAAGAATAAGGGGTTAGTTCCAGGAGCACCTTGAAGAGCACCCTGCCTAACCTGAGACCTCTTAGGACAGAGTAAGAGAATCCCTGGTATTTCCCAGATAGCTTGGCTTGAAGCACTTCCTGAGTCTCCTGCTTATAGTGAGCAAAACTAGGATAATATAACCACATCCACAGGCCATCGAGTACAGTGTGCCAGTGGAAGCTGTGGGCAAACTTTGAGAGGTGAGTGGTAAGTCAGGGCAAAAGAGACTGGTAAAGGACAGGGTCTGAGGGGAAAATAAACATTATTATAAGGGTGTTTGAGGGGTTGGCCTTGGAATAAGAGCTCACCAACCCCAGCAGATGAAATGTATCTCCATTCTTCCCTACATTATACACCAATTCTATTTTCTGCTTCCTCTTTCCAGATTCTGCTCTGGTCCTGTACCCTATGTGTTACCATACCTGATTGATTCTTTTCCCCTCCATCCTAGCCAAGGTGAAGAAAAGCTTTTCCTCTTAGCTAAAAAAGCACTAAAAGGTAGTATGGGGGTGAACTTTGTAAGATACCTAAATCTTGCTCCGTGTTTTAAATAGCAATAAAATTAGGCTAGAATGAGTAACTTGCCACATATATTGTGACAGAATTAAGACTAGAAATTGGGGGGAACCTCCTCCCACTGTTATTAGATGAAATGGATGGATTTCTAGGAAAATATCAATGACCAAAACTGATGAGAGAGGTGCCTGGGTGGCTCAGTGGTTGAGCGTCTGCCTTTGGCTCAGGGCTCCTGGGATCGAGTCTCACATCAGGTTCCCTACAGGGAGCCTGCTTCTTCCTCTACCTATGTCTCTGCCTCTCTTTCTGTGTCTCTCATGAACAAATAAATTAATCTTCGGAAAAATATGATGACAAAAAAGTGTAAAATCTATATAATTCTTTAACTACTTAAAATTTTTTAAAAATTGATTCTATAATTTAAATTTTAAGGGCCCAGATATTATCACTGATTAATTGTACCAAATACGTAAGGAAGAAGTAACCTAATATTAAAGAATTGTTATAGAGAATAGAAAAAGAAGAAATACTCCTCAACTTATTTTATTGGCCAACATAATTTTGACATCAAAACCAAATAATGAGGAACACCTGGGTGGCTCAGCAGTTGAGCATCTGCCTTTGGCTCAGGGCATGATCCTGGAGTCCCGGGATCAAGTCCCACATTGGGCTTCTTACATGGAGCCTGCTTCTCCCTCTGCCTGTGTCTCTGCCTCTCTCTCTCTCTCTCTCTCTCTCTCTCTCTGTGTCTCATGAATAAATAAATAGAAATCTTTTTTTAAAAAAATAATGATATTACAAGAATGTAACATTAAAAGTCAACCTCCGGGGGTAGCCCTGGTGGTGCAGCCGTTTAGCGCCTGCAGCCCAGGGCGTGATCCTGGACACCTGGGATCAGGTCCCACATTGGGCTCTCTGCATGTGGCCTGCTTCTCCCTCTGCCTGTGTCTCTGCCTCTCTCTCTCTCTGTGTCTCTATGAATAAATAAATTTTAAAAAAATAAAATAAAAGTCAACCTCCTTCCAAGTAGAGTTCTAAACAAAATATTAGCAAATAAAATTGGGCAATATATTTGCCAGTTTTATTGAGACATAATTGACAGTCTGTATAAGACTTATACACTACTGTATAAGTTTAAGATGTACAGCATAGATATACAGCATGACTTTTTTTTAAAGATTTTATCTTTTTAAGTGATCTCTACACCCAACTTGGGGCTTTTACCTACATCCCTGATATATAGAGTCACATGCTCCCCTCACTGAGCTGCACCTGACTTGAGTTTCATATTTTATGAAATGGTTACCACAATGAGTTTAGTGAACATCCATCATCTCACATAGACACACAAAAAAACAGTATTTTTAAAAGGCAAGAATTCATGACAAAGTTGGATTTAGTCCAGGATTACAGATTTTGTTTAACTCTAAAAATTAACCAGTGAAGCAAAAATATATTAGCAACATAAAGGTCATATCAGTAATATAGAAAATGCATTTGTTAAAATTCAGAGTCCAATCATAATTTTTTAAATTCATGATTTTAAAGATCCTTAGCAAACTAGGAATAGAAGGAAAATTCCTAAATATGATTGATAATGGACATTTATAAGAAACCAACAGTGAGTATACTGTCTCATAATAGGTACAAATTTCAATATAATACAGCCTCTTGGAGTTTCCAAAATTGTAAAGAACCTCATCAGTTATAAGCAGTAAAGAGCACTAATTGTAGCTTTGTTTATGTTACTGAGATTTGGCTAGGTCATTGTAGCAGATAAACTAAAATTCACCCATTTAACAAGCAAGCTTGGGATTGTTAATGTCCTTGAATGAGCACAGTGTTACCAATGCTTTAGAATATTTTGAATGATTTTGTTACTTTGGCCGTTATTTTAGCATTCACTGTTATTAAAATTTAAAATATTTTAATTACTATACCATTCTCATCCAAATATTCATTAAATGGTAGTGCTCTTAGGGGGCTTAAAAATTCATGAAGACCAATTACTTTGAAGTGGAAATTAAATGTTATAATATACTACAAAGACACTTAAACAAACACCATAATACACTGTGCAGTTAATTTAGTGGCGAACGCTCAATACAAAATTAGAGCTAAGTCCGCTGAAATAAAAAAAGCAGTATTAAAGCAGATACATCCCACAATGGGTGTGAATTTATGCTCCCGGAGAATGCATTCTTCCTATTATTCATCTCTTCCTATGGGGATATGAGTACTGAATAATGCAGGTTTTGAATTTCTCCAGGTCTTATAAGCAAAATCTTTGCATAGACTGTTCCACTGTTACATATGAAAGTAATTTTTAATTTGGGGAGTTCAGTTTTGTATCTGTATTTGGTTTTTACATTTGTTTTTAAGCCCTTAGAAGACATTTATGATTTTTATAAAAAATAGATCAGCACCTTATGTTTTTGTGTAAGAAGAATTTTATTTTTTAAAATACTATAAAACATAAATAAAATATTGTAAACTCTCTCCATGTCAGTTAATGTATCTCTGCATTATAATCTTTCAAGGTTACCTGATATATTCCCTACTTTATGGATTCCTACAAGCTCTTTTTTCTTTTTCTGTTTTTCTAGATTTTTTAGATTTAGATTTTTGACAGTGCGGTGCTGATAACATAAATTGTAAGAAATGCACTTAAACATGTAACTTCAGACAATTATTTCTTTAGGTTGAATTTCTAACAATAGAATTGCTGCGTTAAAGTACATGCACCTTTAAATCTTGATACAGGGTGGCCTCCAAATTGTTTTATAAATTACATTCCAAATAGAAATTTATTAGAATGAACATTTCCCCAAACTTATGTCCACCCTGGATGTAATTTTTCTTTATAATCTTTGCCAACCATAAAGGCCAAAAAATGTATTTAAACATTTGCATTTTTTATTTGTAGTTTATCGGCTGCTTCTGCATATTTATTCCTCATTTGCATTTTCCCTTTTATTACTTTCCCCTTCATATCCATCGATCATTTTTATGGTAGTGTGATCTTCTTATAAATGTGTAAGAGATAATTAAATGAAGTCAATAAACCATTTCTTTCACATATTTAACAAATATATTGTCCAAGTGTGTGTTTACTTGATTTCTTTCTGAAAGTAAGATTTTAAATTTTTCTAGAGTAAAATTCAGCAGTTATTTCTTTTATGGTTTGATAGCTTGCCATCCCTGCCCAGAGATTAAATGAGAAAACTCTTTCATATTTTCTCTAGGTTCTTGGTAGGTTACTGTTCAAATGTTAAATCAAGAGTTGATGTGAAATGTATATATTATAATGTGTCCATACTAGAGACATAAGCTTGCCCTCTCCTCCCACAGCCCCTCATTTCCCAATATGATTTCTTAACTACCTCATTTCTCCCCTCCTCCCACAGTGCTCTTCTTGGAAATTCCACCATTATCATGCTCTAAATTTTTATGAGGGCTCAGGTACCTATTCTTCTAAGAGCAAGAGGCAACGTTTTGAATATTACATTCATATCATACATACACATGTCTGAGGAAATACTGCAGGTTTTTTGTTTTTGTTTTTTGTTTTTTGTTTTTAGGACACCTGGGTGGCTCAATGATTGAGCATCTGCCTTTGGCTCAGGGTCCTGGGATCAAGTCCCTCAATGGGCTCCCTACAAGGAACCTGCATTTCCCTCTGCATAAATAAATAAAATCTTTTAAAAAAATTTTTTTTGAGTCTCAGCTTTTTTGCTAGGGATTGTTTGTTTTTTCCAGATGAAATTTAGATGTGTCCTGTTAAGTAAAAATAAAGAAGGAAGGAAGGAAGAAAAGAAGGGAGGGAGGGAGGGAAAGAAGGAAACCATGTCACTCAAGTTACTGAAATTTGGGAGGTTTTTTTGTTTAAGTTATTGAGATTTTGACTGAAATTTTGTTTAAAAACGTCGAGCTTTCATATCTAGGACAACAATATGTGTCTTTACAATACAATATATGCCATATCTTTAATGTCACCAGCAGATTTCTTTCTAATAGTTTCTTTTAGTTTCTTTTGTGTAATTCTGCCAAATTCTTGCTTTTTTTTTTTTTTGAGTATAGTTGACACACAATGTTATATTACTTTCCAGTGTACAGCATAGTGTTTCCACAGGTTTATACATTAATCTGTGTTTACCACAAGTGTAGCTAAATTCTTGATAACCTAGTCCTACATACTGAATGCTGTCAATGGAACTTACTTCCTATTACCACCATTCTTTTTTTTTTTTTTAAGATTTTATTTATTCATTAGTGACACACACAGAGAGAGAGAGGCAGAGATATAGGCAGAGGGAGAAGCAGGCTCCATGCAGGGAGCCTGACGTGGGACTTGATCCTTGGTCTCCAGGATCACGCCCCTGGCGGAAGGCGGCGCTAAACCGCTAAGCCACCGGGGCTGCCCTATTACTACCATTCTTATGTGGCATAAGAAAAGCAATTGACAATTGATATAAGAGTATATTGACCTGCACATCATATTAATCATGGGATCAAAGGTAACATTACCAAAAATGGGACAAGCTAACATCACGTATATGAAACTGATCTGATGTGATTTTACTAAGAAGAACACAGCTCTCTGATAATAGAATTTCTGCCAAGAAATGTGATATCCTAGGGCACCTGGGTGGCTCAGGGGTTGAGCTTCTGCCTTTTGCTCAGGTCATGATCCCAGGGTCCTGGGATCAAGTCCCGCATCAGGTTCCCCACGGGGAGCCTGCTTTTCCCTCTGCCTATGTCTCTCTCTCTGTGTCTCTCATGGGGAAAGAAGAAGAAAGAAAAGAAAAGAAAGAAAAAGAAAGAAGAAAGAAAGAAAGAAAGAAAAAGAAAGAAAGAAAGAAAGAAAGAAAGAAAGAAAGAAAGAAAGAAAAGAAAGAAGAAAGAAAGAAAGAGAAGGAAGGAAGGAAGGAAGGAAGGAAGGAAGGAAGGAAGGAAGGAAGGAAGGAAGGAAGGAAGAAAGAAAGAAAGAAAAGAAAGAAAGAAAAGGAAAGAAAGAAAGAAAGAAAGAAAGAAAGAAAGAAAGAAAGAAAGAAAGAAAGAAAAGAAAAAAGAAAGAAAAGAAAAGAAAAAAAGATAACCTGGGATCCCTGGGTGGCGCAGCGGTTTGGCGCCTGCCTTTGGCCCAGGGCGCGATCCTGGAGACCCGGGATCGAATCCCACGTCGGGCTCCCGGTGCATGGAGCCTGCTTCTCCCTCTGCCTATGTCTCTGCCTCTCTCTCTCTCTCTCTCTCTGTGACTATCATAAATAAATTTAAAAAAAAAAAAAAAGATTTAAAAAAAAAAAAAAGAAAAAAAGATAACCTAAATCTAATTATGAGGAGACAGACAACCCAAATGAAGGAACATGCTTCAAAACAACTGTTTCTGACAACTAGGTGGCTCAGCGGTTGAGCATCTGCCTTTGGCTCAGGGCATGATCCTGGAGCCCTGGGATCAAGTCCCACATCCGGCTCCCTGCATGAGGCCTGCCTGTGTCTCTGCCTTTCTCTCTGTGTATCTCATGAATAAATAAATAATCTTTAAAAAAAAAAAAAAAAAAAAAACAGAAACAAAACTGCTCTGTCTTCTGCAAAACAGCCACTGCCATGAAAGACAGTGGAGGCTGAGGAACTGGATTAAGAGTCTAAGCAGTGTGACAGCTGGATCTAATGAATGATTCTGAGTTGGATCCTGGATCAGAAGAAAAAAAATGTTATAGAAACTATTATTGAAAAAAAAAAAAGAAACTATTATTGAGACAATGGGTGAAATTTGTTTTTTTTTTTTTAATGGGTGAAATTTGAATATGGCCTACATATGAATAATCACTGTGTGGTAGTTACATAAAAGAATGCCCTTGTACTTAGGAGATGCATACTGAAGTTTTAGGAGTGATAGTTCATATTTGCAGCTTACTCTCAAATGGTGAGGAGGTGGAGAAGACAGAGGGAGAATTGAGAGTGCAAGTGTGGCAAAATATTAACGATGAACGTGGGACTCGTTCCGGGTCTCCAGGATCAGCCCCTGGCGGAAGGCGGCGCTAAACCGCTAAGCCACCAGGGCTGCCCTATTACTACCATTCTTATGTGGCATAAGAGAAGCAATTGATATAAGAGTATATTGACCTGCACAGCATCTTAATCATGGGATCAAAGGTAACATTACCAAAAATGGGACAAGCTAACATCACGTCATCTAAATAAATGATTTCAAAAAAATAAAAAATAAAAAATAAAATAAAAATAAATAAATAAATAAATGATTTCCAAGTGTTCATGCAGAATGAATCATGCTTGCAACCTTTCTGTAGGTTTGAACTTTTTCAAAATAAAAAAAGTTAAAAGCATCAGAAAATGATTCACGATGTGTTTAATGAAAAGATCAAAATAACACATTGAAAAAAAAAATAACACATTGAAACTTTTAGAGTCCTGGTTTAACAAAAGTATCACTGAACATGGTCCTCTCTGGGTGGGGAGATTATGAGGGCTGTCCTTGATCAAATCTTCCTTCAATTTTTGCGTATCTGCTGTTTTAGGAACAATCTTAGTGTACTTTGAAATCTAATTTTGAGTGGAGATGGTGTTTGCATCCCTGGGAGAAAACTGGCTGGGGGTGGGCATCAATCTTTTCCCATAGTGCTGGGCTTTAAAATTCCTAGTACTTTAGTTAAAATGTTATGTTTTCATGTGTGCAGTGGATACCTACCTTTCCTCCTCAAGGTAGCTTTGAGTCTAAAGGGATCAAAGGGGATTCTTTGGGACCCTTGGGATCCTGGGATCACGACCTGAGCAGGGTCGTAGGTGGAACCAGGTTCAGATTCCTAATCCAGGGGTCATGGAGGAACCAGAGCTCCAAGCAAAAGTAAAGATGATTTTGGACAAATAACCTAATTCACCAGATGAGGCAGAGACTCTTCCGACATTCCCTAAGAAAGGGGGCGCGCAGACTGATGGGAAACGGAGTCCCGAATTTGATGGATTCCCCGCAGAGGAGCCCAGGGAACTGGTCCCTCGCAGCTGCTCCTGCGCATGTGCAGTTCTGCCTCATTGTTCGCCCGCTCCCTTGTCTACAGCTTCGCAGCGCAGGTAACCGTGGAGACCCGGGGTCGACGCGCTGCTCGGGGCCGAGTCCTGCACGAAGGATGCGCACTACAGGTGAGAACCTCTTTGCACCGTTGCTTTGCCGGGCGCGGGATAGGTCTGTGTCCACACGTGCTGGAAGCAAAAACTTGAGCGAATCCCACGCGGGCTGAGACCCTAAAGAAAGCCAGGGACAGAGCAGCGTGGCTGCGTTCCCGCAGGTTCCAGGAGAAGGACAGGGGCACGGGTTTCCGGGTCAGAATAAAGTGCAAGGAGAAAAGACATCTGAATGTGAAAGAACTGTTTCCAGGAGCTCCTCGAATTTGCATGTGCCCTGGTTAACCCTTCATCGGCGAGTCAAATTCACGAGAGCAGCGGAGGTGGGAGTGAATTCCCAGAACATTTATTATACGCCTGCAAGCTAAGGGCAGGTGGTGGGTCTGCACTGTAGCGGGCTGTGGAAGAGCCCAAGTTTGGGGACGCCTGGGTGGCTCAGGGGTTGAGCCCCTGCCTTGGCTCAGGGCGTGATCCCGGGGTCCTGGCATCAAGTCTGCATCAGGCTCCCCACAGGAAGCCTGCTTCTCCCTCTGCCTACTTCTCTGCCACCCCCTTTCTCTGTGTCTCTTATGAATAAATAAATAACATCTTTAAAAAAAAAAAGCCAAAGTTTGAACTCAGATGAGTTTAAATTCTAGCTCAGCCACTGAGTCTCCATGGGCCAAATGATGAGCCTCTAGGACTCATACTTTACAGTTTCCCTGTCTGTACAATGAACTTATTCCTATAACCTGTCTCCAGGTTGTTCTGAGGATTGAATCAGATAGCACCTGTAAAGCACTCAGCACAGGTCCTGGCATTCAGTAAATACCTGGGAAATGTTTGTTTTGTTTTGTTTTTTAAGAATTATTTATTTATTTATTTATGATAGACATAGAGTGAGAGAGAGAGGCAGAGTGTGTCACAGGCAGAGGGAGAAGCAGGCTCCATGCCGGCCCGATGTGGGACTCGATCCCGGGACTCGATCCCGGGACTCCAGGATCGGCCCTGGGCCAAAGGCAGGCGCTAAACCGCTGAGCCACCCAGGGATCCCCCTTGGGAAATGTTAATTGCCTTTATCACTGTTCTTTTCATTAAGAATATTATTGATTTCTAGAGACCCCCTGTAAAATTGGTACTAATCCCATTTTAACCAAGAAGGAAACCAAGACTCTGGAGGTGAAGTGTCATGGACAGTAATTGAAGGAGCTGGCATGCAAACCTCAAACAGTTTTATTTCCAAATCCTATGTTGGGTTTTGTCCAGCAGAGCATCCTTCACAGCACTTAACAGAGTGGCAAGTCTCTAAGAGCCAGGCGGAAGAACCTGGAGTGTCCCCAGCTGAGTCCTCTCTAGAGTTCTTGGAGATTTCTTGACATCTGCTTAGAGCCCTCAGGTTTTGAAGGCTTCTCTGCTCTTTCTTCATTGTCCATCTGCCCTGTGACCGCAACAGTTTACAGACTCTCAAACCAGATTTTTCTGATAGTGGTTCCCAAATAAGCTTGCGGCAGGGCAGGATCACCTAGAGGACTTGTCAAAACCCAAGAGCTGGCGAGGCCCCACCCCTAGAGTCTCCCACCCGATAGGTTTGGGAGGGGCCCCCAAATTTGCATTTCTATCAAGTATCTGACGTTGCTGTTCCTGCTGGTCTGGGAGCCTCACTGAGAGCTTCTGTTGTAGGGGGTGGGGAAGTCCCAGAGACCGTTGGGACCTGGGCTGGAGATTCCCATTGTGTGAATTTACCTCCTCCAGCCAGGTTCACATTTCCTTGGATCCCGCAGCTCTTGTAAGGAAAGAAGGTGGGGCCATCAGGAACAGGATTCCCACCTGGGAGATCCCCAGCCTACCCAGAGAAAGCCGGGGCACAGCTGCAGGGCACAGATCGAGGAAACAAGCAGGTTCTATCTCTGCTTGCTTGGAGGCAATGACTGTGACCCTTCTGCCCTGAGTAACATCACGGCACCAGGGGTTGTCAAGAAGTGTCCCTCCGTGAAGGTTGGGCCGGCTTTCAAGAGAGAGGTGAGCTGAGCTGAAGGTGGTGAGCAAGAGGCAGGCTTTCTGGGATGAGGACATCCACTGGACAGTTGAGGAGATTGTGGTCTGGGAGGACGGCCATGGAGACACCAGCTCCTCTCCTCCCCGAACTCCTCCCCTTTTTATTCTCCTTCCAGTCCCTTTTGGGGATGCTGTACAGTCCCCAAACTACGGCCATCCCCTTACCTGGAACTTAGAGATATGCTACCGCCCCCCCTCCCCCCCCCCCCCGCACATTCCTGCCTTTGTAGCCTTTGTAGGCGTATAGCAAGGGGCTTCAGGGGTTATGTAAGCCTGTCTCATTTTAAAAGTGAGCAGTATTGGGTCTGAGGGAGTCATTAGTATACGGTTAAGTACAAGGTTTTGGGGGCCCCTGGGTGGCTCAGTGGTTGAGCATCTGCCTTTGGCTCAGGGCGTGATGCTGGGGTCCTGGGATCAAGTCCCACATCGGGCTCCTTGCGTGGAGCCTGCTTCTCCCTCTGTGTCTTTGCCTCTCTCTGTGTGTCTCTCATGAATAAATAAATTAAAAATCTTTTAAAAAGGTTTCTGGGGATCCCTGGGTGGTGCAGCGGTTTGGCGCCTGCCTTTGGCCCAGGGCGTGATCCTGGAGACCCGGGATCGAATCCCACGTCGGGCTCCCGGTGCATGGAGCCTGCTTCTCCCTCTGCCTGTGTCTCTGCCTCTCTCTCTCTCTCTCTCTCTCTCTGTGACTATCACAAATAAATAAAAATTAAAAAAAAAAAAAAAAAAGGTTTCTGGAGCCAGACTGCCAGGGTTCAAAGCCCGGCTCTACCACATTTACTTTCACTTCTTCCCTCAATTTCTCACCTATAAACTGGGAGTAATAATACTACTTACACCTTGCTTTATTTTAAGGAATAAATGAGGTAACATATGTAAAGTACTTAGAGCAGTGCCTGTTCCATAGTAAGCGCTATCCAAGTATTGTCAGTATCATTAATATTAATATAATCTCAGTTTACATTATTTGTTAGTCCCAGAACCTAAAGGACCACTGGGGCCCCCTGACTTCCAAGCCCCTGTTCGGTCCACTGTGGCTCAGTTAAGTTGAAACAAGTTTCTTAATTAAAAAAAAAAAAAAAATCCTGGGAATCCCTGGGTGGCTCAGCGGTTTAGCACCTGCCTTCAACCCAGGGCGCGATCCTGGAGTCCCGGGATCAAGTCCCACATGGGACTCACTGCATGGAGCCTGCTTCTCCCTCTGCCTGTGTCTCTGCCTCTCTCTGTGTGTCTCTCATGAATAAATAAAGTCTTTTAAAAAAAATAAAAAATAAGGGATCCCTGGGTGGCTCAGCGGTTTAGCGTCTGCCTTCCACCCAGGGCGTGATCCTGGAGTCCTGGGATCAAGTCCCACATCAGGCTCCACATCTGCATGGAGCCTGCTTCTCCCTCTGCCTGAGTCTCTGCCTGTCTCTCTCTCTGTCTCTCATGAATAAATAAAATCTTTTTAAAAATTAAAAAAAAAAAACTCTTTAAAAAATCCCTTGGAGGGATCCCTGGGTGGCGCAGTGGTTTGGCGCCTGCCTTTGGCCCAGGGCGTGATCCTGGAGACCCCGGATCAAATCCCATGTCGGGCTCCCGGTGCATGGAGCCTGCTTCTCCCTCTGCCTATGTCTCTGCCTCTCTCTCTCTCTGTGTGACTATCATAAATAAATAAAAATAAAATAAAAATAAAAATAAATAAAAAATAAAAAATCCCTTGGAGACACTGAAACCAAAGGAGAATAAATCCCTTAAAAAAAAAAAAAAAAAAAAAAAAAAAACTAAGAGCACCTGAGTGGCTCAGTGGTTGAGCATCTGCCTTCAGCTCAGGTCATGATCCTGGGGTCCTGGGATCGAGCCGACATCGGGCTCCCCACAGGGAGTCTGCTTCTCCCTCTGCCTGTGTCTCTGCCTCTCTCTGTGTCTCTCATGAATAAATAAATAAAATCTTTTTAAAGATTAAAAAATAAAATAAAATAAAATAAAATAAAATAAAATAAAATAAAATAAAATAAAATAAAATAACAGACTTATAGAGCACCTGAGTGGCTCAGTCAGTTGATCATCTGCCTTTGGCTCATGGCTCAGGTCATGATCCTCAGGTCCTATGATCTCTCCCTGCTCATCGAGGAGTCCGCTTCCCTCTGCCTCTCCTCCCTGCTCCTGCTCTCTCTCTCTCTCCCCCAAATAAATAAAGTCTTAAAAAAATAAAAATTAAAAATTAAAAAGCAGACTTCCGTAAAGCACATCTATCCCTGTTGTCAGAGCTTCCTATTAATTTTTTAACTCAAAGGAGTTAAAAATATAAGTAGGAGGGACACCTGGCTGGCTCAGTAAGTAGAGCTTGCAAAACTTGATCTCAGGGTTGTAGGTTCCAGCCCCATGTTACATGTAGAGATTACTTAAAAATGAAAAAAATTTAAATATATATATAGAGATATATAGATATGTAGGAAAGTAGATAAGCAGACTTCTGTCAGGTTTTTGTTGTTTCTTGCATCTGTTTTTACACATTTTTACAAAAGTAAAGAAAATAATGTAATGACTCCCATATACTTGTCACGGCTTCAGCCATTATCAACTTATGACCATTTTGCTTCATCTATATCTGCCCCCAAAATACACACACACACTCACACTCACACACACAAATTTTCCCTTCCACCTTCCATGACTAGATTGTTTTCAGTCCCGGGGGCACCTGGCTGGCTCAGTTGGAAGACTGTGGAACTGACTCTTGATCTCGGAGTCATGAATTTAAGCCACACATTGGGTATAGAGATTACTTAAATAAATAAATAAACTTTAAAAAATAAACTAAATCCCAGGGCAGCCCCAGTGGCTTAGCGGTTTAGCGCTGCCTTCAGCCCAGGGCATGATCCTGGAGACATGGGATCAAGTCCCACGTCAGGCTCCCTGCATGGAGGCTGCTTGTGTCTCTGCCTTCCTCTCTCTCTCTCTCTCTCTCTCTCTCTCTCTCTGTGTGTGTCTCCATGAATAAATAAAATCTTTTTTAAAAAATAAAAATAAATAAAGTAAATCCCGACATCAAAAACTTCAAATATAACATGTTTAATAATGACCAAAGGCATGGCATGTCATGCTTGCTATGCTAAGATTTGTTTAACTGACTCTTTCTTCATTGGACTTTGGCTTGTTTTATATCTCTCTGCTATTAAATCAAAGAAAGCTGTAAATTGTAAGAAACCAGTAAGATAAATATTACTCCCCCCCACAATGAAAAGCATGCTTCTCTTAGCTCCCCACAGTTATACAAGGGTTATGAGAGTCCCCTCCATGCACCTGCCCCTTCTGAAGGGTCAGAGACATTCTCCCACGGTGTGGCCATCTGTCAGCATGGGGTTTCTAAGCAAAGGCTCCGAGGACTTTCAGGACAGATCCCATTTCTCATAATTGCTCTGCTCCTTCTCCCTCCTCCAGCTCTGGCCTCAGAGTTCTCAAAACTTTTCCAGGAGCAGGAGAAAATGAACAGATCCCAGGTAAGTCATTTACTAATTACTTTTTCAATGAAAAGGTGACTTCACCTTTTATTAGTGACCATGTTTTCTCATTGATTGTTTTTCTTCATTTTTTTCATTTTTTGACTTTGTTCCTGTGATATTATCTGACTTTCCTTTTTTCCTCTTCTGGTGGCTCTGAAGGTCTACCTTTGATTTGTGTTGTATTATTGATTACCGTTGATGTATGTGACGCATATGTGAACCTATCTTCTTGTCGACATCAGGGATTGTTTTCATCCACAGTACCATCTATAGACTCCTTTATCTCAGGTTCTATGGAAACCTTCTAAATACTTTTCTTCTCCCATTTTCTCTTCTCTCTTTACATAATAAATATAGTTTTTTGAATTCTTTGTTAACAATCACATCACACCTTCTAGCTACTTGAACAAAAATTATTTCAATTCTTTTTTTTTAAGATTTTATTTATTTATTCATAGAGTCAGAGAGAGAGAGAGGCAGGGACACAGGCAGAGGGAGAAGCAGACATCATACAGAGAGCCTGATGTGGGACTCTATCCAGGGTCTCCAGGATCACGCCCTGGGCTGCAGGCGGCGCTAAACCGCTGTACCACCGGGGCTGCCCAATTATTTCAATTCTAATATACATCTTCTGGTTATTTTTGCAGTCCGAAGTATGAAGATAAGGCGTTATAATGTTATCTACAACTTAGAGTTGCTTATCATGTTCCAGTCACTATTAAATTCCTTACCTGGCCTAATTCTTTTAATTAGGACAATAGCATTATGAAATTTATTATTTATACTTTTTACTGAAAGTATAAATAATAGATTTAAGTGCTTTTAGCTGGAATGGTTCTAAGGATACATCGTTAGAGATTTGGCCAACTGGCTGGCTCAGTCGGTACAGCAGCAACTCTTTATCTTGAGGTTGGACTTCAAGTCCTACACTGGGTATAGAGGTAACTGAAAAAAAAAAAAAAAAGCAATTTGGCCATATAGGTCAAATATGTCTTAGTATGCAAGTCCACTACAAGCTTTCACTCATTTTTGAGAGTAAGATACCATCTGCTTCTGTTCAAGCCTGTCCAAGAACTTGGAATGGGAGAGCTCTTAGGCATGAGATTATAAATAAGACACAGGGTACATAAAGTATATTGTATGAGACATACTTATACTAAAAACCTATTTGTTGTTTAACTGGGTGCCCTGCGTTTTTGGTTACTAAATCTGGGACCCATACTTAGGCAGAAAGAGGGTTTTCGGGTGCACTCTGCTGACCGTGAGCTCTGGCAGTCCCCGTCCATCCAGAGGACCAGTCATTCTCTGTATTTTCAGGGGCTGACTTTACTACCTCATTCCAGATGACCTGTTACTGGACCATCACAGCTTGCCTCAGTTTCCCCAACAATCACCATAGCAGCTCTTCTTCTATAGTTTCGAGAACTCTCAGGCTTCATGCTCACAATACGTTGCTTTGTCCAAAAATGTAAAAATGTTGCCTACATATAGTTTATAAATATTTTTTTGAAGTTTCCTGTTGAGTTACCCTATGCCTCTTTCCTTGCATAGTCTGTAAGCCCCCCTTGCTTCACCTGGAACCAGTTTTTCCTGCTCTTGTCTGCTCACCACACTCTCCTTTTCTGGTTGTATTCCTTCTCTGATTGCTGAGTTCTGATGGAGGCCTCTGGAGAATCTTACGACTGTGTGGGTGATACGTTTTCTAAGTCTGACTATCTGAAAGTACCTTTCTTCTGCCCTGTTACAGGGATGATTGGTTGTAGCATTTGGGTTCAGACTCCTTTTCCTTCTGGGTATGATGAGTAAACAGGATCCCCTAGCATCTGCAGAGAATGAAAAGTTGAGTGCCATTTCTGTTCTTACACCTGTTTTATTCTTTCTTCTTGCAAGTTTTTCTCTTTCCTGGGGTTTGAGCTATTTCGCCGGGCAGCGTCTGCCAGTGTGCCTATTTGGTTAACCGGACAGCTCCTGCCAATGAACACTCAAGTGCTCTGGGACACTTCTAGTGATTTCCCGTGATTATTTCCCTCCCACCCTCCTCTTGGTTCTTGCCACCCAGAGCTCCTGGGAGGCTGTCAGTGGCTCTCCGCGGTGGTCCATCTGTCCTCCTTTCCTTTCCTGTCATCCTTTTCATTTTCCTGTGCTTTCATTCTGTGTGGTAAGAGATTTGCTCATTTTTGTCACCCACGTCATTTTGTTTTCGAGCCTTCTTTGGAGGGTTTTAGATTTTTTGGCTTTCCTAAGTCAGCAACAGAATCCGTACTATCTGGGGTGCCTGTGTGGCTCAGTTGGATAAGCATCTGCCTTCAGCTCGGGTCATGATCCCAGGTCCTGGGACAGAGCCTTGCATCAGGCTCTCTGCTTAGCAGGGAGCCTGCTTCTCCCTCTCCCTCTGCCTGCCACTCCCTCTGCTTGTGCTCTCTCTCTGTTAAATAAATAAATAAATAAATAAATAAATAAATAAATAAATAAATAATTTTAAAAATTAAAAAAGCATCTGTACTATCTGGGTCCCTTTGCTTTTCACATAGCCAACTTTTCTCATTTTATGGAAGTGAGACTCTGACGTCAATCTGGGGATACCAGTTTGAAGTCTTAAAAATTATTGTCTTCAGTATCTAAATTAATTTTGTTTTCATAGGCTCCAATCTATTCCTCTTGGTACTTAATTTTTTTTGGCTGTTAGATTTTATTTACATAAAAGAATAATTTGTTAAGCAGTTTTTCTTCATGCTTATTTTTCCAATGGTTGTTTTTCCTCCAGCATCTGAGGCCCTTTTTTAAAAAGTTTTCTGTGTGAATAGAAAGGCAAAAAACTCATAAGATCGATCTAGGCAGCATAGGGGTCTGTTTCCTCCACCAGCTTTTCCCTTGAATGAAAAGACAGACCTGGGGCCTTTTACATGGATTGGTGGGAGATGTGTACAGACAGGCCTCTCTGTAGGATGTACAGAGGGGGACAGAGCCCCAGGGGACCTTCCTTTCCCCCTGACAAAGCTGGCAGTGCCTTACCCAATGACAGAAGGTGTTGATCTGTTTCCCTAGAGTTGCCCTAAAAGCAAACCTGTGACTGGTTCAGGGTACTCAGCATAGTACCTTGCTTCTCTTTTGGGTTGCAAAGTTCACGCAGACTGGAGGCAGGTGTCCTGCTTTTTATAAGGAAGGTTCTCCCAAGTGTTAATCCTTAGCCAACCCCTCTGGGGGCTAAGAACGACCTAGGAATGTGACAGGCCTCATATTCCCACTCATTCCTCTGGGTCTTGAGCCCAGAGCCCACTTCATCTCCTGCCACAGCTGCTTCCCAGCTGGGAGATCCTGCCTGGCTCTGAACAGAACCTCAGACTCTTGCACAGTCTGTGTTTGTTTTAGGGGATGAGCACACTTCCTCCAATATCTGCCTCCTACTCTATGGCTTACAGAAACCAGTCAGAATTTGTCACTTGCTGACAGCCCCCTTCCCTGCACCCCTCTTCCCTGATCATGTACTGGTGTTGTTATGTCTCTCCCTGCTATAGTTTTGGAAGCAGAAGAGATCAGTGTGTGTGCCCAGCCCATCATGTCGAGTTAGGAGCATCTCTTCTTGAAACTGTCACCACCAGTGGCCTCTGAGACAGGCTTCATTCATTCAACGGCTGTTTAGTGAGCACCACCGTGGACGTGCTCTGCTCTATGTGCAGATACTACTACTAACTCCTGCTTCTTTGGTCGCCAAGGTCTTCTCCCCCTCCTGCTCCCTCTTAGGTTCCAAATCTTCCATCTCCCTGTTCTTTATGGGCAAGCTCCCTACTCAGATGGCTTCAGTTATCGCTGAGAAACTCCTGATTTCCAAACTTCGCCTTAATCCTGGACCTCCCTCCTGATTTCCAAGACTTTATATCTAACCATCACCTGGACCTCTCTACCTGTAGTGACCTCTCTACCTGTATGTGTCACAGATGCCTTATGTATAACATGTCCAGGATTTCTCTCTATCTATCTATCTATCTTTTTCTCACCCAACCTATTCTTTCTCCTGGGTTGTCAGTCTCCAAATACAGCACCAGCACTGACCCAGCTGCTCTTGCTGATAATCTCGGAGTAGTGTTCCATTCATTTCCCCTCTTGCCCTAACCAACTGCTGATTAATTCCATTTAGAATCAACTCCACTTCTGAATGGCCCTGCTACTACATTAAAATCTTCTCTTGGGCAGCCCCGGTGGCTCAGTGGTTTAGAGCCGCCTTCAGCCTAGGGCCTGATCCTGGAGACCTGGGATCAGGTCCCACGTCAGGCTCCCTGCATGGAGCCTGCTTCTCCCTCTGCCTGTGTCTCTGCCGCGCTCTCTCTCTCTCTCTCTTTCTGTGTGTGTCTTTCATGAATAAATAAATACAATCTTAAATAAATAAATAAATAAATAAATAAATAAATAAATAAAATCTTCTCTTATAATGGTTATTGCCTTCCTCTATGACTTCCCTTCCCTTCCCTTTAAAAACCCTTCTCAGACTTTCTCAACACAATCAGTATTTGGGGCCAGATAATCCTTTGTTGTAGAGGCTGTCCTCAGCATCGTAAGATATCCCACAGCATCTCTGGGCTCCAGCCACTAGATACCATAAGCACCCTTTCCTCAGTTGGGACAACCACACATGTCTCCCGACATTGCCAAATGCCCTTCACCCCCTGCCGACAAGATCAAGTTGAATGAGAGTCACTGCTTTAAAACATTCTCCCACTCTGCTACTAAGTCTTTGCTTTCAAAATATAAATCTGATCATGTTACTTATGTATATGTCCCCATTCCCATGGAAGTAATCTCCAAAGTCGGGTGTCCACCCTAGAGAACTGCATGAGACAATGAAGTAGTGTAGGATGTAAAGAAGGTATTAGAATGCCCTCTCATATTTCTTTTGTATCAAAAAAAACTAAGAAAGTAAGCTTTACTTTTGCTGGCTAGCTGCAGAGTCCTAGACATTCATAATTTACAAGTTAATACATTGAGGGATGCTTAGGAACTCCGAGTAATGGGGTGACTAAGTATCTGGAGGCCACTGGTCTCTGGGGGAAAATCCAGTATTTCTCTGTGACTAACCACTAAATATCTCTACTTGTTCTGAGTCTCTTCAAAGCCCCCAACCTATTTTGTCACACTGCACTACTTGCAACTCCCTTAATTTTATATGTATTGTTAATTATTATTGGGCCTGAATGTGTTTTGTAGAAAGTCTCCTTCTTGGTCTGTGAACACCTTAATAACAGGACCATTGTCTCCTTTGCCTTAGCATCCTTACAACTAGAATCATTCTAGATATATAGAGGGACTCAAATTTTTGTTGTTTATAAATTAATAAATATAGAGGCAGAATATTTCTATTATGATTTCTGTTTCTTCCATAAAGTATAACATAAAGGAAGGTACCTGGTTACGTCATCCTTTGTAACATTTTCTGATAAACTCTTAACAATGAACACAGTACGGGCGCCCAGGTGGCTCAGTCAGTTAAGCATCTGACTCTTGATTTTGGCTCAGGTGATGATCTCAGGGTCATGAGATGAAGCCCCATGTCAGGCTCTGCACTGGACGTGGAGCCTGCTTAAGATTCTCTCTCTCCTCCTCCCTCTGCTCCTTCCCCTCACCCTCTCTCTCCACCCTAAAAGCTTTTTTAAAAATGAACACAGTAGAAATTCATTCTCATATATATTTCCCATGCCATCTGATCTTGAGCACTTCATGGTGAGCAGGACTGGGCTGTTACAGGGATCGGTGTTGTTCGAGGATATATCCGTGGACTTCACCCAGAAGGAGTGGCAGCTGCTGGACCCTGCCCAGAGGCTCCTGTACAGGGATGTGATGCTGGAGAACTACAGGCACCTGGTGTCACTGGGTAAGCACGGCTTCCATGCACCTGTCAACGACATGCATTTTCTATCTTAGGAACCAAATCACTGTAAGGCCCCATGAGTTTCAGGCTTGAGATTTTGGATTAAAAGACCCTCTTAGGGAACTTGAAAGTATGTTATATTCTCACCTCCATGGTGAAAAGGTCTTTTTTAATGAAGGCCCTATCACCTTACAGCTTCTAAAGCTTCTCCCATCTGATTCTTCAAAGGGCCTGAACTTTAAGCAGCTTTGCCAAGTCCCATGTCATTTCCCATAACAGGGCACTGCGTCACCAAACCTGAGCTGATATTCAAGTTGGAGCAAGGAGAAGAGCCATGGGTACCAAAGAAAGAACTCCCAAGTCAGAGCTGCCCAGGTGAGTTCACAGGGGTAGATAGAAGACAACTGGTGGAAACTGGTTCCCAAGTGGCCAGTTCAGGGTATTTTTGAAAGCATTTTAGAAATATATTTTAGTGGGGCATCTGGGTGGTCCAATGGTTGAGCATCTGCCTTTGGCTCAGGTCATGATCCCAGGGTCCTGGGATCGAGTCCCTCATTGAGCTCCCTGCAGGGAGCCTGCTTCTCCCCCTGCCTATGTCTCTGCCTCTCTGTGTGTCTCTCATGAATAAATAAATAAATAAAATATCTAAAAAAGAAAAAAAGAGAGAAATCTCTTTTAGAGGCTTTTAGAAGTGGCTCAAGACAGATGATCACCCTACCTTAGATAACAAACCTCCAAATAGCACCCTCCTATATAAATGCTCTTCATGTTCTGTTTGACTTTTATTTTTTTTTCTGTTTGACTTTTATATGTAGAAAGATTGGCTTTCATAGAAACCGATTGGTACTCATCCTCGACCTTTATTTCTCTGTTTTTTTTTTCTGTTTGTTAATGACTATTGTTCATCTTCCCTCCTATGCCAAACACTCAGTAAATATGCAGTTATTGGTGCCTTCTTATATTCAACAAATATTTATTTTAGGCACTGCTATACACCAGTCACATTCTAAGCATAGAGGATACAAAGTCTCTACTCCTATCAGTAGATCCAATGGCAAATTTAGCAAAAAAATGGCAACTAGCAAGAAAAAATGTAATATGTCTAGTAGTTATCATATGAAAAATTAAAGTCAGATGATGGGTATAGAGATCAATAGGGAGTGCTATTTTTGGAAAGGAAATCAGAGGAGGCTTCTTTGAGGAGGTGAACATTTGAGCAGGAACAGTAGAATAGAGTTTTGAACGGAGGGATGGAGAGAGGCACAGATTAAGAGATTTCCAGCTCAAGGGAGCAGCAGGTATGAAGTCTCCGAGATGGGAGTGTGCTTGGTGTAATCAGAGAACAGCGAGGTGTCAGTGGGACCAGAGGGGCTTCCAAAGGAGGTAGCAGCTGATGTCAGAGAGTTAGCAGGAACAAAGCTTTATGGGCCTGGTAAGACTGACTTCTAAATCTGAGTGAAACATTAGGTGAGAGGGGAAAGGCAAGGACTACTAGGTTTGCAGGGCCAGAGGCACATGACTGCAAAAAGCGAGACTGAAAAGAAGCACCCAGGATGGTGGGGAGGGAACCAGAAGACAGTGGTGTCCCAGAAGCCACGTGAAAAAAGTGTTCTGAGAAGGAAGGAATAAATTCCAGCATGCAGATGGACGTGTAAACTCAGCATTGCCTCTTCTTTTCCTGCATATTATTCAAGGCCATAGAGAAAAGAAAGACAAAATATCAACTCCATTTTCACTGGAGGTTGGAGGCAGTAGAAATCCCAAACTTAAAGTAAAAAGTGGAATGGGGCGCCTGTGTGGCTCAGTCGGTTAAGCATCTGACTCTTAATCTCAGCTCAGGTCCTGATCTCAAGAGTTGTGAGTTCAGGCCCCAGGTGGAGCCTACTTAAAAAATTAATTAATTAACTACCTAATTAGAGAAAGAAAGAAAGAAAGAAAGAAAGAAAGAAAGAGAGAGAGAGAGAGAGAGAGAGAGAGAAAGAAAGAAAGAAAGAAAGAAAGAAAGAAAGAAAGAAAGAAAGAAAGAAAGAAAGAAAGAAAGAAAGAGTGGATTATAACCAGAAGCAATGGAAATTAGGCTCAGTTGTGGTAGTTAAGTAGAGAAAATATCACACAAACTGGCCATGGAAAAAAAGTGTCAGAACACATTGTACAGATAGTATTTACTTGCAAACCTTGCCATTAATGGAACTTGAAGTGATGAGATTCTTAAAAAAAAAAAAAGCAATGGGACAGTAGCATTGCCCTGAAGGGATGTGTAGATTCTGAGTAGAGCTAGGGACAGAATATGTACTAACCAAGTCAAAAACATGAGAGTGGATTTGTGGCTAGAAATGTCCAGTTTAGGGCACCCCGGGTGGCTCAGCAGTTTAGCACCACTTTCAGCCCAGGTGTGAATCCTGTGTGAGACCCAGGATTGAGTCCCACATTGGGCTCCCTGCATGGAGCCTGCTTCTCCCTCTGCCTGTGTCTCCGCTTCTCTCTCTCTCTCTCTCTCTGTGTGTGTGTGTGTGTGTGTCTCATTAATAAATAAAATCATATAAATAAATAAATAAATAAATAAATAAATAAATGCCCTGATCTGATATAATCTGACAATACTGTAGACTTATGAGCTGATCACTTGAACATGTGTTGTGAACTTAGATTATAAGAATCGAATGTAATCTCTAGGTGTAAAAATCCAATATCAAATTTTCCCTACTAGCATATTGGCTTCTGTTTGTTTTATCTGCTACAGAAAAGTCATGTATTTTTAAGTATACAATTGATGTTCTTGCATAAAATGAGAAGAACAGAGGATAGTAATAATCACCCATAGCAAAAAAAATTTTAAGGCAAAGATTAATAAAGGCCCTTGGACCAAACTGGATAGCCAGCTGCTTGAGTTTTCACAGGAAAAAAAAAAAAAGAAATCAGAGAGGAAGAAAACATGATATAAAGGTTGAGTTAATTATGACAGGACACAATCAGTTGGCAAAGCAAATCAGTAGATTGAAAGAGGGAGAAGTAGAGGTGTCAATCAGGCCAGATAACTATTGATCTATTCTGAGAGAATCAACTGACAGCACCAACAACCAGAATACAGAGGGGAATTGGATCCTGTTGCAAGCCTGGCTTGTCCCCTCCTATGTTTTAACACATGTTTTGGGCATTGTTTTACCATATCACAGTTCTGTGAAGAGATAGGGATGAACTATAGGACTGGACCTTTGGACACAAGGCAATTAATTATTTCATAAGTAAATTTGGAGTTAGTATACAGAATGGGAAAAGGGCAGAAGAGATTGGGAAAATGGACAGTGGAGTAAAGGATTCCACTGCAGGTGGTGAAGCATGGGGAGAGGAGGATATGGTTCAAGTCTCTGATATGCTGTCAAATTGATCTTGGCTCTGAAACTTCCCCTATTACCACCCAGTCTTCCTTGTCTGCCTCCTCAATATCCTTTGTCTTTGCCCATCCTTTGAAAATCCTCCATCTGGGATGCCTGGGTGGCATGATCCTGAGATCCTGGGGTCGAGTCCTGCATTGGGTTCCCCACGGGGAGTCTGCTTCCTACTCTGTCTATGTCTCTGCCTCTCTCTGTGTATCTCTCATCAATAAATAAATAAGATCTTGGGCAACCCCAGTGTCCCAGCGGTTTAGCTCCACCTTCGGCCCAGGGCGTGATCCTGGAGACCTAGGATCAAGTCCCACGTTGGGCTCCCTGCATGGAGCCTGCTTCTCTCTCTGCCTATGTCTCTGCCTCTCTCTCTCTCTCTCTCTCTGTCATGAATAAATAAATAATTTTTTAATAAATAAATAAATAAGATCTTAAAAAAAAAAAAAAGAAAATCCTCCATCCTTGGATCAGTTGTTTTCCTGACATCCTTTTTACTTAGCACAATGTTCCTTATGTCTTTTTTTTTTCCAAACTTACTATCCATCTTGACATCATATTTATAACAAACCAAAGCCACTTGTATTTGTATTAAGTTTCCACTTTCTCTCCTTTTTTTTTCTATTATAATATGTGTTTTTTCTTGATTTTCATGTTACCAAACCAAAAGAAGAGAATAAATATTTGCTCAGGACTTCTTCCATCCCAGAACACTATATCTAAGAACCTAAGAATCAATTCCATATAGGCCACTTGTGTATAATGCCATTTCTTAAGAAATGCATTGAGATTTGTGATGTATGTCAATTTCTTATATTTCTAGAAGTCCAGGAAGCCAATAACATGAAAGAAAGAAGCCAAGCGAAGGAAGATAAGTATTCGAGGAAAGCTTTCTTCTTCAACAACAGAATATTGACTAAGGAGAGAACTAAGACCTTGAGAAACCCAGTGCCCTCAAGAAAAATATCCCATAAATGTGACTTATCTGGAACAAGCTTGGAAAGTGTTTCAGAATTAATTATTAGTAATAGAAACCATGTAAGAAAAACGTCTAGTGATCTCAATGGATGGGGATCCCTTCATGCTATGCATGAGAAAATTCATGCAGTGAACAAGCCCCATGAAAGTGATCAAAAGAAGAAATCCCACAGATATAAGGAGGAGTTTATTCAACATGAAAAGAATTCTGTTTTGGAGAAACTTCTTGAATATAATAATTGTGGAAAAGTCTTTCACAAAAAGACTGCCTTTGTTACACATAAGAGACCTCACAAAGGAGAGAAACCCTCTGAAGATAATGAATACAGACAAGCCTTCACCCAAAAATTAAAGCTCAGTGCTCATCCAAAAACCCTTAAGGAAAGGAAATCATGTGAATCCAGTAAAAATAAGAAACCCTCATGCATGAAGTCAACACATGTACATCAGAGAGCTCACCTAGGGGAGAAACACTATGATTGTAATAAACTGGGGAAATCCTTTAGCAGGAAGTCCAATCTTACTCAACATCAGAAAATGTACAGAGGAGGAACACCTGATGAATATAATGAAAGTGAGAGAGCCTTGAGGAAGTCATACCACACTCAAAGTGATAGAACTCATGCAGGAGAGAAAATCTGTGACAGTGATAAATGTGGGAAATCCTTCCATGAAAAGCCATGCCTTACTCAACATCAGAGAACTCACACAAAAGAAAAACCTAGTGAGTGTAATGATAGTGAGAGAGCCATAAGGAAGGAATCGCACCTCACTCAAAGTCAGAGAATTAACACAAGAGGGAAAAGCTTTCAAGGTAGTAAATGTGAGAAATCCTCCTGTGAGAAGCTAAAATTCGCTCAACATCAGAGAATGCACTCGGGGAGGAAAACTAATGAGTATCACAAAAGTGGCAGGACCATAAGTAAGAAGTCACACCTCACTCAAAGTCAGAAAGCTCACAAAGGGAAGAAAGCCTACAACTGTAATAAATGTGGGAGAAGCTTTCCTAAGAAAACAGACCTTACTCAACATCAGAGCACACACACAGGGAAAAAACCCTATGAGTGTAATGAATGTGGCAAGTCCTTCTTTGTGAAGTCCAACCTCACTGAACATCAGAGAACTCACACAGGAGAAAAACCATATGAATGTAATGAATGTGGGAAGTCCTTCTGCCAGAAGTCAGCCCTCACAGTTCATCAGAGAACTCACACAGGAGAGAAACCATATAAATGTAATGACTGTGGGAAAACCTTCTGTGTGAAATCAAACCTTACTCAGCATCAAAGGACCCACACAGGAGAGAAACCCTATAAATGCAATGAATGCTGGAGATCTTTCTGTGTGAAATCCAACCTTGTTGTGCATCAGAGAACTCATACAGGAGAGAAACCCTACAAATGTCCTGAATGTGGGAAAACCTTCTATGAAAAATCAGCCCTCACAAAACATCAGAGAATTCACACAGGGGAAAAACCCTATGAATGTAATGAATGTAGAAAAACCTTCAGCCAGAGGTCAGCCCTCACCAAACATCAAAGAAAAACACACAAGAAGAAAACTCCTATCAACGCTGCCCGCATGCAGAAGCCTGCATCTACAAATCAGATTCGTTGAACATCAGCAAAATCACAGGGCAGGAAAGCTAAGATGTCAACACATGTGGGAAAGTCCTCATCAATCAGTTATAGCTTCTTGGAACTAGAGGATTAATATAGGAGTGAAACCTAAGAATGTTTTGAACATGTGAAAGCTTTCAACAAGCATTCAAAGATATTGAGGGGAGATTTATCATTTTAAGGAATATGGATAAGAATGTTTTTGTGGGAATGTTTAACTAGAAGTCCTATTTCAGATGTGATAACCAAACTTATTACAGAAAGGATAACAGAAAATATTCTATTAATAGATTGTGAAATGTGGAGCTTTTGTAAAAGGAGGAATACTTTAAATTGTTGATACAACAGCATTAAATATATGTGTGAAGACTTTCTGAGGTATATTGAACTATATATAGGCATGTAGTACATGAGTGTGCCATAGAACATGAATTATGGATATGTCGGATTTGTGATAGGAACCCACCACTATCTCTGAACCTCAACAGTATGGTATATGTAGACTAAGTAAAAACTAAGCAGTCCTGTAACCTGTGACCCAACAGTTCCACCTCTTGATAACATACTCTAAAACAAGAGTTCTCAACTGGGCATCCTAAAGGGTGTTTGGAAATACTGGGATTGCTTGGTTGTCATTGTGGCAGAGTGCTATAGGTGGTTAGTGTATGAGAGGGCCAAAGACACCAAATGTCCTGCAACATGTCAGGAAAAGGACAGGAAGAAGAGACTCATCTACAATGCCTGTGGCTCCATCACAGAAAAATACCACCCTGGAGAAACTCTTGCATGTGTGCACCCACAGACCTATACCAGAATGTTCATTGCAACACTGCAATAATTTTTTGAGTAACAATTTACAAAAATGGAAAGTAAAAAATGTCCATTAACAATAGACTAGATAAATAAATGTTGGTTTTGGTCATACCATGGGGATAATATATGGCAATGAAAATGAATTAATGAATTAAACACTTCAAGATGATTATGTTGAATGAAAAAAATATATAGCTATTTTACTGCATTTCAAAAATAAAATTCAAAAAACAAAGAACTCAGCAGTACATTGTTCAGGGAGATAGATAGATAGATAGATAGATAGATAGATAGATAGATAGAAAGAAAGAAAGAAATATATAATGTGAACAGTCAAAGTACAAAGGAAAGCAAGTGGATGATTAACAAAACCTAGGATAGCAATTACATCTGTGGAAGAAAGAGGGATTTATGTTTACAGAGAAAGAGAAAGCTTCATGTTTTCTTAAATGACTCATGAGTATACAGGTATTGCTTTTAATATTTTATATCATATATATGCATATATAACTATTTCTGTTTATAGACTAATTTTCAAGAAGCAAGCTTCAAGATAATTGCATTAGAATGTTAAAAAAAAAGTGGTATTTTGGCATAAAGATTCATCTATTTTTTGGGCAGCCCTGGTGGCTTAGCAGTTTAGCGCCACCTTCCACCCAGGGCGCGATCCTAGAGACCCGGGATCGAGTCCTACATCAGACTCCCTGCATGGAGCCTGCTTCTCCCTCTGCCTGTTTCTCTCTCTCTCTCTCTCTCTCTCTTTCATAAATAAATAATCTTAAAAAAAAACAGCAAAAAAAATCATCTATTTTTCTTTTTTTTTTTAAGATTTTATATATTCATGAGAGACACAGAGAAAGAGAGAGAGAGGCAGAGACACAGGCAGAGGGAGAAGCAGGTTCCATGCAGGGAGCCTGACATGGGACTCCATCCCAGGTCTCCAGGATCAGGCCCTGGACTGAAGCAGCACTAAACTGCTGAGCCACCAGGGCTGCCCTCATCTATTTTTCTGTATCCAAAATTTCCACATTGACCCTTCTCAAGAGTCTATACCACTCATCTTTGTGCCTGCCTGGTCATCTTGATTTTCTTTATTATATTTTGCCTTTTGCTTCCTAGTAAAATTAATCCTAACTTTTTAAAAATAATACAGTGAACATTGACCAAGATAGAAAAAATAAAGTGAAAAAGTACATTAAATAGTAAATATAAATAACAATGAAAAAAACAATAAAAGTTCTCCCAAACGAGAATAAGTTGAATTCACACATCAAAAACAGTGGTGGGGGGAACCCTGAGTGGCTCAATGGTTTGGCACCTGCCTTTGGCCCAGGGTGTGATCCTGGAGTCCTGGGATCAAGTTCCATGTGGGGCTCCCTGCGTGGGGCCTGCTTCTCCCTCTGCCTGTATCTCTGCCCACCCTCCTCTCTCTCTGTGTCTATCATGAATAAATCAATAAAATCTTTTTAAAAAACAAAACAAAAACAAAAACAGTGGTGGTTTAATTGTTGGTTTAAAACCACCTTATAAAAAAAATAAAAATAAATAAATAAATAAAAACCACCTTATGTGTGGTTTGCAAAAAAACCAATATATATATATATATATATATATATATATATATATATATTTCAGATATATATATCTGAAACCAGGTGACAAAGGAAGTTTGAAATTTAAGGGATTGGGGTGCACCTGGGTGGCTCAGTCAATTAAGCATCCAGTTCTTGATTTTGGCTCAGGTCATAATCTCAGGGTTATGAGATTGAGCCCTGCATCAGGCTCCATGCTGGGTGTGGAGCCTGCTTAAGATTCTCTCTCTTCCCTCCCTCTACCTACCCCCTCTCTAAAAAAAAGAAAAGAAAAAGAAATTTACGGGATTGGGCAAAAGATGTTATATAGATGGATAGATATTGATATTTATAAATATAGGTATATATCTTTTCTACCTTTTTTTTTTTCATTCATCCACTAAAGCAAAACTACCTACTGGTAAGTCGTGTGATTATATCATTTAACTCAACTGTGCTCTTAAATATTAGGTTCTTCAGCCTCCCACCAAAAATAATCTCATAAGGAGGCGCCTAGGTGGCTCAGTCAACCAAGCATCTGCCTTAGACTCAGGTCATGATCTTAAAATCCTGAGATTGAGCCCTCCATCAGGTTCCCTGTTCAGTGAGGATCCTCCTTCTCCCTCTCTCTCTGCCTCTCCTCCCTGCTGTGTGCGCTCTCTCTCTCTCTCTCTCTCTCTCTGTCTCTCTCTGTCTCTCAAAGAAATAAATAAAATCTTAAGAAAATGATCTTATAGGGCAATAGCCATTGATATGAATATATGTTCAGGTGATGCTGCCTTTCTGTCTTAATGGTTTTAACCTACCCTGATTTGAGGATCCAAAGGAAGCTCTGGAAAGAGGAGAGAATGGGCTTTCAAGCATGTGTGTCGTTTTGATTGAAGATGCTCCCTTGGTTGTCATTTTTATTAAGAAACTTTTTTAAGGTGCTTATTTTAACTTTACTTGGAATGATGGACAGGGCACTGAGAGTGGGCAACTTGACTTCTCATCTTGACATTCCCTCCAGCTCAATTTTATTAACTTTTAAAACGAAGAGCAGGGCAACCCCAGTGGCCCAGCGGTTTAGCGTCGCCTTCAGCCCAGGACGCGTTCCTGGTAGACGCAGGATCGAGTCCCACATCAGGCTCCCTGCATGGAGCCTGCTTCTCCCACTGCCTGTGTCTCTGCCTCTCTCTCTCTCTGTCTCTATGAATAAATAAATAAAATCTTTTAAAAATAATAAAATAAAATAAATAAATCGAAGGGCAGATTTAGACCATATTATTGTCTTAGTCCACTTGGACTGCTATAATAATACTGCAGAGTGAGGGCCTAATAAACAACAGAAATTTATTTCTCACAGTGCTGGTGGCTGGGAAGTCCAAGATCATGGCAGCATCTGGTGAGGGCTCCCTTCCTGGTGCACCGTGTCCTTATGGGGTAGGAGGGGTGAGGGAGCTCTGTGGGGTCCCATATAAGGGCACTAATCCTTCATGATAACTCCATCCTCATGACCTAAGTACCTCTCATGACACCTCCTAATATCATCACTTTGGGGGGGGGGGGCATGGCTAGAATTTCCATATGTGAATTTTGGAGGGATACAAACAGGACATAACAGCTATAACTAAAAAAAAAAAAAAAAAAAAAAAAAAAAAAAAAAAACAGCTATAACATTTTTCTGGTAAAAAAAAAAAAAAAAAAACATTTTTCTGGTATTATCATTTTGAACTTTGTATGTCAATTTTAAGCACATCCTTAAAAGCCAAAGGTGATGATCTGGAAAGAAAGTGGAGAATAAGGCAAGCATGGAGCTGGTTGTCCTCAGCTGAGCCTGATGCTTCTCTCCTACCTAGCTCACAGACTCTGGTAATAGTCCTTCTCTGGTGGAGTCTGTTTCCTGCCAGTCCCCTCAGCTCAGATCACGTCCCTGAAAGTTGCCCCAAACCTTCCTTCGTCACCTAGTTCTGACAGTATCTGCAGAGGGTAACACTGCAAACTTTGCACACTCTGAACAGGAGGATCAAGAATTTCTTCTGACCCAGCTGCCTGTCTGGAACCCTCCTGCCTCTTCTCAGAGCTTTGGTGAAAAGTCTCATGTGTGTCCCCTTGGTGGATTATTATTCCTGGGGTATCCTCCTAACACACAAGAATTCGTGTATTTATGTGGAGTCAGTGTCTGGGCTCCAAGCCCACTTTATATGGAATATCTACCTCTAACACATCTCTCTGATGGCACCTGCTGGGCCCTGGAATCTCAAACTTGGCCTCCGGCAAATTCAAACAGGGGTTCTAAGACTGTGAGCTATCCTGAAGCTACAGAAATTCAATCTGGCCTCAAACTCTAAAGAAATACCAAGAAATCCAAGGACTGGAAGGCAAGAGTAAATTTTAACCCAACATTTGTTTCCTGGGGTCACTTGAGGGTATTTTTTTGGGCTAAATGCTCTGAAGAATTCAAAGATGGTTAAAGTCCAAGTCTGGGTTTTAAGCAGTGTAGTATGGAGTGCCTGGGTGGGCTCGGTCATCAGAAGAGCAGGAGACTCTTAATCTCCGGGTTGTGAGTCAGAGCCCCACATTGGGTGTAGAAATTACTTAAATAAATAAAACTTAAAAAAGAGAGAGAGAGAGAAACATAATCTAAGCTCATAATTCAAAAATCTAGAAAAAGAATAAAATAAACCAAAGCAAGCACAAGGAAAAAAACAATATAGAGAAGATACCAATGACATTAAAAATAGAAAAACAATAGAAAAAAAACAATGAAGGTAAGAGTTGTTTCTATAAAAAGATCAATAATATTGATAAGCCTCTAGGAAGATTGATACAGAAAAAAAAAAGACACAAATTACCAATATCAATAATGAAATTCAATATCATGACAGACTCTACAGACCTCAAATCTATGAACAGCTTTATATCTATAAACTTGACAACTTAGATTAAATAAACCAATTCTGAGGGCAGCCTAGGTGGTTCAGTCGATTAAGCATCTATCTCTTGATCTCAACTCAGGTCTTGATCTCGAGGTTGTGATTTAAGCCTCACACTGAGCACCACGATGGGCATGAAGTCTACTTTAAAAAAATAAAATAGGGATCCCTGGGTGGCGCAGCAGTTTAGCGCCTGCCTTTGGCCCAGGGCAGGATCCTGGAGACCCGGGATCGAATCCCACGTCGGGCTCCCGGTGCATGGAGCCTGCTTCTCCCTCTGCCTGTGTCTCTGCCTCTCTCTCTCTCTCTCTCTCTCTGCGTGACTATCATAAATAAATAAAAATTTTAAAAAAAAATAAATAAAATAAAAAATAAAATAAAATAATAAAATAAAATAAAATAAAAAATAAAATAAAATAAAAAAATAGGGACACCTGGGTGGCTCAGCAGTTGAGTAGCTGCCTTTGACTCAGAATGCGATCCTGAGGTCCGGGATGGAGTCCCACATCCGGCTCTTTGCCAGGAGCCTGCTTCTCCCTCTGCCTATGTCTCTGCCTCTCTTTGTCTCTCATGAATAAACAAATAAAATCTTTGAAAAATAAAAATAAGATAATAAATAAACCAATTTTTCAAAAAATACAAACTCTCATAACTCACCCAATATGAAATAGAATTAAAGAAACTGAATTTGTAATGTAAAAATTCCCCCAAAGGCCGTATCCAAGCCCAAATGATTTCACTGAAGAATTCTACAATATATTTAAAGAACTAACACCGATTCTATGCACTTTCTTCCAGATCATCAAAGAGAAGAAAGCACTTCCCAATTCAGTGTATGAACCTAGTACTCACAGATACCAAAACCAAAAATTTTTTTAAAATACACGATAAAAAAACAGACCAATATTCCTTTGACTATATGCACACAAATCCTTAACAAAATATTAGCAAATAGAATTATTTATTAATTATATGAAAAGGCATTAATATCGAAAAGAATTATATACCATGGGGCATTATTGCATGGATGCAAGGCTGGTTCAATATTCAAAATCAATCAATATAATCCATCATCTTAATAACCTAAAATGAAGTTTATCAACCAATGAAGGAATCAACCTTGTACCAACCAATGAAGGAAAACTATTGACAAAAAGTATTTGAAATTCATGATAAAAAAAACTCAGAAAAATAGGAATAGATAGTAGCTTGATTTTTAGCTACCATCTGCCTTTGGCTTAGATAGTGATCCGGGAGTCCTGGGATCATGTCCCACATCAGGCTCCCCATAGGGAGTCTACTTCCCCCTCTGCCTATGTCTCTGCCTCTCTGTGTCTCTCATGAATAAACAAATAAAATCTTTTAAAAAATAAAATACCATTTTAAATTGCTCCAGGAAAAGCCTATGGTTAGATGTAAATCTAACAAAATATGTGCAGAACTTGCATGCTGAAAACTAAATAATGCTAATCAAAGATGATCTAAAGGATCCCTGGGTGGCTCAGCAGTTTAACACCTGCCTTTGGCCCAGGGCGAGATCCTGGCGACCCGGGATCGAGTCCCATATCAGGCTCCCGGCATGGAGCCTGCTTCTCCCTCTGCCTGTGTCTCTGTCTCTCTCTCTCTGTGTCTTTCATGAATGAATAAATAAAGTCTTTAAAAAAAAAAGAAGGTGATCTAAAGAAATGGAGAAACTTCTATACCTTGTTCGTGGATTGGAAAACTTAACAAGAGTAAAGATGTCAATTCTCCTCGTACTGATACATAGGTTTAATGCAGTTTCTATCAAAATCACAGCAGGAGTTTGGTTTGATTTGGCTTTTTTGGTAGAAATAGGCAAGATTATTCTAAAGTTTAAATGGAAAGACAAAGGAACTAGAATAGCTAAAACAATTTTGGAAAAGAGGAATAAAATGGAAGACTGAGTCTACAGGAGATTTATGATAAAGCTACCAGAATCGAGACTGTATGGTATTGGTGAATGGATAGATCCACAGATCAATGGAACAGAATAGGGAACCCAGAAACAGACCCATACAAATACGCCCAACTGATTTTTTACAAATGTGCAACAACAATGGAGGAAGAGTAGACTTTTGGACAAATGATGCTGCAGCAATCAGACATGTATAGATGGAGAAATGAACCTCGACCTCCAGAGGAGGAGAGTATGAGCTTTGGATTCGGACACACCTGACTTTTAATTCTAGTTTTGCCCCTTGACCACTGTGGGGTCCTGACTCTGTCGTTAAACTCGGCTAAACCTCCACCCAAGCCTGGAGCTTCACAACGACACCTTACGGATACTGGGAAAATAGCAGGTGAGTGCATGGGCTACGTTAATTTACTGGGCGATGTTCCCGGAATGGCCGGCAGGGGGCTCTACTCGCACATGAAAGACGGCCGCCTCCCAGAAAGCTTGGGGCCCTGCAGGCCCTGCAGACCCTGCCTCGGCATTTCAGCCTCCCGTTTCCATAAATCCATCTTCACGCACAGTGCTGAGGAAACATTTTTCACAGCTCTGTGTGTCCCTGTGTTTCTGTTAAAGAATCAATCGATCATTGTAATTATAAAACCTCTTTTTCCTTGCCCACCTTAATTATTTTCAAATGGGAATAGGCGTGCAATCTCAACGGGACCAGTCTGCCCCCAACTGGGTGAAAATTGATTCTTGGGTCCCACCCAAAATCTTAGATACTGCAGTGGTCGATAGCCTTCAGAGGACCACAGTATATAAACAGGTATACAATATATCTAAATTAAAATTTCATGAGGAAGGGAACAATTAGGGGGAAAATATCTAAAAAGGCTTTTCAGTGGGGTGGGTGGGCTGTAACCTAAAAAATAAAGATTGAGAAGCACTGCAGTAAGGGGAGATGAATCCAGAGAACATCCCATTATTACCCCACATCTGAATTTAGGACAATCCCTTCTCTGGCAACTTGGGGTATGCCATGGTGCTGTCCAACCTCAACAGCTCCTCAGTCAAGATCTTGTTATTGCTCAGAATGCACTCCCCCAAGGAAAATTTAAGTTCCAATGTTCCATTACAATCATTCCCAAAAGTTTCCCCCTGCACCATCCTGTTCCCTCCTTTTTCTTTTCCCTCCAGTCCATCCCCAAACAGCTACTGATCTTTGTGTCACTGCAGAAGAGTTTGCCTTCTTCAGAGTGTTATATAAATGAAAGCAAACAGTACGTACTCTTTCTTTTTCGCTTGTTTCACTCAGCATAGTTATTTTGAGATGCACCCATGTTGTTGGGTACATTAGTAGTCCATTCCTTTGTACTGCTGACTACTATTCCAATACACCAAAATTTGTCTATTCATTCACTTGCTTGTGGATATTTGGTTTGAGTCCACTTTGATGTTACCATGAATAAAGCTGCTGTGAGTATTCACATGCAAGTCTTTGTGCGGACATGGATTTTCATTTCTATTGAATAAATACCTAGGAGACACACCACTGGCTTGTATGACACATGCATGTTTAACCTGACTACAAAGAGGCTGATTAAAGTCCCCTTGCCCGGCCTATGGGGCCCCTTTCCCACTCTTCTGGGAAGCCACCTTGCACAATTCTAAAGGAGTCTTTCCTGGGAAGCCTGCTCAAATGATGCCAGATAGCCACACACTCCCTTTGGAGACTGGGGAGTTGACAACCACTTTCATGATGCCTATGCCAAGAAGATTTTCTGGAATCTCTCTCCAAAGGAGAGAAAACACACCTACACACGTGTAATCTCTGGAGTGACAGAGTGCCTCTGCTACAGTACAAAAATGTGGGAAATACAGAAAATACAAAGAAAATTAAAATGGCCCACGATACTACCACTTAGAGGTAAGAAAGGCCAACGATCCGCTATATTTCCTTCCAGTCTTTTCCTAGATGCATTATACATAAAATGTGTGATCCTGTGCCTCTTCTACGCTAAATACATATTTTTCACAACTTAACTTTCCTGATCAGCTGGTTCATCATCCCTTTGAAAAGTCACAATCTGGGGCACCTGGTGGCTCAGGGGTTAAGCATCTGCCTTTGGCTAGGTTGTGATTCTGGGTTCCTGGGATCCAGTCCTGCATCAGGCTCCCTGCAGGGAGACTGCTTCACCCTATGTCTCTGCCTCTCTCTGTGTCTCTCATGAAGGAAGAGAGGAAAGAAAGAAAGAGAAAGAAAGAAAGAAAGAAAGAAAGAAAGAAAGAAAGAAAGAAAGAAAGAAAGAAAGAAAGAGAAAAAGAGAGAGAAAGAAAGAAAGAAAGAAAGAAAGAAAGAAAGAAAGAAAGAAAGAAAACCCTTTTTAAAAAAAAGTCACACACAAAAAAAAAAAGTCACAATCCCTCACTCAGCTTCCAGATGCGAGCCCACGTTAGGGTTCCAAACACATCAACTCAAGGAGAGGCTGGATCCCTAGAAGGGCCCTGTAAGACCATGACAGATAACAGTATGCTGGGAAAGAGGGAGATGCCAGTATTTCAAAACCACTGGCACGGGGTCCAAGTTGGCAAGTATCCCCGCAGACCCATTTGAGATAGTGTAGAAATGGATATATTTTATTCCTTTCATTTTAATTCAGCCTTACTATTTATTTTACTCTATTATTTCCTTTTTCTTGTTTTTGCTGGTTTGATAACATGGCCATTATCTTTTTTTTTCTTGTAGAGTTTAGTGTTCTATACTTTTCCGTTCTGACAGCAGTTACCTTTTTCCCTTTTAACATTTAGAATAAAGTACATAATTGCAATTATGTAATATTCTATTATATGAAAAAAATACCATATATTTCCCATTTATAATACTTTTAAGATGACCCATTTATAACACATTTACATCTCCAGGATCCCCAAGGCCCTAAGAGACATAAAAGCTTTTAGCCTCCTCTTCCATCTGCCCCTCCCCTGAAATACCAGGTGGAGGTCCTCCCATATTAATAGTAGACTTTCCCATAGGATTCCTTTTCTCTCAAAAGTCTGTAGGTTATCCTTACACTATCATGTGCTTCCGTGTAGCAGATAAGAAGTCCAATGCCTGCCTTATTGGTTTTCTTCTTTGTAAGTTACTTATTTTCCCTCCCTGGGAGCAGGGAAGCTTTGTAATTAGCCTCGGAACTCAGTCTATTTTTCAGGACATGCCTAAAGGTGAGTATTATTTTTTCTAAGTTCTGTTTGTAATTCAGCAAACCCTTCAAATCTTCAGATCAAGTATTTATGGGGAAAATTTCAGGGAAGATTTCCTCCATTCTGTTTAATCAATGCGTGTCTTCCATTTCCTCTACCTTATGAGCTTCCAGTATTTCAATAATAGTAATTCCAATATTGAATAATTCCAATGGCCTGGTATTCGGTGGCCTGCGTCATTTCCTCAAACCTCTCTTTTTCACCTTATAATTTCCATCCCTTCAAATTTTTTTTTTTAATAATTTTTATTTATTTATTTATGATAGTCACAGAGAGAGAGAGGCAGAGACACAGGCAGAGGGAGAAGCAGGCTCCATGCACCGGGAGCCCGACGTGGGACTCGATCCCGGGTCTCCAGGATCGCGCCCTGGGCCAAAGGCAGGCGCTAAACCGCTGCGCCACCCAGGGATCCCCCCTTCAAATTTTTGATGCGTGTTTTACGTCTCCACTGGGTAGTATTCCATGTCAGGTTCCAGCAGCGACCATCCCCTCCTCTGCTCCTCTGCTGAGATGTTTAGTCTGAACATGAGATTTTCCGTCCACCCAGGACACATGTATCGCCCTGCACCTGTAGCTCCTCGGCGGTGCTCTCATCATTGATTTCTGTTCAGGGCATCCTCTCTCTCCTCCAGTAGGTTTATGCCCGCTCTTCTCTGTGATGTGCTAGTTCTTTCTCTTGCTCTCCTCTAGGTCCCTGTACACGTGTTCCTATTTTCCTTTGCTGGCTCATCAGGGCACGTGGTCAGCTGCTGGGGATCTTTGGCAGAGTAATGGACAGACAGCCCAGCGGCCTTGGCCCCTCTGGGTCAGCCGTTCCTTAGCTGGTAAGTCGTGGTTCCCAGAAGGACTCTCTCTGCTCTCCAATCTCCTCAGCTGACATTTTCCTGGGGAAGAGGTAAGAGGTACATTTTTATTCCCCCACAGCATTTTATGTTTGTTTCTTTGTTTTTTAAGTAGGTTCCATGCCCAACATGGGACATGAACTCATCACCCTGAGATCAAGAGTTGCATGCTAAAGAAAAAAAAAAGAGTTGCATGCTCTACCCACTGAGCCAGCCAGGCGCACCTGTTCCACAGCATTTTAAGTGCCCCAGAGCAATGAACCCAAAGCACCGTCACTTGGACAAGTGCAGCATCTCTCTCAGGATGTACTAAGATGTCTATAGATCAAATATTCCCATATTTAACAGTTTTCCTTCTGACCATGACTCCTCGCTCTGTGCTTCCTCTTTTTTAAAAAAAGATTTTATTTTATTTATGTATTCGAGAGAGACAGAGAGGGGGAGAGAGAGGCAGAGACACAGGCAGAGGGAGAAGCAGAGGGAGAAGCAGGCTCCATGCAGGGAGCCCGAACTGGGACTCAATCCGGGACTCCAGGATCACGCCCTGAGCTGAAGGCAGCACTAAACTGCTGAGCCACCCAGGCTGCCCTCGCTCTGTGCTTCTGGTCTCCAGGCTCTCACTAAGAGTGAGAAGCAGAGAATTTCTCTGCCACTCCCTTCTTCTGGGCTCCAGATCAGCAAGGTCTTGCATCCACCCTGAACCTCAGAATCTTCTTGCTTCAAAGAATGTTCTGTAGTTAGCTTTAAGTTGAAGGAGGATGGCGGCAAGGATGTATTCAAGAACCATCTCCCCAGAATTCCCAGAGGAAAAATCATTATATTCCAAAATACCATAGGCCATTTCATAGACCATGGTGCAATAGAACCAAGATCATCAACTAGAAGAGCCAAGCAAAAAAAAACCCAAAAACTTCACCATCAACAAAACCCTCACAGGCATAAATATCAAAGTTCACTCTTTTAACTATCTGTGGGGTTAAAGAGAAAATCAAGATAGAAGTTATGAATTATTTCTAATGAATAACCATGAGAAGAGAAAATACCCAAATCTATGAGATGTGACCAAAGGAGAATTTGAAAGAAGACATAGAGATTTATAAAACTGTATTAGAAAAACAAGCAAAAGATTAAAAGTAATGAAGAGGCCCCAGGTAAAGGTAGTACATTGAATATTCAAGACTAATTTTGCTTCCACTGAGACACCTATTAAAAAGAAAGAGATTTCATTTTCACCTATGTTTTGAAAATTTTCAAATCCCCAGAAAAGGCAGAAGAACACTACAATAAACATGTCTATATGAACCACCTAGATGCAGCAGTTGTTATGATTTTGCCACATTAGCTTTATCTCTCTGTCTCTCTCTTAGTACGTAGATACACATTTTTGTTCCTGAATCATCGGCATTAGTTACCAATATTATGACACTTCACTCTTTTCTTTTAAAGATGTATTTATTTCTGTGAGAGAGTTAGAAGAAGGGGGAGGACAGAGGGAGAGAAAGTCTCATGCCAAGTCTCCCCACACGGAGCGCAGAGCCTGACAGGGGCTCCATCCCAGGACCCAGAGATCCTGACCTGGGCCGAAACCAATAGTCAGACACTTAATCAGCTGAGCCACCCAGGCATCCAGGCAAGAGTCAAGAGTGAATGATGACACTTTTCTCTTAAGCCTGTATCCCTTAAGAATAAGGACAACCTCCTATGGTCATAGCTGGCTTTCTCAGAAGAAAAACTCCAAAGCAGAGATTTGCATGTGGAGCACCCCTGGGATTCACATCTGTGAAAGGGAAGGAAGGTCTAGGCAGAGGGAGGAGGTGGGCTGTTATGCAGATTCAGTAAAAGCAGGTGAAGCCTCTAGAGGAGCTTTGAAGCTTATGCTGGCACTTCAGAGTTGTCCCAAGTTGGTATGAGGGAAGCTGGGCCTTTATACTCCCCTGTCAACCAGTAACTGGACATGGGCTGCCCGGGGATCTGATCTTGGGTGAAGCAGTTTTCTTCAGCCCAGGCACTCCCTGAAGAGTGTTGACAACTGAGGACTATGTGCTGGCCGTGTGGAGGCCGAGAAAACTAAGGCCATTCCACCTTAGGTTCAGTGTTAGCACAAGTACAGCCATCTCAGACCCTGTGAATAAGAGCTGAACTTTACCTTACTTCAGTTAAGCCCCATATTAGAATGAGAACAGAGCTCAAGGCCCTTGAAAGCCCCGTATCAGAATGTAAACAGAACTTGAGAAACTCCTCCCCCGCTTCTGGAGGGCCCCTAGACCAGCCCATAAATCTAAGCTGGAACCCACCTTGGGGTCCAAGTCCCTGCTCCGCTGTGTCCACTTGGGTCCACTTGGACCCAAGCTCGAGCTTGTAAATAAACCCTCGTGTGTTTGCATCGGTGTCGGCTCCTTGGTGGTTTCTCAGATTTGCAATCTTGGGCACAACTTTTGGGGGCTTGTCCAGGATCCAAAAGACCCCCAGGACCCCATCCAGAGGGTTTCACGCCTGGTGAGTGCACTCAACTTTTTCCACCTTTTGCGTGCATATTTTCTGAGAGCTCGAAACTGTATTTTTACCTGTAGGAATTCCAATCTGTATTAGGTCGACATTGGCTTAGGTGGACGCCTGGCGGGCCCTCGACCGGGGGTCTTGAGGAGATGTCCCTTGCCCCCGCCTGGAGGACAGAGTCCTCATCTGTAAGGGGGACAGGGTCCTCGTCTCTAAGGAGGACGGGGTCCTCATCTGTAAGGAGGACCGACTGCCAGCCCTTCGGTTTACTTTCTGTTTGGTCTCTGCAGCCGCACTGGAACTATTGTGTACTTGTTAATCGTCTTTACTGTCTGTGTCTTGGTGTGGATTGGGGACATAATGGGGCAGACACAAACCACTCCCCTGTCTCTTTCACTCTCCCACTTCTCGGACGCTAGGGAAAGAGCTCATAATCTGAGCACAGACATAAGGAGAGAGAGATTTCAAATTTATTGCGTATCAGAATGCCAACCTTTGATGTGGGATGGCCCCGAGAAGGAACTTTCCACCTACCTATTATCTTACAGGTTAAGGCCGTGATCTTCAGGGACAAACCAGATGGCCACCCTGACCAGGTGCCCTACATCCTGGTCTGGCAGGACATGACCGAGGATCCCCCTCCTTGGCTAAAACCATTTTTACCCCCCAAAGCAGGACCTACCGAGATTCTAGCCCTGCAGAAAGCCGAGAAGGAGACCGACTCTACTACCAAAGCGCCCCTTTATCCAGTCTTGCAGGATTCCTCCCTGGAAGACCTGATCCTCCTGCCACCCTACCTGACGCTCCCTCTCCTTTACGCCCCTCCATTGGGAGCACCAGGGGCTGCAGAAGGGGCACCCCCCACCCCAACAAGGGAGTCCCTGTGCGAGGGCCAGCAGCGGGGACACGCAGATGGACCCACCAGGTGAGCCCACCTCCAAATGCAAGGCCGGACAACTCCACCGCCCTTCCCCTTGGGGCCATGGGCCCCCCCCCCCCCCCAACAAGACTGGTGGACAGATAATGTTATACTGGCTGTTCTCCACCAGTGATTTATATAATTGGAAAACCCAAAATGCAAAGTTCTCTGATAATCCGAGAGATCTAATTGGGCTTTTAGATCCTGTTCTCTTTACCCACCAGCCTACTTTGGGATGACTGCCAACAGCTCTTGCAGGTTCTCTTCACCACCGAAGAGAGAGAATGAATTCAGGTGGAAGCCCGGAAGTCTGTCCTGGGAGAGGACAGACAACCGACTCAAAACCCAGACCTCATAAACGCTGCCTTCCCCTTATCCCGCCCCACCTGGGACCACAACTAGGCTGAAGGTAAGGAGAGACTCCGGCTCTACTGCCAGACTCTGCTGGCAGGTCTCCAGGCTGCTGCGCGCAAGCCTCCCAATCTGGCCAAGGTATATGATGTGAGACAGGGTAAGGACGAGAGTTCAGCAGCCTTCTTAGAATCATAGAGGCTTTTAGGCAGTACACCCCTAAACCCAGAAGCCCCAGAAACAAAGGCCGCAATTATCATGGCCTTTGTTAACCAGGCCGCTCCAGACATTAAAAAGAAATTGCTAAGAGTAGAGAGACTAGGAGAGAAGAGCTTGCAGGACTTAGTAATAGTAGCAGAAAGAGTCTATAATAATAGAGAAAGTCCGGAAGAGCAACAAACCAAACTAAGTGACCAGCAGACCCGAACCCTGGCCAAGATCCTGCTGGCCACAACCATGGACGACCCACAGGAAAGACGGAGGCACCTCAAGAAGCTGGCTTCAGGGCCAGGTAAGGAGGATGGCCCTGGTCCCCATCGGGAGCGCCATAAACTGAACAATAACCAATGTGCTTATTGCAAAGAAAAGGGCCACTGGGTGAAAGACTGCCCTAACAAAAGATCTAAGGCCCCTGCCAAGCTCTTGGAGATGGAGGACCTGAACAACTAGGGGAGTCGGGATTTGGCACCCCTCTCCAAGCCCAGGGTAACTCTCAGAGTGGAGGGGCAACCCATTGAATTTCTAGTGGACACTGGGGCACAACACTCGGTTTTATTACAACCCCAAGGGAAATTGGCAAACAAGACTTCATGGGTGCAAGAGGCCACGGGCACCAAACAGTACTCATGGACTACCCGAAGAACTGTGGATCTCAGCATGGGCTGGGTATCCCACTCCTTCATGGTCATCCCTGGGTGTCCCTACCCACTGTTAGGTCAGGATTTACTCACCAAGATGAGGGCACAAATTTGCTTCCATCCCGAAGGGGCAAAAATCCTAAACAAGGAGGAGCACCCAATTCAGAATTCAGGGTGCTCCTCCCCACCGGGAACACAGCTTGTCCTGAGTTTAGAGGATGAAAATCGTCTCCACCAAATGCCCTCAGCCCCAATGACTGACATTGACCGTTGGCTGCAGGAATTTCCCCAAGCATGGGCAGAAACTGGGGGAATTGGGCTGGCCCAGCACCGACCAGCCATATACATAGAACTAAAGCTGGGGGCAGACCCTGTCAGGGTCTGCCAGTACCCCATGCCTCTAGTCTCCCTAACCCAGACTGGGCCCCCTGTCCGCATGACTGTCAAGAAATTTTGGCGCAGGTGCACGGAATCAGCTGATCTCCAGGACCAGCCACTGCTGAACGCGGACACCACCTGGTACACGGACGGCAGCAGTTTCATTCAAGAAGGAATCAGATATGCGAGGGCAGCTGTAACCGCGGAAACAAGACCCGATCTGGGGGCACCAACCTTGCCGGACACCCCCAACTATACTGATGCTGATTTACACTGGATCAAATGCTTGCCTATGACCCAGTGCTTGCGTGGCTGGTGGAGGGCCACAGACTCCGGCATCATCCTGCCAGAGGAACTAGGACGGCGAGTCCTATCCAAGATGCATCGGGGTACTCATATGGGAACAAGGAAGATGGAAGACCTCATACGACATGCAAAGACCACTATTAAAGATTCTCGAGCAAAGATTGAGCAGATTGTGGCAAGCTGCCACGCATGCCAGTTAACTAATGCCACCGCCCATGGATCTAACCCGGGCACCTGGCTCCGAGGGGACCACCCAGGAGCCTACTGGGAAGTGGACTTCACTGAGGTAATACCTGGAAAATGCAGATACAGGTATTTACTAGTGTTTGTAGATACTTTTCAGGATGGACAGAGGCATTTACCACCAAACATGAAACAGCACAGACCATGACCAAGAAACTGCTGGAAGACATCTTACCGAGGTATGGTTTCCCTGTTAAGACTGGATCAGACAACAGCCCAGGATTCATCTCTAAGGTAACACGGGGAGTGGCACTAGTTCTTGGGGCAGATTGGAAATTACTTTGTGCATATAGGCCCCAAAGCTCAGGGCAGGTAGAGAGGATGAACAGAACATTAAAGGAGACCTTAACTAAATTAGCCCTGGAGACTGGCGGGGACTGGGTGACTCTCCTCCCCTTTGCCCTATATAGGGTACAAAACTCCCCATATAAGATGGGACTGACCCCCTACAAGATCATGTTCGGTCTTCCTCCACCTGTTATCACCAATTTGAAACCTGAGGTGCTTGCTGAATTTGATGATCACCAATTTCTTTTCTCCCTCCAAATGTTACAACGAACCCATGAGCAGGTGTGGCCTAAGCTGAGGGCCCTCTATGAGACTGGGCCACCCCCGGACCCCCATTGATATTGGCCGGGTGACTGGGTGTATGTCCGGAGATACCAACACCAACACTTCAACCTTGCTGGAAGGGACCCTACATTGTGATCCTGACCACTCCCACTGCTCTCAAGGTTGGGGGGATTACTCCCTGGGTCCACTACACCCACGTCTGGCCAGCTGACCCACATGCCTTTCTCAAGGACTTTGTTCCAGAATAGAAAGGCCAACCAGACAAGGACAATCCCCTAAAGCTAAGACTGCGACGTTCTCACTTATTTCCCACCTCCCTAGTCTGAGGTTGTCCTTCAAAATAAAAAGGGATTAGACTTAGTCTTCTTAACAAGGGGGTGTGGGGGTGCGGTATGTGCTGCCTTAAACGTAAGATGTTGCTTCTTCACTGGGACATAAACGGGAGCAAGAACAGCTACAAGGTTGGTTCGAATCCTGGTTTAATCATTCCCCCTGGCTCATTCTGAGAGCAACCTGGACCCATGATTGGGTCCTTCCTTAGGTTCCTCTGAGAGGGGGAAACGTGGAGGCTGAGAAAATTAAGGCCATTCCACCTTAAGTTCAACGTTAGCACAAATACAGCCATCTCAGGCCCCTGGGAATAAGAGCTGAACTTTACAGGAAAAACTGCAGAATGGGATCCCTGGGTGGCGCAGCGGTTTGGCGCCTGCCTTTGGCCCAGGGCGTGATCCTGGAGACCCGGGATCGAATCCCATGTCGGGCTCCCGGTGCATGGAGCCTGCTTCTCCCTCTGCCTGTGTCTCTGGCTCTCTCTCTCTTTCTCTCTGTATGACTATCATAAATAAATAACAAATTTAAAAAAAAAAAAAAAAGAAAGAAAAACTGCAGAATGTCCTTGACAGGGAATCCCATATCAGAAAGACAACAGAAAAAAAAGAGAGAGAGAGAGAGAAAAGAAAGAAATAAAGACAACAGAGCTCTGAATGCCCTAGGCAGAGAATCCCATATCAGATCTTAAGAAACTCCCCCCACCCTTTCCCCCATATTGGAATGGAAAAAATTCCTCCACCCCTTCTGAAAATCCCCTAGACCAGCCCATAAAAAACCCAGCTGTAACCCACCTCAGGGTCCAAGCCCCTGCTCTGCTGTGTGGAGTATACTTGGACCCAAGCTCGAGCTTGCAAATAAACCCTTGTGCATTTGCATCAGTGTCGGCTCCTCCAGCTCCTCTGTGGTTTCTCGGATTCGCAATCTTGAGCACAACAGGCAGTATCTCGAGCAGCTGAGCAGCCATGGGTCCTTCCCTCCTGGGGGATCGGGGAGTGCATTCAGTGTCCACCCCTGCCACTCAGCACCACTTCTTCATTTCAGTTCCAGAACTCCCATGGGCATCTTTCCTGGAAGGAACTTCTAAGAGCAGCCTTACAGGGAAAAAGCACAGCCCCTGCCCGTACAGCTGGTCTCAGGGCCACGCTGTTACTCCTGCTCTATCGAGGTGTTCCAGATCCAAAAATTGGCTTTGATCTGGAAACAGACAAAAAAGGCAAGAATGGCAATAATCACACCAGACAATTTGGATTTTTAAGATTAAAATCCCCAATTGGATAAAGAAGGACATTACTATTACACAATTTGTGAACAGGATGTAACAGGCAATAAAACCTTCTGCACCAAACAACATAGCAGGGGGCAGCCCTGGTGGCTCAGCGGTTTAGCGCCACCTTTGGCTTGGGGTGTGATCCTAGAAACCCGGGATCAAGTCCCACGTTGGGCTCCCTGCAAAGAGCCTGCTTCTCCCTCTGCCTGTGTCTCTGCCTCTCTCTCTCTCTCTCTCTGTCATGAATAAATAAATTAAATCTTTTAACAATTTTTAAAAAAACATAGCAGGTAAATGTAGAAAGCAAAAGTTATTGGAAATACAAAGAGAATCTCATGAAAATACAGTTTCAGTAGGAGGCTTCAATCTATCCCTTTCAAAACCAGTAGCTCTAATAGGGAAAATAGGCACCTAGAAGAATTAGTAAAATAGTCCACAAACTCAAACAAACGTTTCTTCATATACAGGATATGTATTTTTGTGTGTACATGACCATTTACCAAAATTTATCACCTACTGGGTCATGGAAAAATGTTGAAAATTTCAAGAAATTAGATATCTCATAGACTTTCTTATCTGCTCATCATTCAACTACAAAAAAAAAAAAGAAAGGATTTAAAAGGTTACCAAAATAATACTAACTACTTAGAAATTAAGTGTAAGAAACACACTGTTTAGTAACACTCAAATCAAAGAAAAGCAAAAGTAAAATTACAAATTGTCTGGGAAACAGAAAAGGAGACTTCGCTGGAAAACTTACACGGACAGAAAAAGCTACACTCAGGAAATTTAGTAGCCTTAAATAATGCCATTAATACTGAAGAGAACTTGCTACTTGTATATGATTCACTTTAACCATTGCTTCATATCTGGAGCCACATCCTACACCCCCTCCTCTTCCCTGCTTCTGTCACCCCTCCCTTCCCCCTCCCTCCCTCCCTCCCGCCCTCCCTCCTCAGGCATTGCCCTGCTTCAGTGAACACGATTTGTTGGTCTCACTATGCACCACGATTCTCAAACTTCAACGAGCAAACACATCACCTAGGGCTCTTATTAAATTTCTGATTCTGTTTTAGTAGTTCTGGGTGGGGTCTGAGATTCTGCATTTCTAACAAGCTCCCAGGTGATGCTGTTAATCCTCTCCCTAACACATCCTTTAAAAAAAAAAAAAAAAAAAACTTTTAAAAGTTTTACTTATTTAAGTAATCTCTACACCCAACACAGGGTTTGAACTCACAACCCCAAGATCAAGAGTCACCTTCTCCTCCTGCTGAGCCAGGCCAGGCACCCCACACACCTACTTTTAAGTAGCAAGGATATACACCATTACCTAAAGCAGTTAGCCTGATAGAATAGTAGGGTGGCCAGTCCAAGGCGTGGCTAAGGCATCAGCTCAGTTATAATTATACCTTTTAGGATTGGGATGCTGTCCTCCAGAATAGGGCATATGCACCAAACCAATGGCCTATGTATGGTAGGCGTGGTATCCCCGGGGAACAAATGAGTGGAGGAGATAGGATTAGCCTCCCACTATCTCCTGGCAATGCTAGAGTCTTCAAGCCAGTGGATTAGCAAACAAAGAAAGAAATGACTCTACCAGCTGGGATAGTCCACCTTGCAGCTCCAGGAATGAAAGTAGCTGCCATATAGTGGGGCTCAGTGTATGTTTGGAGCCCAGAGAATCATGGGGGCATCTCTTAGGGCTTCCAGAAAATTCCAGGCTATTGTAACATCCACAGTTAGACAGAGGCAAGGAAAGTAAGAGCCTAGACCTCTTGAGAAGGAAGGTCTGATGTCACCCCACCAGGCAAGCAGCATATGTCAGTTAAAGTGATGGCCATGGGGGAGAAAATTCTAGAATGGGTGGCACAGGAGGAAGCTGATAAATAGAAATTCCTACCCTGGAATGAGCTACCAGTGCAGAAACTGTATGTTAGTGTGCTAACCCTCTTAAAACTCCTTCAGGAACTGCGACAAGTGATCATCTTGAAGGACTGACTTGCATCTCTCCTCCTGGGGAAGAAATGAAGGCATCTTATTCTTAGATGTGCTCCAGATACCACAAGAGGGGAGAAGTGGATCTGAATGGTCCAAGGGCTGGAATATGCTAGACTTGCATTGTGCACCACCACATATCTCTGGCATTCTCCCTACAACCATCCCACCCACTAACTCATACCTACATTGCTTGCTTTGATTCCTAGATGGAAGGGCTCAACAGCGAGCCATTTCCTGGTCTTTTTTTTTTTTTTTTTTTTTTAAGATTTTATGTATTTATTCATGAGAGACACAGAGAGAGGCAGAGACATAGATGGAGGGAGAAGCAGGCTCCTCACTGGGAGCCTGATGTAGGACTCAATCCAAGGACTCCGGGATCACAACCTGAGCAGAAGGCAGACACCCAACCAATGAGCGACCCAGCCACCCTCCTGGTCATTAAGTCTGGTCATGGTTGCCTCTACCATTGACAACACTGCAGCTTGAAGACCCCCATGGTAGCATGGACAGAAAAGGAGAGACAGACCATTATATGCACTGGCTAGACGGGTCCCAGAGGCTCTGGCTTCCCTAGATGCCCCCATACAGCATGGGTGTGCCCGGTTAGTGCCCAGTGGGCAGATTTTGAACCAGAGGTGATGGAGGGACAAGAAGGAGCCATGAATAAATTTTGCTCATCTTCTCCAAGACTAACTCATGCAACTAGCTAGCTACACTATTCCAAAACTCTCAGTAATGCTCTGGCACACCCTGGCTCTCCTCCCTGACTCACTTTTCCCCTCAGCCTGATTTCTCTGAGGCTGCACTCATCCACAAAGTGTTAGCATGTAGACTTTTGCCACAGGCTCTGTTTTCTGGGAAGCCCAGGCTAAGACAACACAGTCCTTGAGAAATAAAAAAAAGAATGAGAAAATAAACTGGAAGCAAATTAAAAGAGAATTCATTAAAAAAATAAAATAAAATAAAATAAAATAAAATAAAATAAAATAAAATAAAATAATTCATTAAGATAGTGAGATGATATTTTAGGAATAATAGGGGAAAAAATTCAAAATTGCTTTCTTCAAGGAAAGTAATCCCAGTATATCACTCAGGGTTCTGTGTGGTCAGCGATACAAGCCGATTCTGATGATGATGCAGCAAGCAAGTTTGTTAGAAATATTGAGTAGCTCAGACTATTGCTATGAGGGCTGAAAAGCCAGACTCAAGATGAAGTAATGTCCCAACCCTACCCATGCTGTCTGCTGATAAACTGCCATTCCTGTCACCACCCCTCCTCCATGCCAGGACCTTGACCTTGGAACCACTGCCGGCAATGCCAACTGCAAAGCTCATTGCCTGTGCCACCTGGACCTACAGAAACAGCAACTCCATGCAGAACTGGATTCCCCATGTAACCAGCGCACTCCCCATTCATTCCACGAGGATCTAGTGCCCACATCCTAATGATGAAGGAGCTCTGGGAACTTGAGTTCTGATCCAAGCCTGGAGAGACAGGACTCATGACTGTGAATTTCCCCAAATCTGAGAGCGCTGTCCAGAATATGATGGGAAGTGAGGAACATGAGACAGATGTCTAGTAGAAGCAATAAGACAGCTACACTCCTGGTGAGGCAGATCAGAAATAAGAAATGGTCCTGGCAAGCTGATTATTGACTGATTATTAGCTGATTATTGTCAAGCTGTCAGATATGATGGTAGTTGGGGCTCCTGGATGGCTCAGTTGGTTAAACATCTGCCTTCAGCTCAAGTCATAGATTCAGGGCCCTAGGTTCGAGTCCCACAGTGGGGTCTTTGCTCTGTGAGGAGTCTGCTTCTCCCTTTGTCCCTTTCTGTCCATTGCACATATGCTCTTTCTCTTTCTCTCTCAAATAAATGAATAAAATCTTAAAAAAAAAGAAAAAAATATAATGGAAGCTGTGATATCATTAAAATTGTGAAGAATTATGTGAAGTTAATTTTAATATCTAATCCAACATATCCAAAATAGTATGATTTAGGGGCACCCTGGCGGCTCAGTTGGTTAAACATCTGCCTTTAGCTCAGGTCATGATCTCGGATCTCCTGAGATGGAGCCCCACATCAGGGCCCCCGCTCAGCAGGGAGCCTGCTTCTCCCTCTCCCTCTTGTCACTCCCCCTGCTTGTGCTCACTCTCATACTCAAATAAATAAAATCTTTTAAAAAATAGTATGATTTCAACATATATAAATATAATCAATCACTATAAAAGTAGTGAGACACTTTACATTCCTTTTTTTTTTTTTTTTTTTGTCCTAGGTCTTGGAAATCGGTGCGTGTGTATATATATATATATATATATTTTTTTTTTTTTTTTAAAGATTGCATTTATTTTTTTCAAGAGATAGAGAGAATGAGTGGGGGAGAGAAGCAGAGGGAGAGGGAGAGAGAGAATCCCAAGCAAACTCCACACTGAGCACAGAGCTTGATAACAGGGTTTGATCCCACAAACCCAAGGTCATGACCTCAGCTGAAATCAAGAGTCGAATGCTTATCTGGCTGAGCCACCCAGGTGTGCCAGAAATCGGTGTATGTCTTAAACATACAGTTCATTTCAGTTGGCCCAGTCACATTTCCCACGCCCAAAAGCCACATGTACCTCGGGACTACTATATTAAATAGCACAGAGATAGTAGAAATAAAACCAGAACCCTATTTCACATGTCATTTGAACAAAAACAAATTCCAAGTGAATTAAAGATTTGAATCTAAAAATTAGGGGATCCCTGGGTGGCTCAGCGGTTTGGTGCCTGCCTTTGGCCCAGGGCGTGATTCTGGAGTCCCGGGATCGAGTCCCATGTCAGGCTCCAGGCATGGAGTCTGCTTCTCCCTCCTCCTGTATCTCTGCCTCTCTCTCTCTTTCTCTGTGTCTATCATAAATAATAAACAAATAAATATTTTTTTAAAAATGAATCTAAAAAATATAATGATTAAAATCTTAGAAGAAAACATGCAACGCTATACCTCCCTGACACTTGTAAGATCTTTCTATCAATCTGCAATGCAGATGGCAGGTAAAGGGTTAATGCCCATATACACAGAGTTTTGGCAAATTGGTATCAGAATAAAAATAGTTAGAAGCTCTCATAGGACAAACCCAAATGGTGAATAGGCCTAAAAAAATATCCAGCTTCTGTGGGAGTCAGGGAAATACATATTTAATAACAAGCCAGGGGCGCCTGGGTTGCTCAGTGGTTGGCTCAGTGGTCTGCCTTTGGCTCACGTTGTGATCCTAGGGTCCTAAGATCGAGTCCTGCATAAGGTTACCCGCAGGAATCCTGCTTCTCCCTCTGCCTATGTCTCTGTCTCTCTCTCATAAATAAATAAAATCTTAAGAAGAATCTTAAGAAAAAATAATAAGCCATCACTTTCCTCACATCAGACCAGCAAAATGGAAGCTTGAGAACACCTACTACAGACTGGGAAGGGACTCTCTTCACCATATCACAATAGCTGGATGTTGCCAGATTGCAATTCCACATATTCTTTGACCAGCAATCCCATGCCCGGGAATCCATGCCATAGAAATAAAAGCACCAAAATATATGTAGATGCAGATGTTCACTCAGCAATCATGAGTATAGATAGAGGAATGGCTGAATAAACTGTGACACATTTATATCATGGCACATCACACAGCCACTAAGAAAGAATTTAATTTTTTTTTAAGATTTTATTTATTTATTTGAGAATGAAAGAGAGAGAGAGAGCATGAGTACGGGGAAGGGCAGATGGAGAGAGAGAAGCAGACCCCTCTGAGCAGGGAGCTTGACTTGAGGCTCGATCCCAGGACCCCAGGGTCATGACCTGAACCAAAGGCAGACACTTAACTGAACTGAGGCCCCAGGTACCCCTAACAAAGAATTTCTTGACTTGAGGGCACTTCTGTCCTCCATCCCTGCAAGATGCAGAGAAATGTATAAACTATGGTTTCATTTCTGTAAGAGATAGGGAGAAAAATCTATATGGCTGTGTGTATTTACATCTGATTTTATGAGCACGAAGAGAGAGCCAGGAAGAGATCATCGCTCTGCCAGCAAAGTTCTCTGGGAGGAGGGGAAGCAAGCAGGTGGTACAGATAGAAACACGAGAAGGCGGCAAAGAAAAATATGAGAATAGAGAAAAGAGGAGGGTTAAGAGAAAAAACTATTATTTCAAAGACGGACAATTTCTGTAAAGTTATCATGTGTGTTTGAAAAGGGCAAACATTTATCTCCACATAAATCTATTTGATAAAGCTTGTGAACCATGGTATTTCAAATCTTCCATGTGCTTTACTTGATGTTTTGACTACTTGTTCTGCGGATTTCTAACAGGCGTATTGAAGTTTCCCACTGAGCTGTGGATTGGTTATTTCTCCTTATAATTCTGTCACTTTTAGTGTTATACATTTCAATCCTATGTCACTAGGCACATACCAACACAAAGGCTAAACTTATTGGTAGATTGAATAGCAATATATAGTTTGGACTTTTCAAATAACACGGATTTTTTTTATTTGAGAGCGAGAGAGTGGGAGCGGGGAGGAGGGGCAGAAGGAGAAGCAGAATCCTGCTAGCAGGGAGCCTGAGGTGGATTGAACCCAGAGATCACGACAAGAGCTGAAGGCAGGTGCCACCCAGGAGCCCAACAATGATCATTTTTGCATAAGTCCATTTTGCCTAATGCTATGATCCTTTGCACCACTTGATTTTGTCTCCCTGGCTTGCCAGGGGAAATACTTTTCCCACTCAGTATTTCCAGTCTTTCTGTGTTACTCTACTTTTGCTCTCTAATAAAACAGCATACAGGTTGGTGCTTTTTTTTTTCTTTTAAGATTCCTTTATTTATTTACTCACTAGAGACACAGAGAGAGAGGCAGAGACACAGGCAGAGGGAGAAGCAGGCTCCATGCAGGGGTCTGATGCGGGACTCGATCCCAGGATCACAACTGGAGCCAAGGCACATGCTCACCACAGAACCACCCAGGTGCCCCTGGCCTTTTTTTTTTTTTTTAAATTCACTGTCTTTTCACAGTGAATTTAATATATTCACACTTATTGTGGTTATTGATGCATTTGTACATTTCTACCAATTTACCTTGTATTTTTTATTGTATATGGTGTGTTCATGTTTCTTTTTCATCTCTACTTTTCAGTTAGTGGGTAGCATTTTATTTGCTCCCAATTAATTTTTCTTCTAATGACTTGGAAAGTTTTTGTTTGTTTGTTTTTTGTTTTGTTTTGTTTTAAGATTTTAGTTATTTATTAGAGAGAGAGAGGCAGAGAGAGAAGCAGGCCCCATGCAGGGAGCCCGACATGGGACTCGATCCTGAGTCTCCAGGATCAGGCTCTGGGCTGAAGCCCGGGCTGCCTGAAAGTTTTTTTTTTTTTTTTTCTTAAGATTTTATGTATTTATTCATGAGAGACACACAGAGAGGCAGAGACACAGGCAGAGGGAGAAGCAGGCTCCATGCAGGGAGCCCGATGTAGGACTCAATCCTGGGACTCCAGATCATGCCCTGGGCTGAAGGCAGCGTTAAACCACTGAGCCACCTGGGCTGCCCATTTAGAAAGTTTATATTCTGTTCCTATTATCTTTATTTGTTGAAACACATAGTTAAGCATATTAACTAATATCTATGTCTTCCTCATGTAGTTTTGGAATATAGGTGAGGTTTGGTGGGCTGAGGTCCAGAAATGACGACCAAGAAGGAATTCTTGACACGTCTTTGATGCAAAATGGTGATTTTATTAAAGCATGGGAACACCTGTGGGCAGGAAGAGCTGCTGCCCTGGGCTTGTGAGGGGTGGCTGATTATACACTAGGGAGTTGGGGGAGGTAAAAAAAAGGGTTTACATAAGGACTTTCATGTGCTACGGAGGACTCACAAGATACTGGACGCCTTGCCATTGTCAAGTTAAGGTTGTTTTTCCCTCTAACAAGCCATTAACATTAAGACAGTTGGAAACTTCCAGGAGGAATGTCACACATACCCCACCTAGGAGAAGGGAGTGTGGTTTGTAGAGTGTGAGCTTGTGCTTTGTCCTCAGCTAACCTTCTGTTCCCTCATCATTCCTACCAAACAAAATAAGGATCTTAGCATGATTTTACTTTTCTCTCTACCTCCTTTCCAGTCTTCATACCTCTCCATCCCATGCTGTCATCTCTGGTTTTAGTTGTTATAAGTAAAGATTTTTATTTAGACCTACATTTTGCTGATATTCTTGTTTACCTTTGGTGTCTTATATCCCGTGTTTTCTTCTTGGATCCATCTTCTCGTCACTGGAATATAACTCCTATGCTAAGTGGGTTCTCAAAGGGGCTATACCACACCCCTTCCCAGTGTGGAGTGTTTTGTATTGTCTCAGTGACTAAGGAAGAATTCCACTGGCATTTGATAGATGGTGGTCAAGGACACTAAGTGATCTGCAGTGTGGGGATCAGTCTTACATGATAAAGAATCATTCTACCCAAAGTGCCAACAGTACCCTGTGGAGGAATGCTATGCTTCACAAACTGTGAGTTGTAAACTTTTTTAGTCCATTGCTATCTTAAAATTCTTCATGATTCCCCCTACATTTGCTTGACAGATTGGTTGAGTAAAGACTCCTTTTTTCTTTTCTTTTTTTTTTTTAAGATTGTATTTATTTGAGAGAAAGAGAGAACACAAGTGGGGAGGAGAGGCACAGGGAGAGGGAGAAACAGACCCCCAGCTGAACAGGGAACCCAAAGAGGGGCTCGATCCCAGGACCCCAAGATCAGGACCTGAGCTAAAGGCAGATATTTAACTGACTGAGCCACCCAGGCGCTCCAAGATAAAGACTCCGAAACTGGCAAGTATCCCACCAGAGAACATTGAAGATAGCATTCTGATGAGGGAACAGAGGACTAGCTGAGGACAAAGCACATTGACAAGTCCTTGAAACAGGGAGAGTGACATTCCTCTACAGACTCAACTGCCTTGATGTTCATACTTTGCTAAGGGCAGAAGGCAATCTTAGTCTGACCCCCAGGAGCCGGTAAGGCTACGTTAACATACAAAAATTCCTTTAGAAATTTCCTTTATCTCTAAACTCCCCAAAATACATGTTGGCGATCATCCCCCAAGCACATGGCCCACTGATATACATCAAAAAGCTGTTGTGTGCTTTTTGAGTCATCTCATGACTCAGGTTTTATTAGATGGTAATAAGTGACCTTTTCCCAACAATAGCTAGCCCCCTCAAGGTCCTGGAAACCTTGTTTCCAAAATTCCTTAGAGAGTACACCATCCCCAAGGCCCTCCCAACTCCCAGGTATATAATCAGCCACCCCTCACAGGCCCCATGGGCAGCACCTCTTCCTGCCCATGGGTCCTGTCCCCATGCTTTAATAAAGCTACCATTTTGCACCAAAAATGTCTCAAGTATTCTTTCTTGGTCATCGGCTCCGGACCTCATCTATATTCCAAAGCTTCATCAATTCTGCCATTTTCTTGCTTACAAAGTTGCAAATGAGAAGACTGATATCAATCTTGTCCACATTCCTGAGGTCCTGGATAATTTTTTTTTTTTTTCACTCTGGAAACATTCAAGATTTCCTTTTCATTCTTAGGGTCCTGAGATTTCAGGATGACGTGCTTAGACATTAGTCTTTCCACATTTTCCCCATAAATATTCACCATGTCCTCTCAATATAACAGCTTGTACATTTCTTAAGTTCTAAGACAATGTCTTGAATTATTCCCTTGCTTCAGCAACTTTCCTTCTCTGGTTTTCTTCTCTTATTCTGTAACTCAAATGAAGCGGACAATGGAATTTTTGCAACTGCCTTTCATGTCTCTATGCACTGATCCTACTTTCCATTTGTTTATTCTCTGACACTGTCTTTTGCGAGGATTCCCTAGCTCAATCTTCTGGTTCAGTACTTCGCTCTTTAATCCATTTTGCTATTCAACATATCTATTGAGATGTTTATCTTAAAAGAATTACTATTTTTATTTTAAGAAGAATCAAACTTTTTTGATTTATAAAGTTGTGTGCTTTTTGAATGCCTTTTTTTTTTTTTTTTAAGTAAACTCAACCTGCAAATGCAACGTGGGGCTTGAACTCATGACCCCACATCAAGAGTCACATGCTTTACCGACTGACCCAGCCAGGTTGTGCGCTTGTTGTGCACTTTTTAAAAAGTGCAAGTATTGTGCACTTTTTAAAAAAATTGATGCAGGGGCAATTGGCTGGCTGGCTCAGTCAATAGAGCATGTGATTCTTGATCTTGTAGTTGTAAGTTTGAGCCCCATGTTGGGTGTGGAGATTACTTAAAATCTTTTTAAAATAATAAAAATTAAAAAAAAATAAAAATAAAAATAATAAAAATTAAAAATTGATACAGTAGGCCCTTTCATTTGTCCAAGATATTAATGATACTTATTCTACAGTCTGGTTCTATTTGCTCTCTTAACTTAGTTTCATCATCTGTGAAGCAGGAATGATAATTTCTACTGCTGAGTTTCATGGTGATTATTAGAATTAACATAAAAAGATGCCTGGTGGTATTGCATTAAATACCTAGTTGATGAATAGACAAAGCAAAATAATAAATGTAAAATACCTGGCACATACATAGTAGGTACTAATTAAATGGAAGTATCTTATCATTATCTTCATTGGTAGTATTTGCTGAGACAATGATTTTAAAAATTTTACTCTCTTGGTTTTGACTCTGTCATAACATCACCACCCCTCCCATCCCTGATCCATGGCATGAACTGCTTCATAACTTTACTAAGGCATGAATCTGAACTATAAGCTGCAAGACTGGTAAGTGGGAGCCCCAAAAGGCTCTATGTTTTTATTTAATATATCAAGCCTGAAGAAAGTACAAGCCAGGGTCTACAGGGCAGTAGCTCAGGAATCTGTGCTAGGTAGTCAGTGTTCTTTCTGACTCAAGAAATGGACTCAGTTTATTCTTCTGTAAAATGGGTCTTACAGTACCCCTCCCCCGCTTTTTTGGTCAATTCTGCTGGAATGCTACTTATCACTTGGCTTCACTTGGCTTTCCATGGCAGTACCAATTCAGTGTGGTCACTTCCGAGGATTAGAGCCATTCAGGGTGAACTCCATCACATTCCACCACTCCCTTCATTCACCTAAGGCATCACATTCTGCTGGGAGTAAGCTGGCTGCATATGCATCTGCCCCACATCAAATAGGGAGCAATTTGAAAGAAGTACAGAAGGCAACAATGAGGTGATTTCCCCAAATCTTAGAAATAGGGCTGACCTTTGAGAACTAAATAAGATAAACTAGAGGAGGGCAGCCCTGGTGGCTCAGCAGTTTAGCGCTGCCTGCAGCCCAGGGTGTGATCCTGGAGACCCGGGATCGAGTGCCACATCAGGCTCCCTGCATGGAGCCTGCTTCTCTCTCTGCCTATGTCTCTGCTTCTCTCGCTCCTCTCTGTGTATTCTCATAAATAAATAAAATATTTTTTAAAAAAAGATAAACTAGAGGACAAATTGTTGAGATGAGTTGCCATTTGACCTAGTGGTCAAGTTGAAGACCAGCTCCTAGGACCATAGGAAAATCACTCTTTTCCCAGGAGTATGCAGGCTTTTTAATATTTACATCCCCTTTGCATCTTCTAGTTTCCATCTTTGTATCCTATTCCCAACACACAATCTGACCACAACAACCAATAGGATCTTTCTTCAAAATTCAGATTAGTTCCCCCCTTCCCTCTGCCTGGTGTGTGCCATTGACTGTCCCTCACCATGTTTTCTCACAAGACTTTAGGATTAAGTGATTCCTGGCCAAGAAACAAAAGCAGAATTGTCTCATTCCCCAGGAGATTTGGATGAAAACTGGTAATAAAATTAGTTAAAACCCCAAGAGGAGGCATTGAAGAAGAACCAAGCTGGGTCTAGTAGGGATCACACATGAGATGACACCCATATTTATGCTGCATGAGGTTACCTGCTCCTATCCTATTACTCTGTAAACTTCACTACTATCTAAATAATAGACATGTTTTATCAGGGAGATGATTTTTCTCTGTTACTATGCTTCTGCACCAGTGGGTTGGTTGAGCAATAAATATGCAAGATCTTCCATTTGAAAAAACAATTCAAATCAGACAGTGTTATTCCCCTGCTTACGGCCCTCTAATAGATTCACATTGCACACAGAACAAAACCTAAACTTGTCACAGAAGAGATGACAGGACTGCATTAGCTGGCTTCTCCCTACCCTTCTTCCCTTTGCTTTGATGATGCAACCACCCAGTTCAAGTCAGGATCTTTCCTACTTCCAGATCGTCCCATGTTATACTGTTCCTTCTGCCTGCAACATTCAGCCTTTGACCCTTCACCTGTCAAGTCTCAATGCAATCATCATTTCATTTATCAAGCATCACCTCTTCAGAGGAGACCTCCATAACCATGTAATCCTCCTGCTTTGGTTGCTGGAATGCAGAGAAGTGACCCTAAGCATTCTCCTATAACATTTATCTCAATGTATAATAACATATTTTATTTATTTGTTTGTTTGCTATCTCCCCATGGGGCTGTAAATGCTCTGAGGACAGGGACCATGCTTTTGCTCACCACTACATAACCAATGGTTGCATGCATGGAGCACTCAATGAATGTTTGTGGAAACTCAGGGAGGAGTCTACTGGAGCAAAGGAAACATCGACCAGTAAAGCAACCCTTATCCCTCCAGGGGATATGGTCTCTAGGAGTAGGCTTATCATCAGAAGGATGGTGGCAAGGGATGGTGTGACAGAGGACTCTGGTCAACAAGGCTAACTCACACACACACACACACACACACACACACACACACACATGTGGAGGCCGAGAAAAATTTAGGCCATCCCACCTAAAGTTTAGCATTAGCACAAGTACAGCCATCTTAGGCCCCTGTGAATAAGAGCTGAACTTTATGGGAAAAACTGCAGAATGTCCTCAATGTCCTCGGCCTGTAATCCCATATCAGAAAGACAACAGAGCCCACACCCCTGGTAGAAAGTCCCATATTAGAATGAGAACAGAGCTCAATGCCTTTGAAAGCCCCACATCAGAATGTAAACAGAACTTGAGAAATTCCTCCACCCCTTCTGAAAATCCCCTAGACCAGCCTATAAAAAAAACAGCTGTAACCCACTTTAGGGTCCAAGTCCCTGCTCCGCTGTGTTGGGTGTACTTGGACCCAAGCTCGAGCTTGCTAATAAACCCTCGTGCGCCTGCATCGGTGTCGGCTCCTTGGTGGTTTCTCAGATTCGCAATCTTGGGCACAAAAAGACACACACGGAGTAGTTGGCCATTAGTAACAACCTCCATTGACTGAATGCCGTGAACTAGAAGCTGGACCTTTACTTATTTCACCCTCATCAGTCCCATAAGTCAATTTCTACTATTATCCATATTTTACACATGAATATAAGGAATTTCAGAGAGGTCAGGCCAATTGCCCCAGAACCTACAATAAGGATGGCAGTGTGCAGCCCGCATAGCCATACTGGTTGTTAAAGTATATTAACTCCCCCATATTCATATGTAAAATAGCTGCCTCAAATCCTTTAGTGCTTTCCCCACTTGGCCAGCAGCCCTGCCTTTTCCCTCCACTCCTAACCTCTTCACCTCCCCACATTCCAGTATCGGTCTTGGTCAGTGATGTGGGAAACCTCCTTACTGCCTACAGTCCATTGGCAAGTCCTCGAAACAGGTAGTGACCTTCCTCTGGGAGCTCAGCTGCCTTGATGTTGACACTTTGCTAAAGGCAAAAGGCAATCTTAGCTTAACATTATCCGATCCCCCAGGATCCCGTAAGTCTACTTTAACATACAAAAATTCCTTTAGAAAAAAAAAAATTCCTTTAGAAACTTCGTTTATTCCTAAACCACATGTTAGCAGTCATCCCCCAAGCATACGGCCCACTGATATATATCCTAAGGGTCTCATGACTCAGGTTTTATTAGACAGTAATACATGACATTTCCCTGAAGATAGCTAAGCCTCTGGGATCCCTGGGTGGCACAGCTATTTGGCGCCTGCCTTTCGCCCAGGGTGTAATCCTGGAGACCTGGGATCAAATCTCATGTCGGGCTCCCGGTGGATGGAGCCTGCTTCTCTCTCTGCCTCTCTCTCTCTCTGTGACTATCATAAATAAATTTAAAAAAAAGATAGCTAAGCCTCCTCAAGGTCCTGGAAACCCAGCTTCCAAGATTCCTTAAAGACTTACCTTATCCCTAACTCCCTCCCAACTTGAAAGATTATAATGGGCTACTCCTCATGACCCTGAGGTTGGATATAGTTTTGGAATGTCGGTGAGGTTTGGTGGGTTGAGGTCTGGAGCTGATGACCAAGAAAGAATTCTTGAGACATCCTAGGTGCAAAATGGTGGTTGTTTTTTTTTTTTTTTTTTAAAGCACAGGGACAGGACTTGTGGGCAGGAAGAGCTGCTGCCCCAGGGTTGGGAGGGGTGGAGTTGGGGGGCAGTAAGGAAAAGGGAGGTTTCAAAAGGATTTTCATATGTTAAAGAAGACCCACAGGATCCTGGAGGCCTTGCCATTGCCAAGTTAAGGTTGTTTTTCCTTCTAGCAAGGCATTAACATTAAGATAGTTGGAAAAAAAAAAAAAAAAAAAACATTAAGATAGTTGGGAGCTTCATGGAGGAACACGACACTCTGCCCACTTCCAGCATCTGTCAGTGGGCTGCAGGTTATCAGGACATTCAATTGTATCTACATTTCCTTCTGGAAGCTAGGTTATGATAAAAATGCTTTGTTCTTTCAAATTACTAAGACATTTGTAAACTGAGGGAGACTCCTGTCTTGCAGGATTGTGATCTCTATAGGTCAACTATTTGTTTTTCCTTTCATTAGCTTTAGGGCAGCCAGGAGTGCCTGAGGAATGTCACATAGATCCCACAGTTGGGGGGGGGGGGGATGTCACTTGCAAGGTATCAGCTTCTGCTTTGTCCTCAGCTAGCCTTCTGTTCCCTCATCAACTCCAGTGTAGCTCTTTCTGCCGATGGGTTTGGTCTCCATGCTTTAATAAAACCCTTGTTTGCACCAAAAACATCTCAAAAGAATTCTTTCTTGGCTGTCAGCTCTGAACCCCAGTATTTCCTACATCAATAGGAGGTGGGGGCAGAGAAATCCCCTAGGGATCTTCTCCAGAAGCTGTCTGTTCTCATCCTTCAGTCCTGCCCTCATTCCACAAGAGTTGCTAAATATTTTACATTTATTGTTTTGGATTCTCTGCTTCTGTTGTAACCAAGATGCTGAAGAAGCAGATCCAAGGACCCCCATTTGTCACTGGCTGGGGACTTATCTTCCAACCAGATAGATGTAGTGGTGGCAAGACCAGTGGCCCAGAGGAATCTACAACCTCCCCCAAGTGCCCACACTGGAATACAGAAGCAGCAGGCTCACCACTAAATCCTGGAAACATGTTTACCATTTTCTCAAAAATGATGAAGCCATTGCTATGTGTCTGTTCTGAGTGAGGTTTTTTTGTGTTGTTTTTTTAAACAGGAGAAAATAGGGCAACCCCCATGGCCCAGTGGTTTGGCACCGCCTTCGGCCCAGGGCGTGGTCCTGGAGTCCCGGGATCAAGTCCCACATCAATCTCCCTGCATGGAGCCTGCTTCTCCCTCTGCCTGTGTCTCTGCCTCTCTCTCTCTCTCTGACTCTATGAATAAATAAATAAAATATTTAAAAAAATAAAACAGGAGAAAATAATTTTTTTTATGTTTTATTTATTTATTTGAGAGAGAGAGAGGCAGAGACACAGGCAGAGGGAGAAGCAGGCTCCATGCAGGGAGCCCGACATGGGACTCTATCCTTGGTCTCCAGGGTCACACCCCAGGCTGCAGGTGGTACTGAACCGCTGCGCCACCAGGGCTGCCTGAGAAAATAAAATTTAAGAGTAATTTAAGAATATGTAAATGGGGAATGCATACAGATTTGGGAATTCTAATGACAGGCAACAAGATGCTTACAAGAGCTAAGGAGAGGGCTAGGGGTCTGAGGATACCAAGGGGGAGAAGGCCACTAGCAGGAAGGTGAATAGAGATGTTTGAAAAACAAAAATTGTCCTTTCATGCAAAGAGATTTCTTAGGCAAAGAGGAATCCCTGTTAATAGCTCTCTTCCTGGTAAAGCAGGCAATTGAGGGGGAGGTAAAGAACTTTTTCTGAAGCTGCTTGGTTGGGATTGCTTTTATTTTATTTTATTTTTTTGGGGGGGGGGATTGCTTTTAACTCAAAATAATGTTCCTGCCAAAGTGGCCCCTCTTGGGGCAGCCTGCCCTTGGCTCCTATGGTTCCCTCCTGTAAAATTTCCCTGAAGTTTTATGCATTTAAAATTGAGCTGGTAAAAAATAAATAAAAAATAAAATTGAGCTGGTAAATTGTCTCATCAAACCAGTCTTAGTCCTGGTGATAGGTCAGTTCAGCCACATTAATTTCAGGAGGTGGGGAAGCAGATGTGTTTTCAAAGTTGGGCTCCTGGTTCGAGAAATCAGGCACTAGGGGCGCCTGGATGACTTGGTTGGTTAAGTGTCTGACTCCTGATTTTAGCTCAGGACATGACTTCAGGGTTGTAGGATTGAGCCCCATGCTGGGTGTGAAGCCTGCTTAAGATTTTCTCTCTCTTTCTCTCTCTCTGTCTCTCTCTGCCTCTTCTCTTCCCCATCACCTTTCTCTCTCTCAAAAACAAAGAAACAACAATAACAAAGCCCCAAACGTATCAGATGATGAAGGAAAGATGTTAGGGTTTGAAGCTGATGGCCAAGAAAGAATTCTTGAGCCATGTTCGGTGCAAACAAGTGGTTTTATTAGAGCACAGGGACTGGACCTGTGGGCAGAGAGAGCTGCACCAGGTCATGAGGAGTGACCCATTATATGCTTTCAAGTTGGGAGGAGGTAAGGGGTAGAGTTAAGTGTCTAAGGAATGTTGGAAGCCAGATTTCCAGGACCTTGAGGAGGCTTAGCTATCATTAGGGAAATGTCATTTATTACTATCAATAAAACCTGAGTCCTGAGACTCTTCAGATACATATCAGTGGGTCATATGCTTGGGTAATGATTGCCAACATGCATCTTGGGAGAATTTAGAGATAAAGGCAGTTTCCAAATGAATTTTTAGATATTAAAGAGGACTTGCAGGATCCTGGGATTCGGGCTAAGGTAGCCTTTGACCTTAGCAAAGTATTAGTATCGAGGCAGCTGAGTCCCTAGAGAAAGGTCACTCTGCTTCAAGGATGTGTCCATGGATTGTAAGAAGGAAGGATATTTCATAATTATTTTCTGCCTTTGTTTCCCACATCATCAGGTACTAAACAAAAGGTGTTTTTATGGAAATGAAAGAACAATGGTTAGTGATTAGGCCAAAATATAAAGCAGTCTTTGGGTTCTGAGGATAGTCAGTGAAGACTTCTACACATCAAGCTCAAACTGTGGAGGCCGAGAAAATTAAGGCCATTCCACCACAAGTTTAGCATTAGCACAAGTACAGCCATCTTAGGCCCCTGTGAATAAGAGCTGAACTTTACAGGAAAAGCTGCGGAATGTCCTGGACAGGGAATCCCATATCAGAAAGACAACAGAGCTCAGAATGCCCTAGGCAGAGAAACCCATATCAGATCTTAAGAAACTCCCCCACCCTTTCCCCCATATTGGAATGAAAACAAAATTCCTCCACCCTTCTGAAAATCCCCTAGACCGACCCATAAAAAACCCAGCTGTAACCCACTTCGGGTTCTGCTGTGTGGAGTATACTTGGACCCAAGCTCAAGCTTGTAAATAAACTCTCGTGTACTTGCATCGGTGTTGGCTCCTTGGTGGTTTCTCCTTGGTGGTTTCTCGGATTCACAATCTTGGGCACAACAAAACCATCTTTCGAGAGAATGAGAGGAGGCAGTGGCCTTCTGACAGGTTTTCCTGGCTTGTGACCCAGATGTCTCTGCTAATCTTTGCATGGCCTACACAGCAACAGGCATGAGGATTGTCTCTACATGAGCTGTTGTGGTGACTTCCCTGGAGTTTACATGAGGACCTTGATATTTAGTTGCAAGGTTTTAGGGAAAAAGGCAGACTTAATTTTCAAATGAACCCATCTCTTCTGCCAGCTGTTTGTCACATTTCCCAAGGATCTCCCAGCTGCAGTGGTGTCCAGGGTGAGTGGTGTCCAGTGAGTTAAAGTATCCTGCCAACCACACCAACTTCCTCTGCCTTTCAGGATCCCTCTAGCTGGATTTAGAATCAAATTGACATGAGACAGATTAACAGGAGAAAATCAAATTTAATAGCTTAAGGACAGGAAATCCAGACATGGAAATTCCTGAGTGAGGCACTTTACTGGGGGACTTGCCAGGGGGCGCTCCAGCCATAAAAAAAAAAAAAAAAAAAAAAAGGCCAGTTAGTAGTTTCCAGAACACAGGCTTACTGGTTCAAGTCGTAGCTTTGCCACTTAATAGCTGTATTAGAAATGACCTGGGAACCTGGGTGGCTCAGTGGTTGAGCATCTGCCTTGGGCTCAGGTCGTGATCCTGGGGTCCTGGAATTGAGTCCCCCATCAGGCTCCCCACAGGAAGCCTGCTTCTCCCTCTGCCTCTCTCCATATGTCTCTCATGAACAAATAAAACCTTTTTTAAAAAAGAAAAGAAATAACTTCTCTCTGCTTCAAGTTCCTCTTGGGAAAAGTGGGAGTAAAAATAATAATTTCTACTTCAGAGGGCTGGGGTGACGGTAAAATTAGATGTAGTATGTAAAGTCCCAGGAGGAAAAAAAAAATTAATGTCAAATCTATAAAACAGTGCCTGCACGCTACCCAGTGATTTTGGTAAGTGGTAGCTATTAATTTTACATACTGGGTGTGCTAGACATTTCTCAAATCTCGTTGAATATGCCCCTCAAAGCCCTCCTGCCCCAACACACAGACACACACACAGACACACAGACACACACACACACACACACACACACACACACACACACAGCTTCAGATGCTGGAGTTGAAGATGACTTCCTAGGCCAGCAGGGAGCGCTAGTCTCACACGAGAAGCTCAAGTACCTCCCCCGCTGGGGCTGAGAGCTGACTGGTCACCCCGGACTCCAGGACACCCTCCCCTCTCTTCACTTCCACTCACAAAAATACACGATAAGCCTCAGTTCCTGGAAGAATGATCTTTGCAAATTCAGTTATATCGTGAGTTATGTGAACCCCCCAACCCGCAAGAGGCGACGCTAGACTGGCTGTCTGCCTCCTGCCCTTTGCTTCCCACTTAAAAAACCAAGTCACCATGAATTTTCGTAATGATACTTTATTCATCTGTTTTAGTCATTTTTCTTCTCTTTCTATCCCAGGCAGAGAGTTGTCTTAAGGGAGATAGCACGGCCTTGTCGAAAAAAACTCAGGCCTTGAAATGAAGCAGAATGGATTTGAATACTGGCTTCACCACTCCACTGAGCAAGCTTGGGCAAATGTCCACCACCTCCCTGTGCCTCGGCATCCTCAACTGGAGAACAGAGGGAGGAGCAGATGTGCCTCACAAGGATGTGAGGAGCAAACGAGAGAAATAATATCCAGGCCTTAACTCAAAGTCTCATAGGTATCCAGGCTTAATAATAATTATTTAAGAGGGACACCTGGGTGGTTCAGTCGGTTAAGCATCTGGCTTAGGCTCAGGTCATGATCCTGCATTGGGCTCCTTGCTCAGCGGAGAGCCTGCTTCTCCAGCTCCCTCTGCCTGCTGCTCCCCTGCTTGTGCACATGCTTTTTCTCTCACTCTCTCTGTCAAATGAATAAATAAAATATTTTTTAAAAATATTTATTTATTTATTGAAGATTTTATTTATTCATTCATGAGAGACACAGAAAGAGAGAGAGAGAGGCAGAGACACAGGGAGAAGGAGAAGCAGGCTCCACGCAGGGAGCCGGATGTGGGACTCGATCCCAGGACTCCAGGATCATGCCCTGGGCCGAAGGCAGGCACCAAACGGCTGAGCCATCCAGGGAATCCCCCCAAAAAACAATTATTCAAAAATAAATAAATATAGGGCAGCCCAGGTGGCTCAGCGGTTTAGCGCAGCCTTCAGGCCAGGGCGTGATTCTGGAGACTGAGGATTGAGTCCCACATCGGGCTCTCTGCATGGAGCCTGCTTCTCCCTCTGCCTGTGTCTCTGCCTCTCTCTCTCTCTCTCTGTCTGTCATGAATAAATAAATAAAATCTTTTTTAAAAAAATAAATAAATATAAATTAAACAATTTTTAAATTTAAAACCACACAATTATTTGAGAAATAAAATAAATTGGAAAATGAAATGCCCAGGTTCTGTATTGTTTTCAGGGGGTAGCATAAAGAGAAGGACATGTAGTTTGAAATCAGACTGACTTGGGTATCATAGAAGCTGTGCAGCCTTAGCAAATTTCTTTGCACTGCTAAACCTCAGTCTTCTTCATCTGTAGAATGGGCCCTCTAATACTCCATAGAAAGTTGATTTGAATGATCACATATAAAACAATCTCCGACATAAATCTTGGCACACAGACCCACAATAAATACTGGCTCTATTTCTTTAAGCAGATACATGTAGGTTTTGACATTTATGAGGCACTATATCAGAAATTCTTCCAGTGTGGTTGCAGGGATTGTATTTCAACAATAATGTATGTGAAGGGCTATGCTTAGTACACGAGCGTTTAGGAACGTTCAAATATAACATGAGTCAACTTTGTTGAGATCCTCCATTTACTGTGGTTTGTTTTCCTTTGTTTATTCAGTGCTGCAACCAATAACATATTGACCACGTGTCATGTGCAAGATACGCTCTGGGCCCTGGGGATAGAGCTAGGGACAAGACAGTCCACATCCATGCTGTCATGGAACTTATGACTCTTGTGGAAGTCAGACAACAAAAAAGGAATGATTTGAGCATGTTGAAGCAAATTAGAGCAGGTTAAGGGAACAGAGTAGCATTAGTGGGAGCTAGATTTAGGATGATAGAGAGCTCAAGGGAGACTTGCCTGAGGAGGTTTTAGAGCCGACTTGAATAAAGTGAAGTAAGCATGTGAGCATCAGGGGAAAGAGCATGCCAGGAGAGGAAACAGCAAATGCAAAAGTACAGAGGTAGGAAATTAGGACGTAAGACTGCAGCTGGGTGAGTAGGGGGAGACTGGACATTGATGAAATCAAGCAGACAAGTGCCAGATCATCTGGGGTCTTGTAGACAGACCATGGTGAAGCCCCTGCCATTCTAAAGAGGGGCCATGTCACAGCTTTGTTGGACATGGGTAGGCACGACAGAGAACCAAGGTGCCCGGGAGACGGGATACCTACAGGAGCAAAATCTGTGAGTAAGTGAGAAGAGATGCCATCTAGGGAGCACTTGCAGGGTTGCCCTTACAGGGGTTAGAGAAGGTACCTTTACAGAATAGGAGAGAAGGCAAAGCTCTTTGGTTCCAAGGAAGACAGGCGGGGGGCAATGAGAAGATGAGAGAGTTTTCTCCCTGTATCCTTATGTTTCTTTTTCTTTCTTTTGTTCCTTCTTTCTTTTTTGTTAGTTTTTCTGTTTTGTTAGATAAAGTCATCAACTGCGAGTGAAGAGCTTAAAGTAGAAGAGAGAAGATGCACGAGAGCCTCTGGGAGAGCAGGACCAGATATACTGGGAAAATGCGGTGCTGTGGGGCTGCCCTACAGTGCAGAGGACCCACTTGGACCACAAAGGATCTGGATTTCTCTGTGACCACGTTCATTGCTGGGCACAGGTGAGAAACAGGTGATGAGCTGAGTTTGAGCAGAGTTGGGACTTTCCAGGTGAGTCAGTGGAGCGAGAAGAGAGCACAGGAGATGAGCCATGAACTTAAGGAAGTTGTTGTAGGGGAGATCAGGGTTTGAAGCCGGGTAAGGAGGGCAGTGAGGGCCACAAAGGGGATGCCAGCCTATCCAAATGTGGAAGGTCTATGTGTTAGAGAACCAGGAGGGGTATTTCGATACCTTCCAGTTTCTGATGAAGTTTCAGAGGAACTCAAGAATATTACGGATAATTCACTTGCACAATCAATACTTATAGAAGGCCTACTGGAGTTTTCAAAACTATCTACAATTTATTGAGCACGTATTATGTCAGACACCGTGCCCTGCGTGGTTCATTTATTGTATCTCATTTAATGCCTAGGACAATCCATTAAGGGCAGTACTATTATTATCCCCACTGTACAGATGAGGAGACTGAGGCTCGCAGAGGACTAGTAACTTACACAAGAATGCCGAGCTGGTAAGTAACAGAGAGCTCTGTATGATACAAGGCCTAGGGCTCTTAACTATTATGCTCTACCCTGTGCCAGATACTGTGTTGGGTTTACATAGTCATGGCATTCAGTTTTTTTTTTTTTTAGTCTTTTTTTTTAAGATTTTATTTTTTTAATTTTTATTTGTTTATGATAGTCACAGAGAGAGAGAGAGAGGCAGAGACACAGGCAGAGGGAGAAGCAGGCTCCATGCACCGGGAGCCCGACGTGGGATTTGATCCCGGATCTCCAAGATCGCGCCCTGGGCCAAAGGCAGGCGCCAAACCGCTGCGCCACCCAGAGATCCCCATGGCATTCAGTGTTAAGGGATCATACTTGATCCCCTCCTGGAAACAGAGCACCCGGCCTCAACTGGCCAGGGGTAGCAGCTGAGAGTGGAGATGGAGGAATCTGGAATTCTTCCCTTGTGTACAGCCTGGGTGGGGCTGTCAATCACCATGTCTGCCTTCCTTAGCTAAGGGGACAAGTTACCTGAGCCCAGCCTAGCCAACTCTTGCCCCAGGGACTTTGATTCTGATCAAAGAAAGATCTGTTCCAGGATGAGGAGAAAAGGATGGAACTAATTCGTTTTGACTACCTCGACACCCACGGCATCTCCAATCTCTGTCCCTCCATAACCCAGCTTGCCAGCTTCCTGTAACCTCTGTGAGTTAGCCAGCCACCAGCCTGCCAGCAAACTCCCGTTCATTTTTTTAAAAATTTAAAAAAGATTTTTATTTATTTATTCATGGAAGACACAGAGAGAGAGAGAGAGAGGCAGAGACACAGGCAGAGGGAGAAGCAGGCTCCATGCAGGGAGCCTGATGTGGGACTCGATCCTGGGTCTACCAGGAACGCGTCCTGGGCTGAAGGTGGCGCTAAACCGCTGAGCCACCCAGGCTGCCCCCAAACTCCCGTTCAGCTGAAGTTAGCCAGAATTGGTTCCTGAGACTTGTGATGAAAGCACCTGCACTGGCATATCAGGAAAAGAAGACAAAGTAGTATAAAGCTAAAGTGAGGGACTCGTTCCTTGGATAAATGTGTACTGAGCGGGGCCAGAATGATGATGAGGCAAGTGAGACACCAGGGCACACCATTAAGGAGGTATTACCGACAGGCTGTGTGAGTGCAGGCAGGGCTCGCTCTAACAGATGCCCTTCCCCTCCTCCTCACCCAAAAGTTAATGGCCTAAAGAACAAAGATTAATTCTCTTTTACATGAGAGTATGAAGTGACCTGGAATACTTCCAGCAGGTAGCTTTGTGCTCCACGGGATCATTCGGGGACCCTGGCACCTGTGCTGTGGCGCTGTCATCCCCCTCCCTCCCATGTTATCCTCATGACAAGGTCAAGGCTGGGTCTAGCCATCCATAAGGAGAAAGAGCTGAGAGGAGGCAGGCCCACTGACTAAAGGCCTCGCTTAAAGTTTCACACCGTTGCTTCCACTGGCAAGAGCTTCGTTACCTGGCCATTCTTAACGGCAAGTAGGGCTGGGCAGTGAAGCTTAGCTGGGCAGCCGTGTGACTACGGAAGGCAAGAAGACGGGGTTTGGCAGACAGCTGGTGGGTCACGACAGTCACTGACCACATGGAGACTGTTTCTCAGTAATTATCAAGGCTACTGGGTATAAACACCATGGGTGCTCAGGGAAGGAGAGGTGTTGATGGGCTGGAATAAATGGGGAAGGCAGGGTGGAGTAGAATGTTCCCCAGGAGGGTAACTATAGGAGTTATCTTTCCCTGGAGCCTGGGAAAGATAAGGTGAACATGGCTTGCTACCTTATAATGGGGCAGAAAGGAGTGTGGTAGATAATAGGATGCAGAGTGAGCAAAACTGGGTCTGATTTCTAGTTCTTGCATTGACCCCAGATAAATCCTTAACCATGCCACACCTTTGACTCTCCTTTGTAAAAGGATAAAGATGACAGACAGCATCATCAACAACAATTATAAAGACAATAACAGTATGAATAATAACAAAGTTGCCTCAAGGATCCCACAAAGCAATGGTCTATAAAAGACCTTGAGAGGGCCACCTGGGTGGTTCAGTGGCTGAGTGTCTGCCTTTGGCTCAGGTCATGATCCTGGGGTCCTGGGATTGAGTCCCACATAGGGCTCCCCGCAGGGAGCCTGCTTCTCCCTCTGCCTGTGTCTCTGCCCCTCTTTCTGTGTCTGTCATGAATAAATAAATAAAATCTTAAAAAGACCTTGATATCCAGCAAAGCATGTTGACCAGGGGTGGGCAAAGTGTGGCCACAGGCCACCACCTAGAACACAGCCACACTCATTTGTTTATCTATTGCCTGTAGTTGCTTTCCCACTCCAATAGCCAAGTTGAGTAGTTGTCAGAGAGACCATATGGCCGAGTATTTACTACGTGGACCTTTTTTTAAAAAAAAAAAAAAAAAAAGATTTTTTTTTTTTAAAGATTTTATTTTATTTATTCATAGAGACAGAGAGAGAGAGGCAGAGACACAGGCAGAGGAAGAAGCAGGCACCACACAGATAGCCTGACGCGGGACTCGATCCTGGGTCCCCAAGATCACGTCCCACGCCCCGGGCTGCAGGCTGCGCTAAACCGCTGCGCCACCGGGGCTGCCCAAAAAAAAAAAAAAAAAAAGATTTTATTTATTTATTCATGACAGACACAGAAGGAGAGAGAGGCAGAGACACAGGCAGAGGGAGAAGCAGGCTCCATGCAGGGAGCTTGATGCAGGACTCAATCCCAGGTTTCCAGGATCATGCTCCAGGCTGAAGGTGGCGCTAAACCCCTGGGCCACCAGGGCTGCCCTATGTGGACCTTTGTGGAAAGTTTGCTGAGGACCTTTGGGTGGGGGGGCGGGAGAGACTGTATTGATGTTAGCTATTTCTAAGCTTCAACTTCCCTGAGTACCAGTTTATTCACCAGTAAAATAAGACTAATAAAAGCTACCTTCGATATTTTGGGGATCAAATGAAACAACATATGTAAAACTGCTTGGCAAATGGCAAGGTGCCATAGAAATGGTGGTTGTTACTTTATCCTTTCTGGGTCCTATCGATTTCATTTAGTCTCCGCTGAGCATCTGTAAAATGGACAACAAAATACGTACTTCTCGGAGATTGCCATTAGGATCTGTGAGACAAAGTGATGGAACCATAAACTTTATTTTATTTATTTTTTTTAAAGATTTTATTTATTTATTCATGAGAGACACAGAGAGAGAGAGGCAGAGACACAGGCAGAGGGAGAAGCAGGCTCCATGCAGGGAGCCTGACCTGGGACTCGATCCTGGGACTCCAGGATCACACCGTGGGCTGAAGGTGGCACTAAACCGCTAGGCCACCATAAACTTTAGAATCAAACCAGCACAGTCTGACTTCTTGCTGGGCCTTGCCATGGAGTGTATGATCTCTGGCCTGTGCTCCCAGACTCAGGTGTATGATCACTGGCCCGTGCTAGAAGCCTCAGTTTCCTTATCCGTAGTAATAGGATGAACATAATACCTGCATCAGGACCGCCTTGAGTATAAAGGGAGGTAGCACAAGTGAGGCCTTGGCTCGGAGCCCGGCCTCGATCTGATGCGTAGGTGCGGTGACAAATGCCACCTCCCACGGGGCTCCATTGACAGTACAGCAGAGCGGTAGCCCTCTGCCTCTGCTCGGCGCCCACGGTCAGCCCCGGGTGCCGGTATAATTAGCTCCATCTCTGCTCACAGCCTCTGACACGACTGTCACCTCCCACTCACTCATCCCTACTGTAGAGTGTGCATTACATGCCCGCTGGGCATGGGGCTGAGTGCCACCAGAGGACAGCTCAGCCCTCAAAATCTCCCAGTTGTCACAAGGGATCAAAGCCTTTTCCGTCACTCCCGGGCCGTGCCAAAGAAAAGTTCGAGGGAGAAAAGGCTGCCTCCCGCATCTGCGGCGAAAGCCCGCGCCTTCTGACCCCACAGCCCGCGGGGTGGGTGGTGAGGGCGGGAGCGCAGGAAGCCTGTGTCTTTAAGAGGCCTCCGCCAGTGGGGCGGAGACGGCCGGCGCTTCCCCGGGCCTTGGGCCCGCCCTCCCTTGAGTGACACGTAAGCAACCCAATGGGAGAAAGAGAATTCAGCGAGACGGCGAAGCGGAGCAATAGGAGCGCGGGTCGGCCTGCGGGGGCGGGGCCCGGGGAGGCGGGGCGGGCGGAGGCTGGAGCGGCCGCGGAGGCGAGACCCGGGCGCGGGAGCTGGGCCTAGGTCGGCGCCCTGGTGAGTGGGGGGCGCGCCGGGCGCCGCGGTGTGGCGGGCCGCCGGGAGGGGCCTGGCCCGGGGGACGCGGAGAGGAGAGGCCGGGCGGGGAAGGGGGCCGGAGGCTGCGGCCTGCATTGGCCAAAGGGGCTGGAGGGCGGGCCCGGGCTGCTCGGCGCCGGTTCTGCAGGGGGGTCGCGGCCCTGCTGGGTCCGCCGGGCCGGAGGGGTGCGGGTCCCCGGCCGGGAGGGGCCTCGGGCGGGGAAGAGGGCGGGCAGGGCCTGGAGGAGCGGAGGGAGGAGGGGGTGGGAGGATGGAGCCTGCGGGCGCGACAGCAGATGGGGGAGGGACGGGCTGGGCAGCGCGCAGTGGGAGCCGGGGGTGTCTGCGGCTGGTGGCCCCGGCCGCGGCCCGGGAGTCTCTCTTGACCTCGCCGCCCCGAGGCACACCCTGCCCGTCGAGCAGGCCGGCTCCGTGGCCCCCAGCCCGTGTAGTTCTCACCTCCGCCGCTCCCCTTCCGTTCGGGCGTCTGTCGCCTCCCACCTGGACGGCTGCATTGTCCTCCCGGATGTGCCCGCACGCGCTGGGGCTGGCTGCCGGGGGCCTCGCACCGCGGCCAGGGGGATGCTTCAAAATGCACATCAGATCCCGACACTCCGCGGCTTCAAACTGGCCAGCTGCCCACCTCTTGCAGGGTCAGCCCCAGATCCTCGCCCAAGCCCTGGAGACCTGGAACCTCCAGCCTCTCCCTTCTGCTCGGTCCTCTTCACACTGTCCTTTTCCTGCTCCTTCTACATCCCAAACCCTGGCCCTCCTCAGGGCCTTTACACTTACTTAGCCTTCTTTCTGCTCTACCCGGTCCGTTTTAGTCCAGTGAACTCGTCTTGGTCCTTCCATTCTAACCTGCACTCCTGTATCGCTTCCTAGGGGGCATCTCTGGGTCCTGACTCCTCCTCCTGGTGAATTCCTCACTTTTGTCACCCTCTGTACATCGTCACACTTGAACAGCTGCAGTTTTATTTGTGAAAGTATTAAAATGTCTAAAATGTCTGTCTATGCCACCAAATAATAGGGTCCAGAAGATAGTGTCTGGTTTTGCTTCTTGTATCTCCAGCATCTTGCACAGGACCAGGCACTGTAAATACTTATTAAATAAGGGAATAGGGAGGCCTGGATGTCTCAGTGGTTGAGTGTCGGCCTTTGGCTCAGGGTGTGGTCCCAGGGTCCCAGATCAAGTCCCACATCAGGCTTCCCTCGAGGAGGGAGACTCTGCCTGTGTCTCCGCCTCTCTTTCTGTGTCTCTCATGAATAAATAAATAAAATCTTAAAAAAAATAAGGGAATGGAGGACTTGGCTTTGACAGGAGGAAGGGGGTTGTGAATTGTGGCCCCTAATAGCCTGCCAGTGAGGGAAGGAAACCAATATTGGAATATATTGTGTCCTAAGCTCTAGGCTAGAGCCATACCCAGTGTCCAATGGAAATAGAATGCAATATGTGTAGTTTAAATTTTTTAGGAGCCACAACTGAAAAACTAAAACAGGTGAAATTAAGTTTTGGAACACATTTTACTTAACCTATTATATTCCAAAATAATATTATTTTGACATGTGATCAATCAATATAAAAACACTATTATTTTTTATTTTTTATTTTATTTTTTTTTATTATTTTTTTTTTAATAAGAGATAGCCTCTATGGGCCTTTTTTTTTTAAAAGATTTTATTTATTTATTAGAGACAGACAGAAACAGAGAGGCAGAGACACAGAGGGAGAAACAGGCTCCATGCAGGGAGCCCGACGTGGGACTCGATCCCAGATCTCCAGGATCAGGCCCTGGGCCGAAGGTGGCCCTAAACTGCTAAGCCACCGGGGCTGCCCCTTTAAAAACACTTTTTTTTTTTTTTTTTTAAGATTTTGTTTATTTATTCATGATAGACACAGAGAGAGGCAGAGACAGAAGCAGGCTCCATGCAGGGAGCCTGATGTGGGACTCGATCCCAGGACTCCAGGATCATGCCTGGACCGAAGGTAGGCGCCAAACCACTGAGCCACCCAGGGATTCCCTATGAAAACACTATTAATGAGATAGTTCACATTGGTGCGGGTTCACTAAGCCTTTGAAATCTGGTATGCATTTTCTACCTACAGCCAGTCCATTTCAGTTCGTGGTAATGACATGCCCAAAAGCTATTAAAGAGTACTTAGGTTAGGGGCTGCCGTATTGGGGTGTGCAGTTCTAAAACCTTTGTATACCTGCGGCATTGAATCCCCTTCAGAGTCTTTTGAGGTAGTTATTGCTACTTGCATTTTACTAATAAAAATAAGGAGTCTCCTAAAAGTTACATTGTCTGCTGGTGATCATCCTAGAGTTTGTGAATGGAGGAGGGAGATTAGTACCAGGACCTAATGTGTTGATCGATTGGGAGTCTGGTCTCTTTATACCCTATGCTGCCTCTAGGAGGTGCCAAGGAAGTTTGGGGGCGGGCCGGAAGTAGGGACTCAACCTGAAAACAGTGGCACCTGTGGCTGTATTGCATATTCTGTCTGGTTTCGTGCAGAGTAAAAGTGTCTGGACGCATCAGTACCACCTGTCTAGGTGGCTCAGTAGCAAGCATATCTGATGCAGTTGGAGGATAAACCTGCAAGGCAAGTCCTTCTTTGACCCAGTCATTTGTACCCCAGCACGTCTACACCAACTCAGTCTGGTCCCAGGATCTGGGGAGAAGAATATACACACCCTGCAGCATCGCAGTGGTGCCAGGAGTACCACGCCCGAGTTAACACTCTGGCTGTTCAGTTCCACAATTGCTCACCGAGCGAGGTTCCTCTTACCGAGAGGCCAGCACTGTTTGAGGCCATTTAGGGTGACTGGAGAGTATAAGTCACAGCCTTCATCTTCAGGATGCTTACCGTGGAAAGGAAAGACCAGATCACGGGGTGATTAGATGATCTGCAACACAACCGTGTGGTGTGAAGAAGAACCAGAATCAGTGGTCTGCAGAGCCTGCAAAGTTGCTGTCTTGGCCAAGCTGTGAAATGTGTTTAAAAGTGTTGAATTTGAGTTCCTTTAGGAGGGGTGGGTACTTTGCAGTTTTCACGGTGCCTGCAATAGATGCTACTTAGCTCATTTACATATCTGCCCTGATACTTAAGGCATTTGAATTTGCCATCCCACTGGAGGCATGCTGGTTTAATATGAGTCACCAGGAAAGATTTGTTGAGCACCTGTTATGTGGCAAGCCTTGTATTGGCCATTGCTCTAGAACTGACCAAAAACTCTCCAAGGCGCTTCTTCTAGAAGACAGTAACAATAACAACAGCAATAATAGCTCACCACCAGCAGCATTGCCTTTGCCTTTTGTGCTGATTTGCCTCCTTGATTACCTTCACATCTGTTCTCATTTTGTCATCAATATCCTGCAGCCTGGTGGGTTGGGCTTTTTTATGCTGGGAAATATGGTTACAGTGTTTTTGCAACTTCTTTAAGTTCACACAGTTGGAACTCTGCTTACTGTGTGTCAGAATTTGTGGTTATATGATTAACAGAGTTTATCTCACTTAATATTCATAACCACTTTAGAGAGGAGGGTTGATTCTCATCTCCATTTTACTGTTTAGAGAGGAGGGTTGATTCTCATCTCCATTTTACTGTTATGGAAATTGTTAGAGCTGGGATCCAAATCTGGGTCTGTCTCACTCCAGAACACAAGCTCCAACCATTAAGTGGCACTGGCTCACTAGAAGGTCAAGGTGGGAAGGGACATCAAGGATATCTAGTCTAACCTCCTCATGCGGATCAGGACAGGAGGGCTGGAGAGGCTTGTGGTTGTGAATTTGGGCAGTCAGGTCTCCTGTGCTTGCAGAGGGGGAGCTAACCCAGACATGCTGCGGGGGGGGTGGGGGGCGGCAAGGCCTTTTGTCCCCCACTGGTGGCGTGGCCTTGCCAGCTTTCCTGGACCTCAGTTCTCTCATTTATAAAATGAGAGGGCTTGGCCTGATTTTACAATGGGAACAATGCTGTGTTGTTACAGTCAGTATTGAAGGAGTCAGGCCCACAGCCCGGGATTTCAGCCATAACCCAGGACTCTTCTCAGCTCACCATACCCCCTTCCCACATGAGCTCTGCCACCATCTCACAACCACAGTGGTCTATTGAAGGGGAACAGTTTCTTAAAATTCATTGGTGTTTTCCATTTCGGTGTCTGTTTCACTTCCAAAAACTGAGGGAAATAGTCTGTAAACACTGAGCCCTTCTAAATCTGTCAATTGTTATAGTGAGGGATTTGTAAAGTTCTAGGCAGTGGATAGTCCTCTGTAGTGTTTTTATTCTCTTTGAAAGTCAGGTCCCAGGACATCCTGGAGGGTATTTTTATTAATTTAATTTAATTTTTTAAGAGAGAGAGCTGGGGGCGGGGCAGAGGGAGAGAGAGAATCTTAAGCAGGCTCCATGCCCAGTGCGGAGCCCAGCATGGGGCTCAATCTCACAGATCTGGGACCATGACCAGAGCTGACATCAAGAATTGGACACTTAACTGAGTAAGCCACCTAGGTGTCCCATGGAGGGTATTTTTAGTGTGGAATTCTGCAGGCACAGCACTGTGCTGGGCATTGTACTACAGACTTTGGGGAAGAATGGGCAGGGGACGAGACACAGGCTGGATGAGTCCCTGCTCTCAGATGGCTAACAGTCCTGTTGGCTGTAGTTCTCAGCCCTAACCACCATTAGGATCACTTGGGTGGGGAGGGGCTTCAGTGACATGGGGTGGGCATTGATGATGTACAACTCTGGTTGTAACCAGAGTTAAGAACTACTGGTCTTGGGCAGCCTGGGTGGCTCAGCGGTTTAGCGCCGCCTTCAGTCCAGGGCATGATCCTGGAGACCCAGAATTGAGTTCCATGTCCAGCTCCCTGCATGGGGCCTGCTTCTCCTTCTGCCTGTGTCTCTGCCTCTCTCTCTCTCTGTGTGTGTCTCATGAGTAAATAAATAAAATCTTAAAAAAAAAAAAAAAAAAAGAAAAGAACCACTGGTCTAGAAGTCTGCTTCTCAGACTTAAACATGCATGTGAACCCCCTAAGGGTCCTGTTGGAAGGCAGATTCTGATTGACTGGGTGATCCTTCATGACTATAGACTCCCAGAAGCTGCTGATGCTGCTGGAGTGCAGTTCACATTTTAGTAGAAAGAGAAGAGACCACGCAGAGGATTACAAGTCAGTGGGACTGTGAAGGTTTGTACTAATAACAACTGGGAGCTCAGAAGAGGGTGCATTTAATTCCACCTGAGGCAAGAAGACTAGGAAGGCCACATGGATGAGTGGTTGTATGAGCTGGGCCTTGGAGGATGACTAGAAGTTTGCCAGTTGGCTAAGGTGGAAGGTGTAATGGCTCAAGCAAAAGCACAGACTCAGAAGAGCATGATGTTTGAGGGAACAAGATGGTCTGGTGCAACATACTAGCATCTACACGGGAGAGTCTGAAAGGCAGTTCCACCTTGCAGAGCCATGAGGAACTGGGGTCAGCTGAATGCCCTGCTAGGGAGTTTAAACTCTGTTCTATACATAGACAAACCCTGCAGAGGGTTTCTATACAGGGTAAGAGGAGACCTAGGTGATCCTTAGGGGAAGAAGCCCAAACAGTTTCCCAGTTCCCATAGCCTTCCTCATTGTGCTTTGGCTCCAACTTAGTGGCTTTTGGGTAAGTCTGGTGTCCAGCATATTTTTATAAAAAGAAACAGCAGCTGCTGTTGGCGTGAAGGTCCTCAGCGTTTCTAGCAGTACGCAGCAGAACCTGAATCTCTGCCAACCCAGTTCCTCTCCTCTAAACCTGAGAGTTCATCCTCATTCAGCAGTCCGAACTAAGGGAAGTTGAGTCACTCTTCAGATGAGAAGATTTCAGAGGGAGAGCCTCGAGTGAGATTGTGGTTTCGATTAGAAAGAAGGTGTGACCTCTAGTTCCCTTCCTGGTATGGTGGACTCTTGCAGGAAACAAACCAGACTCACCCACACTGCCCGCCCCCCCACCCCAACTGAATCAAAAGCAAAAGAAGAGAACAAAAAAAGCACATGTCAATCCTTATCCTTAAAAGAGCAGAGAACAGGGGAGAAGAGGAGCTGGAAACCAGGCATCTTCATTCTGAATACCTTACTAGAGGGAAGGGATCCTCTTTCACTTCCTTTCTTCAGATGGGCTGTGCCACCCTGCCGTCAGTTCTGCTCCAAACTCCAAAGCAGTCACTGCATGGGTGATGATTGATAAAGCTCCACGGGGCCTTTTGTAACGGTGTTGATTTTAGAAACACACTTTTGGAGGCCACTTAGAGAATGTTCCATTGGAGACACCAATGTTACTATTTCTCTCGTTTCCCCAGCTTTGCTTTTGAAAATGTGTGCTTTCATTCTCCTGCCTTACAGAATTACCTTCCTCAGATCAAATGCGTACCTCTCTCCTGTTGATGGCATTTTGAGTTTTCCCAGCCAGCTTGATGTCTGCAATGCTTTAAAGGGGGTGGGAGGTAAGGGATGGTGAGCTGTTTCATCTAGAAGAGGGGTATCACTTCTCCACCCCCTGGGCCTGGATGTGAACCACAGTTCCCTTATTCTGGCCTGGCTATTTGCTGTTGAACTCAAGAGCACCGCTGAGCGGCCAGAGCAAGAGGCTATTTATAACCCTCAGAGTTTTGCAATGTTATTGAATTGCTTCGACCTAATTTCCACTTCCTTTCTAAAATGAAAATGAAGAGTAAGGGGATCCCTGGGTGGCGCAGTGGTTTGGCGCCTGCCTTTGGCCCAGGGCGCGATCCTGGAGACCCGGGATCGAATCCCACATCGGGCTCCCGGTGCATGGAGCCTGCTTCTCCCTCTGCCTGTGTCTCTGCCTCTCTCTCTCACTGTGTGCCTATCATAAATAAATAAAAAAAAAAAAAAAAAAAAAAGAAAATGAAGAGTAAGCAAGCAAGTACTGAAGGAGTTCCCACAAGGAGACCCTTCATCCAGGAATGTGCTCGGGAGACCCTGACTGCTCCTACTCTCCCATCTCCTGACACATCTACAGAGAGAAAAGCAGAAGGATACTCGTCCTTTTCTTTTCAGTAGAGTAAGGAGCACTAACCCTGGTTTTCTGGTGAGACACCTTCTAACGTTAGAGATGACAACTAACTCAACAGTGGAACTACCATGAAGTTGGAAGGTGGTGGGACGTGGAGGGAACCCCAAACAACCAGAACAATTCACGCTAGTCCCTTTCCATTCAGAGGCAGCCCTGTTCATAGGAGTTGAGGAAGCTAGAGGTGATGGATTTGCATAGACACTGGTGCTTACCAAACCATAACTGTATGCTAGGTGCTGTGCTAGGTTAGTGGGCTACAGGGCATACCTGCCGTGGAGGAGGAACTAGTGAAGAAGAGAGATGTATAAATACGTAACTATCATAACAGTAAGTATGATAGTACTAATACCTACAATGGAGTCACACAGTAGCCCTTCTAGAGGTTGGAACAGAATGTTATGAGAACACAACGGCCCCATCCTATTTTATCTTGCTTGGGAAAGGTGGGGAAGGAAATGACATCTGAGCTGGGCTTTGATGTTTGAATAGGAGCTCTTTTTTTTTTTTTTTAGGATTTTATTTATTCATGAGAAACAGAGGAGAGAGAGAGAGAGGCAGAGACACAGGCAGAAGGAGAAGCAGGCTCCATTGCAGGGAGCCGACGCAGGACACAATCCCAGGTCTCCAGGATCACACCGTGGGCTGAAGGTGGCGCTAACCGTTGAGACACCCAGGCTGCCCGAATAGGAGCTCTTTTGACAGTCCAGGGGAGGAAGGGGACATGCAGAGGGCCAGAAGAAATGGAAGAACACGGCCTGCCTCATAGAAACAGCAAGCAGTCTGGGAAGATCTGGCTAGGTGGAAAGGAACTGAATAGCATGTGGGGAGGTGTGGATCTCCTCTAGACAGTGAGGAACCACTCCCTATTGGAACAGTGAGCTCTTGTTCTGCAGGTCTCTTAGCTGCAGTGTGCTTTAGCTTCTGGTTCAGCAAATCAGAATTCTCCGAGCACCTGCTGGGGGCCACAGACAGCACTACCTGCTTTTCACCTGGCTTTCCAACAGCATCAGACTACCCAGGATCTAATTATTATTATTAGCTGTGTGACACTGAGCATTGGACTTCATTTCTCTGTGCTTTGTTGTCTAATCTGTTAAATGGGGAGTAAAAATATATCACATAGGGTTGCTGTGTGGATTAAATGAATCAATATATGTAAAGCCCTTAGAATAGGACATTAGCACCATGTAATAGTTAGCTAATGTCATCAGCATTGAAGAAGTATTAAGTAGAGGGGAAAGAACTAACTTTGAAGTCCAAATGACTCAGCCTTGAGATCCAGTTCTGATCTGATTTCTTTTTTATGGAGGGAGAGGAGGCGTGGGAAGGAGCCCTGTGGACGACAAGCTTCTCAACCCATCTGAACTTCAGTTGTCTCATCTGTAAAGTAGGGATGATTTTCAAGGTTCCTTGAGCATCAGCTGTAAAATGCTATAGAAGTGGAATATCCGGGGAGCCCGGGTGGCTCAGTTGGTTAAGCAACTGACTCTGGTTTCTGCCTAGGTTGTGATCTCAGGGTTGTGGAATTGAGCCCTGTGCTCAGTGGGGAGTTTGCTTGTGCCTCTCCCTCTGCTCCTCCCCCGCCCCACCCCTGGTATAAATAAATACTTAAATAAATAAAATCTTGGGATCCCTGGGTGGCGCAGCGGTTTGGCGCCTGCCTTTGGCCCAGGGCGCGATCCTGGAGACCCGGGATCGAATCCCATGTCGGGCTCCCGGTGCATGGAGCCTGCTTCTCCCTCTGCCTGTGTCTCTGCCTCTCTCTCTCTCTCTCTCTCTCTCTCTCTCCGTGTGACTATCATAAATAAAATAAATAAATAAATAAATAAATAAATAAATAAATAAATAAAATCTTAAAAGAAATTAGTGATCAACTATAAAGAGGTTGTCTACCCATACTATTATATACAACATGATTACTATAAAGTCGCTTATATAACTGATCTATTTTAAACACACCAAACTTATCTAAGAGGGTCTCACTCTTCATTAATTGAGCTGGTGTTCATTAAGGACCTGCTCACTGTCATTATCATATACCTGTTACGCAGCTGTCTGTGCAGACCCCCATATCAGAGTTCCTCCAAAGCTTGGGGTCAAACTTAGTCATAGGCCTTTTCATTGCAGTGAACAGAAAAGCAGGCTAGTTCCATATAAAGGAGGTTTTTTTTGGGCAGGATCCGGGGGAATTTCAGGCACCCCAAGTGTAGGAGTTGGAGCCATGGAATCTGGGAAGTCATCAGGCTTTTCCATCTCTTTTTGGGACTTTGTGGTTTCTGGTTTCTGGCCTCCACTTATCTACACATTTCTGGATTCTTCCTGCAGTATAGCTTCCTCTGAAAGGCTCTTGGTTTTTGCTTCTTGGTATTTTTGGCTTGCTGGTGGCTTTACCTTGCCATGGTACCTGCTCCGAATTGAACTATGAGCTTTTTTTTTTTTTTAATTTTTATTTATTTATGATAGTCACAGAGAGAGAGAGAGAGGGGCAGAGACATAGGCAGAGGGAGAAGCAGGCTCCATGCACCGGAGCCTGATGTGGGATTCGATCCCGGGTCTCCAGGATCGCGCCCTGGGCCAAAGGCAGGCGCCAAACCGCTGCGCCACCCAGGGATCCCGAACTATGAGCTTTCTGCTCCAGGGCCCCTAGTCATCCAATTTCCTCAGCCTGTGTCTTTAAATTTAATAGAAAGAATTGGATTTGTCCTGCTTAGATTGAGTGTTCACTTGGGTCTCACCAGCTGGGGCATGGTTCGAGAGAGTGTCATTCAACATAAATGGACAGCCTGCCCTGTGTGAGAAAGGGCAGAGTCGCTGAGAATAGGGGCTCATAGTATCTCTTGGATCGTCCTGGCGGTTGCAAATCTCCATGCTGTAAAATGGATATGAATTTTTGAAACCGCCAAGAATCACTCAGGGCAAAGTTTAATAAAGAAAAGAGACAGTCAACCCAGGAAATGCCAAGTGGGGTCAGAGTAAAGTGGAACTGCCAAATAATGAGCTTTTGCTTCATTGTCTCCAAAGACAGTATCCAGAGTTCTAACAAATACGATTGTTTCTTAGTAGCACCATCAAAATAAAGGTGTAGTTTCTTTGGATGTGGATTTTGAAGTGGGTATACTCTTCATTTGGATTTGTAAATTCTGCTTTAGAATCATGGCCTTTTAAACTTAGGAGGCACTCTACACGTGCTTTAGTTCAATATTCATATCCCACAGTAGAAATTTGGGTGAAAGGGACACATCCACTTCGCCCAGACCCCTGGGATTGGGACTGTGACTGGGTCCTGAGTCCATCAGGTCCAAATCCAGCTACTTCTTCAGCAGGCCAGTCTTCCCAGCCCAGGGCTCTTTCTCTTGCACCTGTAGCACCTACTTATCTTAAAGAAGAACTAAATAACAAATGGTCCTAGAAGCCATCCTATGCAGCTCCATGTATATAAAGTGCAAAAACAGAACATTTATGTATGGTGAGAGAAGTCAGGCAGAAGTTGCCTCTTAGAGGGCTGCAAGGTGGGGGATTGACTGGAAGGAGGTAGAAGGAGATTTTCTAGGGTGATAGAAATGTTCAAAGTCTTGTTTTGGGTGGTGGTTGCAGAGAGATGTATTTCTATTTTATATATTTATACACACATATATATGTGTTCTGTGTGTTTTGTATGTAAATTCTATCAGTTTTAAAAAGTGATCTCACAACTGTACAGTCATACCTCCTAATTATGGCACATTTACCAGTAAGGTTAAGGATGCCTGCCTTAGGAGAGTCATGGTCCCACCCCTGCTTTGCTGTGTCACCTTTCAACCAGGAGATAATCTAAATGGGAACAGTTTCTTTCCATAGGTTCGTTGTGTGTCTAGGCACATGAACATCACATGTGGGACATTCTGCTTGGAGCCGCAGAGGTTGTGGAAGCTTTAGGGGCCATCAGGCCAGCTGCCCCCCACTCCACTACTTCCTTAGGCTTGATTTAGTTCCAATGAACAGAAATTCAGGCTGGCTCAGGGGAGAAGGGAAGAGCATGGGCCAAAGTCAGCCCCAAGTTCTGTCCCCTTACCTACCCATGAGCTGGTTGAACTGGGGCACTTTAACCGACGTCTGAGCTCTAGCTGTGTCATTTCGGAGGTAATAATCTGATTCCGCCTACTTCAGGAGGCTGCTGGGAGGGCTCAGCAGAATCAGTGAAAGCACTTAGAAAACCATCTGTGCGTTGTCATGTGCTGGAAATGCTGGTATTGTTGACACCTGACTTCCGGAGCACCCCACCCTGATCCGGAAATGGTTATGAAAGCTCCCCTCTTACTGAGACTCGTGAGTGTGTAGGGAGAGGAACTTTTACCCCTTTCACCAGAGGGGTTTATGCTCACAAGGCTGCGAGAACTGACATCTGTGTTTGGGCCTAAAAGTTGATAGCATACACGAATAACAGCTTAGCAACAGCTATGCTGCATGTTCCGGGAGAGCTAGGCGGTCTCCATTAGCGAAGCATGAATTGCGGGTGAGTGGCCAAGCCTGGCAGATGTAGGAGAAAGGTCTTTTTCATTAAGAGAGAGGCCTCTCCTGAACCTGTAGGCAAGGAATGTAAATATACATGGAAATAATCCATCAGTGGAGTGACTTGCCTTCATCAGACCTTGGAGAGAGGATGCTTTAGCTGCTGCTTGGAATATCACTAAGCTAGCGGAGTTGCCTAGGATACTGGTCACATGGGCCCATCTTCCAGACCTGTTCAAAATGATTTATTTTCCTTTATTTGGGAGACAAACGGGGAGAGGGTCAGAGGTACTTCCGAAGCTTCGTCCTCCTATAGAGGGGCCTTTGTGTGAGGCTGTCCTCACCTCCCTACGCTTGAGCTCCAGCAGCCCTTGCCCTTGGCAATAGGGACTAAAATAGCATTTCCTGTCCCAGTTCTCTTCCCCATTTTCTGAACTCTGCGTCATCCCACACAGAGGAGGCTCCACATTGTGTCCTTTGAGGGGGAAGGAGTGGCAGCAGTAACTAGGGAGGAGGCGAGAGAGCATGTGGCCGGGCCCTGCTGACACTAGGATCTTCCTAGGATGGCTGCAGAACACAAGTGGGCTGGCTCCGTCAGCTAACCACCCAACCAAGAAAAGGCTCTGGCTATTCTTATCTGCCTCAGAGCATATGCTTCTCCCTCCCAAGGTCCCAAGACAGGAATTTGCAGTAAATTCATTCTTCTGCGGCCCAGTCCTCCTGACCCTTAGACCGAAGTGTCATGCCGGCAGATCTTGCTACTGGCAGATCTGCAGTTGATGGATAGGTCTGTCCCATTTCTACTTGTCGATTTAATCTCCAGAGACAAAAAGCCCAAGGAGAGGGTATGGTGTGATGTAGAAAAATTCCAACCAAGTAGTTCCATATGTTACTTTGGACACTGTCTTCTGATTCTCAAAAATATCTAACGAGTGAAAAATGAAGGCAAACTCTCTCTTTTCTTCTTTCTGATTCTTTTGCTCTAGGCGGCTGTGTCTGTTTGTGTTTCTTGGAGAAGTAGGTCCCACTGGGAACAATGCCACCACCATCAGACATTGTCAAAGTAGCCATTGAGTGGCCAGGTGCTAATGCTCAGCTCCTTGAAATCGACCAGGTAAGCTCCTGCAATGAGAAGCAGAAGCAGGATCTGGGAAGTATGTGGCAGGGTTGTCTTCAGGGGTGGGGACCTTTAGCATGAGGAGGAAGAGCTAGCTACAGGATTATCAAGGCCTGTCCCTCCCCGTGGCAGAAGGTCAGTCCCCTGACTTGGGAGAGGCTTCCTCTTCAACAGAAGCTTCTGGGAGGCAGTTCATGTACAGGTCCTGGACTGATCCTGCTTGGCAACCCCTCCTCAAAACCTGGGTGTGAGTTGCATGTGGTTGTAGATGAAGGATCTCTCTCTCTCTGTCTTTCAGAAACGGCCTCTGGCATCCATCATCAAGGAAGTTTGTGATGGGTGAGTAGAAGCAGCCCTCATTCTGCACAATGGTAGGCTAACAACTAACGGGACGTTGTCAGACCTTGAAAGAAATCTCCAGTTAGCTGGATCCTGGGAGATCATTGTCTTACAAAGGAAGTATAGCTGAGGAGGACATCCCTAAGACCTTGTAGAAATCTCCACCCCCCACCCCCACCCCCAGTAAGCCGAGGAATGCCCTGCCTGAGGCCCTGATGGGGTGTTAGGCCCATGCTGAATTGTGTGGACCACCTTTTGCGGTACCAGTCGATACACAAAGCTGAGCCGGTGGTTTTGTCAGCATCTCAGGCTGAAGCTTTGGGTTTCCCCCATCCTCCAAAAAGGCCGCCCAATCCCTTAGGCAACTCTGCTGGAAATTATTAATACATCTGCAGCTTCTAGCCAGGCCCGGCAGAAGAGTCAGATGTCTGCATGGTGTGTTTCTTACATAGGTGGTCGTTGCCGAACCCAGAGTATTATACCCTCCGTTACGCAGATGGCCCCCAGCTCTACATCACGGAGCAGGTCAGTGCGGGAGGGGCAGAGTCAGATCCAAGGGAGGAGGTGGTGCTGCCTGCCTTGCTGACTTGCAAGCAGCTTCTGTTTACTGAGGAAGAGCTGCCTCCCAGGCAGATGGGGGCGCAACAGCCCTGCCTCTAGTGGCTGGAAAGCCATGTCTTCTCCTTCTGAGGGCTCGGGGTGCCTGAGGGCTTGGGGGTGCGTGGAAGTGTTCTGAGAAGTTCTTGGGCAAGAAGCACACAGGAGTCCTGACTGAAGAGGCTCAGTTATAATTACTGTAAAAGACAGCAAGCTCTTGTTGATTCAGCTGGCTTACACAATTTTAATATTTTATCTTATTCTTTTTCTTCTTTGTTATCTAGACGCGCAGTGATATTAAGAATGGGACCATCTTACAGCTGGCTATCTCCCCGGTAGGTATTTGGCTCTCCTTTGGAGTACATTTGTTTAACACAAAAATGAGCACCCACCATGGGCCAGACTCTTCTAGAAACCAAGACTACAGAGCTTAAAAAGTCAATCTTTGAGGGCACTCAGTCGGTGGAGCATCTGACTCTTTTTTTTTTTTTTGCATCTGACTCTTGATCTCAAAGTTGTGAGTTCAAGCCCCACATTGGGTGTAGAGATTACTTTAAAAACAAAAATCATTCTTTGCTCTCACAACATTGTTAGAAGTAAACACACAAAGGCCTCTCTCAAGCATCCTGACAGTTGCTTAGGGAGCTGTAGGGACTCAGAAAAGGGACTGCCTGGCTCAGCCTGAGGATTCCCAGAAAACCTTCCCAGAGAAGGGGACACTTAGCACAGATGTTGAGGGATAAGTGAGAATTCGCTGGGAAAGAAGAAAAGAAAGTATCCCCAGCAGAGACATGTGCTTTGTTTCTGGGAGGCTGGAGTACTAGATGGCAGAGGGCTTATAGCAACCAGGGGAAGGGTCCCAGACGGCCTGCTCGTGGGTTTGGACTTTATTCAGAAGGGAATATGGGGACATTGAAAGATTTTAAGCAGGAAGGTACATTATGTTTAGATGTATATTTTAGGAAGATCCCTGTAGTGACAGTGTGGTAGATGGGCTAAAAAAAGAAGGTTGGTGGTAGGAGGAATCTTTAAGAAGCTAATGAGGATGTTAACAGCCCATGAAGGCAAGTGCAGTGGAGACGAGCGGACGGGCGTGAGAGCTATTCAGAGGTAAATCTGGGGATATGGTGATAGCCTGGATATGGAAGGAAAGGAGAGAATCTGAGGTGACTCCCTGATTCCTTCCTCAGTGGTCCTTAAAGGTAACAAAGGAAGCAACCAGAAGGGCAGAGAGAAAACCAAGAGGGGGGTGTGGCGTAGGCCCAGAGGGCTGGGAGTGTGAGGATGGAGGAAGTGTGGTCTGCCCGAGAGCTGAGACCTAGTAAACTGAGAACAGAAAAGCTGTTTGTTGATCCGGAAAGTCCATAGTCCCTGGCGACTTCTGTGAGGACAGTTTTGGTGGGGTGATAAGTGGCAGCCAGACTATAGTGGTGGCAGCGTGAGGTCCCCGACTTTACCGCACTATCAGGAAGCTTGGTTGTCAAAGGAAGTAGACAGCAGAAGACAGGAACTCAGGGATGTGAAGCCAAAAAGATAATACTTTTTAGAAAGAGGTAAAACGTTCAAGGGTTTCAAAAATCAAAAAGTTTGCAAAGATGTAGTAAAAGGTCTCCCTCCCACTCCCGTCCCTCATCTACCCAGTTCCCCACCTCCTCTGACCCTTCATAGTTGCTAACTTCTGGTGCAATTTTTTGTATCTTTGAAAATAAGTTAAGATGGAAGAGAGGAAGGTTGATGGTGCAGGAAGGGGGATAATTAATGAAACAGGACCTCCCTGGGTCAGGACAGGAGGAACCCAAAGCCCAGGTGGAGGGATTTTTGACCATTTGGTCCCAGAGGAGGATGATCGATATGGGGGTCCCTTAGGGGTGGAGGGGCTGCCAGAAAAATTTTTTTTTAAGATTTATTTATTTATTCATGAGAGACACACAGAGAGAGGCAGAGACACAGGCAGAGAGAGAAGTCCTGCAGGGAGCCCGATGCAGGACTTGATCCCCGAACTCCGGGATCACACCCCAAGCCAAAGGCAGACGCTCAACTGCTGAGCCACCCAGGCATCCCAGGCTGCCAGAAAATTAAGGGCATGATGACGCTCGTTTTCCTGGCAAGGCGAGAGACTGGTTCATCTGAGTGGAAGGGCAGTGTGGAGTAGTAACAGCTAACGGTTCCAGAAGGCCAAGCGCTTCGCATATATTGTATCATTTCATCTTGACAGACACCTGAAGAGATGGGTGCTCGATAGCCTCGTTTAGCAGATGGGCAAACTGAGGCTTGAGTTAAATGACTTGCCACTGGTCACACAGACAAAAACATGGCAGAGCTGCCTTTCAAACCCGGGGCTGCCTGACTCCTGGCCAGTATTCCTACCAGCGAGTTCTGCTTTCCCCCTTCTCCGGAACTCTTCTCATCCTAAAGGCTTACGTCCCGCACCTCCACCCCCAGCCCGCATCAGCTCTGCTAGCTTAATATGACAGTCTGGGAGTTGCTTTCATAGCTGTAGCCGTAGCTGTACTGAAGCATTTTACAGACCTCCTGCGCAGAGTAGTTGACTTTCTCAGGAGTACATCTCTCTGGAGCAGGAGGCAGCGGCCCAGAAACACAGTCTCGGGAGGAAAATTAACATTTGGAGTTGGAAGTTTCTAAGTGTGATGCAGACCAGTGCTCTGCAAATTGTTCTATCCTGTGACCTTTTCTCGCAGTGTGCATTTTCTCCACTGTGGGGAGTCTGGAGGATTTCTGTGTTGAGAGCCATGTGCTGCTATAGGGCCATCTTTGTAATAAAAAAAAGAGGAGAGGCAGAGGGGAGCAGAGAGAGGTGAACAGGACTGACTCCTTGGCCAGCAGCAGGAGCTGGGATTCCATCACTTGCTTAGCATAGTAAGAAAAAATAAAGACCACAGGAGCACTTTGCTCTCAAGGCTCTTCTATTCCAGCTGAGAATATTAATTAACACGCAAAAAAATAGAGAATGATGCAGGCAAGTGGATTGCAGGGCACTGGCTATAGAGCTAGGAATTTCCGCAAGAGGAAGGGCCGGCAGACTCTAGGGGAGGGCTTGTGGCTGGAGCTTGTAGAAAGGAAGCAAGCATTCTGCTGGAAAAAGTTCATGTGCTAGGAGAAGGTTGAGTCACCAGTCATCACTTTGAAAAAGCTATTTCAAAAGCTTCCGGCTCCTCGATGTTCTTAAAGGTTCCCTAGGACTGTCAGTTCGAGGAACTATGATATGGGCTTTCAGAGAAAGTTAAAAAAAAAAAAAAAACTTGTCAGGCTTATATTTTCAGATTGAAAGGGACTTTACTTTTTTTTAAAGATTTTATTTATTCATGAGAGACAGAGAGAGGCAGAGATATAGGCAGAGGGAGAAGCAGGCTCCACATGGGGAGCCTGATGCAGGACTTGATCCCAGGATCCTGTGATCTCAGGATCACAACCTGAGCCAAAGGCAGACAGACGCTCAACCATTGAGCCACCCAGGTGTCCCTGAAAAGGACTTTAAAGGTGATCATCAGATTAAATTCTCCATCCAGTGCAAGAATCCCTCGTGAAGCATCTCTGACAGCCAGTTGTCCTGAGTCTCCTTGATTGTTTTTAGTGACTGAGAGGTCGTTATGTCGAGACAACCTGGTCCACTGTCTAATGGCTTAAATTAATAGAAAACTCCCCTCTGTGGAGCCAGTATTGTTTTCTCTATGACTTGCTGGAGGTGGTGGACTATTGTCTCCTGGTCTTTTGTAGTCCTTCACTGGGAAGTTTCTGTAATCCATAGACCAGAGCACTACAGAAAGGATATACATAACTACAGATTGGTCTTGGCACAATGGTAATTCCATGATTGATCCAACAAGCATTTTTTAAGCAACTCCTAGACAGCATGAACAAGTAGTTCTGCCTCGGGCTTGGATGTCCACAGAAAAGCCTTTATGAGCTACTCACAGAGCAGTAACCTGCCACAAGGAGCAGATGGCATACATCTTGTCCCTGGTGTCATAGTCCCGGGCTGCACGCCAGCTGATGGAGAGGACCCAGTCATCCAACATGGAGACCCGGCTGGATGCCATGAAAGAGCTGGCCAAGCTCTCTGCTGATGTGACCTTCGCCACTGAGTTCATCAACATGGATGGCATCGTCGTGCTGACACGGCTTGTGGAGAGTGGAACCAAGCTCTTGTCCCAGTGAGTATTACTGAGCTCTTACTGGGGGAGTTTCAGAAGTCTTCCTTCATTCTGCAGGGGATCCTTTTCTCATATTCACTGAGTCACCTGAATTTATTGAACACCTTCTATATACAGAGCAGTGTGCCCAGTACTGGGGTTTGTAAGAGGAATTCTCTCTTGTGGTCCTGAATCTTGTAGTCTAGTTGGTCTTCACAGATGCCAAGCCATAGTGAAATGAGGGGGTATAGGAAGAGAGAGGGCATGTCGTGACAGATCTGTACATTTATGGAAAATGATTGGCCTGGTGGAAGCTAGTGAGTGGACTGTCCATGTTATTGACCAGAAAAGATCTGTCTATTCTTAATCGTCCCCCTGCTTCCTCCCTGTCCAGTCACCTCCCACTTCTGCACACGCACATGCACGCGCACACACACAGGGCTTCCTCCGTGCTCACCATGGGTTCGCCATCTCCCTTCCACCCATATTCACAGGGAGGAGGTCCCAGGAGTATCGCTCCAGAACTTTGCGATACTCCGCGGACACCTCTGTGGTGCTCCAGTGCTAAGATGAGTGCAGCGGGACACTGTGCTGTGAATGATTAACAGATGTTTAGTTAGCTGTCTAGGCCAGTGGTGGTTTTCTGTCTCTCTCAGCTGGCACAGGGGGAGTCTGAAATCTTCAGTCAATAGACCACCTTTTGAAATTTTCAGCCAAACAAAGCAACTAATCACAGGTGTTTAAGTCTTGGATTTTGCGGCTGCACTGACCTCCTGAAACCTTCAGTGGCCATCAGCCTTCTGCCATCTCTGAGGGGTGCAGGATTAGACTGGCCCTGGTTTCCTCCTCTTTAACCTGGAGATGCTGCTTATATTGGAGTATCGCCATGAGGAGTGTTGTTAACGGGTCCAAATCTGCCTTGCCAGTGGGAATAAGGTTTGTTAAATCTAGAGCACCGTACAGATGTGTAAAGGGTTGTATGTAGAGAGAGAAGGGACACAGGAGAGACGGCGTGGTAATCCCCATCCTCCATCAGCACTGCAGCAGGGCTTTGCATACACTGTCATCTTGCCGCCGCCACAACCCTGTGATGTTAATGCTGTGAGATAAACTCAGTTTGACAGAGGAGGAATTTGAAGTTTGAAAAGATAAAATTTGCATAGTTAGTAAATGGTTGAACAGGAATGGAGCCCGGGTCTGGGGTTTGTACTCTTTGTCCTATACTCTGCTGCCTCTCGGCCTTGAACGTGGGCTGTTATTTCCCTTGGATACGCCTGCCAAGTATTGGGGTTGATAAAAGTCTGATACCTTTTTGGTTTTGGGAAATGGATGAGTGAGTGTGTTTAGATGAGGTGATATGGGGAAGGAGAGCCAGTGCCCAGGTAGCTCTTTTTTTCCCAGAGATGTATACCTGGACAGAATCTGCTGCACACCTGGCGAGGGATGCAAACAGGTGCTTATTCATGGCTGTGCCTACCCACCCCTTGTGGGGCATTTAAGCTCAAAGCCATCTCCATTATGGCTGCCATCACACCTGTGTTCCCGGTTTTGAATCTTTGTATTATTTTGTGTGTGTTCTGCTTATGTCTCAGCTACAGTGAGATGCTGGCATTCACCTTGACTGCCTTCCTAGAGCTCATGGACCATGGCATTGTCTCCTGGGACATGGTTTCAATCACCTTCATTAAGCAGGTGAGGCCTCCAGCATTCCATCTTCCTCTCCTCCCTCTGTGGCCAGTTGTCCTCTCAGTTTATGGAGAGATGCAAGCAAGACAGTCATCCTACTGAGAGTTAACTTTCTATCCCCCAAGGCCTGACTTTTCATCCTCATGCTTGGTCTTCCTGGGATCCTGAAAGAGTTCCTTCACTGTTCTGTCAGGGCCTGCTCTGAGAAGATGGAAACAGGTTTTCAGAATTGACTGTGGCCAAAGCGGGATGGGATGATTAGTGAGACTTGAGATGATCCCAACCAGTCAATCAGTACCAGCCCTGAGTCTTCTGACCTACTTCCCAAGAGCTCCCTTCTCTTTGGCTATACATGTTCATTTTGTTCACCTTTTACCTTAGGTTTACAAGTCTGCCTTCTGTTGACAAAGCAGCCTGCAAAGCAGCTTGTTTGGATGGTCAGATCAAACTTGGTGGGTGGGAGGGGACACTTTTACTTTTGCCCTTCTTTCTTCGACAGGAAGAGGCGGCATCAATGCCAAAAACTGGACTAAACTCAATGAGTAATATATCCACAGATACAGAATCAGAGCTGTCATTGGCTTGGGACACTGGGTACCTCCTTTTTTTTTTTTTTTTTTATTTTATTTTATTTTATTTTATTTTTTATTTATTTATGATAGTCACACACAGAGAGAGAGAGAGAGGCAGAGACACAGGCAGAGGGAGAAGCAGGCTCCATGCACCGGGAGCCCGATGTGGGATTCGATCCCGGGTCTCCAGGATCGCGCCCTGGGCCAAAGGCAGGCGCCAAACCGCTGCGCCACCCAGGGATCCCCCACTGGGTACCTCCTGATGCTGGAAATATTCAGACAAAAGTGAAATGACCATGTGTCGGGGACATTATAATGGGGGTTGAGAATAATGGGAAATTACTAGATCACAAGACTTTGAGGTTTTCCTGTCAAGCCTCTGCTGTCCTGTGTGCATGCAGGGACAGAACATGTGACAGGAGAAGGGTATGTCGAGATAAAAGGAGACCCCAGGAAAAAAAAAAAAAGGAGATCCCAGTTTCAGTAAGATCCTCTGCTTTCTACACTCAGCTTTTTCATGCCTGAACCTTTATTTTGAAAACAAAGGATTAAACCTTTAGATTTTGAGGAAACACAGTTGACTGGATGCTGTCGTTTGAAATTGAGTTGTCCATGCCTTGGGAAACCCTGGCACACTGGCCAGGGTGGCTCTACACTAGGTACCAGTGACTTTATGGGGATAGCTGCCCCCATGTAGGCAGCGCACCTGGAGGAACCCTTCATGAGCTGATAATCAGAAACCCAAGTCGCCCAGTGCTCTCAGGCCCTGGGCTTCCTGACTGATCTGACCTTCGCTGGCTGTAGATTGCAGGGTATGTGAGCCAGCCCATGGTGGACGTGTCAATCCTTCAGAGGTCCCTGGCTATCCTGGAGAGCATGGTCTTGAACAGCCAGAGCCTGTACCAGAAGATCGCCGAGGAAATCACCGTGGGACAGCTCATCTCTCACCTCCAGGTGTGAGTAAGACACCCTGCCCCAGCCTCCCTTCTCGCCTCTTATTTCAGCCTCCCTTCTCGCCTCTTATTTCCAGTACATCTCCTTTGCTTGTGTTCCATGCCACCGGTCTGCTTGCTCACTCATTCATCACTACTTCCACACTAGTGCCAGGACGCTCCCATGACCTGGACCCAATCGTGTCATGCTCTCGCTAAAATCCTCATGGCACTCCTTGTCCCTCAGGATGAAGCAGAGTTCTCCCAGCCTTCCTGCACTACCATGCACCACATACAATTAGATGCTCTCTCCTCTACGGGCCAAATAGTCTCTGTTTGTACCTGTAATAATTATATAAAATTCTCTATTTTTATTACTCATCTCCCATTTAAAATTTTGAACTCTCTGGGAGGAGCGACCAATCATTTTTGGGTCCCCTGCCTTGATTTAACTAGAAATCAATTAGTATTTGTTGTATGAACGTTTAGCAGACAAACGGTATGCTGTGGGGGGTAGCAAGAAATATTGTATAGGGTATGAGTTCAGGCTATCCATTCAGATCACAGCTCTCTTGCATGCTAACCACGTCTCTGCCTTTAGCAAGTTACCTGGTCTCTCTGGTCTTGGTTTCCTCATCTCTAGACTGGGGTTAATCCTCTCCACCACTCAGACTTGTGAGGATCAAAGGAGATAACAGATCTTGCATCATGGCCAGTACAGGATATGTATACAATTCAAGAGTTCTTTGCTTTTGTTTGTTTTCTAAGAAGCTGAACACAGGGGCACCTGGGTAGCTCAGTCCATTAAGCATCTGACTCTTGATCTCTGCTCAGGTCTTGATCTTAGGGTTGTGAGCTCAAGCCTGGCATTGAGCTCTATGTAGGACCTATTTAAAAAAAAAAAAAAAAAAAAAAAAAACACACACACACAAAAAAACACAAAGAACCAACTAAGAAGCTTATCACATCTTAAAACATTTTATCAGACAGGAAAACCAGAAAACAGATGAACCCTTTGGAGCACTGTTCCCCTCCTCTCCATTTTCTTCACTTCACTTTAACCCTTCTATACAATTTAAGGGGGCTGGACCCCCAAAGCAACATGGTAATACTGTTGATTCCTTTCTGACTCTTGCTCCCTTTTAGCATTTCGGACATGGACAGGTGCCAACAGAATGCCCTGTCAGTTCCCAGGGAAGCCACAGCTCCCAGCTTTGCTTGTTTATAGCAGCCTTGTCTTCACTCAACTCTGCTCCCAACCCATACCTCCCCCTCGCACAACTAATCCAAGTAAAAAGAAAGCACAATTTGCAGCTCTGATTTCTCCTTGTCACTTCTAAGGAATTCTTCAGTCTCTGTTTTCATACCCCAAAGCTAAAAAGATTGTTTGAAGTGAAGGGAACATTATAAACTCCAGATGGAGAGTTCTGATTTTCCTGACGGCAGACTTATCCCTCTGTTTCTTTGTTTCTGAATCAGGAATGACCCAGTTGCGTCCCCAAGGATGATATGAAAAGCATGGCTTTTCTCAGGGGTCGGTCTGTGAATATTTTCAACCTGTTGCTGTTACTAGAAATTCTGGCCTCTTCTATTTGGGCTGGGACACTTAGTGCCTTCCATGAGACCCCCCCCCCCCAGGACACCTCTCACCTGACCAGGACGTCAACTGGCCCATCTAAAAAGAAAGCCACCGTGTGTACCCCCAGTGTGGCAGGTAGAAGCATCTTGCCCAGTGCCAGGGTTATAAGATTCCAGAGAATGGTTGTAGTTAATTTGTTTTAAAATGAAATAAGTTTATAGTTGAAGACTTTGAAAGTATAGAAAAGCAAAGAGTAAACCCTTTGCCCATTTCCCTACCTCCAGACACAACCACTGTTCACATTAAATTGACTGCTCTGCTAGTTGTTTTTTCTCTGCATGTTTTTATTTATTTATTTATTTATTTATTTATTTATTTATTTATTTCTCTGCATGTTTTTAACAGAACTGAGAGTTTACTATACATACTCTGTGTACCTTGTTTTTTTTTTTTTTTTTTAAATTTTTATTTATTTATGATAGTCACAGAGAGAGAGAGAGAGAGAGAGAGAGGCAGAGACACAGGCAGAGGGAGAGAGAAGCAGGCTCCATGCACCGGGAGCCCGACGTGGGATTTGATCCCGGGTCTCCAGGATCGTGCCCTGGGCCAAAGGCAGGCACTAAATCGCTGCACCACCCAGGGATCCCTTGTTTTGTTTTTAATGGAATATTAAACCATGTATAATGGCTTGAACCTTTCCCATGTATAAGATTCTTCTTGGGGCACCTGGGTGGCTCACTTGTTCAAGCATGTGCTCAGGTAATGATCCCAGGGTCTTGGGATCAAGCCTTACATTGGGCTCTCTGCTCAGTGGGGAGCATATTTGTCCCTCTCTCTCTCCCTCTGCCCCTCCCTCTACTTGTGCTTTCTCTCTCTCTCTCTCTCTCAAATGAATAAATAAAATATTTTTCAAAAAAATAACGATTCTTCTAAAAGGGTAGCTCTAAATCTTTTACATCCCATATGCCTTTGAAAATCCAGTAACAGTTCTAGACTCTCACCTCCTTGGAGAAAATAACACATAGTCAACCAACTGCACAGAATAATTTCTGCACCATTTCTAGGGTTTACAGACACTCTACACCATCTCTGAATCCAGGAAGAAGAACCTCTACTCTGTATGTGATTTTTAATGATGATTTAGGACTTTAATGTATATAAACAGAGTTGTGACTATGGACATTTGGATTGTTTACCATTCTTTCTTTCTTTGTTTTTTTAACAGTACTTGAATGAAATGCTTTGCCAATACATCTTACCCAGCTCTCTGATTACTGTCTTTGGATAAATTGCTATTGGTGGAGTTGCCCACTTTTCAGGCTTTGGAGACTTCACCCTGGATCATTAGTTGATTACCATCTTCGAGCAACTGTTGTAAACCCCCCTAAGTGTACTCTTGCTGGTCAGTCCTCTAATCTCCCTCTGCCTTCTTTCTCCACTGGCACAGCTCCAACCAGGAGATTCAGACCTACGCCATTGCACTGATTAACGCGCTTTTCCTGAAGGCTCCCGAGGACAAGCGACAGGTCTGTGGCTGCCTTTTCAAGCTTTTCATCTGGGCTCTTCCAGGAGAAGAATTGTCTCCCACCCACCCTCCCCTCTGTTGTGCAGACAGCAGACATACAGCCATTGCCTCAAGAGTCCTTCCTCTCGTCCCTCTGTGTCAAGGGCCCTCAGAGTGACCTTACTAAGGAAGACTTGGGGAAGATCTAGAAGGGGGAATCAGTGGGTCTTAGGACCAAGTGGGGGCCTGCAAAAACTTTTTCCTCCAAATGGCTTGAGAGTAAATATTTCTTGCTCTGTGGGCTTATGGTCTGTGTGGCAGTTGTTTAAGCTTGTCATTACGGCCAAAATAGCCTCAGACAATAGGTAAACAAGCAGGGGTGGCTGCTTTCCAAAAAGACCTTGTATATGCAACTAGATGACGAGCCCAATTGGGTCTTAGCAGCTGACCCAGGCTAGAGGATCGAGAAGGGAGAAGGAGGCCCTCTAGGCATCACTGTTGAGTCCAAGGAAACCAGCACAAATGAGATCTTGACTTAAGGAAGCAAGTGTGTGGGGACTTGGCATGAAGTTTCATGGATAAAGACCCTCTGGCCCAGATTCTAAGCTGCTTTCTTCCCCTGTCCATTAGCTGTGTGACACGATACAGACAGCTCTGCTTCTCCGAAGCCCGATTCCCTCACCTGTACCATGGGAGCAGCAACATATGCCCAGTGTGCTTCACAGGGATGTCACAAGGGAAAATAAGAACTCTGTTTTACAAATGAGGAAATCAGGAATCAGCCGGGCGGAAGAATGACCACTGACCTGAGCCCAGGGCCCACAGGCTAAGTGCTTTTCCTTGCTGGGCAGGTGCTTGAACCTCTCGGGTCTCTGTTTCTCTTTCTATAAATGAAAGGGCCAGAGGAAATGATCTCTAAGGGCCCGTCCACCTATGACAATCTGGATATCTCTGTTAAAAGCCCAAGAAAGACTTTTAAGTTCTCTGTCAATGCCATGGGCTCTGTAAGTTGGAATTCATGTGGGATCATGAACCAAGCTCTTGGTGGGTTCCAGGGGGAGGACCAGCAGCATCTATGGTTCTGTCTGTCCTTGTCTTTCTTGGATGGCTTTGTTCTGTTAATCTCTCCCTTCCCAGTCCTGTTTTGAACATCAGCTGAAAGCTCATTCTTCCATCTGCTTCTCTCTGTGCTTTTTGCTTTCTGCCGGCAGGACAAGCACCTTAACCCTCTAGACCTGCCTGTCACTGTAAGTAGCACCGCCGTGTGGAAAGGGCCCCAGCTCTCTTCCAGGTGGGGAGGTCAGAGCTGGGCGATAATCTCATGCTCTGATCTAGGTGTTCATGGAACTCCAAGACCCAGGGAAAGGTTGTATGCTGTAAACATCAGAGTGCTCAGAGAAGTGCTGGAGACCAGCATCTCCAGCTAGGACTTCTAGGATTAAGGGGATGCCTGCCCTAGGGAATCTGCCCAGTCTTTCCTTTGTAACCTGCCTTTAGGTAAGTTTGTGGTTCAGCCAGGGGAGATCAGATTCAGAAGTAGCCTGAGACTTTCATCTCGGTAATAGGACGGATGCATCTTCTCCCAGCTTGGTACGGCAAAGAGTAAAAATAAATCCATGTTGCTTCGGATGCGTACTACACCATAGGAATTTGAAAAAGTTTAAATGGTTGTCAGAAGGGAATTTGCATGCTTGTTTCTTGGTTCGAAGGAGCTTTAGAGGTTGGCTTTATGAGGCTATGAAGAGGGTAAATGCTTTCCCCCAGCACCCAGAGAAGCTTTTGGTCTAAGGCCATTATATTCTAGCAGTAGACGAATGTCAGTTACCCAATACAACCCACTTTGTGAGTTGTCCACAGCAAGATTTAATCTCAAGCCGACTTCCTATAGCTACCAAAGGAGTTTCTAGGCCACCTTCCTCCTCTGCCAGCCAGTGTGTGCTCAGGGGTGCAAAGTAAAACTTAATGTTCCCAGTAGCGTCAGCCACTTGGAATATGGCTAGAAATGCAGAAGTGAGAGGGAAGGGCCTTTTAGCTCTGAGAAAAATGAGAGTGCTCACAGATACTGCTCCACAGGAGAGGTGTGACAGCTCCCTCAGGCCCATTGATTTAGAATTATCCATAAAATTAAATTAAGGCAGCAGTTTAGAAAGTGAAGTCATACTAATTAACGTGGTAAGAAGCAATGGCCGAGATTGGAAGGAAGAGACAGAAGAATTATGAAAAGCTGTCAGAAAGATTAAAAGCACAGTAACCTTGGGACCATTCTGTTTAGGGAAAAATAACCTCACATTTCAGAGCTCCTCGGGGCTGCAGAGTGTCATAGCACACCGCTCTTCTGCTGAAGCCGAGTCCTTGGCAGTGATGAAGTTATAATCATTGTAGTCCCTTCAAAAATAAATGTCTATAGTATATTTTTAGAGAATATGCGTAAGGCCGGTCAAAATAAGGTCCTGAAAGGACCCTTGAAGCTGCGCTCCCTGGAAGACTCATTTATGTAGGATACTTTATTTCCTGAGTGTGCTAAATAAATAGTGTTACTGTCAGAATCTGAACAAAATATAATAAAAAAGATGGCCCTATTATGAGAAATTACCCAAAAGCACCAACATTCTATTCTCCAAACCAGAATCAGAAGTGAATCAAGGACTACTTACTGTTTCAAAAGAGCATCTGCGCCCCTGACTCTGCCAGCTGTTGTGGCGCCGGGGGTGGGGGAAGGGGGCCAAAGCCCTCGCCTTGGGTTGGAGGAGTGCCTTCCAGCCTTGGTGGTGGGTGTCTACCTGGAACAGTACATGGGAACCGTCATGCTGCTCTGTGCTCCGTATACATTGTCCATTGCCCAGCATCCTTGTGACACAAGTGTCTCGTCCTGAAGCAGTCTTTGTTGCTCTTTGGAAATGATGTGGTGATTGTGCCATTGGGGAGGGTCACCCTGTTTGAGTTGATTTGCACTCCCAGAAAAAAGCATGAGGGAATTTTTCTGAGTATACAATAGGTTTGGTGGTCTTTGGATTTTTTTTTCTCCATTTGCCCACTTTCCATTTGAAAGGAGAAAACATTTAAGAGAAAAAGCCCCAGAGCCCTGATATCACTTTTCGCTTGACAGCTGTCACAGCTGGATGCCTACCACCTTGCCTTACATTTGCTTGTTTTTCTCAACAGGATATGGCCAATGCATTTGCACAGAAGCACCTTCGGTCCATAATCCTGAATGTAAGTCCCCAGAACAAAGCTGTATTTTGTCACTAGTGAGAGCAATTATTACTGTTACTGTAGTCGTATTATTATTATTGAAATTACTGTTGAGTGGGGAGGGCACTCAAAGGAACCTACCGATAGGTGCTAATAAACCCTTGGTAAGCTGGAAAGCTTTTTCTTGTAGTCCTCTGTAAGCAGAGCTGTCTCCAGGAGGCTGGCCCACCAGAAATTGCAGTCTCTGAGGAGGTACTAAGGCCAGCGAGCTGTACTGTTTGTTGCCCTGCAACTCCCAACATTTTTTATCCAGAAGGAATGTGTTAAAACAGGCACAGAAGAGGAAAGTAATTCATTCAGCTAACACCAGTCAGACCTGAGTGGGACACTAGTGGAGGGCTGACTAAGACAGTGCGTTTGCTCTTGAAGATCTAGTCCAGTGGGATGGGGCCAGATCTCTGTGTGGTCAGTGGTTCCATAGAGCTTCACAGTCTGGGGGATTTCTGGAGGAGGAGCATGACCTGCCTTGAAGGAGGTGTCAAGAAGCCTCTAGAGGAATGAGGGCAAGTGAGGCTGAAGCTCCCTCTGCAGACCTAGGAGTATGCAGTGGGGTGGAGGGTGAGGCAGGGAGCCAGTGCGTGCCTGGCTGGAGGCTGGAGAGCAGCAAAGAGCAGATCAAGTAAGTCCTTAGTCTTTTTCCCAAGTGCAGTAGGGGGGGGTTTAATCAGGATGGTGACATAACCAGATTGGCATTTAGAAACCTCACACTAACAGGTGTGCGTGTTTCCTGGGTGTGTATGAGGGAGGAAAGTAGATGGGAGCTGGTGAGGAGGGAGGCATCTGGAAAGGGCTGACTCCCTGTCCCCACACAGGGATGTGGGTGGGAAAGAGCCGGCTTTGGGTGGGAAAAGCTGAAGAGAGCCGAGGATCTGGGGGGAAAAGGGGGCCGTTTTATCAGTTGTCAAAACCAAGGGAAAAACCAGGAGACCACAGTGAAAGGAATAAAATGAGAAATGAGAAGTCAGGGCAGCCCCCGTGGCTCAGCGGTTTAGCGCCACCTTCAGTCCAGGGTGTGATCCTGGAGACCTGGAACGAGTCCCACGTCGGGCTCCCTGCATGGAGCCTGCTTCTCCCTCTGCCTGTGTCTCTGCTTCTCTCTCTCTCTCTCTCTCTCTCTGTCTCTCATGAATAAATTTAAAAAAAAAAAGATGTCTCAAAAAAAGAAAAGAAAAGAAATGAGAAGTCAGATGTGAAAAGCTTGATAATTCTGAGCATGAACTTCAGTCACCAGCCTCCTCCACTCTGCCATTAACCAATCTTTGATCTTGAGCAATTCACTTAACTTTGATTTGCTTTGATTTGCTCATCTGGATGGGAGGCCTGAAGGAGCTTATATATATACGGCGCTTAGCAGAGTGCCTGGCCCTGGGTAAGCACCCCGCTCACATCAGCAGTTACTTTACTGTGAACAGGATACAAAAGTGATAGAATTCAAGAAGGGCACTCTGAGCACTGGCAGAGTCAAGCTATGGGCTACTCTGAATACACAGAGCCCCCACTTCACCTTGTAGAGCCAGCTCCTGCCTGCTGGCCGTATCCCTAGTCAGAGCCCCACTGCCAGTCAGACTCTCCAGCCTGCTGCCTCCGAGGGATACAGAGCACACAGGCCCCATGCATGCTAGTCCACATACCTGAGCAGCTGTCTTAGGTGCCACCCTCTGCATGTATGGGAGGGAAGGTACCCTTCTGAGGGAAATTGAATGCATTTTTGAGGCTTATTATTTACCTCAATGGGATTAGTTCAGCTCATTTCTGGACAAACCTTGGAACAAGTGAAGATTCTACTAGAAAAGACAATTCAAGGTCAGGACTCAGCACTGAAATGGTTAATGCATGCTCACTGAAGTCCCAGGAGTTCAGGGAGTCAAGCCCAAGAGTGTAGCCCTTGAATTGCTCGGCAGTCAAACAGGACTTGAGGTAAAAGGTCTGAAACCATGACTCCTCAGACTGGAGCTGTACTCCTGGAAGCCATTACTGGCAGAGTGATTACCTTCCTACTATCATGTTTCTAAGTTTGAGAAAAGTCGATTAAAGTGAACGAAAACCATATCACATTAACTTTAACCTCTTCTCAAAGTGGTTTTCAAAATTATGGAGAGAAGAAAGGAGGAAGGAAGACAAGAGAGCTGGGTTGGGTAGGGTAGGGTAGGGTAGGGTAGGAAAAAATCAGGAGCAGCAGAGGGAGGGGACACAGAGAAAGGAAGGGGCTTAGAGGGAGGCCAAATGAGGTAAGGAGGGGGCCTAGGAGACCCTGCACAGAGGCTGGGGGTGGGGTGGCTTGCTCAGGTTGGGGGAGGAGGAACTGAGGACTCCCCTTGGGATGCGAATGAGCCCCTACACTGAGCCAAGAGCAGGGAGCTAGAAAGAGCTGCAAACATTCTGCAGACATTCCACCACTTGGAGGAGGTGAGGGCCTGAGCGCACACACTCTAGTGAGGGGTTAGGAGCAGCACCATCTGTAGAACCTTCTGTAGCATGAAGGTGCTGTCCAGAATGGTGGTCACTACCCATATATGGCTACTAAGCACCTGAAATGTGTGTAGTGTGACAGGGAGCTAAATTTGTCATTTTTTAAAATTTCAGTTAAAATACCCACATGTGGCTTGTGGCTGCCTGCCTTATTGAGCTGTGCAGATCTAGAGAAACGAGGAACACTCTGGAGTCACAGGTCAGGGAGCAGAAGTCTAGTCTAGAGCAGCGCCACCAAGTGGAAATACATTACAAGCCACTTATTTAATTTTAAATGACAATAGTACAACATTAAAAAGGGAATATAGGAAATCAGATTTGATAATATATTTAATTTAACCCACTATATCCCAAATACTATGATTTCAATGTGTGATCAACATAAAAAATTGTTAATGACGTATTTTACATTCTCTTTTTTCACACTAAGGCTCTGAGATCTGGTGTACATTTGACATTTGCAGCACATCTCATTTTGGACTACCCACATTTAAAGTGTGGCTACCAAATCAGACTACACAGGTCCAAAGACCTCAGTCTCAAGCCAGGGCAAACTCTGTAGAGTTATGGAGCTCTAGAGCAGTGCTGTCCAGTAGAACTTTCTATGACAATGGAAATATCTTCTATCTACTGTATCATTGGGTGGTACCCACTGACCACATACACCTATTGAACTTAAAATGTGACTAGTGTGACCACAGACCTGCATTTTTAACTTAAATTAATTCTAACTAACGGAAATACATTCAGCCATATATAGCGAGTGGTTGCCGTATTGGGCAGCACAGCTCCAGAGATATAGCACTAGACTGAGAGGACATGAAGGACACAAAGGCGGTGTGTGTGTAAAACTGGGCAAGAGTCTCATTTGGGTGAGAAGAAAGCAAGAACAACAGGATTCAAGATGGTGGGTAGGACAGGAAAAAGCAAGAAATACAAGGGAGCAAGCCAGGAAGAGCTGCCATTGTGGAAGTGAGAACAGGACAATAGGAAGCGAGAACGTCGCCAGGTGCATTGATCAACCCGAGGGACAGAGGGAGAGAGGTAGCATGCAAGAAAAAAGATGGGGGTGGGGCATGAGGGCAGAGGATAGAGCCTGAAATGGGGTGGGCATCAGAGGTACTGAGTTGAGAGGGTATGGTGGGGTCATGGAAAGAGGGGACAGGATAGAATACAGGACGCAGGGAGGGGAGCATGCATGGAGTGATAGGGGAGAAGGTGACAGAGGAGCCTCGGGAGCTGGCCCAGGAGCATTAGCTGCCTTCCTTTGTGTAGTTATCTCCATGCCATTTCAAAAAAGTAGCCTGTCCTGAAGCCTCTACTTGGTGGGCCATCCACAACATTGTATATTTCGGTTTTTTTTTTTTTTTTAATTTATTTATGATAGTCACACACAGAGAGAGAGAGAGAGAGAGGCAGAGACACAAGCAGAGGGAGAAGCAGGCTCCATGCACTGGGAGCCTGACGTGGGATTCGATCCCGGGTCTCCAGGATCGTGCCCTGCGCCAAAGACAGGTGCCAAACCGCTGCGCCACCCAGGGATCCCAACATTGTATATTTCTAAGGGAAGGCAAAGCAGAGTCCTCCACACACACTGTGTTTCTTGGAGTGAGTATCCACCTGGAGGATGGTCCAGCTGCCAAGCCCTACATCATCATCTTAGCAGGGTAGCTGCCATCTTCCGTGTGGCCAGATACAGCCTCTGCCCCCTGGTTCCACTTCCTCTGCTCAGGGGAGTGCTGAAAAAGGTCTTGTGCCCTTGGGGCCTGCAATGAGTCATCTCAGCCTGAATCAAGTCCTTTCATGCTCCATCCCTTCTAGAACTCGAAGTCTTGAAGTTCCGTGTGTGGGAGGGAAACCCTGTTCCTTGCCCAGCATACTTTCTTTTTCACCAGCATGGATGTGAGTCTTCAGCAGAAGAAAATCAGTTCCGCCCTCTGTCCCCTGCCTTTGCTTTTTCCAGCATGTGATCCGAGGGAACCGCCCAATCAAAACTGAGATGGCCCATCAGCTGTATGTCCTGCAAGTCCTGACCTTTAACCTTCTGGAAGAAAGGATGATGACCAAGATGGACCCCAATGACCAGGTAGGTGTTCAGCAGGACAGAGCATTCCTGGCTTAAATTATATGCCATTTGATGTGATGCATTCCACCGCTAGGCTATGCATTGAACGCCTGCTGTGTTCAGGGGTTGTGCTTGATTATGTTGGCAGATATGGTATGTGTTGCCCTGGGGAACCTGGCTCGGCCTCCCTGCCCTCTGTTCCTGCTGAGTGACTCTTTGGACCAAGCCCACCTCTGTCCTGCTAAGGCAGATGTGATGCCTTCTCAGAGATTGATCAGGGCCAGAGTCCTGCCTCCAAAAGCCCAACCTGCTCTTTCTTTTTCTTGCCTCCCTGGGTTAGCTGATTTACCTGTTGACTATCTATTTCACTTCTCAGGCTCAAAGAGACATCATATTTGAACTGAGAAGGATCGCATTTGATGCAGAGTCTGACCCAAGCAACGTCCCTGGGAGCGGTACTGAGAAGCGAAAAGCCATGTATACCAAGGACTACAAAATGCTGGGATTTACTGTAAGTTTCCCAAAGTATGAATCTTGGTGGGCTTTCCTCCCTGACAGAAGGTCGGAGGGCCCCACATAGAGCCCTGAGAACCCTCCCTACCACATAATGGTGGCCCTGGAATAGATGACACTAAGAAGCTGGGGGAGGGGTGCCCTGGCACTCGGTTTGCCTTGGCATGGCAGGTCACACATTTCTGCTCAGCATTGGGCCCTCTGGGATGACTCCCATCTATTGGAGGAACCAGGAGGTCAGTCACATAGGGAAAGATAGGAGCTCTCACAAGAGCAGCAAGTTCTCTGAAAAGTAGAAGTGAATATCTTGTGATAAGATAAAGCTTGAGGATGGACCTCCCTACTTGGTGCACAGTATGCTAGGCTCTGGGACACAAGAGCTAGTGGCATGGAGAGGAGGGCAGTAGGGCTTCCCCTCAGGTTGGTGCTGTATACTGGAGGCTATCAAGTCTCAAATCAGATTTCTTTATTTCCCCAGAACCATATCAACCCAGCAATGGACTTTACCCAGACCCCTCCTGGAATGCTGGCCTTGGACAACATGCTGTACTTGGCCAAAGTCCATCAGGACACCTACATCCGGGTAAAGACTGGGGGCCAACTGGCTCAGCCCTGCTGCCACATCTGCCTCCCTAATCCCCTGGCCTTCCTCCCCAACAGATCGTCCTGGAGAACAGCAGCCGAGAGGACAAACATGAGTGCCCCTTTGGCCGCAGCGCCATCGAGCTCACCAAAATGCTCTGTGAAATTCTGCAGGTTGGGGAACTGCGTAAGTCTGAGCCACCCCCCTCTTCTTACACCCATTCCATAATAGGAGCCTAGGGACACTCGAGGTTATGAAGTCAAGGGTCAGTGGGACTGGACAACTATTGTGCTTTGTTTTGCTAATCACTGGGTGAACTGTGATCCCATCTTATCCTTGTTTATGGGAATCACGGCTGCTGCTTTGAACGGGTCATTTAACATGTTCAGGAGCTACGCCCCCGACCATGTGCTCCCATGGGTCAGGCAAGCTGAGCTGAGAGAGGGCAGAGCCAGACCAAGAGAAGAAAGCTCAGGAAATAGAGAAAGGCCCATCCCACACTCTTCATTCACCCTGGCCTTGCCCTGGAACTTGCGGGCACAGGACCCAGGTCTGCAGGCGAGTGCCCAGTTTCACCCTCCCGCTTCTCTTCTTTCATAGCAAATGAGGGCCGAAATGACTACCACCCGATGTTCTTTACCCATGACCGGGCATTTGAGGAGCTCTTTGGGATCTGCATCCAGCTGCTGAACAAGACCTGGAAGGAGATGCGGGCGACAGCGGAGGACTTCAACAAGGTCAGTGGCTCGGGGCTCCGACGCCCATGGGCTCAGGCCGTCATGTGACAGTCTGTGACTGCTGGCTGGCATCAGGGGACCACCTGAGCTTGGTCAGCAGCCCTGGGTCACAGGATGGGGTACTGGAGAACCGTGGCTCCCTCTGCAGCCTTGGAGCAGGGATCTGCCTGCTGCCCCTGGTGCCCTGAGCCCCTCACTTCTCCAATGGAGCAGGTACCTGCCCTGCCTGTCTTCTGTAGAGGACAGGAGGCTAAGCCTCGCAGTAACAGCTGTGGCCTACGGAGTACCACTGTGTACAAGCACAGATGAGGTTTTGTGGACTGGCATGAGACACAGGTCCTGGCCCTCCACGTGGTAGTCATCTGTGATACATACCAAGTACCCACAGTTAAGAGATGGGGTCAGAATCTGAGCCCATGCTGCCTGGAACCTGCCTGGCCCTAAGCAGTGGGGCTGAGGCAGCCACTCTCTTCCCTTTCAGGTCATGCAAGTGGTCCGAGAGCAGATCACTCGAGCTTTGCCCTCCAAACCCAGCTCTTTGGATCAGTTCAAGAGCAAACTTAGGAGCCTGAGCTACTCAGAGATCCTGCGGCTGCGCCAGTCCGAGCGGATGAGTCAGGATGACTTCCAGTCCCCACCAATTGTGTAAGTGCTGCCAGGTGGGCTTGCGGGGAGGCACCGCCACCTCTGCCATCCCCTGACCTCCCTTTGCTCCTGTGTGCATCCACCCAGGGAGTTAAGGGAGAAGATCCAGCCTGAGATCCTGGAACTGATCAAGCAGCAGCGCCTGAACCGGCTCTGTGAGGGCAGCAGCTTCCGGAAGATTGGGAACCGCCGAAGGCAAGGTGAGGGGGCCTAGGCTGTCAGGCTGGTCCTGACTGCTCAAAGTCAGCACACTGGGGAGGGAGCAGGCAGGGAACAAGTCATCCTTTTGCCCTTCCTGTGCCTAGGCCTCTCCCAGAACTGTCCTTGGTCACCTGCTTGTCTACCCTTATGTTCCAGAACGTTTCTGGTACTGCCGCTTGGCACTGAACCACAAGGTCCTGCACTATGGTGACTTGGATGACAACCCTCAAGGGGAGGTGACATTTGAATCCCTGCAGGAGAAAAGTAGGTTCATTTCTCTGTTGATGCATCATAGTAGCTGGACTCGAGGTCACCAGAACAGAGTTGTAGTCCTGGCTGTTTCAAACTGATTATCTGGTCTTGGGCCACATGTCTCTCTGGACCTGTCTCCTCATCTGGCCTACTTCACAGGGCCACTTGGAGAGTTCAGTGGGATCACTGATGGGAATGGGGTTTGCAGATTGTCAGGGTGCTACAAGATGATATCAAAAGGCAGTAGTATAAGCAGAAGCTCTGAAGCCAGACTGACTGTATTCAAATACTAGTTTTGCCATTCACTCTAATCAATGGTAACCTCTGCCTTGGTGTCTTGTGCAAAATGGGAATAATAGGCACATTTCCTTTGTAAGAGGATTAAATGAGTCACTTAGGACAGGGACTGGGAGGTAGTAAGCACAGCTGTTTGCTCTGGCAGCGTTGTCGTCTTCATCACTGTGCCATGGAAGTGATGTGAGCATCTGAGGGCCCCCATCCTTGGGGAATCAATCCCACAGCCCTGAACCGACCCCCAGTTAGATTTACCCAGCCCAGCAGGCCATGGCCTCTGGGAAGGGACCATGGAGGAGGAAAGAGCACAAGGCCACTCTCCCTGAGCTGATACAGCCTTCTGGTCTGGGCACTGGGGCTTCCCTCAGGCACTGGGGCTTCTCTCCAGCACTGGTGCAAAGACCCACGTACAGCATGGATCTTCCAGAAACTAATTGCTTTAATTTACCAGTTCCTGTTGCAGACATTAAGGCCATCGTCACTGGGAAGGACTGCCCCCACATGAAAGAGAAGAGCGCTCTGAAACAGAATAAGGTGAGTAGAGCAGCAGGCCTGCCGGAGTCACTGTCACTGTGACGCCTGGAGAGTTGAGTCGATGGTGGCTGCAGTTTAAGTGCATGTTCTCCTGCCCCCACTCTCTCCTTCTCAATTATTCCTGCAAGTCTTACTAAGAACCATTTTGAACATACACAGAAACAGACAGAACCCCCACATATGCATCACCCAGCCCCAACAACCAACACCCACCAGATCCTGCCCATCTACTTATTATTACTGCAAAGAAAACCTCAAGTATGATATCATTTCCTCTTAACTATTTAGAATGTATTTGTAAATCATAAGGACTCTTCACATAATCACAATACCATTATTACGCCTAAAAAGAAACTTAAAAAGTTATTTCATATCAAATGTTGCACAGATGTTTGTATTTCTTATAAGTAACATATAGTTTCTCTTCATAAAAATATGTAAATGTTTAATGTGTACACACACACGTGCATACTCATACCTATTTTGTTTGCAGCCAAATAGGGCATGCACACTGTGATTAGTCTTTAGTTCCCCTCTCTCTTTTCCATCTTTGTTTTCCTCTTTGCAGTTTATTAGTTGAAGAAATCAGGTTGCTTATTTGGTAGTTTCTCCAGGTCTGAAATGTGCTGATTGTCTCTCCATGGTATAGATCACCTTGTTCCTCTGTCCCAGATCTGTATGTTGTTGGAGAAATCTAGGGGGAGGCTCCAGTTCAGGTTTGACTCCCCTTTGGGGGGTTTGGGGGGAGCAGGATGACTTCCTAAGTGGCATTATGTTCTATCAAGAGACACATGATTGAGGTGTGATTGCCTCTCTTTTTGCAAAGTTAGCAGACTGTTGATGCTAAGTGCCTTGTCCACTAGTAAATTAAGATTTGCAAACTAGTGGTGTTCTAATGCGGTCATTTCTTTTCATTTATGTGCTGAACTACTTCTCTAAAGAGAAACTTACTATCATCTACTCTTGGCTTCCCAGTGGTCCAGTTTATTTAAGAAAGGAGAATATGTGCTTGATTCTTTCCTTTTATAAAAGTACCTACTTCTTTTTTTTTTTTTTTTTTTTAAGATTTTATTTGAGAGAGACTGTGCAGAGAGAGCACTAGCCAGGGTGGGGAGGGAGAGAGAGATGCAGACTCCCTGCCGAGCAGGAAGCCCAGTGTAGGGCTCAATCCCAGAACCCTGGGATCATGACCCGATCTGAAGTCAGATACTTAACCGATTGAGCCACACAGGCGCCTCTAAAAGTACCTACTTTAAAAACAGTGAGTTGGTTCTCTGGTATCATCCAACAGTGATTAATTTTGTGTATGTGTTTTGTTTTGTTTAGCATTTCTATGAACTCATGGATTGAAGCAAATGACATTTGTTCCGAGCCATTACAGTTATGTTGTTGATGCTTAAATTCTCTCATTTTTGGCCACATTTTATTATTGCTGTGGTGGCTTCTAAACTGTTAAGATTTTGAGTCTAATCACCAACATATGTACCGAAGGTAATCTACAGTCATGGACTCTGACATTCAGAGGTTTTGAGTGTTGAGAAAGGACTTTTCTCCAATGTTTAAAGCATCCACATCTTAGGTGTGACCCAGGCGGGTGGGTGAGTTACCACTCGTTCCCACTGTGCCTTGTCTCCAGCCACCCTCGTGCATGTGCCATGAGGCCTGATGATACCACATCTCAATCAGCACATTCAGCAATGGTGCCAGGTGACAAGGAATTTGGCCAGAGTCGCAGAGCCCAAGCCGTCCCACTACTCCACATAACTGAAACTTTTTCTCCTTCAGGAGGTGTTGGAGTTGGCATTCTCCATCCTCTACGACCCTGATGAGACCTTAAACTTCATCGCACCTAACAAGTATGAGGTGAGCATTGTGGGGCCGCTTTGGACAGCTGAGCCCTCTCTGTGACTCTTCAGCTGGAGGGACAGCCCCCGAAAGAGAGGAGGCCACAGCATGTCATGAAGGCTTTTGGCACTGAGCATCTACCAGGCTGGGGTCCATCCCCCTGAGCTGGGCTCCCCAGGTTACTCTTCAGCAGCAGCTATAAGTTGCCATTAGAAAAACAGGCTCATCAGGGGATAATCCAACTTGTTCAGACTAGGGAAATTCCCCCCCTTTTCAGTCTCCGCATGGCCACCTTCCAAGTGACCCTAACAGATTCTCCCTCCTTGGCTCCTGGGCGCATGTGGTAGTAGGACTGGTCCTCCTGACCCGGAGCCTGCCGCTGTACCTGCGGCACTGGGAGATACTGTAAGTTACATGAGTAACTGTGCTGGAGCCCCATGTGTTGAGCTCTGGAAGTGACAGAGGGGACTAGAGGTGGGCTTCTGGAGGGTGAGACGCTTTGGCCAGCCCCAAGATGCCAGTGAGTGCTGTTGGGAAGAAATGAGGAACTTAAAAAAAAAAAAAAAGAAAAGAAATGAGGGGGGATCCCTGGGTGGCGCAGCGGTTTGGCGCCTGCCTTTGGCCCAGGGCGCGATCCTGGAGACCCGGGATCGAATCCCACATCGGGCTCCCGGTGCATGGAGCCTGCTTCTCCCTCTGCCTGTGTCTCTGCCTCTCTCTCTCTCACTGTGTGCCTATCATAAATAAATAAATAAATAAATAAATAAATAAATAAATAAATAAATAAATAAAAAAGAAATGAGGAACTAGCAGGTGGGGAGATGGTGAGCAAAGGCAGGAGGAGTGAGAGGGACAGGTGGAGAATTCTGTTACTCCTCCTTATCACGAGACCCTCAAGTTCAATTTCTCTAGCACTTATTTTTAACATTTGTTGACAGGGCTTTTTGTTTGTTTACTTTTTTGGAAACAAAATTGAGATCCTACAGTGATTCCTTTTGTGCCCTGATTTTTTCTCCTAATATGTATTCCCTCCACTATTGCTTGTGTCATGGGCAGTTTTGGGTTAGTTGATGCTCTAGTACTTAGGTCTTATTTTGCTGTATTCATTAGTTGCATTTTTAAAAGTCCTATTTCAAAAAAATATCATAGTTCAGATTATTTTAGGAAGCTTAAATGCAAATCCCTCATAAAAGCCAAAAGATTGTGTTTTTGGTGGTGTGGGGAAGCGAATGAATTACCTCCCATTTTATTTTTGCCGTTATCCCAAATCAGCTCTGCCTATACTAAGTAGTGCCAAAAGAGACTATTGTGAATCCTCCCCACAAAGGGACCTTGGTGGGACCTCCTGTGGACCTGGGGCCACCATGTGATGTTTTGCGGCTTGCTCCCACAGTACTGCATCTGGATTGATGGCCTCAGTGCCCTTCTGGGGAAGGACATGTCCAGCGAGCTGACCAAGAGTGACCTGGATACGCTGCTGAGCATGGAGATGAAGCTGCGGCTCCTGGATCTGGAGAATATCCAGATTCCTGAAGCCCCGCCGCCAGTACCCAAGGAGCCCAGCAGCTATGACTTTGTCTATCACTATGGCTGAGGCCTGGAGCCAGACTCCATGGTACCCAGGAAGGGATTTGGGGCCCAGGAGAAACACCCACAGACTGGTGCCTTGTCTTTTGCTTGTACAGAATCTGTAGTGACCATGGTGGCCAGTAAATGCCAGCCATTCCTCAAACTCACCTCAGACCACCCAGAGCTTCCTCTTGGTCCCTGCCCACGATCAGCCATGCAGGCAGGGTGCTCTGCCCTCCTGGTCACCATGGAGCCTGGGACCAGAGCGTGAGGAATGGCCAGCAGACCCCCTTGCCTCCCGGGCCAGGGGCTGCTTGGGCTGGAGTTAACAACAGTCACTCACCTTTTCTTCCTGAACCTGCTCTCCGGTCAGCTGGATCCCTGTGTGGACAAGAGCTAGCCCAGCAAAGGCTGCCCGCAGAGGACAGACATTCTGGGCATGTTAAGAGCCTCAGAGAGACTGCCTTTGGGTGACCCGTGCCTGTGTCTCAGAGCCAAGCAGAGGCCTCGGCCTTGGCTTGGTAGATGCCTTGCCCTTGCTTTTGTCGCCTTCGTGAGGGCTTACTCCGGCCTCATTCAGTGCCAATAAGCTGCTGCTACTGAGGCTCGGCTCTAACATCTCTGGTCTCCGGAGCCACCAGATCTCTCTTGCCCACACAGTTGTCTGGGCAGATGGAAAGCTCTCCCTGCAAAGCTCTCAGGCTCTCATCCTGGCAAGTCAGACACGTGCAAGCTAAGTCCTACCTTCTAGTCTCAAAGAATTCTACAGGGAGAGAGCCCAGACGAGGCCTGGGCCGAGACTGGGGAGGTCACTGGAGTCCACTCCCTTCCCCCCACATTTTTATCTTTTCCATTCTTAGAAATCTTCCACCTAACCTGAATGGCAGCCCCCTCTTATTTGCTTTCCTTTGGCCTCCCCGACCTCAGGAAGTTTGGCCTTCCCTCCCCGCCCCCATCCCAGTGCTGTGGTTTCTGCCATTGGCCATGATTTCAGGGAGCTAGCTGAGGCCACGGCTGTGCCAATGGGGCTTCCCTGGTGCTGTGGCACTTGTAAACCACGCCCCAGCCTCTCTCCTTGGACATGTGAACACAGTGGCATTCAGTATTGGTAGCCTGGCATGGTAGGTACTGCCCGATGAAGAATGGACTATATATTTTCTTTACTATAGGCCATACTTATACAGACGTGTATATATATTTATATAAGATCTACCTATCCTAGGGTGGAATGTTTGAGGGAAAATAAAATTGAAGGCTCCCCCTAAAAAACAAACAAACAAAAAAAAAACCACTTCCAGTTGTGAGCCAAGAGAGTAAGCTGAGAGCAGCCAGGAGCAGCTTCCTGTCAGTAACCATGTTTTCAATAAATACTCTTTCATGTACAAACTGTGGTACCTATTAACAGCTGTTTCTCTGTACTTGCTCTTTCACCTGGACAAGCCTTCATTTCAGTGTGTCTGGGAGATTTCTTCCTCTTCAGCCTCTCTGCCCTCACTGTGCATGTGTATGTGCTTGAGCAGCACATGCAACACACAAACACACCCCTCAACAATTAAGGATGCTCACAGATTGTTGCACCAGGACAAAGTGTTTTCTGCTTAGGCTTGCCGGGCGCAGCAGGGAATGGCATACTGTACACCCCCGTGAACATATCCTCCCTCTTCTCCCTGCCAGGGACACAGCCAGGGAACAGCTCACATTCTTGTGACTTACAAAGAAGACACGTTTCTTCACCCTGTGTGTTGCTGGTGCTTCATGCCCAGCCTTCCAGCTGGTGTTTTAGGCTGTTGCTCCAAAACTCAGCCCTGGTAGCTGGGAGGCTTGAATGAGGGTGGTGATGAAAATAGACACTTTCTTTTACCTCTGAGAGAGAAGTCTTTCAAAAGGCAGAGAAAGTGCATGCAGTACAGGCCTTGAGAATTCAGCCTGTACTGCATTCAGCCAAGACCTTGGGCAGTGGTGGGTGCCATTGTAGGTGCTCGGTAAGTGCCAAATGAATGAACTAATGCCTGCATGTTGCCAGCCTGTGGGGGTGGGAGCAGCAGTGGTTTGCATAATGCCCTGCTTACACTCTGGTTCAGAGGGGCCAGGGAGGTCAGCTGAGTCACTCACAAGGATCCAGGTTTGCAGCCAGTGTTAGAAGAGGGCACAGGAGGCACTGGGAAGAGAGCAAAAAATCACTAACTGGGCCTCCTGCAACCCTCACCTGCTCTGACCTCCTAGTGGCTCATGCGCCAGGCTCCGCTTCTTTTAATCTATCCTGAAAGATCAGTGAGATCTGAATTTCCTAGCTGGCATTTTTGAGACTACTGCAACCCGCCCCACAGCTACTTTTCCAACCACAGCTTTTGTTAACTCCCCTTATAAACAACTGGGCTTCAAGCCAGGCCGCAGCCTTCTCCTCTCCCCATTTCTTCTGCCCCAGACACTCTCCCTGCCACCTCCACTTATTGAAATTAAGATAATTCTTAGAAAGTTTCAGGCACACAAAATGTCTCACGAAATGTGTATTATCTCCCATGGATCGCCTAAGTCGTAAAATGTAATGCCCCTGACTTCTCATTCCCCAGCAGACTTGAGCTCTGGGAAGAAAAAGCCCATGAGAGATTTATCTCTTGTGGCTCGTTGGTTGCTCCAATAGAAGTAAACAGATGGCTATTTTCTGTCTGCCCCCGGGTGCGCATGCCTCGGCAGCACGCAGGGGGCCCGGGAGACAGGCCGTAGAGCGCAAGAGACACAAGGAACGAGAGTACTGGGGGTGCTCGGTGCGTGATGAGTGGCCCGCGGGCCCGCCCCCGGCCCCGCCCCCAGGGCCCCGCCCCGCCCCCAGGGCCCAGGCCCCGCCCCCAGGGCCCCGCCCCGCCCCCGGCGGCTTCAGGCGGAAGTGCCCCCACCCCGCGGCGACGCCCCGCCTCACACTTCCGGCGGGAGGATCCCGTCCGGAGCGTCCGCGGCCGAGGTGAGTGGGGGCGCGCGGCGGGCCCTGCGCGCGCTCCCGAGGGCGGGGGAGGGCGGGGGAGGGCAGGCCGGGCCCGGGAGCGGGGTCCCGGCTGGGCTCTGCGCGCCGTGGCACCCCGGGCTCCCGTCCCCCCCGGGCCCCGGCGTCCGCGCCGTGGACGCGCCGGGGCCTCCACGCACCCTCCCCGGCCGCCTGCCGCGCGCGCTTCCCCGGCGCCTCCTGCCCGCCCCCGGCGTCCCGCCCCCGCCCCCGCCCCGAGGCCGCGGCCCGGTGGGGTGGGAGTGCGGGGCGCGCGGTGAACACGTGGGCACAAGGGCCACGTCAGGCGGTGGGAGGTGCCCGGAGGACGAGCCGCCGGCCGTCGAGGAGGCTGCCGCCGCGCGAAGGTCCGCGGAGGAGGGGCGGCCCGTGCAAAGGACACGGGCTCGGCGGGCCTGGCGCGGGGCCGGGGGCCAGCGTGGCGGGCGCGGGGGCAGGCGTGGGAACGAGGTCGCGCCGGAGCGGAGGCCGGGTGCTGGAAGGCCTCCTCGCCGGCCTGCGGGGCGGGAGGGTTGGGATCGCCCTCCCTTGGGGTGCGCGAGCCTTCGCTCCCGCTGCCCGGCGCACTCCAGGCTCTCCAGGCTCTCGGGGAAGGAGGAAGCAGGGACGCCCGTTAGGAGGCCGCTAGTCCTGGGTGAGGGATGAGCGCGGCCCAGACTGATGATGGCCGAGCACTCGGGGAGACGGGCGGCTGGTCTCCACCTGTCTACCACAGACAACAGCTTTGGTTGTCACAACTTGGGATGAGGAGGAGGGGCTGCTCTAGCACCTAGTAGGTAGAGACCAGGATGGCTCCCAGATCTCTTACACTGCACACAGAATCACCTGGCCCCAAATACCAGTAATGCCGAGATTGAGAAACTCAGGTATAAGGAAAGAGTGTGGGCCTTAAGGTGCATTAGGCGTCCGCAGGGATCCGGGAGGAGGACCTGACAGGAAGGAAGGAAAGAGCGGTCAGGGATGAGGTCGTCATTCATGTGAGGACGTGGGCTTAAGTAACCTGGTGTCTCATGCTGGCATTTACTAATGACTTTGGACTAAGTTGGGGGCACCTTCAGTGTGAGGTATCATGAGTGGAGCTACCAAGTAGACTGGAGCGGACAGGAAAGGATAGGGCTAATGGAGAGAATCTAGAAAGTCCCTGGAATGTCCGATAGATGAGATGAGATCACTCAAGGGAGAATGGAGGGAAGAGAAGGCAGGATCCAGCACTCAGGCAGTCAACTTTGACAGGTTGGTTGAGCAGTGAAGAAGGCCAGGAGCCCAGAAAAGCAGAAGAAAAAGCAAGAGAGCGTGGTGTGGCATCCAAGAGGCTTTCCCAGGAGGAGGAAGTGGTCAGTTGTATAAGGTGCTGATAAAAACAGGGACTTGGTCCTCAGAGGGGCAACAAGGAAGAAGGTGTGGTGACTCCATGGAGCAGTGGGGAAGTGAGTTTGGGCTGCAGGGAAGTAGGGATGGCAGTTCTGGGGGCCTTGGTGGAGTTTGGCTGTAAGGCAGCAAAAGCCAGGAGGGTATGAGCCCTTGCCACAAGCCAGCATCAAGTGCTGTACCCAACTCCCCTCCCAAGAGGTAGGTGATTCTGTCCTCCTTTACTGTTGAGGAAGCTGAGGCCCAGAGTTCAGGTAGTTCAGGGGTCACAAAGTTGCCAGAGGAGCCAGGACTGGATCCCAGGTCTTTCTTACTCCATGCCCACACTTGTAGCACTAGACGGCACTGCCCATATTGTAGTCACAGAGAATGAGAGGAGCCAGGTACTACATGGACGGTGCACCAGCTCTACCCTGATGTGGCTGCTGCTCCCAGCCAGGCTGCCCCTTGGGGAACATAATGCAGAATATGGAATTCCTTTCTTGGCAAGCCAGATTTGAAAAAGACCATTAGCCCCTTTAAGCCTGCTTTCCCTAGTCATAAAAGAAGGGTGGGGATCAGTTACATATCTCTATTTCCAATGCTGAGTATACAGTAGTGCTTAATAAATGGCCATTGAGTAAAATGGCTAGATGATTTCCAAGAGCCCTTCTAGCTGAGGTCTGATTTTGTGTTTGAGAGTAGGTGGCTGATGATAAGAGAATGAGTGTTAACTTGGAGATAGTGCTCCCTGGGGCCGGGGTTGTCCTAGGGACTTTTTTGGAGGTGAGGTGCCTGCATGGGCTGAAGGAAGGGTGGGATTTGAACAAGAGGCCAGGGGGTGGGGGTTGGCACAGATCGCAGTGTTGGAACAGGAACTGCACCAAAAGCAGAAGATGTAAGAGGTTGACTTACGGAAAGGTACAGACTGCCCCATCATGGGCCGGAATCGTAGGGAGCAAGTGCTAGAATGCCCTGTGGTTGCCTGTGTGCTGGAAGCTGTCATTCTCAGCAGGGAGCCCTTTTACCTCCTATGACATTTGGCTGTATCTGGAGACATTTTTGGTTGTCACAACTTGGGATGAGGAGGAGGGGCTGCTATAGGCATCTAGTAGGTAGAGACCAGGATCGCTCCTAGATCTCTTACAATGCACATAGAATCACCTGGCCCCAAATATCAGTAATGTCAAGATTGAGAAACCCAGGTATAAGGAAAGAGTATGGGCCTTAAGGTCCATTAGGCGTAGGTTTGGTGCCTGTGCAGCTTGCTGTGCAAGCAAGAGCCTGAGGGCGGGAGGTGCAGGGAGAAGTGCAAGAGACTAACCTGATGTGTCGTGCTGGGGAGAGAGGATGGCGGCCTGGAGAGCAGTGGTGGAAGTCAGGAGATGTGACCATATTGGGGATGTTTAAGACTGAAATGAAAGGGATCCCTGGGTGGCGCAGCGGTTTGGCGCCTGCCTTTGGCCCAGGGCGCGATCCTGGAGGCCCGGGATCGAATCCCACGTCGGGCTTCCGGTGCATGGAGCCTGCTTCTCCCTCTGCCTGTGTCTCTGCCTCTCTCTCTCTCTCTCTCACTGTGTGCCTATCATAAATAAATAAAAAATTAAAAAAAAATTAAAAAGACTGAAATGAAAATACATGCTGATTGAATGTGGGCTGAGGGAGCAAGGAATCAGGATGGGAACCAGATTTCTGGGCTGAGCAACCAGGCAAATGGAGGTGCCACTGGCGGAAGAGGGGCAGGTTTGGATGGCTCCTGGGAAACAGGAGTCATGCTGGGCAGGCCAGGAGTAAATGCCTGGTACTAGACATCCAGGCATGGAAGGAAGAGTAGGCTACTGGTTGTTCTTCTGGAGTTGACCAGGAGATGTCAACGTAACTGATAATAAAAGGTAATTGAGAATAGAATGTGTTTCTCTCTGTAAGTTCCAGGAACAAGGATGCTGGAGGCCACAGTGAAGTAGTGCATGCTTCCACCACCCAGAAGGAACATGTAGCCACCATGCACAGTGCCACAGCCACATTGTGTGGGCAGCTGCACAACCATGTGTGCCACTGCTGTAGATGGCGCCGTTTCTCCAAACTCTCTATCAAAGACACTTCTTTCTCTCCTCCATGTACATGGCAAATGTACTCTTGGAAATTGCAGTGCATAGTAGAACCATGGAAAAACTGCTCTGCATTACATGGAAAACAGTTGGGTTCTGGGGGTGCCTGGCTGCCTCAATCAGTAGAGCACACGACTTTTGATCTCAGAGTTGGCGTTTGAGCCCCACACTGAGGATAGAATTTACTTAAAAGAAACACACACACACAGTTGGGTTCTAGGTTCAGGTCATTATACCTACATGGATTGTCACAGTTACGAAGGCCGCAGAGCAATTCTTAATTCTGTGGGCTATCGCCCTGCCCTCATAGACCCTCCCCATCACTAACAGCTAGGAGAGATCCCCCAAAACACCCCCACAGGTTTCCAAAGTTCCCCTCAAGAGAACCTCAGCCCTACAGTATCCTCCCAGCAAAGCCTTCTGCTAGCTCCCCTTTTGCCTCAGGGGAGGGGCAATGATATCCCAGCTTCCAGGGTGCAGAATGGAATGAAATTACTCCCTTCGGGAAGGACTGAGGGTGGAGGAAGTAGGTATGTCTGATCAGATGGGTCTAGGAAGGCTTTGGGAAGGAGGTGGCATTTTAGCAGATTGGGAACGTCTCAGACTGGGGGGACACACACGAAGCAGCTGCAGGAGTGATGACTATAGACCTGGGGGTCCGCCAGGTCTCAGAGCCCCAGGCCCTGGATGCTCATTAGGGTTGGCTAGATTGATAGGCTGGCCTGGGTTTAGTTTGCCAAGACCCTAAGGCAGACCCCACCTCTAGGGGAGTGGTCTTTAGAGGCTAAGGGCCGGGTCGATATTGGTTTCCCAGTCCATTTTTAATGCCTTAAAGATCAGATCAGTCCCCTGAAAACTGAGTGTCTGCTCTCTCGCACTGAATCATCAAACCATATGGACAGCTCAGAGTGTGCCCCAGTGGGCACAAGACTACCCTGAGCGCCGAAGTCCCCGTCTTCCTGGAGCTCACAACCTCCCAGGGGACAGACCCCACACAGATCAGCATGCCCTGCACAGGTACACCAGAAGAAAAGTAGGGGAGCCGTGAGAGCAGCCCCATCAAGGAGTGGTAGTTCCTGAGGAAGTGACAGGTGAGCTGAAGCTGAGTAGCATCAGCGGAGAGAGGAATGGAGCCGGGGCGGCGTGTTGGTTCCTTCAGGCAGTAGGGGAGAGCCTGTGTGTGGGGTGAACTGAGGCAGCCCAGGGGAGGGGACGGAGAGCCTGGAGCTGAAGCTGGAGAGCCCAGCAGGGACAGATCAGGACGGCTTAGCCGACAGGAAGGCTTTTGGTCTTTATCATAAGAGCACTGGGAGCCACTGAAGGGCTGACATCTGATCTGACATGATCAGATTTACGTTTTTAAAAGGTCACTTTGGCGGCAACTCATGGATAACAGCTTGAGGCGACAGAATAGACGTGACTGGCGCTCTGTGAGCCCATGCTGGGCTGCACCCCTTCCTGCCCCCCCCCCCCCCCCCCCCCCCCCCCCCCCCCGGCTGTGGTCCGCTTCCTACCGGCAGGGGTGGGGTGGACCAGTCCTGGGGCAGCCTGTGCTCTGCTGAGCCACCCACATTTCCTTTCCATTTCTCTAGCCTCCGACCTGGGGACCCGTGAGCCCTGCATCCACTTGATCATGGAGAGAGTTGGCTTGGGCCACCAGCCCCTTAGGTGAGGACTCTGCCTGGGGCTCCGTGGATGATTCCGAATCATGGAGGCGAAGAGGACTCCCCCAGCCAGGAGACCTTGTTGAAAGTCTAGGCCCAGAGTGGGTGGCTCTTCCCACAGCTGTCTTCGGGGGGAGCTGCCTGCCCCCACTGACCCAGAGCCAGGGAGTTGCAGCTTCCCCGGATGGGGAAGTGGGCCCTTGACGTGGCCTTTGTGTGGAAGGCGATATTGACTCTGGGGCTGGTCCTCCTCTACTACTGCTTCTCCATCGGCATCACCTTCTACAACAAATGGCTGACGAAGGTAATGGGAGGCCTTGCAGTGCAGGGGCCTGGGTGGGAAGGGGCTGTGGCCATGGCTACAGCGTCCCCTAATATTTATCAACAGGTTGGCCCAGGCTTCAGCTAATCAGACTGGAAGCCAGGCACACTAGTGGTAGGACAGGGCCCAAGAGCCCTGCGACAGCTGGGTTCCCCGCAAATGGGTAGAACAAGGGGAGATCAGGGAAAGGGGAGACACCAAGGGTGAGCTACGGTAATTTGGGATTAAGGCAGCAGCTGTTTGCCCTGTAGAGAAGTAGTTGAGTACTTTAATAACTGGTCAAGCCACACTGGCCAGCAGTGGCTGTTACCTGGGGAGGGGCTGGAGCAGGAAGCTAACAGGCCTGTGGAAGTGGTGGGGACAGTAAGTACCCTGGTCCCATTGACCCCTGGTCTGCCACCTGCTCTCTGTGTGATCTCCAGAGCTGGAACTAGGAGTCTGTCCTCCCAAGTGATTGTAGTTGGGGGGAAAGCCCCTTGGCTGCTGCAGAGCCCTGCTGAACCACCCGGTTAGCACCACTGCCACCAGACTAGGGTGAGGAGGGAAGGGAAGTGCTAGGCAGGGGCCGCTATAAACCGCGCCCGTCTGTCTGTGCTTTGGGCTCCGCAGAGCTTCCACTTCCCGCTCTTCATGACGATGCTACACCTGGCCGTGATCTTCCTGTTCTCTGCCCTGTCCAGGGCACTGGTTCAGTGCTCCAGTCACAGGGCCCGCGTGGTGCTGAGCTGGACGGACTACCTCAGGAGAGTAGCTCCCACAGGTACGGGGCTGGGCAGCGGCCCTGGGCAGGCGGGGGCTGGAGGAGGGTCGCTTGGAAAGCCACAGGAGCCTTGTTGTCACAGAGCAGAGACCCTCTCCTCCTCCCCACTTCACTCCTCTCTGCCTACCTCCCCCAGCCCTACTTCTGCCTCTTGTGTCCTCCCCAGACCCCACCACCACACACACACACACACGCACACACACAAAACACACATGCTCACATGCGCAGAAAAGGCCTTCAACGCAGCATTGGTCTTGACCATTTACCCCGAGCCCATTCCTGTCCCAGAGGCAGCCGTGAGCAGTCCCTGCCCTCACCTTGTTACAGTGGGATGAGAAGGGGCACCCTGGGACACACGGGGGAAGCAGCTCAGGCCTGGCAGGGAGGGCTTCCCAGAGATCGAGAGTTTAGCACCTGTGCAGGTCTGCAAGGGAACCGAAAGTGTCAGGGTGCTGGGAACTCGGCGCTGGTGAGAAGTAGAAGGAAAGAGCAGGTGGCAGCGACAGACCCTGCGGCAGCAGGGCCCCCACGAGGAGTGTGTCTTATATCCTGAGGGAGGAGAAGCCACTCGGAAGAGTTGCTCATGAAGGATGACAGGACTGGATTAATACCCTCCGGGGACATTCACAATACCCAGCAAGTGGGAAGCACAGCGCCCCGGCCAGCCAGGACTGCAGTCCCAGTGCTGGAACAGAACCCCCTCCCTTTTTTGGCCAGGAGTTAACCCTTCAGTTGCTGTGAAAGGAAGGCCCAAGGGCCCGAGAGAAAGCCGGGGTGTTCAGGGCAAAGCAGGGGGCACCGGGGGCCTCGTGGAAGTGTTTGAACAACTGGCACACCCATGCCGGCCTGCCCTGGCTGCGTGGTCCGGTGGGTACCCCTGTCTCCACAGCGCTGGCAACGGCACTTGACGTGGGCTTGTCCAACTGGAGCTTCCTCTACATCACCGTCTCGCTGTGAGTAGCGCCACGCCCAACCCCTCCCTCCAGTTCAGGCGCTCCTCTAACCTCTGAGCACCGGGCCTGGGCCTGCTGCTCCGCCACTCTGTGGGCCGGCCCTTGCTCTCAGCCCCTGACTTCCTGACACCCAGCAGCTCCCCAGAAAGCTGACAGCTTTTGCAGTGGACCCAGCTCAGAGGGGTGCTGTGCTTGCCTGCCTGGTGGCCTGGGGAGGCCAGAGGCTCAGACAGCCCGGTGACAGTCATGCAGGGGAGGAAGGGCCCTGGCCAGCACCTGGTACACGCAGCTGCACAGAGGGGCAGGTGTGACAGTGTGTCTCATCTGTGACCCTGTGTTACGGGCGTCCCTGCCTTCTCTCCCTCCTCCCTCTGTCCTTCCTTAACCCAATCTCCACGGAGGGGCAGGCGAATAAGAGGACTCGGTGACCTTGGTGTCCACCCCGCAGCCTTTTCTCTCTGGCGATAGAGGCTCCTGCGTCAGAGATTTCTTCCCATTAAAGGTCACGTATCAGCCCAGATGCCTCAGGCCGCCTTCCTTTGGTCTTTCGTACTCAGGTTGCCCAGCTGCCCCCAGGGAAGTCAGAGGTCCCACAGCCTCCTGCCTTCTGCAACATAGGCCATGAGCACGTCTCCTGGTGGCAGGCCTGAGTCCTGGCCCCCAGCGGTGGTGCATCATGGGTAATCTGTCCTGCAGGTACACGATGACCAAGTCTTCCGCTGTCCTCTTCATCTTGATCTTCTCTCTGATCTTCAAGCTGGAGGAGCTGGTGAGGCCCCAGCTCCCCTTGTCCCTCCTACCCCCAGGGATGCTAAGGATAAAAAGGGGTGTCCAAGCAGTGGCTCATCACTGTATGTGACAGAGGAGACCAGCCCAGCCTGGCAATAAGTCCTGTTGCTGAGGAAGGACCTCGGACAGGCCACTGCTGAGAATACTTAGCAATCGACGTAGCATCACGACCACAAGAATGAGGGAAAGAGAAAGGGTCAAGGATAGGGGCCAGGAGGAAGGGGGGCTTGGGGGCAGTCGCCCTTTGTTTGCTAGGTCCAGGGCACCAGGGGGTCCTCCCAGGGACCTACAGCAGCTATAGGAAAGCACTTCAGAAGTTTAGGTCAAATAGGAATGCTGGGTACATGTCCACTGAACGTCAGCCCTGCCTGTATGATGGGGAGGAGCTGACCTGGACCCGTGAGGTGGCAGGGAGAAGGGTTCCTTGTTCCAGGGTCAGCCAACATAGCTGCCGAGTCCGAGCTCCAGGTTTGAGGAACTCAGGACCCTGCAATCAGTTACCACTGCTCCCCATCCTAATAGCGTGCAGCCCTGGTCCTGGTGGTCCTCCTCATCGCCGGGGGCCTTTTCATGTTCACGTACAAGTCCACACAGTTCAACGTGGAGGGCTTTGCCTTGGTGCTGGGGGCCTCATTCATCGGTGGCATTCGCTGGACCCTCACCCAGATGCTCCTGCAGAAGGCGGAACTTGGTGAGAGAGAGGGGCCCAAGAACCAAGCAGGGTGGGGTCAGGCTGGGCCAGGCCTCATGACTGACCCCTGTCCCCATTCCGCAGGGCTCCAGAACCCCATTGACACCATGTTCCACCTGCAGCCACTTATGTTTCTGGGGCTCTTCCCTCTCTTCGCGATATTTGAAGGTACGCTGGGTTGTCCATCTTGGGAGTACCCCCCACCCCTGCTCTGAGCCCAGCACCGTGGTAGCTGCAGGGGTTACAGAGATCAAATATGGGTCCATCCATTGGCAGTGCCTGGTTTAAGGGCTGGACAGACATTAAACCAAATGACTGGAATCCAGCATGAAAAATGCTTACAAAGAAAGTGTCTATAAAAGACAACAGACCAGGGCAGCCCAGGTGGCTCAGTGGTTTAGTGCAGCCTTCAGCCCAGAGCGTGATCCTGGGGACCCGGGATTGAGTCCCACGTCGGGCTCCCTGCATGGAGCCTGCTTCTCCCTCTGCCTGTGTCTCTGCCTCTCTCTCTCTCTCTCTCGCTGTGTGTGTCTCTCTCTCATGAATAAATAAATAAAATCTTTTTAAAAAAGACAACAGATGATAAAGAGAGTGGATGTGTACAGCCCAACAGGTATGCCAGGGCTGTTCTGATCATTTTCAGCATACCAACTCTCATACTCCCACAAACCCCATATGGCAGTACTGTCATTATGCCCGTCGTGCAGGTCAAAGAAACTAGTAGAAGTAAAGATTACCTTGCCCAACGAGCCAGAATTTGGTTCCAGCAACTGGTTCCTGAGTCCTTCCTCTTAACCATGTTGATGTATTCTTTCTCAGAAGGAGCAGAGGGCCAGGAATTATTCCAGGACGCTAGGGTGGAAAGCCAAGTCAAAAAGACTTCCCAGGCCATGTATTTTGTAGGCTAGATGAGCCTTTGCCAGGCTAGCAGGGGCAGGGCATCAGAGGAGTGGGATCAGTAGGTTCAGAGGGGGAAGTGGGTGGGATGGCCATGGCATAGGAGGCTGGGTAGGAGAGCCACCTGCCCACCATTACCTCCCAGAGAAGAGGAGAGGCGGGGAGAACTGTCTAGGCTGTGAGTGCATGCCTCCTTCCTTCCTTCCTCCCTCCCAGGTTTTGAGATTAGTTTTGTCCCTGTTTATCCTTCTTCCCCGAGTCCCTTCCTTCTGTCCTCAGGGTTATTAAAGAGAATGCTGTCCCACATGCATTTAAGTTTCAGGCAGTGAAGCGTCTCCAACCTCCCTGAGAAAATTATTGTGTAGCCACATTGTCCAGGAAGCTTCTGCTCTGCAGCCTCGTTTTCCTCCTTGTTAACATCTCCCCCTACCCTTACCTTCTGCCCCCTGCACCACACAGCACGCTCCCTCCCGTCCTGGCCATGGATACCCTTCCCCATCTCTGCACACCCTCAGCCGAAAGCCCCGGTAGTTGTCACTTAGCAAAGCTGCATGGATTTAGCTTCTTTAATCTTTTCTGGTAAATTAATCCCCCAAGCGCCTTCATTACTTATGTTGCTCTTTCCCGAATTCCCTTCAATTTGCCAACGCCTTTGCAGTACTGCTGAGCCCAGCACCAGACAAGGTGTCCTACATTGAGAGGCTGTTTGCCTGGGAGGGACTGTCACTCTGCATTTCTTTGGTGCTTCCCTCCAAAAACCTCCCAAGTGCTCGGCCAGCCTCCAGCCCCCACGGGTGTCTCCGCTGTGCCTAGCTCGGGCCCTTTCCTGCACAGACAGACCCACAGAGTCATTCTCTCCAAGGGATAGTGTTGGAGGGCCAGGAATCCTCTGAAAGTCAAGCCAGACTTGGTATGTCGGTGCCCACGTGGTTGTCTCTAGAACAAAGCTTTGCCCTATATTTGTATGTGTGCATTTACTTTTTGAGAACCGTTCATCAAGTTATGCTGTCTGAGAAATGCTGGGCTAGGTGAAACTCTCATTTTATCACCAAGAGGAACAGGCTCCTAAAGGGGGCACATCTCAGCCTAGTCCCACAGCTGTGTGAGGCAAGACCCGGATTAAAGTGGAGAAGGTTTGGGAAGATAAAATGTGGCCCTGTCGTTAGATGGCCCACCTGAAATTCAGAGTGAGGGTTTGCCGCAGTGGCCCAGCACACTGACAGCCATCACTCGATGCGCCACCCCGCCTTTCTTTGGCCCACTACTTACCACAGCTGCCAAGGCCATGTGAAGTCACCCTCCTTCCCCAAGATGGACAGGTGCTCCTGCCTGATTCTCCATCAGCGCCATGCCCTCTACCCTAGCCCAGAAGCTCTCTGGAGGCCATCACTGCTTCCCCAGCTCCCCAAGTATCAGGGTTCTCTGCCTCGTCCCATCCTCGTCCTCTGGGCCACAGTGAATGTGCAGGTGTGTTGGGGCTGGGTCACTGCCACATGCTGGGTCTCCTGTTCCCTGGGGAGGGTGAGGCCCCCAACTCTCTACCTTTGCTTTCAGGTCTCCATTTGTCCACGTCTGAGAAGATCTTCCGTTTCCAGGACACAGGGCTGCTCCTGCGGGTACTAGGGAGCCTCTTCCTTGGAGGGATTCTCGCCTTCGGTCTGGGCTTCTCAGAGTTCCTCCTGGTCTCTAGAACCTCCAGCCTCACTCTCTCCATTGCTGGCATTTTTAAGGTGCAGACTTGGGGGCGGCCCCAGTCCTGTCTTACAGTGCATCCCAGCTCCTAAGCCCCAGACCCCAGCAGAGAAGAGACAGAAGTGCCTGATTAGGGTGCTGTGTGCCTTGGTCTTGTCTGAAGCTCCCTCCTATGGTGGCTGCAGCCCTGTGGGGGAGGAGGGGAGTGGTAGTCATCCCCCCGTTCACAGATGGGCGGCTCCTACCCAAGGATACAGCCAGCAGGTGGCCGAGCTGGGATTCTGACTCCACTGGGCCTGGTTGCATTCTCGTTTTACCATGAATGCCCGCTCTTGGTCATTTGGCAATGGCCTGGAGCCATGGGTTGACAAGCCCCATCCAGACTCATTGGGAGAGTTCTGTGATTGATTGGTGATGTCTGCTATGATCACAGCAAGGGACAATACTAGCATGTGTGCCGCGCCGTGTGTTTGCCTGTTTTGCCTTTACTGTTGCTAGACCGCACACATGCCTGTGCTCTCAGGCTTCCCCGTCCCCTGCCACCTCTTACCCCATCCTACTCCATGCTCAGGCCCATGGGGGCAGGGAACAGTTTCTCCTTGATTAGACAGGCACTGATGTTGAGCAGTGTTGCCTAAACCCAGAACCGTAAGTCTCCCCAAGGGGCTTAGGAAGAGGCGTGAGCTGTGGTTCTCAGAATGACTCATCCCACCAGTGCCGTTTGCAGCCACTGTGTATGCAGAACCCTGTGGCCGTTGTGTGTCTTGTGGAGCCTGGTGTGATGCTGTATTCTCCTGTGGCAGCGTCGGGCTCTCCATTGTGGGTGCCTTCTGGAAGCACAGCTGTCCGTTACTCCTGTGGACATGGCTGGGGGCTGAACCCCGTGCTCCCTGTCCTGGGTTTGCTTTGCCTTTATAACCCTGACAGAACAGTGTGCAGAGCACCTCCCTTGCTGCATCTTAGTGGCACACAGAGAGAAAAGCAGGCCTGGCCCCCTGAGCTGAGGGAAACCCCCCTGGGCTGCTGGCCCGCCCACACACCCAAGCCTCAGGGGTTTGGGCAGCTCAGGCTCTCCCTATGGTCATGCCCCTGCTGTCCACCCTCCTTGCAAAGGAGCCAACTCCTCCTCCTGATGACTTCCCCCTTCCTGCCCCTCTGCCCTCAGGAAGTCTGCACTCTACTGCTGGCAGCTCATCTGCTGGGGGATCAGATCAGCCTCCTGAACTGGCTGGGCTTCGCCCTCTGCCTCTCAGGCATATCCCTGCATGTCGCTCTCAAAGCCTTGCACTCTAGAGGTAACCAGAGCCCCTTCCAGAAGCCTCTTTCCTGATGACGCTCTCATTGTGACTCAGCCACTCTGATCTCCCCTCCACCTGGCCCTGGGTCTGCAACCACCCAGCCAAGAAAGGCAGGTGGCCCTCAACTTGCCCAGAGCAGTTCCAGCCAGGTGGCTCTCTGCAGCTGCCTCTGTACTGGCTGCCCCTCCACCAGGAAGTGAGCCTGGTGGTTCTATCTCCAGGGAGAGGGGGGGAGTAGCTAGGGCCCAGGTGACTCAACATACGCATCAAAAGATACCCAGAAAAAAAAAAAGATACCCAGAAAACCACGATTGGGTTGACAACTGGTTTCTCTCTGTCCCTAGGTGGTGGTGGCCCTAAACCCTTGAAGGGGCTGGGCTCCCACCCCGACCTACAGCTGCTGCTCCGGAGTAGCCGGCCAGAGGAAGATGACAATGAGGAGGAGGAGGAGGAGGAGTACTTTGTGGCCCAAGGGCAGCAGTGACCAGCCGGAGACCAGCTGGGAACCAGGCTGCTCCCAAGCCTCACACCTCACACCAGCTTAGGGACCCAGGTGGCTCTTCACAACAGCTGGGGAGCAGTGGGCCAGGATTCTCCTGGGCTGGGCCTTGGGGAGCACGTGAACACACAGCCAGGCTTGGTCAGGGAGCTGATGGAACAGAGGGGCTGGGCACCAGACCAGAGCAGGGCCCAGGCCACGCTGGAATCACAGCGAGACAAGGGAACGGGCTGGTCTCAGCTGCTTGCCAGGCTCTGCCAGCCAAGGTGATTTCCTAGGGCAGAGCAGGAGAGCAGGTTTCTAAGGGGTCTGGGTTTAGACTGCAGCGCAGTTGGGAAGGGGAGATGGAGAGGCTGGAGCCTCATCACCTGGAGAGCGTCTTTTCTCAGAGAGCAGATCTATTTATAGTTTGGAAATAAAGGATTTACAGTCCACTGACCACTTCGAGTTGCCTGGAGGTTCGGGGGGCGCAGGAGGGGGCGGTATGGGCTGTGCTCTCCCCTTCTTTCCCTGCCTAGGGCCTTCTTCAGATGACTGGTCAGACTCTGAGCTTCCTGCACCTCTTGGGTTCCTGTTTGAGCCCCAGTGCCCTCTCGCTCACCTGCAGGCAGGAAGAAAATGGCTATGGAGCACCGTTCTGGGGCTTTTAGTGCTTTCACAGCCTGGGTTTGAGTTCTGTCACTTACTAGTTGTGTGACCTTAAGCAAATTACTTAACCTCTCTCTACCACAGTATTTGTATCTGCGAAATGGGAATAATCTCAGTTGTTCGGAACATGGAGTCAATATGGGTAACAGATTCAATTATATATAAGTGTTTGCAAATCATTTCAACAAGCGTGGAACCAGACCATAAATGAGTGATGGAACTAGGATTCACAGCCAGGTCTGTGTGCCAACCTAGGCCCGTGGAGCACAGGTGGAATGGCTTACGGGCCTCCGGGCCCTGAGCTTTCTGCTCACCTACGTTGGACCGGCCACGAGCCCCTCTACCTGCAGTCTTTATAAAATGGGAAGGCTGGGCTGAGATCTGGCTCTGAGGTGCCAGGATCCCTGAAGCCTGGCCTGCTCCTGCGAGCTGGCTCCCCTGCTGACTCCCCCGCGGGAGGCCAAGTACTCCCAGGCAGAAGTGCTTTTAGGCACTCACAGCAGGTGGCGCCATTGCACCACGTGGTGCCCCGGGCACCCCCTCGGCCAGCCAGCCCTCACGGTACAAATCCAGGCTGGGGTCCTTGGAAGAGGACCGTGGAGTCTTAAGGTGGGGACCAGGGTGGGGCTTGTTATGAACTGTTCTAATCACATTGGAGCCACAAAAGCTCACTCTGTTAAGCCTAGGAAAATAGTTCTACTTTAGAAACAGGTCAACAAACTTCTGTAAAGGGCCGGATGGTCCCTGTCCGCCCTCCCCTCATAGCAGGAAGGCACACAGGCACAAAAGGTCATGGCTCTTCCATGGAAACCTTACTTACAAAAACAGGATTCTGCTTGCAGGCTCTAGTGCCAACCCCTGCTGTGGAAGAACCTTAAGAATGATTGAGACCCACTCGCAGTCTTCCAGCTGGAGAAACTGAGGCCTAGGAGGGGGACTGACTAGCCTGAGGACCCCAGATCTCCAGGCTCAGGAGGAATTAGAGCGAGATCTGTGTCACAATGCAGACAGACTTCCCTTTGAGAATGGAGGTTAGACACCAAGGGCTCCCCTGAGGTGGGGCCTTATCTTTGCCTGCACCTCTGCCCCCCCATGGATTTTTCCAGCTCAGAGGCCAGGATTAGAGGAAGCTCATGTGCTCCACACGCTCCACACCGGAGGAAGTGGGGAGAGCCAGCAAAGAGGAGGGGCCGGGGCCTCCTGCCTCTGCAAGAGAGGCTGCTCCTGGGCGGGAGAGCCTGCCACAGCCCCGCAGGCTCAGGTGGATGAGAGCTTCCTGTCTGCTCCCCCCACCGTCCCCCCTCTCCCCGCACACGGAGTAAGCACTGCTGTCTGGTGCAGTAATTACAGGGTGCAGAGCCAGGCCCGCACCGCCCGCATATTGGGTTCAATGACAGCCCCTCACTTAGCAGCAATTACCAGCTAAGCCTGGAGGAGGTCCCCCTCTCCTCCCCCACCCAGCCCACCCAATCCCCTGGCCTCCCAGGCCAGACAGTGGCCACTCTGGGCTGCGAGCCCCAGAAGCACCCATGCCATCTGCAGCCATTGCATCTCACGGCTGCAGCGTCGCCATGGCAACTTGGTGCTTGCACAGGTTGAGGGAAGCTGAGGATGTGACTTGTCTCTCTAAGGCTGTGGCGTCTGTCCCCACGCAGCCTCCCAACTCTGGGGCTTCTGCAGAGGAGGGAGGAAGGAGGGCTGACCTGCAGGTTCAAGTTTTAAGTGCTTACATGCCCACCGTCTCCCCCAGGGCCTGCAGTGGAAAGAAGGTTAATGCCCCTGATATATGAGGATGTCTGCAGTTGGGGTCAAGGTGTGGAGGAGAAGCCGCTGGGTCTGCCTGTGGGGGAGACCCAAGACAGGAGCAGGACCGAAATGCCTTCCTCTTCATTCTGGTAGCCTTCTCTGCCTGGGCTTGTGGGGGCTACCCCCATCTGGTTCTGCTCCTTGCTACTAAGAAAAACCTGAAAATCCCAGTGGCTGGAGAGTGGAGTCTCTTGGCACCAAGAGAATTGTCTTTGTGGTACTTACTTTCTGTGTTGAGGAAATGTTAATGTTGTCTGAGAGGAGTCCCCATCCCCAATCTATAATCCAGAGGACAGGGCAGCCCAGGTGGCTCAGCGGTTTAGTGCCACCTTCAGCCCAGGGCATGATCTTGGAGACCCGGGATCGAGTCCCATGTCATGCTCCCTGCATGGAGCCTGCTTCTCCCTCTGCCTGTGTCTCTGACTCACTGTGTGTGTATGTGTGTGTGTATTCTCATGAATAAATAAATAAAATATTAAAAAAAAATCCAGAGGACAGGGTGGGGACTCCCAGGGCATCCATTTGGGTCGACAAAATGGACCACTCAGCGACCACTGGCCACGTGCTGGACGCTGTGCTGGACGTGGGTTAGGGATGGGTGTCCTTGGAGAGAGAGTAAACTGGGCCCTCTCTCCCCCTAGCCCCAGGGAAGTGTGGAGGCAGGGGCCAAGGGATCTGGGGAAGAGATCAGGCACATTCCCTGGCCTCCCCAACTCCAGGTTATCTGTCCCCAACAACCCAGCGCAGTAGGGATGGATTGTACCTGTTTCAGAGCTGTGGAAACTAAGCTCGTGGAGGTTAAGCACCTCAATGATACAGATCAGCCTCCGGACCCCACCAGACTTGGATTTTCCTCTCCTCTCGGCCCTGTGATGAGGTATGTGTCTTGGGTGTGTTGCTGATCCCCTCTGGGCCTGTCTCCTTGTCTGTTAAGAAGGAATAGTAATAATCCATATCTCTGAACGAAGCTATTGTGTAGATGAAATAGACTCACATACGTAAAACAGCATAGCACTGGGGACATAGTGACCACGCAGCAGATGTCAACATCCAGGGTTTAACATCACTTGCCGGGTGATGAAGCAAGGGAGAGGCGCCAGCACTGGAGCCCAGGCCCTTCAAACCATCCTGCCTACGATGCCCAGCACAGTGGAGACACTTAGATATTTGATCTGTGAAGGAATTTCCAAGAGTGGAAATTAAAGTGGGGATTTTCCAGGTTTTGGGGACCTCAGTCTACTAAATGATTCCCCCTGCAAGAAAAGGCTGCCCGCTCCCCATCCCCAGCCGGCACCACCCATTCCTGCTGTCCCCCCAGCCTCCCAGCCATCCCCTTGAGCCTTCACCCTAACCACGCAGCCCTGACATCAACCAGGGCCCTTTGCCCCTGCTTTGTAGCAACCAATTAGCTTGACTTCTGTTCCCATGGTTATTTACAGCTTCGTTGGCAACTAGTACATTTCCCAGAAACAGGCCCACAGTGCTGGTCCCCCTGGCATCATCCCTCTGGCAGGACTGCCCCTTTCTCCTGGGTGTCTGATGAGGACTCTCCTGCTGGGACAACAGAAGGACAGACCAGAGAACCAAGAGGAAATGCACTAAGATGTATCAAGTAACTGTTCCTAGGGCGTCCACCATGCCCTCTGCCCAGTGAGAACTGCTAGAGGTACAGAAGTCATTAAGACACGGTTGCTGTCCTCAGTGAACTTCTGCAGGGCTTTTTAATCCACTGGGTTCCCTGGGAAATAGACACAGAGCTGGAGATCAGTGTGGAGGACCTTGTTTAGAAAGTGCTCTGGGAGGGGGGGGGGACACCTGCAGAGGGGAGGAGAAGGAGATGGGTTTGGGCAGGGGGAGGAGTCCAGCTGCGAGAAGGTCCTGACAGAGAGCTCTGGAGAGGGGATAGCCCTTCAGACTCATCCCACGTTGGGGTGAGAGATTTGGACTTTTGCACTTCCACATTGATCGGTCACTGGCAGTGGGCCTACCCTGAAAGAAGGCATGGCTTTGTGTGAGGCAGTTGCCTTCCAATTTAGACAATCTCCAAAGAGGGCTGACTCTTGAGAGCTATCTTCCAGCCAAGATCCCAGTAGCTGGGGCAATCAGTCTTTCAATCCCAGAGGGGGATCTGAGCAGCCCTTCATAGCATCCATCACTGCGAGGGCCATAGCCTGACTTCAGCTGACTTCAGAGATGACCAGAAATCTTTGAAGAGGGAAGCAACATCACATGTATGTGCATATATGCATTTTTCTGGGGGAGTCTCTTTGACCTCCAAAAGAATAAGAACTACTGGTCTTGGGAAAGCCAAGCATATGCAAAACTTTAAAACAACATAATCAGAGATGCAAACTATAGGTACTCAATAAATAGGAATGGGTGGATTGATGGATGGATGGATGATGGTTGGATGGATGGATGGATGGATGGATGGTGAATGGATGGATAGGTAGATGGATGGATGGATAGGTGGATGGATGGTTGATGGATGATGGATGGATGGATGCCATAATAGAAGAATGTATGGGAGGGACAGAAAGGGGAGTGACCAATTCTGCCTGGGGCAAGAGGAGAGCAAAGATTCTCAGGAGGAGCTGACCCTTTTGAACAGAGTCTTGAAGTCTAGAAGTTGCCAAGCTGACAAAGGGAGAAAGGCTATCAGGCAAGGGAAAGAGCAGATGCAAAGACACAGAGGTATGAATGATTTCCTTCCCTCTTGCGTCCACCACTAGGGGTCCAGGTTATTAGCCACCCATTTTCCAGATGAGAAACAAGCTCTGAGAGGCCAGGTGACTTGCCCAAGGTCACTCACCTAGCTCCTCATCACAACAAGGAGCCACGGCCACCGGGACTCACACCTCCCAGGGCCGGCTGTCCACAGGGTGACCCCCTGGTTAGAATGCCAACAGTCTCACTACCCTCTTGGGACTAGACCCCTCTGGTTAGGGGTGTCAAAAATGGCCCTGGACTGGCAGAGGGGCTGGCATGGGGCAGCCTCCCGCTGGCAATATTTTGCTCTGGGAGGAATCCCCCACTGAGCCAAAGCCTCCCGTCCTGTTCCAGGGCTGCCCCATGAATTAAACATGCCCCCGTGGTTAACTCGGTAATGCTTTTATTAATAGTTAATTACTCAACGCGCACTGGGGAAATGAGAGTCGCTCAGGCCTCGTAAATTAAGGCAGTGATCTTGTGAAGGAAGCCAATAGGAGTTCATTACCCAGCCCCTCCCGCCGCTGCCCCTCCGGGCTTGCCACTTAGCGGAGCTAAACGAGCTGTGCGCTGAGGGGGGACAGGGCCTCTGGGTGGAGGTGGGAGGCAGAGGGGGCTCTCTCCCTCCCCTGGTGTCCGCGGAGGGACCGGCCCACGGACTGAGGTGTCCCCCAGGGCAGTGGCGCCTGGTCGTGGGCCTGTGTTCCCTGTCACTGCTGGGGACCCCCAGGGGGGTCAGGCGACCTAGGCCAGGGTGGGGCTCCCTCAGCCCAGGCCGAGAGGAGCAGAGCCCAGGCAGCCTCGCAGCCACCCTCCCCCACCGCGGCCTCTTTCACAAATGCCCAGACTTCTAGGTTTTTGTTGTGGCTGAAGCCAATTTCCCGTCCTGATTTTGCAGCTGAGCTGGATAAGGGGCCTGTTCTAACCTGGTTTGGCTCTTCTAAATTTAACTTGGCCCGTGTATTGTCTCCCAGGAGATGAAGCCCCTCTGTTTCTCTTCCTGGGAGACTGGAGCCAGCACCTGCTCTGAACCTACTATGTGCAGGTTCAGATAAACCGTTGTGATTTATCCACATGAGCTGTCATGTTTAGCCCTGACTTTGAGCCAGAGACACCCCCGACTCTGGGTCTCCGTTTCTTTATCTGAACACAGAACGATATTACCTGGGTCAGGAGTATTCCATGAGGGAACAGGAGAGTGCCCAGCACTGGCCTCATGGGGGGAAGGCTCTCTGAGCGGCAGCCACGATCCTCCCCAACCATGTGCCATCTTACAGATGAGCATGTGAGGGTTTACATACGCGCTTTGTCTTACCTGAGGATCCAGAACTTCACAATGCCAAATTTCACCACTTTCCTTCAGTGGAGGCAATGTGGGGAGCCAGTCACCCCTCTAGAAGACCACATCAGCCAAGTCCCAGGAAAAAGATCTGGGAAAGATCTGCCCTTCTGTCCCCAGGTCACAGAGTCTCACTAAGGCAGTATGGGGTGGGACCCAGGAACATGGGCTCTGCAGTGGAGCCGGCCCCAGTCCAAATCCTGCCATACCAGCTAGCTGTCACATCAGCCCCTTGAGCCTCAGTTTCCATTTCTGGCAAAATGGGTTCATGGTAACATCTACCTTCTTGTGAGGCCCTAAGGATTTCTGTTTGAAAGCGTGTGGCACCCAGCAGCATTCTCTCAGAGCTCCCTGCACCTGGGTTTCTTTATATGTAACCTGGGAAGAGCAAAATCCCTCCCTCACTGGCTTGTTGGAGGCCCCACAGAGATAATGGGCATCAGTGGGCCTTACCAGCAGGAAAATGTAAAATAAGAGGAGCTGCTGGTGCTAATGGTCAAGGTCCCACAAAGGCAGGGTTTTTAGGAGAGCCTCGGGCGGTCAGACACTGCCCCGGGTGGATGCAACGACCTCTGGCCTGATGAGGACTGTCCTGGGTCAGGTGATGCAGAGGGTTGGGGACAGATTGCCTCTGATACACACGCTGCCACCAGCTGCTTTGCACACAGAGACCAGCCTCTGCAGTGACCCCCAAACTGCCAGAGCCACAGGCAGGCAGAGTCTGAGGCGGGAGATTGAAGCCTCCCCCGGTTAGGGCGCACGAGTCACTGAGGAGTGCGGCTCCAGGTTCATATATAATATGTAGCGTCAGATTTAAATGTCACTGCTGCAGGCGGCTGACCCGGGTTCCCACACAATGGGCCGCCAGGGGCGCCTACGCCGCCTCTTCATCTTCCTGGCGGTAGCTGACCAAAGGGAGGGGGATTTGGTTTCTTAAAAAACTAAACAGTTGTTGAGCACTCTGGCGTTGCCTGGGCAACAGCTGAGGGGGAGAGAGAAGCATCTTATTGTTTAAAGTTATTCTTGCTCGATTTCAAAGGGCTGCTATGGAAAAGACCGCATTCTCCAAGCAGCCTGGCTGGTCCCCTCTTCCCCCTGCCCGGCTCCTGCCCTCCCTCAGCCCCAGCCCCGCTTCCCAGCCAGAGGTCATGGCCATGCTGGACATCAGGGCCCCAGAGACAAGTCCCCTCCTGGACTCTGTGCTTTCATACCCAGGCCCAGTGGAGCATGTGCAGAATAAACACACCAACAACACACTGGCAGGGAGGACCGGCCCTTTCCCCAGCCATGGGGCTGCTTTCACAGCCCTCCTTGACCTGGGCATACAGACATCAGTGGGCTCAGTGACTTAGGAGTAGTAAGCTTGCAGTAGTGCCTGAACTTGGGGGGAGAGGGTCTTGGCCATGCAGCTGATTCCAGAGGTGGGCGTCTTGGTTTTCAAGCCCAGACAGGGGCAAGATAAAGGTGGCTGTGCTGGGTCGTTGCTTGGAGGCCACGGCTGAGTGTAGCCGCCAGGATTATTCAAGACCAGACCAAGTGGCATCCCACGGCCCTCTGCCCCCCATGCGACATGCTATTGGCATTGTTTACTCTTCTTCCTTCTCCATGAGACTGTCAACTCCCTGACAGCAGGGCAGCATCTATTCATCTCTGTGTATTCTTGTGAGTGTCTCAAATCCTTTCAGGACCAAAGCAAATGCTGGAAAGTCAGATGAGATGTACAGATATTTTTAATTTAAAAATGTTTAGCTAGTAAAAAAAAAATGTTTAGCTAGTGAACACATACACATGAGGCAGAGTTCAAAGGGTTCGAAAGGAATAAATACCCATGTTTCCTGATGCCTAATCTCCCTCCGTGAGGAAAGTCATGGTTTCCAGCTTCTGATGTAGCCTTCCAGAGATACTCTGCTCACCTAGAAGTAAATAGGCATCAAATAAAATATACTATTCACATCTCTAACTCCTGTGTCTAGCACAGGGCTCAGTACACAGAAGATGCTTGATAGAAGTTTGTCAGATACGTGGATGCATAGACAAACGGATGGATGGATGGATGGGTGGATGGATGGATGGATGGATGGATGGATGGATACATGGATGCACAAACAAAAGGATGGATGGATGGGTGGATGGATGGATGGATGGATGGACAGATGGGAAGATACGTGGATGGATGGGCAAATAGAAAGATGGCAGGTGGGTAAGCAGGTGCAGTTCCTGTACTGTTCATTCTCTTTTTCCCCAGATAATCTGAATTGCCCCGTAAGAATTTCCTTGACAGAAAGATAGAGGCCCAGCATCAGACATGTTGAGCCTGAGGGGCTTGTGTTATTCAGATGGATACATGCAATAGGCAGTCGTGTTGTGGTTGTATCAGGTGGGAATTTTATTCTGCTAATAACAGAGATCCAACTGCAGTGGCTTAAATCCACAAAGGTCTTCTTTTCCTCATGATGAGAAGTTTTGATAGAGGTTCCGTCTTCAGGGATATCAGAGTTGAGGTTACTGTCATGTCTTTGACCTTACCTTCATGGTCTCTAAAAAGCTGTTGGGGGAAGCGGCTCCAGCCATCACTACCAGGGGGAGCCAGCATAAGCTAAAGTGCACAGACGTGAGAGCTCACGGCTCGCTCTGTCTAAGGCCTGATGGCTCTCACCTCAAAATATTTCCAGGATGGAATCACCTCTCCCACTCCCACCCTGGTCCAAGACGTCACCATCTTCCTCCTGAAAGACAGCAGAGGCCTTGCTCCTGGTCTCCTGTTCCCCTCCGACCCACTGCTCAGTGCTCATCCAGAGTAACCCCCTAGTCAATAAATTGGAATGCATTGTCCCCTACAGTAGCTTCCCACACCACTCAGAATGAAACCCCAAGGCTCACCAAGGCCTGTGAGCCCTTGCTTGGTGCGGCCCCCACCCTCCCCATCCTCCACCCTGGTGGTCACTTTGCTCCAGCCACACTGGCCTCCTGGCTCCTTCCCACTCAGAGCCCTTAGACTTGCTGCTCCCCTGGCCCCCTGCCCCTGCCCAGAATGAACTTCACTCAGAACTTTTGTGTGGCAGCTCCTCTGCCTCCTTTGGGTCCCTGCTCAAATATTTCCCCAGAGAGACCTCCTGACCCTTCTACCTACACTCTGCCCCTCTGCATCATTCTGTACTCAGAGACTTAACCCATCTGGGAACATGAGTCCTTTGGCATCTAGTGAAGCCTATGGACCCCTTTACAGAATAACATGTTTTGCGGTGTTTTTTTTTTTAAAGATTCTATTTATTTATTCATGAGAGACAGAGAGAGAGAGAGGCAGAGACACAGGCAGAGGGAGAAGCAGGCTCTCTGCAGAGAGCCCGATGTGGGACTCGATCCCAGAACCCCGGGATCATGCCCTGAGCCAAAGGCAGATGCTCAACCACGGAGCCCCCCAGGCGTCCCCAGAATGATGTGTTTAAATGTGTAACAGAAAATACATAGACTCACAAAGGAAGTCAATGATATTGAAATAGAGTTTTCAAAATATTTACAAAACAAATGTGTGATAGAGTACTATATGTGCTTCTTTATTAACGCATTACATAACAAGAGCTAGCGGCAGTTCTATTAACTGTCACAATTTTGAAGCAGTGATGAGTATCAATGATATTTTGAAATGTCGACAACAACTGTAATGTGATAGGAAATATCTGATTTCTGCTGGTGACAAAGTCACAGGCATCGCTAATACTCCTGCAGTGTGTTGCCAACATTTATAATTGGAGAGAAATGCTGTATTTCAGTGAGAGGTTAGTGAAATAAAAATGTAATTTTCCCCCTTTAACTTCACTGACCCCCTGAATTCTGCCTATGAATTCCTTGGAGGAGTCTGGTTTGGTTTTGTTTTGTTTTTCTTAAAAAGCCCCTCTCTCTGTCTGACATTACACATTTGTTTGTTAACTTGCTTTACTGTCAGTTCCTCCCAGGAGGGCAGAGATTTTTATCTGTTGTGTTCTCTGCTGTATCTTCAGTACCTAGAACACTGCCAGGCACCGAAGTGATCAAGAAATATTTTTTAAAATAAATGAGCAAGCAAGGGATGAGGCTGGAGAGACAGGGTGGCTGGGGCCAGAGGTGAGGGGCCTTGAATGCTGCACTCAGGAGTGTGGCTGTGACCGGTGGCCAGGGTGTCAGTCACCCTGGCAGGGGAGATGGGCCAGGGAGAGGATGAGGCTGGCTGAGCCCACCTTCCAGAGGCAGCCTTCTGAGGGAGGCTCAGGTGTAAACTGCTCTGCATCCATCCTGAATGTCAGCAGTCACTTCACTCCCTGTCCCCTCCTTCCGGCCTCCCTGTCTATTAGATGGAGACCTTGGAGAAGCTGGGCCAAAGCTCTGCCATCATTCTTCAGCGTTTCCAGCAATGATGGTGCGCTGAGGGACAAGGACAGGGCCCCGGGGGAGGCGGGCACAGGGGTGGGTGGGGAAGGAGAGGCCCAGAGGCTCCTGACCCGCCTGAGGGGATGCCTCATTGGCAGCTACTGCAGAGGAGCCTGTTGTGTCAGACCCTGGAGGCAGGGAGAAGACAGGTCACCCCTCTGAGACCGAGGCTGGCTATTTGAGGTCACGGTTTTACAGCGGCCCGAGAATAGGGGGAAATAGCAAATTTCTGGAATCAGACCGACTTTGGCCATCTCTTCCTTAATTGCAGGCACTTGAACAGGCCACCTAAACATTCCACACCTCCATTTCCACGTCCCGAAACTGGAGAGAACATTCAGTGGAGAGACTAATGGATCTAAACCAGAGACTCAGTGCGAGGAGCGTGGGAGACACTCAACAAACCACGGCCCTCGTCACTGGTAACATAGCAAATGACTGGACATTGGGACCCAGAGTCCCTCTACCACTAGCATTCCTTAATAATCCGCTCCATCTCCCTGCCCACAAAGGGTGGTAAGATAGAAGCCAATAAGGCAAGAGTGGAAAGAAAAACCAGGCCTGGAGACAGACAGATGTGGGTTCAAATCCAGCTGTGTGACCTTGGGTGAGTCCCAGCGCCTCTCTGATCCTCAGTTTTCTCGTTCATAAAACAAGTATAAGACCGTCTTCGTACAGCGTTGTGAGGGTTACTGGACAAGAAGGATGTGGGACAGGGCCTGACCCCAGGAGGGCCCTCAGTCCACAGAACCCTTGAACGCTGATTGCAGTCCCAGCCCCGGGGCCCGGGAGACAGACCTTGGCGACGGTGCCCGCTTTTGCCCTGCAGTTCACACTTCGGGAATTATGCCCACGCACCCGGCATTCCCAGCGCCGCAGAGTAAACAGGACCGAGTGGTGGAGCCACATCCGACAAACAGGGAGCTCAGGTGGCCACAGAGTCCCAGAAGCAATCTGCTCAAAGGTCGCACAGCCGGCAAGGTTTAGGGCGGGCAAGAAGCCAGGTGTCTCAGCGCCCAGTTGTCAGATCAGCCACTTGGACATTCATTTACTCAACACGTAGCCCCTGAGCGAGGCCTCAGATGCGACTTCTGCCCTCGAGAACCTTGGAGCCTGTGGCCTCAGGGCTCAGAGTCAGGACTCGTTCACACCCAGCAGTGAGAAGGAAAACCCACATCTGCTCCTGGGGGACAGGTCAGGATGCACCCTGAGTCCAGTCAGGGCTCCGTGTGCCCACCATGGGCAGTGGGACGGAAGCATAGCATCGAAGAGAAGAGTTCTCTGCTCTTGGGGATGAAAGGCACTGGTTCATATGCCCAAGGGTAGAAACTAGGATCCTCACATAAACAGGAGCCATAAACATTTTTTTAAAATTTTTATTTATTTATGATAGTCACAGAGAGAGAGAGAGAGAGAGACAGACAGACAGACATAGGCAGAGGGAGAAGCAGGCTCCACGCACCAAGAGCCCGACGTGGGATTCGATCCCGGGTCTCCAGGATCGCGCCCTGGGCCAAAGGCAGGCGCTAAACCGTTGCGCCACCCAGGGATCCCGAACAGGAGCCCTAAAATGAAGAATCCTGTGGCCAAAAGCATTCAGGAATCTCCTGCCACGCTGAGAGCCCTGCTGCTTTGGAACATACTACAGCCTCTCTGGAAAGTTCTGCAGGAAAGAAACCCGAGGCTTCCCAAATGCGCTTGACCGTGGGAACCTTTCTTCCAAGCCACCTCTACGACTTCGGAATATGCTAGAACGGTGGAAAGAACAGTGTCTAGAGTCAGTGCCTAGGGTTGAAAGCCCAGCCTTAGATGGGATTAGAGCTTCCTAAACTGTCAAAACATTATAACCCAGAGGAGGGAGAGTGACTTGCCCGAGGTCACTTACCATCCGACCTAGAATCCTGATCATCCACATGATTGATAATCTGTAAGACGCTCTTGAGGCATAGACTGCTTTGCTTTCCCTCTGACAGGGGTAGGCCTGACAACCTGCTGAATGGGTGTCACTTCAGGTCTACTGGTCCCTATAGTGAGTCCCTTTGTGCAGCTCACAAAAAGGTATCTGCTTCTCCTGAGTCAACAAAATTCCATGTCAGGGCACAGGCATTGATAAAGCATTGTATCGGCTACATTTCAGTCCCCACTTGCCCGCTGGGCCAACTATCCTTGCGTAAGATACAACCTGTACAACTGTACATGGCAACCCTTGTTAGCCCCCTTTCCGTCATTCTATCTCATTCCTTCCACCCTTGTTCCCTTCATGTGAGTGGTGCCCTCCCCTGGGATGCCAAGTTGAAGCTGGCATGGGAACAGTCGTTGGGCTGCACTTCCCAAACCCCAAAGCGGCAACGGCCAAAGGTGCTGACTCAGCAAACTTTAATTTATCTCACAGGCCAGGGGTGCGCATGAAGCAATTAGTGAAATAATGGTTATGTCGCACTAAAAATTATTTATAGAGTCACCATGCACACAGCTGTGATTAAATTAGACAAGCAGGGGGACAGCATCCAAGGTCCAGACTCCAGCCGGCTGGGGCTGAGATGGGGTGGCTCCCCCTGTCCATCCACTCACCCCCTGCCAGCCGGGTGAGCCAACCATGACCCGGGGAGGGATGAGGAAGGTCTGCACGGCCTCGGGCATGGCAAGACGACACGGCCCAGATGGTCTAAGCCACCAGGATCCCAGAACATGAGTAAATCCGGGGCTTTCACACGTTTGAGGCTTAGCAGTCGCCAAGCAGCTTGGCCCCTGAGAGCCCTGGGCCAAGCTGGAAGCCATAGATCCATCCAGCTGACTCCTTCTACAGGTGGCAAAACCGACGGCCAGAGATTTCTTCCTTCTTGCTCCCCCATAGGTGTCAGGAGGCCCAGCCCTGGGTCCTTGGTGAGCCCTTTACCTCAACCTGGACCTCAGTGTGTCCCCTGTGAGTTAGCGTCGGACAGGGCGCTCCTACAGGCGGGACAGATATTTACTGAGCACCTACTGCGTACTGGGCACTGTTCTACAAATATGTATTTATTGTTTTATTTATGTTTATGTGTATATTCTTATTTAGCTCCTCGCATCATTCCTGTAAGGTAAGTATCCTTGTTCCCACTACGGATGGAGACTCTGAGGTTCAGAGAGCTGAAGATGTTTGCCCACAGCCGCACAGCCGGTGAGGGCAGGCTGTTTTCTGAAGGCCCATCAGACTCCAATGACGGAGCGTCGCAGGGCTTTGAGTCTACCGGGGTGTCTTCTGGGTGCCCAGCACTGTGCTGGATGTGATGCTGGAAAAGGATAACAGGGCTTCTTTGACACTGGACACTGAGCCAGACACGGGCCATGCATCATCTCGTCTCGTCGGCAGCCCCTCTTGCACATGGGGAAACTGAGCCACAGAGGGTTCCGTGAGTGCCGCCCAGCCCGCAGCCTGTCTGGGTTTGTGGTGGTCAGCAGGTCTCCATCCCTCACCGCGATGCAGGCAGCCCCCTATGTTGGAGCTGCACACTTGCCCAAAGCCCAGAGCTCCCGGCGCAAGGAGCCTGAGGGGTGGCAGCCAGGGTAGGGAGTGTGGGTTGCGGTTGGTCAGGAGGCCCGCTTGGCTCCCAGCCCAGCCCCTCGGCCACCCCCAGACTCCCATCCCTGGCACTTCCATCCCTCCCCCTCTGAGCTAAAGAGGTTTTGGACCATTTCACAAGAGTCCTAGCCTTGGTCATCCTGTAGCGGCTGGGGCCCTTCTGGGCCTCCCTCCAGACAAGCTCCTGGAGGCTGGGAGGAGCGGGTGACTGAGCAGGGCCCACAGAGTTCCGGCCTCCCCAGCAGCCTTCTCCTCCTCTTCTCCAGCACTTCCGGGGCCTCCCACATCAGCTCCTCTCCCCGAGCAGGTGCCCTCCGTGCAGTCACAGGACCAGCCGAGCTCCAGGGGTCCCGTGCCCGGTGGCACTCCCAGGTCTCCACAAACCTTACCCCTGGGATCCCAAAGGAGGAGAGCAGAGAATTGACAGACGAGCTGGGGGACTCTGATGCCCCCATCTCCCAGGAGGTACCCCCACCCGTGCCCACCCAGGGAGGAAGCTTCGAGACCCCACAGAGTGCACAGTCCCCCTCGCTGCCCCCTGCCACTGCCCAGGATGGCTCCTCACCCCAGTCAGGGCTGGCCTCTGGGTTCTCCCGGCTGCGCACGGGTCCAGTCCCCTCTCCCGGGTCTGTCCTGAGTCGTACTGCTGCCTCCGGCCACTTAGCATGCAGCCCTGGTTGTTCGGGCTGCAGCAACCAAATGAGATTAGCTTGCCCGCTAAAGCAAGTCCCCACTCGCCGCCACCCACGGCCGCGCACCGCCAGCTGTTGTGGCGAGCCTCCCACGGCCAGGCGCGCCCAGCCAGGCCCTGCCACCTCTCCCCGCAGCAAACCTCAAGGCCAGGGGGGCAGTGGGAAGAGGAGGAAGGATCCCGTCCAGCTGCGGAGATCCCCTTCCCCCAACGGACCCACCCAGAGTCATCAGGGGGGTGGGGTGGGGCGGGGGCGGCGCAGAGGGAGACCGACAAGATTAAGGCTGCTTCCTGGCTTCCTAACCCTTGCCGATTCTCCTGCACCAGATCTGGGAGGAGCACCCCGGCCCCTTGCCCTCCCAGGAATCCCCGGAGACCAGCCCAGCTGGGATTCCCTCCATCCCTGCTGCTCTGGGCATGGGCATCAGGCAAGAAGGTCTGCGCCAGCCCTGGGCTTCCCTGTCACCCTCCTGGCCAGGGAAGGGGAGCAGCTTGGCCCCTCAGCCCCAGTCCAGCCCTCGGGGAGCTCCCAAGGGCCTATGAAGGAACTTGGTGAGATTTTCAGCAAGTCTGAGTTTCCAGCCAGGCCCCCTGAGAGGTGAGAGAGGCTCCTGAGGACAGGACTGGGTGAAGGGGTCTCGGAAAGGGGTGCACCAAGGACCCCACCTGGGCTCTTACAGACCGCTGCAGCTGCTTCCCTGGCTGCACCCCGGGCCAGCTTCTCCCTAAGGGCTCTCTACCCCACAGGCTACCTGCCAGGCCAGCAGTGACAAGCTCCTGGGGCCACTCCGGTGGTCCTGAGCCTCCCTGGGGCTTCCCTGGAGCCTGGCAGGGTCCTGCCTGTGAGCTCTGAGCTCTGGCACCTGCTGGCCGGGGTGGCGCATCCCTGCCATTATTCCTTCCACCTGCCAGTCCGGTTGAGGGGGTGGTGTCCGGTGGAGTTGGAGGGTGGCCTGGTGTGAAGGAGGGGCTCTTCCTCTCCTTGCCCGGAGGGGAAGGCCCCCAGGACCCCCTCACCAACCCCACACACCATCTCCTTCCCCAACACCCCTCGCCCTGCCCATCTGCCGACTGCGTAAGGGAGGCCAAGCACCGGCCCTCCCGGAGCCTCCTCCTCCCCAACCACGGATGGGACTGGTCCCTGCCCGCGCCAAGAGGGGCCCCGTGCCTCAAATGAAATCACCACCGGGCCTGCCCCGTGAATCCCAGGGCCACCTGGCGGACTTCTGTGATGGGGACTGAACCTCGTGGGTCTCCCCTGCGCTCGCTGGCCTTGCCCACCAGAGGCTCCGCAGGCCGCTGCCCCAGTGGTGCTGACGCTCCTCAGCCCGGTTCATTCGGACCAGAACTGGTCCCTTCTGGCCTCCGGCCCGGGGCAGAGGGAGGGAGCCTCACCAGGCGCAGGCAGGGGGTGTGGATTAGAAACCGTTGCTTCCACCTGAATTGCCTCCCCCACCCCTGCCGGCTGGCCTCTGCTCCACCACCCCCTTCCTTCTGCTCCGGGTTCCCTCCCAGCCCCACCCCTTCTCCGAAAGCCCCGCTGGGAGAAAGCAGGACTCAGGGATGCGGGATAGAAGCACCACGGAGAGAGGAAAGTGGGGTGGGCAGGACCCCAAGCTCCTGGGGGACCGGCAGGCAGAGGTGGGAGACACGTCCGGCGCTGCCGGCTCCTGCAGAGAGGTGGACCCCACCGCATTCGTTCCCCCACCTGCTCCTGGGCCCAGCTGGCCGGGTTGGTGCCTTCTCCTCCCGGCTGGCTCCACTCCAGCCTCCACCTTGGCGCCTCTGTACGGCCCGGAGCAGGGCCCTGATGGCCAGAGCAGAATGCTGGGCTGCAGCCCACGGGTGCTTGGAAGCAGCCCCAGTGAGTTCCTGGCAGAGCCGGGCTGCAGGTGGTGGGGAACAGGCCTCGGGTGGCCGGGGGCAGCCAGCTGTGCAATCAGGCGGGCTCTCACCAAGTCCAGGTCCAGCTCGAGTGAGCAGGGAGGTGGGCAGGGCCGAGGCCTAGGAGAGCAGAGGGAGGCTGCTGCCTCACCTGTCTCCAGCTCCCCAGGCAGGCTAACTGGGAGTGTCCCGTGGCGGCTCAGCACGAGCCAGGAAACTCCGAGGGGGTGCAGGATTCTCAGCTGGGGGCTGGGACCCAGCCATAACCCTCTTCAGCCCCCGTGGCACAGCCCAGCCGAGCCCTCAGGACTGATGGAGAATCAGAAGCTAAATGCTGCTGCCTCCCCACCCGAGCTGGTCTTGGCTTCCCTTTCCCTGGCTTCCGTCTACAGCCTGGAAGTCCAAGACTCCCACCAACTGGCCTCCGGCCCCTAACCAAGCAGAAGCCCCTTCCCTCAGTCCCTGCCTCCCCCACACCTCCTCCACGTTGGCACCCATCGCTAGGGCAGACTTGGGGTGGGTGGTCATAGGAGCCAGGGAGCCCAGCAGGAGGACCCTGGCCCAGGATCATGTGGCCCCAGACCTTTCAAAGTCACTCGGCCCACCCTCCCCAAACACACACACACACACACACTCACACTTTCTTTTGGATCATTCAGAATGCGTTGGTGAATCTCAAGTTCACATATTATTAGCTCCAAAAACATCTTAATCGAACCCCCATCTTACAGGTGGGGAAATCAAGGCCCACAGAGGGAATGGACTTGTCCAAAGTCACATGACCAAGTAATCCCTCTAAGCCCTGCCAGTCCTTCCCTCCCAGAAGGAACCTTCCTCGAGAGCCCCCACTGTCCTGAAGACTCTCTTCCCAGACTTCCCAGGTCCTCCTGGCCTCCTGGCTCACCTGGGCCTCCCAGACCTGGCCAATGGCAGGGCCCCAAAGTTAATAAATCAAGGTGACTTTGGGGACAAGTATAGGCCTCTTTCTCTCTCGTCCCTCCCATTTGCATAATCCTGGCTGGCAATATGATAATGATGTTTGTTAAAGACAGAGCACAATAAATTAATACCGTTAAGTTGTTGCTGCAAAATGCAAAGCAGGTAATTTACTGCCAGCAAGGAACGGAGCCTTTAAACTGTAATGGATTAACTTTCCCAGCAGCAAATGTGTCCCCCGAGGGAGGGAGTGGGGGAGGCAGGGGCGGGGCTGGGTTGATGGTAGGGGGACCTGCCTGCTTCCCAGCGTGTGGGTCTAAGGTGTCCAGGCCCCAATCCTAGGTCTGCATCGGATGTCAACCCCTTCCCCATTGTACAGAAGGGGAAACTGAGTCCTGAGTGGAGTAGGGAGCTGTAGAAAAACACAGCAAGACCCTGGCAGTGACCCAGGACTCCCTGGGACAGCCCATATCCCTCTGGAGGAGAGGCCTCCAGATGCCTCATCTGTGCACCCACTCTGGTACCCTCCGAAGGAGCCCCTGTTGCAGACCCTTCTCTCTTGATAGTGACTAGAGAGGTCTCACCAGGCCTCATCCCGGCCACACAGGTGACTGAGCCCACAGACCAGAGGGGGCCCAGCCCCAGAGTCAGTCCCAGCCCAGGACCCTGTTCCTCCCTCCTCCAGGGGTGATGGGGTAACAGCAAGTGGGGAAGGATCCTTGTTCAGTTAGGACCCCGGGGAGGAGGATGAGGGAGGCGGACAGTAGGAACGGAGTGCCCAGCCCTGACATGATGTCGCCCCCACCCCAGTTTCCCTAAAACAGGGCCCCCAGGTCCAGGGAGGAGAGGGGGCTGAGGGGGAAGGAGGGAGGGGAGATGAGGAGGGGAGAGGTTAGTTCTGTCTGGGGAAGGGGGCAGGGGAAGCTGGGTGGTCAGTGGGAAGATAAGTTGTGGGAGAGTGGGCCCCTCTCAGGGGCAGTCCCCCCATCCCTGCTCAGACAGCCCTGGTCTCTGGGAGGGTTGCCGCAGCCTCAGCTCGGGGGCGGGCCGCCAGGCGGGTGGGCGGGTCTCGGGGACCCCAGCAGAATTCTAATTTCCCATTTATCTCTGCAGCCTCTCCAGCTATATTAAAGGGGCGATGCTCTGCAGTCAGCTCCCAAGCTAATTGGATTTGGGCCTCCACTCACTCCCGGGCAAGGCAGGGGGTTGGGGGACCTAGGCGGCCCTGACTGCTGCGGGGAGGGGGTGCAGGAGACAAGGAGGGGGGCTGGGCTCAGTGTGGGGGGCTGGGGTCACAGTCCCCACTGTGTGCCCCTCTCTGGACCCTCGCATCCCCTCATCATTTCCTAGGTGTCAGGCACTGTTCCAAGTGTGCTACGACACACACCAGACGGCACCCCTCTCTGCTCCACGGCCCAGCCAGCAAGTATTCTGTTCCACCATACAGTCGAGTAAACTGAGGCATGGGGGTTTTCTGGAACCTTAGGTTCTAGAGAGGAGCGACAATGAATCTTTCAAAGAGCCTGGAGTCCTATTTTTAAAAGCCTAGTTACACTCAAACAGACCCAGAGTGGGGGTGGAGCTCCCCATGCCCATTTCAAAGATAGGGAAACTGAGACCTGTTTCACAGCTACTTTTAGCTTTAGAATTTTGTTTTAGAGAGGGGAGGGACCCAGGAGAGGGAGAGAGAATCTTAGGAAGGCTCCATGCTCAGCTTGGAGCCTAACATGGGGCTCCATCTCATGACCTGAGCTTAAAACAAGAGTTGGACACTTAATTGACTGAGCCACCCAGGTGCCCTAGCTTTAGGGTGCTGTTACTCTCAGGAAGGCTCCCTTCCACTCCCACCCTTGGGTCCGCACACAGGCCGAGCTGGAGAGAGGGCCTCACTTCCTGAGCACAAATTCATTCCCAAGAGAACCCCAAATGCAAGTCATACACATTTACAGGTCCAGGGTAGAGGGACAGAGAGGAGAGAGGAGCCTGTTCCTTGGTGACCCTGGAGCCGGGCAGGCCCTTTAAACACGTGCCACCCCCATTCATTGTCACAACAGCCTCATGAGCCAGCGTGGCTCCTGCGACCATTTTACAGACTAAGAACCCGGGGCTCCTGTGAAGTGCTTTGTGCAAGCTTTCACGGGGAGAACCTGGTCAAGCTGGGCTTCGAACCCAGAATCTGAGCTCTTCACAGCACGCTCTCCCGTGCCAGAGAGAGCCGGGACTCAGAAGTTCCAGTGACCAAGGTCTTGGAACCAGGGCCGGACACGGTGACAGCAGTGAAAGGAGCTCTGGGCTGGGGACCGGGGGCCCTGGGTTTAAATCTCTGCTTGGCCCCAGACTCACTGTGTGAAACTTGATTTCTCTGAGTTGAGCCGCAAAATGGAGATAGTACCAGCGCCAGGCCTGCCGGGTGATGCGTTACAGCAACTGTAAATGAAGTACGGTCGCGGTCGCCGTGCCTGGAACACAGTAGGTGTTCAAGCAAGGCTGGCTGTCATTTCTGTGGACGAATTCACACCAGCATCCGACCGCTGGAGTAGCAGTGGAGGGGGGGACGGGGAAGCGTGGCCTGCTCCACAGTCTCCAACGTTGTCAGAGCTAGAAGCTCTTCCACATGGGGAAACTGAGGCCCAGGCTTGGGACAAGGCCAGGGGCAGAGCCACAACTCAGCCCCGAGTGTGCTGGCAGCCTCCCTGCTCCGGCCGGGGTGATGGTTCTCCTTTCAGTCTCCTTTTGCCTGGCGTGTCCGCTCTGTCTGTCCAGCGTCCCTCCCTAGGAGGCAGCCGGATGGCTGACCCCGGCAGCCCTTGGTCTTCTAGCAGCTCCCAGGAACCAGCCTGCATAAATGCAAAGAGACCCCCCTCTGGAGGCTGCTCTTCCAGTGTCCCCAGTTCAAATGTTAATTTTGCCAGGGCCTGGATAAATCTTCCTGTCACCTCCCACCCACCCAGCCCGAGAGACGACGACGTACATTTCCTCTTATTGAGAGGTGACACTTCCACCCTGAGGTAGTGGCTGTTGATTTCAGGCAGCGCCCAGAGCGGAGTTCAGTGAACAACCAGGACTTGTCACCCCCCATTTTGCCACTCAGTCCTCTTTGAGTCACGGGGCCAGACATCACCACCTGCCCTTCCAGAAGAGGTGTCGGGACGCCCCATCCCCACACTTTCAGCATCTCAGGCCACACCTCCCAGACCCCCAACTGCCGAGCACCTGTGCCTCTTTACCTGAGGCTTGCTCAGGCCTCCAGAGTCCCTGGAAAAGCCGTGGAATAATAACGTCTGGGGAGGAGCTGTTAATTACTGACTCTTCACAGTGGGGCTGCCAGCACCCCAGCTCCCTCACTCTTTGGGGGATAAATACTCCAAGGTGTGAGTTCTACACTGGCTCCTAGAATTCCCTGGTGGAGTTAAGCTCCAGATGTCCTCTGTGATAATGGGATTGATCACGCCCCCCTCATTGGCTGCCTCCCTTTACCCCCCTGCTGCTGCTGCTGCTGCTGCTTCCTAGGATGACATCCCAAACAAACTACTTGCCCTTGAATCCTTTTGCAGGAACCCAAACTAAGATACTCACCAACATTTTTTAGCAGCTCAAGATGTAATGCACTCTAATCAGCAATGGAGATACAATAGAGATCCGACATTTATCAAATGCCTACTACGTGGCAGGACTGTGTATTTCTTGCTCCTAGATCAATTTCTCATTCGAGCTGCAACACATCTCTCGGAAGTCTTATCCCAGTTTCACAGAGGAGGAAACAGATGCCCAGAGAGGTGAAGTGACTTGTCCAAGGTCACACAGCCAGTAACGTGTCAATACCCAAACTCAGGCAGCACACTCCCTCAGCCTCCTCCAGGTAGAGGCAAGAAATGGAGCCAAGGATTCACCTCCAGGTGTGATCAACAGTTTGGATGGGAAAATGTCTTTTGAGGGCTTCCTGTGGGGCAGCTTTCTGCAAGGTGCTGAGGACATTGCAATAAGAAGATGTAATTCTTGCTCTAAAGGGGGCTAGAGCTCTAATGGCGGAGTCAGGTGCAGGAAGACTGTATAGCTGGGCCTGTCCCACTGCACTGCAGCATCTTCCCTACAACACCCTCTTCTTAGAATCTTGGGACATTTGTGCTGGGAGGCAGGCAAGAGATTGTCTGTTTCAACACCTTCATTTTATGGATAAAGCAACTGAGCCCCAAGAGAGATGGGGACTCACCTGAAGTTGTATTACAGGGCCGGGCTCTTGTCTCTGAATTCTGCTGAACATCACCCCTGCCCCCTCCCTGTGCCTTAGTCTTGCCCTGAAATTCCTCAAGAAAGCCAGAGGATCCATCAGGCTTACAAGCAATTCTCAAAACTTAAAGTCAAAGATATATATGTATATATATATATTTTTTTAATGCATAAAATGTTTATATTTCTGTGCAACCTAAGGAAAAAATAAATGTACAGACGTAGGGGGAAAAGATTTGCATATAGCAAATAGGTAAAGGGTTAATAGCCTTAATATGCAAAGAGCTTTTACCAATCAATAAGGCAAAAATAAGCAACCATGGGGAAAGTAGACAAAAGATAGGAGCAGGGGACATCAGTCTAAGGAGTTGATGCCAGAGCTTGGGACTTCTGAGGAGCCTGAGGGTGGTAAAACTGTTATTACTTGTTGAATAAATGCTTATTCATTATTAAAAGATCCATTTGTAGTGTGGGTTACACATTACTGCCTGTTAAACCATTAAAATCCTGGGAGTCCTCCCAGATGCTTTATTTACAGTTACAATCGTAGAAGAAGGTGGCCAAATGCCAGAGCCATGGCCTGGTGGTGGGACCCAATCCCTGCTGGTCCCCCAGCCTTGTGCCTGTGGTTTCTCAGCCCCAAGCAAAATGGCCTTAGAGCCGAGTCGCCCCTACAGCCCGGACAGGGCAGACCAAGGAGAAACATGGCTGGAAAGCCAGGATGCCTGGGCTCAGACCCTGGCCCTCCCTCGATTGTCTGTGTGTCTACCACCTCCATTTTTGGACCTCAGTTTTCCTATCCATAAAATGGGTGGATTGGCAGCAGTGATATCAGAGGTGACTCTAGCACTTTTGAGCTAGCATGTGAGGGGAGGTGGGTGAGTGGCAGGGGGAGATTTGGCACCTACCATCTTCCCTGTCCCCACCTCCATGCAACAGGGCAGCTGCTGACGTCATCAACTAGGACTCAATTAAAGAGCCCTTTCAAGTGACTTAAGACAAAGATGCCACTTTACAGGTGAAGAGACAGAGGCCAGGAGAAGAGCAGGGACTTCCAGGGAGTCACCCGGCCCAGTAAGAACAGAAGCCGGGATCCTGTATGCCTCCTCTGTCTCTCCCTGAAAGGCAAGCAGAGCCCAGAGGCAGCCGCAGAGCCCGCGTTCTGCAGTCACCTGCTCCCTGCCTTCTTGTCCCCATCTCTCAGTCTCCCCCTCCTCCTCCTCGATTCCGTGGTGCTCCGTCCAGCTCAGTGCCATAAGCACCTTGTACTCTGAGAGTCTTCCCAGCCAGGAGACTCCCTCCTCTCTGCTCTGAAGGCAAGCCCGGCCCTGAGTGAGCGCCCCAGGGGACTCTATGCTGCCTGCAGGTTGCTATTAGCCATCCAGTTCTTCAGATGGAGCATTGCCCTCTTCGAGAAGTCCCCAGGAGGGGCACCTGAATCCTACAGAACACCTGCTGTATTTCATCCCGAGCTTTGTATCCTTTATCTTCATGACTCCTCTTCTGTGTGCCCGGTACTGGCGGTGAGGAGATCAGTGTTGGGGACCAGCTTCTGCCACTTACTGAGTGACCCCAGGCAAGCCTGTAACCTCTCTGAGTTTTTCAGTGAACAGCACTTTGTTGAGGGAACAAGTAGATCATAAACGAAACGTGTGATAAGCACAGTACCCAGGACATAGGGGGAGGTCAGTAGAGAGCAGCTGCTGTCATTACCTAAACAATGAGATTCATGTCTACTTGAGGTTCCCTGGGAGGAGGACTGACACACGGCATCTAAAGCATATGGCAAAAGAGCAGGGGCTCATTTAGGACCGTCCTGGCCTGAGACCAAAAATGGCATCAGTGACTCAGACAGAGGCATTCAGCCCCTGTGTGGTCCAGGGGCCCACCCTGGCGGCTCCCAGTGCGCACTGGGGAGATGGCCACCTTGTCTGTTCCCACCTGGGGCCGGCCTTGGGATCTGATCCAAACTGGGGATGCCAGCATCAAGGGTGGGTGGGAGCCCAGAGACCAGAAAGATGCACATGATCAATACTAAGCCAATCTCTTACAAGATTACCCTGGCCTCTGCTATCCAGTCGTAAAGAAAATCACTCAGCACGCTAGGGAGATGTGAAAAATGCCACGGATTACAGTTTGGGATGTTCCGAGTGAGAGTAAGTGAGTCCGGGATTGTTTCCTGCAGTAAATAATTCATCCACTTTAAGTTTCCTTTTTTCTTGCCCGCGCCTTCCCTCCCGCCCCCTCGGTCTCACGGCCTCTCCCGCCAGCCAGCTCGTCTCAAGCCTGATGTCTTCAAGCCTCCCACCCCCACCTCTGTCCAGGGCACCCCCGCAGCCAGCAAGGAGCTCGTAATACAAATGTTTTGAGTCTGTTAATGACACTAATCGCCTTTCACTGATAATTAGTAACGCTGTCAAGAAAAACTTCTTTGTTACCAAGGCTGAGGACCACCCAGGCAGGAGAGCCTACTTGGGGCAGCCACGGGGAAAAGCTGTAGCTACACTGGGGAAGCAGACAGAGCTGGGAATGGGGTACAGGACCAGGAAGGCTCCCTGTGCTGGACTGAGGGTAGTCTGGCCGGGGACAGCTCCTACCACAGAGGACCCCGTCCTCTTGCCTCATCTGCTACATCATTCAGAAATGACAGCTTGAGAGGGGGTGGGGGCTGGGGCCAAGCCAGGAGGCAGGGAAAGAGATGGGGCTAGGGATGGCCCCTTGACCACCAATATAGTCACTTCAGGATCCCAGATCAGAAGCATGGATCCACCCCAACCTTAGAGTCAATTCTGAGACCCAGGACACCAGAAATGGCCGATGGCGGGCACCTATGTGGAATCTCTTTGCATCCCAACAGCTGGGTCTGCTGCAGAGGGCCACTCAACAAGCAGACCCTGGCCTGGGGGCTGCTGGGCGCCCAAAGGCACATCAAACTCCCCCCTGATCTCCTGGTACTCATAGCTGGTGTGTGATGAATGACAGCGAACATTTGTTGAGCATTTACTATGTGCCAGGCACTATGCCATGATGCTAACAACTTATGGACAGTCACTGACTCCTCCCAACAATCCTGTGAGGTAGATACTTTTTCAGTCTAAGGTTCATTTTTTATTTTTTTATTTATTTTTATTTATTTTTTTTTTTAATTTTTATTTACTTATGATAGGCACACAGTGAGAGAGAGAGAGGCAGAGACACAGGCAGAGGGAGAAGCAGGCTCCATGCACCGGGAGCCCGACGTGGGATTCGATTCCGGGTCTCCAGGATCGCGCCCTGGGCTAAAGGCAGGCGCTAAACCGCTGTGCCACCCAGGGATCCCTAAGGTTCATTTTTTAAATTAAAAAAATGTTTTGATAGAGACCCTTCTTATCCCCATTTTGCAGATGAGATATCCGAGGCAGAGAAAGATCAAGTAATATGTCCAGAGTCACAACAGGGCAGAACCAGCCATAGACGCAGGGAGCCTGGATCCATACATTGCCCACGTGATTTATTTTTTTATTTTTTAAAGATTTTATTTATTTATAAGAAACACAGAGAGAGAGGCAGAGACACAGGCAGAGGGAGAAGCAGGTTCCATGCAGGGAGCCCGACATGGGCCTCCATCCCAGGTCTCCAGGATCATGCCCCAGGCTGAAGGGGGCACTAAACCGCTGAGCCAACTGGGCTGCCCAGTAGAAGGGAATTCTGAAAGGATCAGGTATGGTGAGCAAAGCACAGAGGCGAAGAAGGGCAGAAATCCAGTGGTCTAGTGATGTTGGAGGGTAAGCAGCAGGTGGGGGGCCGTGAGAGACTGAGCTGGGGAGACAGGAGGGGCTGGATGTCACGCTGGGGCCATGGGGAGCAGCACAGAGGGCCTGCCCTGGGAGGCTCCCTCCAGTGACCGGACCGACCGCAGACTTGGGAGACTGGGGACAGGCCAGGGATCGGGATCGGGCCATGTGTGCTGAGATTGGATGGAGGAGGCAAATTGGGGTAAAGCGGGCAGAACCAGAAGTGGAGGGAGGATAAGAGAGAGGGAGGAGCCCAAGAGGTAGTGCCCCCCAGGCTCTCCAGCAGGCTGGAGGCCAGCTCCTCCCAGGCCCTGCTGACTCAGAGGCTGATAAGGCCAGGAGGGCCCAAGCCTGCAAGGCCCCGTGGCCAAAGGCACCTCAGATCTCCCCATCCCAGCCTCACTCCCCTGGGTAAAGCGGTGCCCACTCCTCTAATGGGGAGATCCTATTAGGCCACCAACTCCTCTTACGCAGCGCAGCGTTGCAGATTCAAGCTACTATCATCTTTCTTGGGGGCAGCTTTCTGGGATTCCCGCAGGCAGACTATATTGTTCCCTCCTCTGCGGTCTCCGAGTGCTTTGTATGTTTGCACAGCTCTGATGATGCTAGAGTGAGGTGTTTTGTTTGTTTGTTTGAGGCTTTTGTTTTGTTTTGTTTTTCAGTCGGCTTGCTGCATTAGCCTGGGAGCTCCTGGGGGGGCAAGGTGACAAGAGATCCCTTGGCATGCATGTGCATTTGCAAATGAGAACAGGTTTTCATAAATGCATTATTTATTTATTTTTATAAATGCATTTTTTAAAGTGAGTCTCTCATTCTAGACTCTGAGTGGTCTGGAACAGTCTCCTGTCTTTATTTTATTTTATTGATCATATAGTAACATTGACCTTTTTTTTTTTTTAAGATTTTATTTATTCATGAGACAGAGAGAGAGAGGCAGAGACATAGGTAGAGGGAGATGTGGATTCCCTGCGAGAAGCCTAATGTGGGACTCGATCCTAGGACTCCAGGATCACGCCCTGAGTTGAAGACAGACGCTCAACCGCTGAGCCACCCAGGCATCCCAACATTGACCTTTTTGCGTGTGTTCAGCTCTCTAAATTAAAGCATATAGATATAGATTCATGTAATCACCATCTGAATGCACCCTGAGTTCACAGAAATGCTATTATGCTATAGATCCCTATCACTTTCTTTCTCTTGTCGTTTCGTGTTTTAAAGATCCATCCACGTCTGGTGCTGTGTACCTGTCTCTTGTACTAACAGCTGTCCAGACCTCCACAGCGTGTCCCCACGTCTTCCTGCCCACTCTGCCAGGGAGGGCACAGGGGTTGCCTCCAACCTCCCTGACCACAGACTTGAACAGGATGAGCATCCCCCAGACTTGAACCTCGTGGACATGCCAAGAATTTCCCTGGGATTTATACTCAGAAGCAGGATCCCTGGGTCCTAGGGTCAGTGTGTAAGTAATGCTCTCTGAATCCCACATCATTCAGGTCGCTCACAAGGATGTCCTAGCCCATTGGGAGATGACAGGCCACACGGAGCCAGCACACACCAACAGGGCTGTTCCAGGTATTAAAATGTTGACACCCTCCCACTCTGGTGGATAAAGAGCTGCTTCTCTGTCTTCTGAGTCTCCTACAGGTTCAGCCCACCTCCTTAACCCCCAGCTCCTCCGGGCTTTTCCTAGGATCCAGTAAGTCATGAGTTATACCCGCTCCATTCTCAACTGTTACATATTTTGAATATCATTCTTCTTATTATTATTATTATTAAAGTTTTATTTATTTATTCATGAGAGAGGCAGAGACATCGGCAGAGGGAGAAACAGGCTCCCTGTAAGTAGCCCCATGTGGGACTTGATCCCAGGACCTTGGCATCACGACCTGAGCCAAAGGCAGATGCTCAACCACTGAGCCACCCACATGCCCTTCATTCTTTTTTTAAAAAAGATTTTGTTTTTAGGTAATCTCTACATCCAATATGGAGCTCGAACTTACAACCTCAAGATCAAGAGTTACATGCTCTATCAACCGAGCCAGCCAAGCATCCCTGAATATCTTATCCAGAACCCCGTGTAAGGAAAGAGCTAGAGAAAGGTCCAGAGGTTGAAGTTCAAGTCCTGTCCAGCCAGTCTCTGGCAAGCCCCCTCCCCTTACTGGGTTCCCACAACATTGGGAAAATTACCATGCTGCCCTGAAAATATGCTTAGAGAAACCTCCAGCCACCCTGAAAGCTAGGAGTGGTTCTGCCCCCTTGACAGATGAAGAAGCTGAGGCTCAGAGAGTGGGAGTGACTTGCCCAAGGTCATGGTGAGGATAGAGCTGGGACCCAAGAGCACAGGGAGATGGAGATAGGCCCCAGCACACTCCTGCTCTGAGGGGCCTCTATTCCACACCACACCACGTGCAGCCAAAGGCACCAAATTGCCCCTCACCCACCTTTGATGCCCACGTATGGGAGAGGTGAGCTGAGTCGCCATTGACTAGTTGGCACAGCTAGGTTTTGTAGACATTTAATTAAACACTAATTAATTTCAATTTTGCGGTTTTCTTTTTGTATTTTGGAGCTAATCCTTTTTTCTTTCTTTCTTTCTTTTTTTTTTTTTTTTTTCACACCTCAAACTTGTCTGTAGGCCTTTGACCAGTAGATCAAGGGCCCTTCTGAATGCCTGCATGTCACATGAGGTGCTGGGTCCTGCCAGTGGCTGGGCCCAGGTCTGTCTCTCTGTCTCAATGGTGAGCCCTTAGTAGGGCCCCTGGGTTCCGTCGATTTGGGGGGTGAGGAGGGGACAGAGGTCTGGACACCTGGATTTTGCCCTCAAGGAGCCTCAGTGCTGCCTCTGAAACTCAACATTCCCAGAAGCAAACTTTTTTTGGCCCCAGGAGGGTCTATGCTCAGGCAGCTGCAGGAGGCTCTGCACACAGTGATTCTCCAACGCCAGCACTTGGGGTGGGTGGGGGAGGCGGGGGGCTCCTGGTGGATGCCAGATGTTATCCATAGTTTGTTTTTAAAAGATAGAGAGGAGCAAGGGAGGAAGAGTGGCATTCCAGGCTATTCCAGGCTTAGAGCCCTGGTTCAGATTAATGATAGTGTCAAGCTACATTTATTGGGCACCTGCTGGATGCCAGGCACTGTGCTCCTATCATCTCATTTCATCTTCATGACGTCTATAGGATGCAGGCAGGGCAGACAGGCAAAATATTTAATACCCAGGACAGCATGTGTGGCTCTTTCACGACATTCACTGTTGACTCAGAGGCAGGGCCTCAAGGCCCCCAGAGGACTCGACCTTTAGTTTTTGGATCTTGGGGAGGGGAGGTGTCCCTAGGTGGGACTGGGGTAGTAGCAGGGAAGAGCTCTGGGTCCCTCAGCTGTTTGCTGAGCAGGATAGGAGGACCGCGATATTTTAAAAAATATTTTATTTATTTATTCATGAGAGACACAGAGAGGCAGAGACACAGGCAGAGGGAGAAGCAGTCTCCATGCAGGGAGCCCGATGTGGGACTCGATCCCAGGTCTCCAGGATCACATCCTGGGCCAAAAGCAGGCGCCAAAACGCTAAGCCACCCGGGGGTCCCCAGGACTGCAATATTTAAACAAGGCCAGCTGAATATCGTGCCAGGCTCCAGGCTATTATGATCCCCACTTCACGGTCAAGGAAACTGAGGCGTGGAGGGGAGCAATGACCTACCGTCTCTAGTCGGGAGGTGCTTCCTGAATTCAGACCCGGGTCCATGCTCATACCTTTAATCATTAGACTCCTGATGTTTAGCTACCTTGTGCCAGGCCAGGAACTCCCCTGCTGGCTGTTTTGTCTCCCCCCTCAAAGGCCTGGACATCGACCTCCCCACGGCAGTCCCAGCTCCACGGCCGCGGAAGGGAAGGGTTAACTGGCACAGCCCAGGGCAGGCATGGCACTGCTCTCGGGCCTGGAAGCCTCTGGCACCCACCCGCTCTTTCATCTCCACGGGCTCCAGGTGAGAGAAGCCAGAGCCAGGCCCACCGGGGACCCAGCAGCATGGCTTCTCTTTGATTCCTGCGGAGGCTGGCTGCTCGGAGCCCAGAATCAAAAGCAGGCGGCAGGGCCAGTGCCCCAGGGTCCCCAGGATGGCAGCCGCAGGCTGGCCCCTTCCACCCGCTGGGCAGGGCCTCTGCTGGGGCTCTCCTCCAGCCGGAGCAGAAGAGCTGCAGGAAGCTCTGAGCCACACGGAAGAAGGGATAACAGTGCAGGGCCCGGGCACCAGGGGCTCAGACCCAGGACAGGCCCCAGGGTGGGGAGACATTGGGTGACCCCAAAAGCATAGAGCTTGAACCCAGCCTTCCACTGCGGTGGGTACAACCTCATGGGCTTCAGGTCTCAAGGTGGGAGCTGCAGGAGACCCGTGAGAAACGCAAGGAATTTAAAAAGAATTAGTCGGGAGGAGGTGACAGGCCCATTCTGAAGCAAGATGAATGGGTTTCAGTTGGCGAAAATGATTCTAATTTATAATCTGCTTCTTGCTGCCGCTCGCCAATTAATTCTCTATAGATACATAAATAGGCCGCGTGTTTGCTTTGCTTCAAACGTAATAAACATTACACTCTGTCCTCTTCTTTTGTGCCGGTTCCTGTCACGGCATTCGTCCCCACAGCTAATTCCTCACACCTGTCTCTGCCACTCAGGGGAGCGGGCTGACGGGGAGGAAGGGCCCGGGCTCCAGGAAACTCCAGGCACCAGGAGACAAATGGCTGATCCAGAAGCTGCAGGGCGTCTGGCTTGGCTCCCCACTTGCTGGGGAGAGGCCCGCCAGGGAGCGAGGGAGGGAGAGGAGTCCCCCAGCCTCCTCTTGGGACTCCCATGTCACCAACTTTGAGACTATCTCTACCATGAGGGAGGGAGGAGGAAGGGGGGGGAGGCAGAGAAGCAGCCATCACTACCTTCTGTCCTCCCTCACTGGCCCCCAGCTCACTGCTCTCCAGACACTGGGTTCCCTGCTCCTGCCAGGTCTCCTCCTGCTCCTGGCTCTTGAACTTGCCATTCCCTCTACCCAGAAGGCTCTTTCCCTGAACACCACCTCCTTTGTGTCTTTATTCATAAACTTCAACCTAGCAGGGAGATCTTTTCCTGACTACCCCCCTTCCCAAAAGGGGAACCCCCCCTTCAACACTCCCTGTGACCCTCTCCTGCTCAAGACTCTCCTTAGCACCATCACCATCTGACATACTATTTATTTTACTAATTTGACTTGTTTATTGTCTTCCCAACCTGAATGGAAGTCCATGAGGATGAGGGTACCCCCCCCCCCGGTTCACTGCTATATCCTCTGCATGGCACATGGGCACAAATGTAGGCATAAATGCTCAACAAATATTTGTTGAATAAATGAGGTGGGAGTGGGATGGGAGGGGGCAGATGGGGCCCAAAGAGTGACATGATACCTCACTGTAGCTTATCAGCTTGCTGTTGCGCCACACCCCTGAGAGGCAGGCAAAACCAAGGTGGGAAGGGGGTGGGAAGGTGACTTGCCCAAGGTGACACCATGGGTTAGTGGTAGAGTGGAGACTAGGCTCTTCTCTAAAGCAGCTCAGGCCAGGAATATACATCTCACAACAATTCTCCCCGGGGTGTGTGGGGGGGTGGTATTGGAGAAACTGAAACTCAGGGAAGCATCGTGACTTGTCCAAGGTCACACAATCATTTATTCGATGGAATGACTGAGTACCTACTATGTGCCAGGTGCTGCTCTAGGAGGTGAGGTGTCCAGTGACCAGGTCAGAGAAGCCCTTGCCCTCACCAACTTTACAGGCTAGAGGGAGAGTGAGCGATGGACAAGGTAACCAATAAATGTCAGGGGCACCTGGGTGGCTCAGTGGGATGAGTGTCTGCCTTTGGCTCAGGTCATGATCTCGGGTCCTAGGATCAAGCCCCGCTTTGGTCTCCCTGTTCAGTGGGGAGACTGCTTCTCCTTCTCCCTCTGCTCCTCTCCCTGTTCGTGCTCTCTCTCACTTTCAAATAAATAAAATCTTAAAAAAAAAAAAAAGTCAGTGTCAGGAAGGGACAAGAGCTCAGAAGATAAACCAAAATGAAAAGCTAGAGAGTAATGGGAGAGTGGGGTGAGGGGATGCTACTTTACTTGAGTGATCAGGGAAGTCCTCTATAAGGAGGAACCTGAGCAGAAACCCCTTCCATAAACCTTGTGTGCACAGGGCAGGGCCAGGGTTTCCACTCACATCTGCACCAAAGTGTGTGTCCTTCCCCAAACTGTGGTGCCACTAAGAATGAGCATTCACAGGGGTGCCTGGCTGGCTCAGTTGGAAGAGCATGAGACTCTTGATCTTGGGGTCGTGAGTTCTAGCCCCATGTTGGATGTAGAGATTACTTAAATAAAAACTTTTTTAAAAATGAAAAAGAGGGCAGCCCGGGTGGCTCAGTGGTTTAGTGCCTCCTTCAGCCCAGGGTGTGATACTGGAGACCTGGGATAGAGTCCCACGTCGGGCTCCCTGCATGGAACCTGCTTCTCCCTCTGCCTGTGTCTCTGCCTCTCTCTGTGTCTCTCATGAATAAATAAATAAAATCTTAAAAAAAAGGGGGGGGGAGGAAAAGAGCATTCAGGGAGGAGTGAGGTGACAGGGAGAAGTCTGTAAAATAAAACAAGAAACCCTCACTCTGAGTGGGACATCAAAGTTGGAACCCGGCACCTGGGTGGGAAATAACCAATAACCAGGGATGGAGCAGGGATTTCTCAAATAGGGGAAACCAGAGGAGTAAAAGCCTGGAGGTGGGAGGGTGGGTTTCAGACAGAGGTTAACTGGCTCTGGGCAAAGACTTCAGGGAAGCTCTAATTTGCCGTGTTTGCCAATTTTCATGGTATAAATACTCTGGACATGGCCAAATTCAAGGGCTCGCAAAACTGGCTTGCAAAATTCCTGAAAAACCTAACAATTGGCTTTAATGAGCCAGTATGAGCCAGCTCCAGCCCAGCACTGTTTCAGGTATCAATAAGGAAGCTGGCCAGGCCGCATCCATGTGGGGGAAGAGCAAGAAATGGCTTGAAAAAGTGTGTGTGCAGCAGAGAATTCTGGACTCTGATAACTGGAAGGGCCCTTAGCCATTGTGAAATTAGCCCCTGCCAGTCCTCTTTTACTTTACAGAACAGAAAACCAAGGCCAAAAGAGAGCCAAGGGCTTGCCCAAAAACACAGAGAGAGAGTTGGGGCCAGAGCCAGGACTAGGAAGAAATCTCAGACTTTTCAGGGTAACCAGCTCCCTTTCCACTGCTTCTTACAGGGATATGATTGGTGACAGCCCAAACGGGGCCTGATAGCCAAGGATTCCACCATCCCTGTGGGGTGGGACGAAGACAGCAACTCCAGGTGCAAGGGGAGTACCCAGGTGGGAGAGCCTATGCCAGCTGGTGGGGTGATGGTTCAGCTGGGTTTTGAAGGATAAATAGGAGTTTTACAGCCAGCCGAAGGAAGAAAAGAGATATCCTAGGGGCAGGAACGGCATTATCAAAGCTCTGAGTGTGTGATAAGAAAAGTAAAAGCCGCTGGCATTACCAGGATGTGAAGTACAAAAAGGAAGGAGTAAGAGGTGAAGCTTGAGAGGCAATGCCCAGCCTCTCATGCCCAAGCAGTAATGGGGGGCTTTCAGGCCACTGCAGAGAAGCTATTTTTAGACGGGTCCCCTTTGTCTCCTCAGCACCAAGGGAATGAGCTGCTATGCGGAGGTCCGCTGCTGCCTCGGGGATGAGGGCCCGCAGGTGAGGGAGGGCTCAGGTTCTCTGGCTTCTGGGCCTTTCCCTACTGGTGCTCAGGCAGTCACCCCACAGCTCCCTGCTGATTCCCCTTCCCCTCCTGCTGGCTGCTCTTCTCCTGGCCAGGAATAGAACCTCACATCTGACAATCCTCAGCGGTGTTTAAATTTAATGGGCCTTCCTGCTTTTTTTCCTCCTCAGCACCTGGGCTGGGCGCTCTGCAGCAGCCCTGGGGAGAGGCAGGTGAATAATTCAGGGAGAGTCGGTGTTTGAAGTGTGGGGGTGGGGGTGGAGGTTGTGTGTGGTGGGGCTGTCTCACTTTCCCACCCCAGGGAAGGGGCTTCAGGAGGGATGGTTCAGGTGTTCAGGCCCTGTTCTCCCTGAAATGCAGCTTTAGGGCTTTCAGGAAAGCTCAGAGGCATCCTAGCTCCCTGTCCTCACAGCCACCTGCAGCGCTAGGCCGCAGGGCCAGGAGGCTTCCAGGGGCCGGCAGGATGGAGAAGGAGGAGGCCTGCCTTTCCCGGTGGGCTGCCCTGGCTTTGGATCTGGGTCCAGATAGAGAGGAGGGGGATACAGTGTGGAGGGGAAGGCAGAAGGTGGGGACCTCGTCCCAGGCTGAGGTTCCATGAGCAGGGGCAGGGTGTTGGGGAGCTGTCAGGGCTGGAGGTGCAGCCGGATAACTCCTGGTGTGACACTGGGCTGGGGGGGTGGGCTGGGGCTGTGTCTGCAGCCCCAGACATGCGGCAGCTCAGGTCCTAGATGCACAGCTCTCCTGGCCCAGGAGTTCCCTAAGCTCCAGGCTCCTTTTTCCACCTCAGCTCACTGCGCCCCTGCAAACAGCACCCTTTCAGTGTTCTGGCTTTGGCACCTTTCCAGTCATTTCCCTCGTCTCTCCCTTCCTCCCTCCTTCATTCACGAACAAGTATTTACTGAACATCTACTATGTGCTGAACCCACGGGATACAGCACCAAACAAAACCTACTCAGCCCTTAACCCCCCGGAGCTGTGCTGCCTCCTGGTGCCCACCCCCTTGCACAGGGGAGAGGGGAGAGGGACCCCAGGCTTGGTCCTTGCTCGGGGCACTTGTTCTGAGTCCTCTGGCGAGTCACTTCGCCCTCTGAACCTGGGTTTCCCCGGCTGGAGCACCTGGCTAATCCCACTTTGCCGACTGGCTGTTATTAATTACAGCAAACACTTATTCTAAGTGTCTTACACGGATCCGCTCCTGCAGTCTTCACCCAGCCCTTTGACTGGGTGGCTGGCGGCTACGAGGACGCTGGGACCTGGAGGGGTGAAGTCACCTGCCCAGAACGTCGGCGCTGCTGAGTGGGTGACGGGATTGGAACCCAGACAACCTGGCTGCGTGGTGCGCGGGAGGAGGTGTCTAAGCGCGGCGGGGGGAGGGGGGAGGAGGGCTGGGTGCGTGCGGCTGCCCTGCAGTTGTGCACCCCCCTCCCCGCCCCTCGGTGAGTCGCCCCGCCCCGCCCTGCGCCCTGCGGGGTGGGGGAGGGGGGAGCCGGCTCCGCAGACACGGAATGCGGGGAGCCCCTGGAGGGGGGCGGGAGCCCTCCAACCCCGTCCCGGTCCTCGGCCCTTCCCGGGAGGAGCTGGGGTGCACCCTGACCCCCCCAGCCGTCCCCCCAGCGGGCAGGCGGCCCCAGTCGCCGCGCTGACATTTCTTTGGTTGTTCATGTCACGGCCCTTCAGTCTGCGCAGTTTTACAAATGTGCTGGCGAGATGAAAGGCGCCGGGAACAGCGACTGGAGAGCAAGTTCGGAAAAGCTTTTAACTTCCAGCTCCCACAGACAAAGGGGAGGAGGAGGAGGGAAGGAGGGAGAGGAGGGGAGAATAGAGGGAGCAGAGTAGAAGGATGGAGCGAGGAAAGGGGAAGGAAGGAGGGAGGGAGGGAAGAGAGGAGGAAAGAGGGAGGAAAGGAGGGAAAGGAGGAAGGGAAGAGGGAAGGGAAGAAGGAAGAGAGGAAGGAAGGGAGGAAGGCAAGGAGGAGGAAGAAAGGAGGAAGAAAGGGAGGAGAAAAGGAAGGTGGGGAGGGAGGAGGAAGAAGGGAGGAAGGAAGGGAAAAGGGGGGAAGGGAAGGGAGAAGGGATGAGGGAGGGAAGGAAGGAAGGGTGGGGAGAAGAAGGTAGAATGGGGGAAGGGAGGGTGGGAGAGAGCAGGAGGGGAGGGGAGGGGAGGGAGGATGGGGACAGAGTCCCAGTAGGCCAGGCAAAGGGGAGCCAGAGGCTGAGCGCCAGAGGTGACCAGACAAAGGAAAGGGATAGAGAAAGACACACACACACACACACACACACAGCCTGGGCTAGGGGGAGAGGGGGAGAGGAAGGGGGTGAGAGGGAGAGGGGAAAGCCAGCCCGAGAGAAGAAGACAGGGACAGGCAGAAAGAGACAAATAAGGAGACTGAGAGAAAGAGGCAGAAAGACCCAGAAAGGAAGGCTTACGGAGAGGAGGAAACCGCGACAGCAGTGGAGGGTGTTGAGGAGACAGTGGCCTGTGTGTAAGAGACTACAGACAGATGTAAGGAGATGAACAGGGGGACAGAGACACAGGCTGAGGTGAGGACAGGGAACGGAGCAGGTGTAGACAAGGAGGGAAGAGGGAGGGAGAAGGCAGAGCCAGGAGCCTACAGCAGCCTGCCCCCCCCACCCCATCCAAGCCCTCCCCTGACACCTGCTCCAACTCCCCAGGTGCCCTGGGGCAGGCCCTGCTCTTAGGGCTTCAGACTAGAGCAGTTGTTCTCAACTGGGAGTGATTTTGCCCCCAGGGGACGTTTGACAATGCCAGGACACATTTCTGGTTGTCACAAGGGGGTCACACTACTGGCATCTAGTGGGTAGAGGCCAGAGATGCCACCGAACTTCCTCCTGGGTATACCACAGCCCCCACAACCAAGACTCCTTCTGACCCCAGATGCTAATGGTGCCGGTTCAGTGCAGACCCTGGCCCCAGCCTGCCTCCATTTGAACCTCAGCTCTGCCACAAACTACTTGTGTGAGCTTGGGCAACTTTTATAGTTTCTCCATGCCTTGGTTTCCCCAACTATCCATGTATAAGTTGGTTGCTATGAGAATCAAATGAAGTAATCAGTGTGAAACACTTGGCACAGGTCTGACACATGGCATGTGCTCTCTAGATGTTAACTACTGCTATTATCGGCTCATTTTCCCTGCACAGCAATGCCGAGGAGGTGACTTGTCCCACATCACACAGCCTGCGTGATGGCTGAGCCCAGTGCTCCTACACAGGCTCTTGCCGCCCCTGTCACACTACAGGAGACGTCCGGGCTCACCGTCTCCCAGCCCAGAGTGTACAACCTGATTTCACTGCTTGCCGGCTGTGTGACCTTAATGTTTCAACACCCTGTGCCTCAGTTTCCTCATTTGTAAAAGGGGGCTCGTCCTAGAATCTGTTGAGGGAACTTAAAAGCAAAATCACAGCCCACAGCAAGTGTTCAATAATGACTGACGTAGACCTCAACGTGTGCCCAGAGACTAGCATAGTGCCTGGCACAGGGTGGGCACTCAGAGACTTGTGCAGGAAGGAGGAATTAGAGAGAATGGTGGGAGTCTGAGAAGAGGAGCCTCTGAGAGAGGAAAAGCAGTGGGAGATCTAACAAAGAGTCACAGGGAGAAGAGAGGAGAGAGATCCAAGGGAAAGATGTGTGAGTAGTTCATCCTACAAACATTTATTGAGCATCTACTGTATGTATGCAGATGTGAAAGTCACGGGAGTCCCAGGCCAGAAACACGGGCCACCTGCGGACTGTGCATTAAGTAGGTGTGACTCCGGTGTGAACAACACACACCAGGCAGGGTCCTGGGGAGGAGGAGACAGGGAGGGAGGGCAGCTGGAGCAGATGGCCAGAGCGAGGCCAAAGTGGGTCCGAGGGGAGAGAGAGAATGGAAAGTGAGGAGAAGCTTCTGGAAGGGCCAGCCTCCAGTCTCAGAAAGCCTGAAAGAATGGAGGCTAAGAATAGAGAGGAGAGAGGAGGAGAGAGTAGAGGCGATGGAGGGCCTGACAAAGCAAGGCTGGGAGAGATCAAGGAAGGGGAATAAACCAAGAGACACGGAATGACGCGAGGAAACGAGCTGGCACGATGGAGAAGAAATCTCAAAATAAATAAAAGTGTGATGGAGCTTAGAGGGAGGGGCAGCCAGGGGACGAGGAGATTCCAGTCACCAGTCACCGGGGAGGAGAGGGAGGCGGGGAGAGGGACGGGGCTGGGGCTGGAGAGGAAAATTAGAGGGAGCGGGATGGGAGCAGGATGGGAGTGAGGTAGAGCCTGGTGGGGGAGGACCCACAGGGGCCCCAGCAGGTCCTGCTCCTTCTTTGCCCTGAACTTCAGCAGCTGATCAGACCTCGTTGTGTGTCTGGTTGGTGACAGCACGGCAGGACAGAGGTAGATGGTGGTCATGTCCCCTGTTACCCTGCGCCCACCTACCCCACAGCCCTCAGGAATCCCCCCAACTCAAGACAGAGGGTGCATCTATAGAAGTTGCTGGTCCCAGCGGACTTCATGCTGAAACAACCTCACACAGAGGACAGGGTGTGTGCGTGTGGAGGAGGGGGTCTCCTCGATTAGGCTGCGCCCTAGAGAGATGGGACTGAAGAGGAAGCCCGAGTAGCCGGGAGAAAAGAAGCTGGGGGGGGCAGGAAAGACCTCCGGCAGCGGCAGCTCGAATTTCAAGAGATGGGCAATCAGGCCTGCCCCGAGTTCCGGGGCAGTGGGGAAGGTGGGGGTGGTTATTGGGAGGCTCAGGGGGCCAAGGGGGCACTAAACTTAGGGCTGTCTTGCCTGCTTACTTCGTTGGTTGCAGGTAGGTCCAGCATGGCCCCCCTTCCCCCCGCCGCAGGAAAAGCCTCAGGGGTCCTCCTGGGAGACCCGACCTGGCACCTCCCTGGGGACAGGCCCCCGGCCTCTGTCCACGTCAAAGCACAGTGGTTGCATCTGAAACTGGCGGCTCTGTGCAGGGGCCTTTCCGGGCGGCCACTGGAGGAGCCTGCCCCCACCCTGCCTGCGCCCCCTCTCTCTGAAGCCGGGCTCCCGTAGCAGTGGGAGGGACATGGGGAACCCTAGACGCAGGAAAGTCAGGTGAGGGGGAAGGGTCGGGTCTCCCACCGGGACCTCCCGGGAGCTGCCTGGCGGGGAGGGAGACGGTCCCCCCTCCTGGGGGCGCTCCCTCCGCGCGGATCCGGCGCCGAACGAAGGAGGGGCGCCGCCCCCCCGGGGTTTCCTGCGTCTGGGCCGCCCCGGCGCGGGCGAGGCCGGCCCCTCTCGGCGGGGGAGGGGCGCGATCGGGGCGGGGGGGCGCGGGCGGGGGGCGCGGCTCGCGGGCTGCGGGGTCCGGGCCCGGTGGCCGCCTGCGGCGCGGCGCGGCGCTCCTGCCCGGCGGGCGCTGCATTCTCCGAGTCTCCACCAGAGGCTGCGGGAGGAAGGAAGGGATCCGTCCCTTGCACACTTCCCCCCTAGTCAGACACGCACACTCCCTCGCTCCCGCTCGCTCACTCCCTCGCTCCCTCGCTCTCTCGCTCACACACACGCGCGCACACGCCGCCGCGGCTCCCCCTCTCGCGCCCGCTCTCCCTCCGGCTCCTCCGGGCGGCCGCCGGGCTCCGGACTCGCCCGCCCGCCCGCCGCACGCAGCGTCCCGAGGCGGCAGGACCGGGGGCAGCCCCGGGCCGCTCCCCGAGGTAAGGGCGCAGGGGTGCCGCGGGAGGGGCGGCCGATCGCCGCCGGGGGGAGGCTGGCGGGCCGGGAGGGAGCCCCCTGGCCGGCGGGAGCGGCCCGGCAGGCGGCGCAGGGGGCGAGCCTCCCCGCCGCAGGGGGAGCCCGGGTGCCCGCGCCCGGCCCCCGCGCGCCCCCTCCTCTCGGCGGGGCGGGCGGGAGGGAGTTTCCCACGTCCAAACTTTCCCCGGCGCGGAGCCGAGCCGCCTGTCGGCCCGGAGCCCGCGGCCCTCCGCTCCCACCCCCGCCCCGCCCGCCGCGCGCCCGGAGCCGCCGGGACCCCCGCGGGCGGCAGGGGGGCGGCGCGGGGGGCCGAGCGCGCGCGTCCAGAGGGGCTGGGGCGGGGGCGCGCGGTCCCCCCGGGCGCCGGGCCCCAGGCGCTGCCCGCGCCCCCACCCCCTGCGGCCGGGGCTCGGCTCCGGGCCCCTCCCAGAGGCGGGGTCCGGGGCCGGGAAATACCGCACGGCGCGAGCGCGAGCGCGCGGTGTGTGTGTGCGAGGTCGTGCCGCGTCCGGGGCACCCGGAGGCCGACCCAAGGCGCGGCGACACGCACGGCTGCGGCCACCCCGTGGGGCGGGGCGAGCCGGCCCCCCCGCGCGACCCCGCTGCCCTCGGGCCGTCGGACCGGCCGGCGGACCCGCGCTGCCCCCTTCCCTCCCCGGGACCCGGCTCGGGGAACGCGTCCCCCTGCTCGGGACACGGATCCGGCCCGACGGCCTCACGTCCAAACGGAGCGCCACTGGGGACTGACCCCCGGGGGCCGGGCGCTGAAGGGCGAGTTGGGGATTTTGTGGGCGCGCTCGATGCCCGGCCACCGGCCACCGGCGATCGGCGCGGCCCGGACCCGAGACTTGACCTCCCCTCGTCCTCCTCTCTGGCACCGTCAGGCCCCTGCCCCAGCCGGGGGCGGCTGGAGACTTCCAGGCCGGCCGGGCTGCGACCGGAGGAGCTAACCCGGAGTCCCCCGAGGTCTCCCCAGCTGCAGGGCACCCCCTGGTGGCGGGCAAGGACGCCGCCGTTGAAGCCGCCCGAAGGCTTCCTACCCTCGCGCTGCTGGGAGGGTTCCTGCTTCCCAGTCGGCCCTCCCAGCCCTTTAGGCCTGGCGGAGGTTGCGCGTGGCAACTCCGTTCTCTTTGGGTCTGATTCCAGCTCTGTCTGGGTCCCTGGGGCTGGCCAAGGTGCACAGGACAGGCCGAGGCCCATTCGAAGGCTCAGCCTGCTGCCAGCCCTCCCGTGGGCCCCTCCAGCCGGGTTCTGGATCTTAGCCTCTTTCCCCTCTAGTCAGTGCCCCTGCGCATATCAGCATGACCATGGCCTTGGAACCCATAGGCTCCCCACTAACCATCGTGCCCCTCCGTTCCTCATTAGTGCTTGTCTGTGAGTGCCCCCAATCCTACTTACTCCTATTCTACAGCCCTATTTAGAATTTGGCCTCTAACACCTATACTGACATCCTTTGGTCCTTGCTCATCTATGACCATATCTCTTCCACTCATCTTCCATCCTGCGTGCCCCAGTTTCTCTCTGTAGCAGTCACCTGTTCCCTAACCCCCTGCCTGCGCCAGCTACTCTCCACTCCACCCCTACTCCTCTTCCTTTCCGGGTGTCTGGGACGCTCCTCTTCCACTCCTCCTGGCAGGGAAGGCCACTGTCAACATTTGAGCACTGCTTCCTGAGGGTGTCTGTGTGCCCTTCTGGGACCATCTCTGCCAGCGCCTCCGGGGAATGTACTTTGCAAAGCCAGCCAGGTCTCTCTCAGCCAAGGGGCAGCTGAAGGGCCCTCTTAGCTGACTCCTGGAGAAGAGAAACCCCTTCTGCCATCACAGTGTGATCCTGCCATCACACTGGGGTTAGGTTGGGAACTTCTTGCTTCCTCATTCTTTATGACTGTAAGCACCCCCCACCCTGGGCTCTCCTCTTTCCCATTTTAAGGTCTGGCAAACAGAGGCCTGGGTCACACAGTAAGCTCCAATTGGAGCCAGAGTGGGTACCCAGGAGCCGTGACTTCCAGCCCTCACCAGCTCTCCTTATATGTTGGGCAGGTCTGCAGGACTGGGCTGGGCTGGGGTTGGGGAGAAGTGGGGCAGTTTCTTGCCTTCGAATTGCAAGCAGAACAAGAAGATATCTTGCTTAAAAACAAGAGGTAAAAAAAAAAAAAAAAAAAAAAGCAAGAGGTATTTAAGTTAGACCCGCAGTGCTCCTGGGCCAGTACCCAGGGAAAGCTGTCAGAGTGCCTTTGGTGGAGAAGCCTAAGGAACAGACATGGAGGACACAGCCCAGCCCCTAAAGATGTGTGTGGCCCTGTGCCAGTCACAGCCTTTCTATGAAGTGTGTGATCTCAAGCGTTTCTGGTGGTCTGGAATAATTGTGCCTAGAGGCAGGACTTCCACTCCCCTGGCCACTTCTTTGCTTTTCCAGAAGCCTCTGCAGGAGCACTGGAATCGCAAAGCTGTCAGAGGGGGGTGGGCAGGGACCCCAGGAGGGCCTATCTCCTCCCAGTAAGCAAAGTTTGGAGCAGCTACTTTATTTAGGAGTCAGCCAATTAAATTTCCTGTCCTCTCTCTGTTCTCCCCCCCCCCCCTTTTTTTTTCTTCCATCAGGAAGCTCCATTCGGAAATGCAGCCTCAGGTATTCTGAGAGAGAGAATGATTCCTGTTTATATAACTCGGGCAGCAGCCGGCTCTCAGCTCGGCCTGGGAGGGGGTGGGGGCTGAGGATGGAGTCAGGCGCTTCTTCGGGGAAGAGGAGACCCTAAGGAGGTTGCTTGAGCTGGGGGCTTCCCCATCCTGCCTGGGAATTGGCCCAAAGAGGGCGCTAGGGGTCAGGGACGAGCCTGGAAATCCACTCCCATCAGGCTGAAAGAAGACCCAGGCCTCAGGCCAGACAGGAGAGAGAAGCCTTGTGCTCCCAGTGAGGGTGGGCATACCCTCCACCTCCCTGGAGGCCTCAGAGCGCCCTTAAGATGGAGCTCTTGAGTAGAGGCCTCTGCTTCCTGGAACCTTGTGTTTTGATAAAAGCCTCTCTAAAGAAGGCCTTGTGTGGTTTGTTGTTGTTGTTTTTCACTGTCCGGACAGTCTCCTGCCTCAACTTTTTCATCAGGGCAGTGGGTATAATCAGACTTTGTCTTTTCTCCTATGGAGGAGGCAAGAACTAACAAGAAGCTTGTCTGTAGAATGGTCCAAGCTCTACATATCTGCCAGAAGGAAGGTTTTCTCATTGAGGATGGTGCAGAGTGGCTGCTGGGAAATGGATACAGGACAGAGTGGTTGGAGGTACAGCTGTCATGTACAGTTGGGCAGGTTGCTGAGTGTCCGAAGGCACTCAAAGCAGGAGGAGAAAAGAGGCTGAAATCCATCGTAAGCTCTACTCAACAAATCAGGGGCTGTAAAGGCAGACTGGGTCCTCCTGGAGAAAGGAACACTTTCCCTAATTTGCAAGGCAGTCTTCATATACTAACCAGCCTTGGGGCTGTAAGGCTACAGGCCTCGCAAGGAAGTTGCCTTTCTTTAATTCCCACTAAGGTGGCCCAGCTGGAGGTTAAGCGGCTCACTCCTCTCACACTCAGTGCTCACGATTCTCCCACTGGCGGGGACACACCTTTCTCAATGTGTGAGTCTGGGTCGGAACATTTGCAGGGCAGGGACCTGGGCAATTCCTTTACCCGCTCTGTTCCTTTCATGCCTGGCCAGCAGGCCCCTTCCTGCCATCACACTGGGGTTAGGCTGGGAACTTCTTGCTTCCTCATCAGACTCACAAGCCTTCGTCATCCATTGGCTACCAGCTCCCTCTGTGTGTATATAAATAACTGACTGAGAACATGGCCTTGGGAATCAGGCCAGCCTGGATTGGTGACTTTCTGGCTGTGTGACTTCAGGTAAATTACTTTGCCTCTCTGAGCCTGTTCCTTCTCTGTGAAATGGAAGGGGGGAAAAAAAAGCAATGCCTGTCTCATTGGATTGTGTGAAGAGTAAATGTGCAGGAGTACGTCTGGTGCCTAGCGTAGTGCCTGGCACACAGGATTCTCCAGATGAAGCAGTATTGTCACTATCATCCCTCCATTTGTATCCCTTGGTTCCCGTGGGGCCTACCGGTGATGTTCCTCTGGTTTTGTGTGTGACTTTGGCTGCCTGCACCCCTGCGGGAGGGTGTAGTTCTGTCAAAATCACCAGGATCGGTCTCTGACCTCAGGATCCTTCAAGGGACTGCCTGGTCCTTTCGTGCAGCCATCCTATCGGGATGGGGGCTAGATTCCCATAGATCCGTTGCACCCCGGTCTCTCCCTTCTCTCCCCTTCGGTCCGTCCCATGATCCCTGCTCTGACTCAGACCTCACTGACTTTGCCTAAACCGTGGTGGCAGCCTCCTCCCTGGCCTCCCCGCCTCTGATCTGCAATCCCTGCTGCAGCCAGAGCGATCTTTCTCTAACGCAGGTGGGATCGTGTCACTTGTTTGATTAAAACCCTTCCATGGCTCCCCATCGCCTACTGAATTAAGTCCAGCCTCTGCACCGTGACATTCAAGGTCCTTGTAATCCGTCTGCATCCTCCTTTATCTCCCACTGTGCCTCCAATCCGACACCACTCCCGCTTTCAGCCACACCTGCCCTTCTACCTGGACGCCCTTCCCTTGAAGATCTTTCAAAGCATTAAAAACCCAACTCAAACAGGACCTATTCTTTGCATCTACTTACCCGGCTGCCTGTCTGCCGTCCATCCATTCATTATCCAGTTAAAAATATATATTTGCACATACATGCTAGGTGTTTACTGTGTGCTAAGCATTGTACTAAAGCCTAGAGCTACAACGGTGAGCAAGGAGACAGGATCCCAGCTAACAGGAGCCCAGTGATCCCAGAAGGAAGACTGATAAACAATTCCCAGAAGCCACCAGAAGAGCCAGTTGTGGCTCCTGGGGGTTGGGGGGTGAACAGCTGATGCCTCCAGGAGGAAGCGGTGTTTAAGCAAGGACCTGCCTGTGTGTTAGCAGCTATCTAGGCAATGAAGGCCTGGAGAGAGGATGGAGGCAGGGAAAGTGGGCTGTGGGACCAAGAGATGAAAGGTACCAAGGCCCCGAGGTGAGGGGGATATCGGAGGAATGGCAAGTTCAGTTGCCTAAAGAGGAACAGAGTTTTGGGTGCAGGTGTGGGAGTTACAGGACATGAGACCATCAAGGTGGACAGCAGCCCAGTCCTCTGGGTATTGGAAACCACAGGGGAGACTGGACTTCATCTGGGAGCAGTGGGTGCACCGGAGGGTTTTCAGCAGGGGAGTGGCCCAGCGGGCTTTGCCTTCGGAAGCCTCGCCCTGCAGTTGGGCTGGGCCTGGGGAGCACAGCAGAGCCTGCAAGGGCTGGTGGAGTAGAATGGGCAGGGCTTGGAGACTTCCTGGATGTTGGGGAGCCGGGGAGCCCTTGTTTTGGATTTGGGAGGCTGTGTGGGTCCTGGGAGGAGGGGCTTTCAAGAAGAGGCAGAGGCCATGCAGCTGGGATGCTCAGTGGGGATCCCGATGGACACTGGTGCGGAAAAGACAGCGCCCATCCTGGGAGCTCTAGGCCGGGTGTAGATCATTAAACCCACAGGATGGATGAGATCACACAGGATAGGTCCATAGAATGACAAGAACCTCGAGGGGCCCTCACATTTCAAGGACAGGTGCACCCCGGGAAGCCTTTCTGACCCATCCGGGCATGCGTGACTGCCATCTATACTGAGCCCCATAGCAATTCCTTTAGATTTTCTTTTGCTCCCTCCTTTGTATTACCCACTAGATCTGTGGTTCTTGACCAGGGGCAATTTTGCCTCCTACGGGACATTTGGTAATGTCTAGAGACATTTCTGTTTGTCACAGCTGGATAGGAGGCTACGACTGGCATCTAGTGGGTGGGGACCAGGGATGCTGCTAAACGTCCTGCAGCACACAGGACAGCCTCCGCAGCAAAGAATTGTGCAGCCAAAAATGTTGAGGTTGAGAAACCCAGCCATAGATGAAAAGATCCCGAAGGTGGGCACTGGGCTTTTCCATTTGGGTCTACCAAGCGTCTAGCACGGCTTATGGCACAAGGCAAGCGCTCCCTACCCTCACTGATTTAAATGGGGGCTTGGGGAGGGGGGCCTCTGGCCACACAGCATGGCAGTCTGCAATACTTAAAGCCCAATCCTACCCCGGGCTGCTCGCTCATTCCCTCCCCAGCAGGCTGCACCAGCCCAAGATTCAGGCACTTGTAGAAGAGGGAAGGGTAGGCCAATGGAGAAAGCCTGCCAGAAAGCTGCAGAAGACCCCAGAGGTTGAGGACCCGCTGCTGTGAAGGGTTTTCTTTCTTTGTCTTGTTAACTTCTGTCATTTCTTTACCATCCAAGTAAATACATGTTCTTTAAAAAAAAAAAAAAAAAACAAACAGGCAAGTTCACAGAAAAACAAAATGAGAAAACATGACAACCTACTGATAGGAGCATGGACTCTGGAATCAGAGAAAGCCAAGTTTAGATCCTGACTCGGCCACTTACTAGCTGCGTGAGCCTCTGTTGCTTCATCTGTAAAATGGCTTTAATAAACCTACCTCACAGGACTGCAGGGAAGAGTAGAAGAGGTGATACAGACAAAGACTCAGTGCAATGCGGGGCTGCTAGTTGTCAGTACAGAGTGACTACATATGCATGTGTCAACTCTGTGTGTGTGTGTGTGTGTGTCTTTTTATATAAGAAAGCATTTTTAATTAGCCATAATCCCACCACCACTTGGCTAACATTTCAGTGCATATCCTCCTTGACATATATAGATTTTTAAAAAATAAAAATGGCATCTTGCTTTACACATATGCCTTTGTAACCTGCTTTTTTCACTCTATAATATATTGTGAATGTCTTGCCATTTCGATAAATATACATCTACATCATCATTTTTTAAGAGCTGCATGGTTCTCCATTGTATGGCTGGCCCATAATTCATTTAACCAGCCCCCACTGTTGGACACTTGGGTTGTTTCCAACACTTTGCCATTACAAACAATTCTGCGATGAACATCCTTGTACACACATCTTCACGTTCTTGTCCAGTGATTTCCTTGGGGACTACTTGGACATTTTTGGCAGAAGGCATGTGGCCCTGACCAGATTCCACAAGTAGAAGTCCTTGGGCCTGGTGAGGAGAGAGTTGGGGATCCTCGGGGAAGGGAGAGATGCTGGATGGCAGTGAGAGACTGGACTTCTCCATGAGCAAAGAAGGAGGTGCTCCACCCTACCTCTCTGTTGTTGCTGTGGTGCTTGCAGAGTAGGGGATGGGGGGTGGAGAGGTGGACTCGTGTGTGTGTGTGTGTGTGTGTGTGTGTGTGTGTGTGTGTGTGTGATGGGCAGAGTGACAGACACCAGGCAGGCAGAGAACATGAGGTGGATGGGCCCAGGCAGGCTGATGGATGGGGAGCCGAGGCAGATGGATCCAGGTCAGTGGGCAGACAGGATGATGGGCAGTGATGAGCTGGACAGATTCAGGTGACCACGTGGAGGACTGTAGCCTCCCAGTGAGGCCCACGGGAACCCGGGGCTGCAGTGGCGTATTCAGGGAAAACAGGGGAGTTCAGGGACAAGTAGGCAGGCCCTGAGGCCAAGAGGCTCTCAGGGCTTCTATCTTCTGTCAGCCAAGCAGCTGTATTTAGGATTATACATTTGAGAGGTGAAAGGGCCTTTAGGAGCGGATGGACCCAACCCCATTAGGTAGATTGGAAATGAGGCCCAGAGGAAATGGGGACTTGCCCAGTGTCCTACAGTGTCGCAGTGGCAGACTGAGTCCTTGCCCCCTCATTTCATCTACCATCATTTTCCTTTTTTTTCACATGAGCCCCTCACCTGGGCTTGCAGGGCTGGGGACTAGGGCAGCAGGGGAGAAGATGACAGTGGGGAGAGGGACTGGGAAGTCAGAGTGCCCCCATCATGAATGTCTGTCCAACCCCCTGCCAGAGTTCCCTGTGTATCACACTGGTGTGCCCTGGTGGGAGCACCTACCCAGCAGTGGGACCGCCCCATCCCATCCCTCCTCTGCCACGTACTGACCTTAGAAAAATTGCCCAACCATGGGCCTCAGTTTCCTCATCTGTACCTACCTCTTAGGTTCATTAAGAGCACCGAATGAATTACTGGAAGTGAAGCCCTTAGAATTAAGTGCCTAGCGCATAGTGAGCGCTCTATACCCATTAACTACTAATATGATGCTATTTTAACTTTTTTTCTCCCTTTGAATTCTGTATGGGTTTGTGTGCACCTGCATGCTCAGAAGCAGGCTGTATCTCCTTGAGGGCAAAGCTTGTATCTTTCTCATCCTGCATCCTCCCCCTCCCTCATTAGGGGCCCTTAAACCAGTTGAGCACATAGTAGATGCTCCACAAATGTGTCTTGATGAAGTGGCTTGTTTCATTGTATCTGGTTGAAGGGATTGGGGAAGGTTTCATTGGGGAGGCAGCACTTGAGCTGTGTGTTGAAGTCTAAGATGGCATCACCACAGGTGGAGGTGGCAGGGAGGGCACTCCAAGTGGTAGGGACGGATGAGCAAAGGAGGGGAAGCTTGGTGAATGTTCGGGTCACAGCCAGGCTACATAATACAGAGGACATAAGGGAGAGGGATGAGAGGGGGCCCGAAAGGGGAGGTTCAGCTGAATTTGGAAGTGTGGAGCTCCAGGCAGTAGGAGTCATTGAAGGTTGTTGACTGGAGTTGAGCTGTAGAAGATCATGCCGATGGTGTTGTCTCAGGGTCAGCTTGAAGGAACGAGAAAGGAATGCAGGGCACAGGCTGCTGAAGTTGTCCAGGAGATAAGTTGGGGGCTTAAATGAGGTTACAGAGAACTAGGGCCAACGGGAAAAGGAAATAGGACCCAACCAGATCTGTTTGGTTGTGGGAGATGACAGAGAAGTGAAATACGACTAGGTCTCAGGCCTGGGTGTCTGAGAGAACTGGGATACCATTAATCAAGTTAAGGAGTCTATACTTGGGAGATATGGGGAAAAGCTGAGATGCCAACTGAGATTATTCATCCATCCAACATCCTGTCTAAGCCATCCTTTCTTCCATTTATCCATCCCATTCTTCCTTCCACCCACCCATCTGTCCATCCATCCATCCATCCATCCACCCACCTGTTTATCCATCCATCCATCCTTCCACTCACCTGTCCATCCATCCATCCATCCATCCATCCATCCATCCATCCATCCATCCATCCAAGCATCATCCTTTTGCCCACCCACCTCCATTTAAACATCCATCTGTCCATCGGTCATCCACCTCCACCCTGCATCTATCTACCTGTCATCCACTGCCACTACTAACACTTGTCTTTTCATCTCTTTGTTATTCATCCATCAATCCACCAAGTCATTCATCCATCCAAGATATGCTTCTTGTGAGCCTCCAGTATGCCAGGCTGGTAAAACCCTGCCACAAGCACCTGGAGATTCCTGGTAATAAATATAGTAATCAGAAAGGCCAATGGAGGGACTGGGATTCGTTTACCTAAAGGAGAGAAATTTGAGAGGAGACTTTACATCTCTGAAGCTATGACAGATGCCCTGATAAAAGGTGGCCTGCAGATCAGCTGTATTCTATTCCTAGGACAGAACAGAGGAAATTGGCGGCACTTGCAGCTGGAGGGATTAAAGTTAGCTTGGAGGGAGAACTACCTTACTGATCATTGCTGGTGTCTGAAGTGCCTACTGATAATGTGCAGGGGCTGCAGCACGGTACGAAATCCATATGGGTGAGTTACAGGGAATAGGTGCCAGCTGGGCATTTAGGGCATAGTGAAGAAGGACTCAGGGCTCAGCCTGGTGGGTGTGTGGAGAAGCAGAGGACCAAGGTGAGGGGGTTTTGGGGGAAGGGGCCTATGTGGGCCAAGGAGACAACTGGAGCTAGGATGAGCCCGGATAGAATAGGGTACTTAGCTGTTGGGTTGGGAGGAAAGAGTTGCATTTAATACAACACTCAGAAGGGCGGGGGGTGGGGGGGTGGGGTGGGGGGGGTGGGGACTCTTACGCAGTCCCCATACCTCCCAGTGCCTCTGCTCCATTGTTTTAGCCCTAGGTCCTCTCACTGAACCCATGTCATCTCTTCTGAGTGTCGGTCCTGGAAGACCCTGTCACTCTCTTCACAAATCCCAGGGCCCCCTGCTGAGCCCCTGGCCCGTATTCCCTCCTCCAGAGTCCCCACTCTCTGAGCCGCATCTCCTTGTGGAGACTCTCCTCCCAAATTGCCAGCGGAGCTCATGCTCCCCTTTACAACCCCATGCCCCACCTGGAGCCCCCAATTCTCTCCCTGAGCACCGTGCCCTCCTGAAGACCAAAGTCCCTCTCTGAGCACCCCGCCACTTGACTTAGCTGCTGGCCCTGTTCCTAACAAGATCCTGGCTCTTTTTTGAACACTCATCTTTTTCCTGAGCCCTGTTTCCTCAGGGGGCCCTCCGCCCCCTTTGCAGAGCCCTGATGCCACCCCCATCCCCAGGACCCAGACCTCCTTTCAGGCACTGCCAGTGGCACATAGTGACTCCTGCTCTGAAGCCACCCCTGGGGCTCTACACCAACCCCGTCAGCCGTCAGCCGTCAAGACCCTCCCACAGCCTCCATGGTACCCTGGGGGGCTTTGGGGAGGGAGGGGCTCATAGGACCCCCAGTGGGCTGGACTGGGGTGGGGGCGGAGACCAGCAGCTTTGGCAGCCAGGCTCTGCTGGTGGGCCCGGAGAATCTGGAGACTCGCAGCGACTCACTCTCGCAGCTTCTGGGTTAGGAAAACAATCACAAATTAGAGAAAATGCTCTGGGAAATTGCTCTGCTGCGCGAGAGGGAGGCAGCCTCGGGAGGGAGGCAAAGAGGCTCCTAAGCCAGCAATGGCTCCCTGCGGCCTCACCCATCCACTCCAAACCATCTGCTTGGCATTTGAGGCCCCATCCCATCATCCGACATGGTCACCCACCGAGCTCTGACACACACCTGCTCCAGCTAAGCCACAGCTCCAAGGTCCCAATTCCACCTGCGGGCCTTTGTTCACCTGGGCTGAGCTCTGCCTTCTCTCCAGTCTGAATGCCCCCTTCCAGCCCTTCATGAGCCCTTGTCCCTTGTCTCTCTGATAGTCCCTCGAGGACAGGAACTATCACTTGCACTAGAGGCAGACAGAGCTGGGCACCAGTCCTCACCTGATACACATTAGCTGGGTGCCTTTGAGCAAGTCTCTTTTCATGTTCTGAGCCTCGGTTTCTTCATCTGTAAAATGGGGAGAGTGAGACCTCCCTTGCCGGACTGTGATGGGAGTCCGTGAGGTCACAGGTACTGCTCAAGGTGGGTACCAAGGTAATGAAGGTGCCCTGAATCCAGAGCCTGACAGGTCAGATCTTTGGGCCAGCATTTAGCTATGAATGTCCACGTATCAACATCCCTAATCGCCTGCTCGGACTCAGCTGCCTTCCATTCCCCTACTGAGAAGATACAAAAAGAGGGCTCATGAGCTTCAGGACTGCCAAGTGGGGCGGGGGCGGGCGGGGTTCCTGATAGAAGACGAAGCTGTAAAAAAAAAAAAAAAAAAAATGGACGAAGCAGTAAATGTTGAACAGTTACGAGACTTCTGGCCATTGGGCAAGACTCAGGTCAGGCCATCTTCAATCAGGAGGAATTAGGATGGTAGCTGAGAGCATGGATTCTCAAACCAGACTGTCTGGGTTTGGGTCCCTCCACTGCCCGCCCTAGTGGCCAGACCTTGCACGAGTGACTTAACCTTCTCAGGTTCCCCATCTGGAAAATGGGGACAGTAATCACAGTAACTGCTTCACAGGATTCTGGTGAAGAGTAAATGAACTAGTATTTGTACAACACTTACAACAGTGCCGGGCATCTCAGGAAGGCCTATAAAGCAATTCGTTTAATAAAAATGATGCTGGGGATGCAGGGACATAGGAGTGGGCAGCAGGGGAGCTTAAGCCAGATAGGAAATGGGCTTTCAGACTTGAGTTTTTGCAGAGCTAGAGCCCAGCCAGCTGCCTGTCAGATTGGGCTCTGAGTAAGGAGAACATGGGCTGTTCTCGAAGGAGCAAGGCTTTTTCTGGAGACACTCAAGTGCCTCATTTGGAGCAGCAAGGGCCCAGGGACACTGCACACAGAGGCAGGCTCTGCAGAGGGCAGCAGGGAACGGGGCTGAGGCCCTTGGCTGTACCTCTGAGCCCCCCCAGAATTCACCTGCCCTTTCTTCTGGCCCGATGCTGGTGATGCTGGTTCCTGACCAGACTACCCTTCTTGTCAGTGAAACGTGAGGCCCATTGCTGTCTCTCCTTGATGAAGACACTCTGCCAGCGGATCTCAGAGAAGCTCCCCCTGCTGCCTCCGCTGTCTGGCTGAGCCAGGACTGGAGGGGTGTCCTAGAGCCCCCTCCTCCACCACAGCCCGGTCCAGAGCATCTGCTCTGGGCCAGGCCTGTGCTGGGCTCTGGGGGCGCGGGGGGCCACCATGGGCCAAACCCAGTCCTCATCCTTGAGGAATTTGGGAGAAGCAGCCAACTCCTGGGCTTCCTCTTCTTGGCCTCAGTTTCCCTATTGAACTTTTTCCTTTTTGCAGAGTGGTCCTCTTTCCTGCTCCTCTCTTTCCGTCCTTCTTCCAAGGCTCCTCCCCAAGCAGAGGAGGGAAGGGCCCCGTGGAGGAGAGAGAGTTTGTACAACTGGGGGCATGGCTGGAACTTCTGATTGGCTGGCCAGGCCCATTCTTTTTCCCTAGTTGCCATGGCAGCCATTTCCTGGGGTTGTCAGTGATGAAACTCATAATATTGTTTTCAAATAATCCGTGTAATTGAAATAACAATTGAGCTGTTAACTCGTCTCTCACACCCGGGCTAGGACACAGCCGCCTCTCCTACACCCTCCTCCCCAGCCCGGGAAGCTCCTGCCCCTCCCACCTCTTCGCTGAGGCTTCAGCCCCTTCCCAGAGAAGGAGGAAAGAGGAGGTCGCTTCCCCCTGGAATCCTAGAAACTCAGGCCCCCAGCGCTGAACTGGAACCCAGACATCAGAAACACACTCCTTTTGTCCCCACCCCCACCCCCACTCAGGGACAGACGAGGTAGGGACTGTGACCAGGGTCACACAGGAAGGAAGCAGCCAAATAAGGACACGAAGTTCTGTTTTTCAGCGGAAGTTGGCCTTGATTGATGGGTGGCTTTGAGGGACTGGCATAAAACCACAGAGCTGTCCCTTCTAAGGACTTGATCTGGTACGAACATCCTTATCCCATTTTCCAGGTGAACAAACTGAGCCCTGCGAAGTTAAGCTTAATACAGGTGTTCTAGTAACTTTTCAGAAAATACCTGTTGAATGGATGGATCCCAAAGGGCACCTGCCATGTCTCTCCCTCTGTCAGCCCCTGCTCCCCCCCAAACCAGGAACAGACACATGCTTTCTTCAGTCAGAGAACTTCCTGGAAGAGGGGGTTGAGGCAATCTGGGGACATGTGTCTTAGAGGAAGAGGAGGAGAGATTCCTGGAGGAGAGAAGGGAGGGAGGGAATTACTGCCCCCGCCCCCCCATCCTCCCTCCTCACCCCCACCCCCACCCCCAGCTTAGGTCTGAGGCTGTGTCTTCAGAGCATAAATGTGAAGAATGCAGGTCCCTGCCTCGTCCTCAGCCTGGAATGGACCAAAAAGTAGAAGCAAAGCTTTTTCTAGGATCACTGTGCACACACGGGATACAGGTCTGCACAGCCAGCTCCCTGTCGCAGCAGCTCCACTGAGGATAAAAGCATTTTTTAAATAGCGTCTGGTCGCTGTCCAAGGCCCTCGCTGGGTCCGCAGACTGTGGGGGTGGTGGGGGCGGCAGGCACTTGCTGGGAGTGGGGGTGGGGGCAGTCTTCTGAACGTGAGACTGGGTGACAGCAAGAGGTTGGCTTCCTTCCCTGGATTCTAGTGTTGGAACCGCGAAGGGTCTTGGCAACCATCTACTCCTGCCATTCATTCATTCTTATTTATTCAACATTTAGTGAGCACCTACTCTGTGCCAGGCACTGTGTGGGCCATGAGGATATAAGGATTAGGGACACCCAGTCTCTATTTTCAAGGACTCTTTCATTCTAGAAGGGAATACACACACACACACACACACACACACACACACACACACACACTCACAGTCACACACTCGCATGCATGCACCCCTAACAGCTGCCAGTGCCGCAGAGGGTTAGCAGGGGGTAAGTACTAAGGAGGTTAGCACTCTGCTTGCAAAAATAAGAAAGATCTCTTGGAGCAAATGACTTGGGCTCAGTCTTTTTTTTTTTTTTATTAAGTCTTTATTTGTTTATTTGAGAACATGCACGAGCGGGAGGGAGGGGCAGAGGGAGAAGTAGGCTCCCCATGGAGCAGGGAGCCTGACTTGGGGGCTCAATCCCAGGACTCCAGGATCATGACCTGACCCAAAGGCAGACCCTTCACTGACTGAGCCACCCAGGGACCCCTCAGTCTTGAAGGATAAGTAGGGGTTCTCCAGGTGGATAGTGGGGTGAACAGTATTTCAGCAGAGACAGCATAAGCAAAGGCAAGGAACTATTCACAGCTGGGAGAAGTTCTGTTGGCTCAACTCTTGGCTGCCTTTGAGGAAACTGGATTCTGAAGAGGGGCAGTGACTTGCCCCAAGGGCCACCTTGCTTTGGGGCACAGCAAAGACTAAAACACAGCATACTTTACTTTGTCAGAAAACCCAAACATCAGAGCTAGGTGGGGCTTTGAAAGACTCTAGTTCAAACTTCGCATTTTTCAGATGGGGAAATAGGCGTCAGGGATGTCCCAGAGTAAGGATGTGACCGAGCTGGGACGTGAAAGCTGGTCTATCTGATATCAAAGGTGGAGCGATCTTTCCCGAACCAAAGCTGGGAGCATGGCAAGTGCCATCTCAGTTCAGCTAGACGGCAGAGGGCTCGGACAAGGACAGGCTGCCCCCGTGGGACGTGTGCAAGAGGCAGGACAGGCAGCCTGCGCCGGCTTCCGTCCCACTGTTGGCACCAACACTTGCACAGGAGGAGCGGGAGTCCAGCAGGAGAGCTTGGCTGCAAGACCTTTCTCTTGGCTGAGTGGACCTGAGCCTGCTTGCAGTCCTGCCCCTGATTCTCTGAGTGACCTTGCATAAGACATCACCCCTCTTCAGGTCTTCAGTTTCCATGCTCATCTGTGTCAGAGGAGGATCTTCCTTGCCGACTCCCTGGGGCAGTTGTCCTTAATAGTAGTGGTGGGGGTGGGGTGGGGTTGGAGGGGAACCCTGGGGGACATTTGGCAGTGTCTGGACACAGTTCGGGTTGTCACAGCTGAGGGACAAGGATGCTACTGGCATCTAGTGGGTAGAGGCCAGGGATGCCGCTGAGCATCCTAGAAAGTGCAGGACAGACCTCACCACAGAATTATCCAGTCCAAAATGTCAGTACTGCGGAGGTGG